>NW_026294562.1:4254711-4986378 GCF_007827085.1 Peromyscus californicus insignis | reverse complement strand
ATGACCACAAACTAGGCGCCTAGGCTCAGCCGGTAAAGCGCTTGTGTGTGTCTTGGCTGAGGTTTCCACTACTGTGATAATCACCATGACCAAAAGCAACTTGGGGAGGAAAAGGGTTTGTTCCAGCTTACACTCTCAGGTCAAAGTCCATCATCAAGGAAAGTCAGGACTGGAGGCAGATAAGAACTGAAGCAAAAGCTGTGAATACTGGCCCACTCCCCTGCTCCTGCAGCACCCAGGACCACCTGCCCAGGGATGACGCCATCCACGGTGAGCTGGGCTCTTCACATCAACCAAGAAAATGAACCACAGACCAATCTGCTGGGCCGTTTTCTCAGATGAGGTTTCCTTTTCCCAGATTTGTGTCAAGTTGACATAAAACAAGCCGGCACACTGTGCAAGCATGAAAACCTGAGTTCCTTCCCATGGACTCGCTCTACCAAAAAAAAAAAAAAAAGATCCCAGCATAGAAGCTCAAAGTCATCATCCTTCTACTGGGAGTGTTGGGAGCGGTGAGCCAGACAAAAACGAAATCAAGGCGGATGGCTCCTGAGAAACAGCACCCAAGGTTGACCTCTGCTGTCCACATACCCGCCCCCCCCCCAAGTACACATGCACACACACATACACACACGAGTACACACGCACATGCACACACACACACACACACATGAATACACATGCATGCACACACACATGAATACACACGCACACACACACACACGTGAGTACACATGCATGCACGCACACACACACATAAATCACAAACTAAGTGTCTGAAAGCAGTGCAGACTTACTCTGATATGTTCTAGAGACAAAAAATCTGAAATCAATGTCAGCAGGACCACACTCCCTCAGAAGGTACCAAGAAAGGATTCCCCCATGACTCTCACTGGTCTCTGGCGGGTACAGGGGATCTTCGCACCCCATCATAGTCATGCTGCTTTAATTGCCTTTCTGCCCCGCTAACAAGGATACTAGTGCTCAGGTTTGGACATCTAAATCCAGCATGTCCATCCTCGTCTCTAGTTAACTCACTACATTTTCAAGTGCCCTAGTTTCAAATAAGCATTATATTTTGAGGTTCTGGGTAGGTGTGTGTGTGTGTGTGTGTGTGTGTGTGTGTGTGTGTGTGTGTGTGTGTGTGTGTATTCAACCCAGTATAGCATAACGAAAGACCAACTCCATATCCTAGAAGTCTAGAGGTCTGGGTTCAAGGACTAGCTCTCATTAGCTGAATGGAGTTAGACAAATAAGCTCTTAAGACTTCCATTTGCCCAGAAATTAAAAGTAAATAGTAATAATAATAATAATAACAACAACTTCACCTCGGGCCTTCTCTGTCACATCTTAAATGGTGATGGAGACAGAAGCTGGACTGCAGTAGCCTGTATCTGGGAAGAGGGACGTGGGGAACAGCTATGGGATGGAGATTCTGACACGCAAGATGAAAACATTCTAGAGGAATCTTGTACCACAGTGTGCGTGTTGTTAGTGGAGTTGAGGTGAACACCTGGTGAGAGTAATCGTGTTTATTTATTTAGAAGAATGATTGTATTATTTATTGAGGAAAAGTGAGAAAGAACTTCAGAGAATGGAGGAGTTCCAAGAGAGCAATACCCTAGGGTACATTAAAAAAAATCTTAAATTTATTCTTTGGAAATGTTATGTATTTGCATAACATATTTTGATCATATCCATCTACCACTACCTCCTTCCAACTCCACCTACTGCCCCTCCATCTCCATCCTTCCTTCATCCCCCCCATCTCCATCATTACTTCATCCCCATCTCCATCATTACTTCATCTCCTCATCTCTCCATCCTCACTTCATCCCCCTCCATCTCCATCCTCACTTCATCCCTCTCCATCTCCATCCTCACTTCATCCCCCTCCATCTCCATCCTCCCTTCATCCCCCAATCTCCATCATTACTTCATCCCCATCTCCATCATTACTTCATCCCCATCTCCATCATTACTTCATCCCTCCATCTCCATCATTACTTCATCCCTCCATCTCCATCCTCACTTCATCCCCCTCCATCTCCATCCTCGCTTCATCCCCCTCCATCTCCATCCTCCCTTCATCCCCCTCCATCTCCATCCTCCCTTCATCCCCCATCTCCATCATTGCTTCATCCCCATCTCCATCATTACTTCATCCCTCCATCTCCATCCTCACTTCATCCCCCTCCATCTCCATCCTCGCTTCATCCCTCTCCATCTCCATCCTCCCTTCATCCCCCTCCATCTCCATCCTCCCTTCATCCCCCTCCATCTCCATCCTCCCTTCATCCCCCTCCATCTCCATCCTCCCTTCATCCCTCTCCATCTCCATCCTCACTTCATCCTCCATCTCCATCCTCACTTCATCCCCCATCTCCATCATTACTTCATCCCCCATCTCCATCCTCACTTCATCCCCCTCCATCTCCATCCTCCCTTCATCCCCCTCCATCTCCATCCTCCCTTCATCCCTCTCCATCTCCATCCTCACTTCATCCTCCATCTCCATCCTCACTTCATCCCCCATCTCCATCATTACTTCATCCCCATCTCCATCCTCACTTCATCCCCCTCTAAGGAAAAATGCTGTTGATAAACTTTTGCATCTGGTTAGCTCTGCCCACATATGCACATCCATTGGAATATGGGCAACCAGCAACAGCCAGAACTCCAAAGGAGAGTCCCTCCTTCATCAACCATCCACTGTCACAGATCCTTCATAGCAGGTGGGGTCTCAGGGCCCCCTCTCACATCCATTCTGGGATTCTGACTGGCTTTATCTTGTGCAGGTCTTGTTAGCACAACTTTTGAAGAGGGGAGAATGAAACCACATGGTTCATAATGTGACTCTAGAAACAGTATAATACAAACGTCTCCATGCCTCTTCTAAATCGTTCATGGACAGTCTGTGCTCTGGATGCATGTAACCTCCACATCACCATTCCTGGAGATAAGCAGGAGGTGCAATTAATGTGGTGTTTCATGAGGCTACTTGTAGGATTGCGACATTCTGTGCACTGTATCATCTTTTTATACAGCCATAAAAAGTTATCTCCTGTGTCACAAATGAATATGACAATGGTAGGCACAGAAGAGAGCTAGTTCCTCAGATCATCATCCAAGGATAGACAACATCATGGATACCTAACTACTCAGTGCACCACACATCCAGGCCACTGTCCCACGGTCCTTGCTGACAGCTTTCTCTATTTCACTAGGAACACTTACATAAATAAACTTAAGAATGCTTTAGAGGCTAAAATAACCCCTGCAGCCCCCAAATAGGTGTGACCAGTCTGGACCTTTCGGAAGGTTGCCCATTGTCATGGCTGCCTTGGTATCCCCTATATTAAAGACAATTTTTTTCACTTTGCCCCTTACTTGAGAAAGGGAGACCCACAGATGTTTGAGATGGGTCCAGAGCCTGCCAGCAGCTAGCTGGTTTCTCGAGAGTCCACATGAAGAAGCTGCCTTATAGTGTCTACAACTTGAAACTCATCTGGTTGCTGGGAGCTGGCCTATGCCAGGAGGATTTGGGGCTGAGAGAATTCCATAACAGGGTTTTAATGCTCTTGAGAGATTATAATTAAATTCTGGTACTCTCTCTCACTTGGAGCTTTCAGTAGTATTGGAACTGTGCCTATGTGGCTAGAAATGGGGGCACAAACACCGTAATCTGATTTTGCTGCTGGATCCAGCCAGATGTGAACCAAACTGTAATGTCAGTAACACCAAACTCTGTCCCATCTGGCAGCCTGGAGACTCTGAGTATCTCTCAAAGGCCACAAGCCTTCTGTTGACTTGGGCTTTGGAAGAGACCAATTTGGATTTTGAAAGTGCACTTTAGGCCCCCTCCTGAGCCTGAAAACATTTATCAAAATGGGGTTGAAGTCTAAATTAACTTCAGATGATTGTAGCCCTGGTGTCTTCCTCTTGATGTCATAAGGTCACTCATTTGTAGATCTGGAAAAGATCTAGTCCAACCCCATCATTCTACAAATGTGGTAACTGGGCTGGCCGTGAGTCCTCCAAGGTCATGGAAGGACACACTGTTGGTTGGTAACAGAGACCAGGCCAGAGCCCAATCCTGTTCTCTCCACTACATCCGTCAGAGTTTCCAGAGAACTCAAACATTGCCAAGACCCTGCTAGCGGCCCACCAACTTCGATCAATACTTGCTATCTCAGAATTCCAGCAGAACCTAGAGAAACTGGAATCTGTGCTCATGTGATGTCACATGTTCAACTGGAAAAAGATGAATTTCTCTACACGATTGAGGCTGTCTGTTGACTCAGGTTGGCCACGTGGAAGAATGTTCTATGCTTTCCTAGAGCTCCATGAATGCTTCATAAACAGCCCGCCTGTTTCTTCCATTTCGTCACCCCCAGAAAGGACCCACATGACAAACACTGCTGGTTCCCCGAGGCATGCTGACCTGGGTAGCAGAATTAGAGTGAGGGTTCTTGGCATTTAGTCCCGCGGCTTCAATTAATGCAACCATTGAACCCAGAGCTAAGGAAGCTGGGCTTAAGTTCTGGTCTGGTCAGTACCTGTCCACCTCCTCCAGAGAGGTTCATTCCTGTCATGACCTGCAGAGGCCAGCAGGGATTTAAGGGTTCCTGTCCTGGGTTCCCCACTTTTAGTAGTATTGATTCTAATTTTCCTGTTTGATATCTAAGATTTGTTGCTCTTCTGAGGGGCAAGCTGCCATGCTGGGTCTGCTGGAGTCTGTGCTGGGTTCTGTCCTACGAACTCATTCACTCATGCTCCCCTACAACTTTGTCTAGAACAGACTTCCTGGTGCTCAATCTGGAATTTTCTGGCCTGACCCTGTCCTCCTTTGGGTTAGGCCCCCACTCCCCCCCACCCCCCGCCCAGTGCTGGCTTGGGCCAGGGTGAAGGGCCCCTCGGTTCTGATTCTGGATGTTTGTGTGCATGTAGATCCCCAAGCTAGTGTCCCGCTGGGATAGGGGAACACTAGGCAGAACAGTTGTGTGGCTCCCCTGGGCCTTCTCCCCTCCCTGAACTTCTCCTGCAGCCTAGCTCTGGAGCAAGGCTCGCTTGTCTTGTCAAAATAAAGGGGCCTAACTAGATAGATGCTTTGTAGCTGCTACACAATCACAAACACACCAACACAAGCACTATTGCCCAGGCCGTGGGTATAAGAGGCGTGTGGGACAGAGTAAAGAATTTCACCTTAGAAAAATGAGGTTTCTGGGATGCAAAAATAAGTTCGATGGTTTCCTTGTATCTTTAAAGGAACTTGGAATGGGAATGCAGCCACTCAAACCGAAAGATAAAATGGTGAAAATCTGAACATACTGATGTGTTATCCTGACCCCACTTACAAGGCCACCAAAATTTGGAGACTCACCGGTGAGGGACCAGAGCAAGACTGACTTCTGAGGACCCATTTTCTTCCTTTAAGCACGAGTGTGTTTCTTGTTAAACGCTCTAAATCTAGCAGCATAATGAATAGCCTCCGCTTCTATTTAAGTTTTGTTGATCAAAAACTATGGATTCCTGATTTGTCCCCTTGACAATTTCCAAGAGCACGTGCCTTTTTTACACAGCGCTCTGTTGAACCTCGCCCGGCCCTCATCCTGTGCCCGGAACTCCGTCTCTCTCCTGGAGCCCTGAGAAAGGTCACCCAGGGAGTGCAGTGGGAATACGCTGCCGACCCCTGGGTGGACAGGGCAGGCTGACAGGACCAGAATGCTCAGGCCCCCAGAGGCCCTGCAAGATAAAAGCTCTGCTGACTTTGCGGTGGGATTCAGGCACAGAGTTGGGGTGTGGTTGGATTCACGGCAGCGACACCGTGTGACTCTCCCCACAGGAACTGGAGGAGAAGGAGCAGTAGGACAAAGAGGTGGGAAGATCAGGCCGAGATGTGACTTCTTCCTCGGAGACCCTGGAACACAGTTACACTTCATGCTGCTCCGGTGACCGCCTGTCAGGAGTAGCCACACCTGAGGACTAGGCAGAGCCCTGACCATCTTAACCCTTCTGGAAAACAGACTTCTGAACAGAATGCTGGTGTTTTGTTTTGTGGGGCGTGTGTGAGCATGCCTGTGTGTGTGTGTGTGTGTGTGGACATGTGTGTGTGTGTGTGCCCATGTGTGTGCATGTGGTATGTGTGTGTGTGTGTGTGTACATGCTTAGGAGGTCAGAGGACAACTTGGGTGTCACTCTTTTAGCATCATTCATCTTAGGCTAGGCCACCACGCCCCGGGGGTCAGCCTGTCTCCACCTCCCACTGTGCCGCCGCCTTCTTCTCCTTCTCCTTCTCCTTCTCCTTCTCCTTCTCCTTCTCCTTCTCCTTCTCCTTCTCCTTCTCCTTCTCCTTCTCCTTCTCCTTCTCCTTCTTCTTCCTCTTCATTCGGCTCTTTCCTCCCCAAAACAGGGTTTCTGTGTAACAGCCCTGGCTGTCCTGGAACTTGCTTTGTAACTAGGCTGGCAGAGAGAGATCCACCTGCCTCTGCCTGCTGACTAAAGGCTTGCCCCACCACCTCCCGCTGCTGTTCCTGCTTCTTTGACATGGGTTCTGGAAGTCACACTCAGGCTCCTGGACTTGCTCCGTGGGTGCTTTACCCAGGGAGCCATCTCCCCAGCCCAGTATGCTTTTGATTACGTACTTTCCATGTGACTTGCATTGTATTCTACCCAGTCCTCAGACCTGTGCATGCCCATCCTACCTTGCAGGATCCTCCCTACTCACTTCCAAGGCACACCCTCCCGGCAGACTGTATCCCTCCTCCAGCCTCTGGGCAGGTCTTAGCAGGTGGCTCCACCAGGCCATCTGACCTCCTTAGACATTGGTTATGCAGCCTTGTAGGTCATATCTCAACCTGCCTACGTTTTTTCCAGGTATATCTGTCTGATGCAAAGACCTGGTGTTTAGGGCTGGATGCACACCAGATGCCACGTTCAGTGTATCTTCCATCATGCTGGACATGACAGAACTCAGCATTCCTGGCGCTCAGGACCTGGGTGCGGTGGCACTAGAATGATGGAAGATCATCGGTTCAAAGCCAGCCTGAACCATATAGTGAGACTGTTTTAGGGTCTGTATTGCTGAGACGAAACACCGTGACTAAAAGCTGGGGAGGAAAGCGTTTATGTGTCTTACACTTCCACATGCTAGCCCATCACTGAAGGAAGCCAGGACAGGAACTGAAACAGGGCAGGGACCTGGAGGCAGGAGCTGATGCAGAGGCCATGGAGGGTGCTGCTTACTGACTTGCTCCCCCTGGCTTGCTCAGCCGGGATTTTTACAGAACCCAGGACCACCATCCCAGGAATGGTATCACCCACAATGGTCCCCCCTCCATCAATCACAGTTAAGGAAATGTCCTGAAATCGCCAAATGTTATACTTGTGTCAAGTTGACATAAAACCATCCAGGACAGAGACTCCGTCTGTCTGTCTGAATGAATGAATGAATGATAAAAGTTCATTATGCAATGTTGGAGGAGGAAAGGTGGAAACACAAAGATTGTGAATTGGCAGAAATGCTCAGTCAGGCAAGTCTTGCCAACTTTCAAATGGCGATTTCCTCTCTGAACTGGATGCCCTGTGTTCAAGTCTATCCACTCCAGATGTGAGAGGCAGGAGCAGGGAGGGTCTGGAGTCACCCTGCTGCCTGGGCATTACCGGCATGGCCCAGCTGGTGTGTGCGGCTCTTTCCCCTGCCTAGGCTTTCTACTCTCCCACACAGGATGTGGCATCTGTGCCAGGGCACTTTGGGAGCAAGATGACTTCAATGCATAAAGACTGGGAAGGGTGCAGTAGAGCGGAGTCAGCTCCCCTATTGCTGTTATCATCATGTTATTTTTCGAGAATCAGAGGGTTAAGGAGCTTGCTTCAACAGCGTACATCCAGAAGAGTGTACGTAAGTGACATTTGTCAGCAAGGTCTTTCCTGGCCGCCCTATTTTAAATAACGATCCTCCTTCTGTGCCTGTCACCCTCCAACTTTCCATGTGCCTCTCTCTGTCTGCCCTCCTCTAGTAGGGTAGGGGGCAGGGGCAGGAGTTTCCGACTAGTTCTTCCCACCAACTCCCTTGGTGCCTGGCACACACCAGGGACGCAGGAACAATCACTCAAGTGAGGAAGAGGCAAACCCCAACCGGTGCCCTCCCCTTCAGTGCCTGGCCTTGGGTGATGACCTTGGGTGTGATCCCAATACACAGCCCTCTCTCTAAGCCTCCACCTGCGACAGCCGCCACCACACAGCAACGTCCCAGCAGGAAGCCACGCAGGTGGTGTGTACTCGAGGCCAGCTGCGGGCAGACACACAGCCAGTTCCCAGCTTGTCCTCCAATCTAGCTGTGTGGCTCCAGGCATGACCCTCTGCCTTCTGCATCCTCCTCTTGGACAGGGAGGTCACTAGGTCTCTTCCAGTTTCCTTGGTCCTTCTGGCCTCCACCCTAGAAAACCCAAGAAGGGCTGAGTGCCTGGTCTTCCTTCATCTAAATGCAGCCCTGGCAGCAGAGGAAACTGGGAGCAGGCCTCTCTACAAGAAAGGGCCAGTGAGCTCTCGTGGACTGGGATTGACCCTGAGCATGAAGAACACTTGCTGAACCCTTTGAAGCTGGGACAGTCCTTCGGGTGGGGCAGGAATCTGGCTGGGAAGAATTTTTCTTATTGGCAAGCATTTCCTTTCCTCTGGCATCCTTTTCCCCTAGGAATTCCCTTCAGCTAAAAGAGAAAAGAAAAAGCAAACAAAGGCCACCGTCTCTGCCCACGGAGGCCTTTTCTCCGACTGTGGGTCCCTGATAAGAGAAGCCGGCTGCCAGAGGTGGCATCCTGCTGCTGGACTCTGCCGCCCCTCTGCCAGGCAAGGCCTCATTGGCTGGTGATTAATGGGCAGCCACAGGGGTGGGGTGGAGTGTGCTGGATGGCCTTCAGGTAGCGGCTACAAGGTCAACAGTAGGTGAAGTTTTGGAACGGGACGAGAATTCAAACTGCCAGCCAAGCATGTAAACTTACCCAGAGGTGACTAATTTACGTCTCTCTGCCCACTCCTCCCCTCCCTCTGTTTAGGCACTGAATTCTTATTAACAACTTCCAGGCATGTCCAACCCGTGGGGCCGGCTGAATGCATCCCAGCATAGCTATGAACTGGGCCCAACTCGTCTGCAGATGGCATCATATCAAATGTCAAGAAGTTGGACATCCTGGACAGATGAGGTAGTGCCACAGGTGGAGGTGGCTGCTTCCATGTCTGACAACTTGAGAACAATCACCAGGAACCAGGGGGAAGGGGAGAACCAGCTTCCACTAGTTTTCTCTGGACCCCCTCCCACAAAAAAATACACACAGCCTGGTAGACATTTAAAAGAAAAAAAAAATAAAGCAAGGTGGTGGCAGCTCACACCTTTTTTTGTTTGTTTTTTGAGACAGGGTTTATCTGTGTAACAGCCCTGACTGTCCTGGAACTTGCTTTGTAGACCAGGCTGGACTCGAACTCACTGAGATCTGCCTGCCTCTGCCTCCCTAGTGCTGGGATTAATGATGTGCGCCACCACTACCCGGCTGTCACACACCTTTAATCCCAGCACTAGGGAGGCAGAGGCAGGCAGATCTCAGTGAGTTTGAGGTCAGCCTGGTCTACAGAGAGAGTTCCAGGACAGCCAGGGCTACACAGAGAAACTCTGTCTTGAAAAAAAAAAAAAAGAAGAAGAGGTGCGCGGGGAAGAGGGGAGCAGGCCAGATTCTCTCTCTCTCTCTCTCTCTCTCTCTCTCTCTCTCTCTCTCTCTCTCTCTGTAGTGGTTTGAATAGGTATGGCCCTCCATAGACTTATGTGTTTGAGTGCTTGGCCCATAGGGAGTGGCACTATTAGGAGGTGTGACTTGGTGAAGTAGGTGTGGCCTTGTTGGAAGAAGTGTGTCACTATGGAGGAGGGCTTTGAGGTCTCATATATGCTCAAGATACACCCAGTGTCACAGTTTCCTTATGTTGCCTGCAGATCATGACATAGAACTCTTAACTCCTCCGGCACCATGTCTTCCTGCCTGCTGCCATGCTTCCTGCCATGATGATAATGGACCAACCCTCTGAACTGTAAGCCACCCCAATTACATGTTTTCCTTTGTAAGCGTTGCCATGGTCATGGTGTCTCCTCACAACAATAGAAACCCTAAGACCGCCCCCCCACCTCTCTCTCGTCTGTCTGTGGTGTATGGACACATTCACGAGGGTGTGTATGTGTGCATGTGTTCATACGCAGGCCAAAGGCTGAAGTCAGCTGTCTTCCTCCATCACTGTTCACCCGGTTTTTGAGGCACAGTCTCTCACTGAACAGGAAGCTCATCAGTTTGGGCACTCTGGAGGGCCAATGAACTCAGAGATGCCCATCTGCACTCTCCCAGCACTGAGGTCATGCACGGTGCTAGTCAGTTCCCTGTCTCTTACATAGGTGGTGGAATCAGAACTCAGGTCTTCATGTTTACGTGGCAGTATTTTATACACACTGATCCATTTCCCCAGCCACCCAGATCATCCTCCTTATTCTAAGAGGCTTCTTCTTTAGTGGAGAGCTAGCTGAGACTGAATTCTGCTATGGAGAGTTCTTCCACTCACAGAGGCCACTTGCCACATGTGGCTGTTGTGTCCCTGAGATGTGGCCAATCTGAACTAAGATGAACTAGGAATGCAAAATATGCCCAAGATCTTAAACACTTCATGTGACTTCCCCCAGCAAATAGAAGTGTCCATTAATCATCTTTACATTGATTCCATAGTAAATGATATATTTGGGGTATAATAGTTCAAATAGAATATATTGCTAAATCTATTTCACAATTTTTAATATGATGAATAGACAATTTAAAATTATGCATATAGCTCACATCGTGTTCTGTTGCCTACCACTGGTGCAGAACAGAACTCGGTTTTGTTAGAATTCTGAGTCTTTAAATTCAAACCAGGAAGGCCAACATTTTGTCTTGCCCACCTGCCTTGCATACCTTAGAACATTTCCTCAGGTTCCAAGATAAGCAACCTCAATACTCTACACTTTACTCAGCTGTTCATTCCAAATGTCATGAGCCAGAAGTCAAAATTAGAGCCTTTATCAGTCCACAGCTCCAAAAGGAGTTGAATTCACATTTTCCTCTTAAGTCAAGATATGATAGTTCCTCTGGTGGGCACCTGTCCTGTTACAAACTGTAAGGTCTCATTTTGTGTCAACTTGACACAAGCTAGAGTCATCAGAGAGGGAGGAGCCTCAGCTGAGGAAATGCCTCCATGAGATCCAGCTAGCTGTATGGCATTTTCTCTATTAGTCATTAGTGGGGGAGGGACCAGCCTATTGTGAGTGGTCCCATCCCTGGGCTGGTGGTCCTGGGTTCTATAAGAAAACAGGATGAGCAAGCCAGGGGAAGCAAGCCAGTAAGCAGCTCCCCTCCATGGCCTCTGCATCAGCTCCTGACTCCAGGTTCCAGCCCTGCTTGAGTTCCTGTCCTGACTTCCTCCAATGAAGGACTATGATCTGGAAGTGTACGCCAAATAAAACTCCTCCCCCACAACTTGGTTTTTGGTCATGGTGTTTCATTGCAGCAACAGAAATGCTAACTAAGACAGTTAACCAACACAGTGCCTGGAAAGCCACTGATTAGCAGTTAGATTAGGGATAGCCCTGGTGGGGAGTATTTAAGAATGGGATATCATACTCCCATGTGCTATTATAGCTTCATACTCAAGAGAGATTTCTTCGAGTAGAACTCTGGAGATTTGAACACCAGCATCAACCCTCACTAGTAACTACAGGCCCTTGAGAAATCCACTTCCCTAGACTGAAGTTTTATCATCCATAAACTGGGCAGGTGGCTGCTAAGAGTCCTTCCATCTTTTGTAGTGGACTTCAATCATTCCTACTTTCTACATTACCTCTTCATTAAGGCAAGCTTCCTGATTTATATTATAATTAAGTAACAACAATGGGGGCTGGAGAGATGGCTCAGAGGTTAAGAGCACTGGCTGCTCTTCCAGAGGTCCTGAGTTCAATTCCCAGCAACCACATGGTGGCTCACAACCATCTATAATGAGATCCGGTGCCCTCTTCTGGCCTGCAGTTAGACATACATGCAGAACACTGTATACATAATAAATAAATAAATCTTAAAAACAGCAGCAACAACAATGAGGCCAGCAAGATGGCTGAGCAGGAACAGGTGCTTGCCATGTTGGAAGGAGAGAACCAACTTTTGCAAGTTGTCCTCTGACCTCCACTTGCATACCTTGGTTCACAAATACTTGTAATTTAAATATAAAGAAACAATAACAAAAGTTGAGAATATTGTAATAAACTTTCCAATACTGTACAAGAGTTTTCTGTCTAATAAAACTTTTTCTTTTAAGTTTGGCGTTTGAGATCTAAGCTGCAAAGGTCCTTCACGTATACTGCATTATTTTATAGTAAAAGTCATATTTAGTCCATGCACTCACCCCGGCATAGTTGCTTGATAGTGTCTCTCAAGAACTGAAAAGGTGGTGGATATGGTGGGGAGGTGGTGGATATGGTGGGGAGGTGGTGGATATGGTGGGGAGGTGGTGGATATGGTGGCACAAACCTTTAATGCCAGCACCCTGGAGGCAGAGAAGCAGGTGAGTGTGAGACCAGGTTACTCACCTAAGATTCAGGACAGCCAGGTCTACATAGTAGGACCCTGTCTTTAAAAAAAACAAAAGGAAAGAAAAAATGTAAAGATTACCTCCCATGGTCTTGTAGTTTCTTTCTTAGTATCTATCATAAGGAAATTAGAAAACTAAACAAAAATTTGTATGGCCAGCTAATGAGCCAGGCTGCTTACCACAGCAAATGAATAGTAACAATAACTGCTAGGAACTCCATGCAGGTAAGTGGTTGGATGCAGAGACAACACGTAAAGTAATGTTATTCCATTAGCAATCGTTTGAGAAAGCCTCCTAGTACTGTTTTAAAACCAAGATGGAAGAAACGTCCTTCAAACAGAGCCAGGGACTCTGATACCTTCCTTAGGACTCTTCAGGCACCCGTACCACTCCGGCATCTGCTTACTTACATATGAATAGATTTCTTTTCAGGTAAAAAGAAAAATAATGACTTTGGAAGGAAACTTCCTGTGCCTTTGTAGCTCTCACAGTGTTGGAGGCAGTTTCGGTTCCCTGGTGAATCTGTAGCCAAGCTGGAGAGCTGGGCAACCCACTTTAGAAAAAGAGTAGTTGTGTGCCACAATGAGTAGTTAGTGCCCCAGGAGGCCCCAACTAAATCAAATGAAGTCTTGGAGGCATGGCTAATGAGGGGATAGGAAAGAACTTTATAATGTCAAGTTTCACCTTTCGGATCAATGATGCAGGGAAGAGCCGGGATGAACTTACAGAGGTGGAGTGTCAGCTGAAAGGGCACCTGGACATTCAGCTGCTTGGCTGTCCTGACAAGATACTGATGGTGGCTGAAGCCACGCATGCTTGTTTCTTAGAGTGCTGGAGGCTTGAAGTCTAAGGCATGGCAAACCTTAGCCCGGAGCCCTTCTTGGTACCTCTTGCTGTGAGATTCTGTGGTGTTCTCTCTGTATTTGCTGTCTGTGTTTGGATTTGTTGTTTGTTTTTTAATGATTTTGTATATGTTTATGATATATTGTGATCATATACACAACACCCCACTTACTCTCTCAACCTTTTCCCACTCCACCTGGGGCCCTTCTTTTCTCAACTAGTTCACTTCCTATTTTTATTTTATGTATGTGCCTGTGTGCATGTGCGTGTGCATGTATGTGTGTGTGCGTGTGCGTGTGCGTGTGCGTGTGCGTGTGCGTGTGTGTGTGTGTGTGTGTGTGTGTGTGTGCAGATAGCCACAGCTGCCGTGTATTCATGATTTCAGCTCTGCCACAGCCAGAGAACACTGCCTCATAGCATACCTCCTCATCCTCCAGTTTTACCATCTTTCTGCTCTCTCTTCCATGAGTGTGGAGAGGGAGATATAGGTGTCATCTTTAGGGCTCAGCACCCAGCAGCTACATTTGCATTTCTTCTTATGAGGACATCTGCAGATGAGATTAGAACCACCTTGAGGATCCTCCTTTTAACTCTTTAAAGCATCTTTCTCAAATACAGTCACATGATGATCTACTAGGAGTTAGAGCATCAATGTGGGGACTTGAGGGAGGAGCTAATGCAGCCCGTAATCCCACCTAGCCTAAGTGATCCCTCTGGGAGGTGAGGGGGCAGTGCAGGTGGTGAGTCAACCTTTGGCCAAAGGTCACAAGATGCTCGGGGAGGCACTAAGTCTCTGCTGCTTTCTGACTGCACTCTGGGGTGGCAGATTTGGACACCTAGATCTGAGGTACTTCCCGAGGGTAAAGTGCTTGCCTACACACAGGAAGTCTTCCTCTGGTTTGATTCTCAGCATCACATAAACTAGGAATGGTGGTGCACCCCTGTAATCCCAGCATTTGGGACACGGAGGCGGGAAGACCAGGAGTTCAAAGTTGTCCATCGCTACCTCAAAGTTCTAGGCAGTCCTGGGATACATAAGACCTGTTTTAAATTTTTTTTAAAGACAGAAAGGAGGAGAGGAGGGGCGACTATAAGGACCTTTGGAAGGAAGGCCAAGGGGTCAAGTCAGAAGAGTCAGAAGGCAGTAGACCCTTTGTCTTGCCGAAGCCCTTGAACTTGACCCTGTTGATTTGTGGGGATCCCTGCATGGTCTTGATGTCATGCCCTTGTGGCTTCCCTCCTCACTTCTGGTTTTTTTGTTGTGTTTTTGTTTGTTTTGACTCTGGAGGGTAAAATGACTATCATGCGTGAGAGGACCGAGGTGTTGCTGGTTAACACAGAGCATTTAAATAAAGATAATCTTGGCAAACAAGCCTTGGAGTTGAAAGAAAAGATAGCCTTTGTTCTCCAAATAAAAAATCCCCAGCACTGAATAAACACAGCGCTGTTTCACTGTGCCTTCAGAGCCAGATCAGGAGACGGGGCCATTGTGCACACAGTTCTACTTTGGTTTAGAGCTGTTATCGGGAAGGATGCCTGCCTAGTCCTGTTCCCTTCCAGAAAACCATTAATCCAGAGCCATTTAAATGCAGAAGATGAAGGAAATGGGTCATGCAGAATTTTCTTTTCTGAAATGTGAAGTTCCCATGTTAAGCAGCGGCCTGATTCTTTCTTGACCTTTGACCCCTCTAACACTCCCACAGCTTGCCAAGTGCCCTCGGAAAGGACCCACGAGAGGAAGGCAGTTACATGGAAGCTGTCCACAGGCAGTGATGGAGCCTGATGTTCTTATTGAAATGGAGATTTTGGGTCAGAGAGCCAAAAGGGAAAAAAAAAAAAACCCACAGAACCAGAAGAAACTCATCAAAATGCAGGCCCCTAAATGGAGAGGGACACTATTTAACTCTTAATTTAAAAGGGAGATGGGACAGCATGCCACTGGCCTCCCAGAAAACATGGCACCATTCCCTACCACACTGAATAGGCTGAATTCCCTTCTGTCTTTAGACTTGTCCGTAGTTTGCTCTTCCGTCGTTTTCCTGTTACCAGCTTCTTAATACCACTGGCGTTTATCTATCACAGGAAGTCACCTCCTGTCCTGTCCTGTTTGGAACAGGACGCACTTACCCCCACAGTGTTTGCAGACCCCATTTGGCTGTGCTACAGCTGAGTCTGTCTTCTTTCTCCCACTCTGTCTTCAGAAGACAGGACTGTGGGAAAGGAAACTGCCCAGTCTTAACCATTTGTAGGCTAAGCTGGCCGTTGGTCAAGGTGAAGCTCAGAGCACCCTACGGAGAGCCCTGGAGAATTGCCATGTGCTCTGGGCCGAGGGTTTGAATTCACACACAGTCCCCCAGTGTGGTGGCATCAATGGCCTTTGGGAAGAGACTGAGTTGTGCTTTAGATAATGACAGTAGAGTCCCCTGGATGGGATTAATGTCCTCATAAAACAGGAAAGAGAAGCCAGCATGTGTCCTCTGCCTCATGAAGACAGCAGGAACATGGCTAACTACAAGCGAGGCAGAGGGTCTGAACCACAAGCAGAATCTGCTTGCGCCTTGACCTTGGATGACCTACTAGAACTATGGAAAATGGCCAACTGATGGGGACTGCCCTCCCAGCGCCCTTCCCTCCATGCTCCCTGGCAAGTCAGGTTGGAGACCAAGAAGACCAGTCTTGATGGCTTGCATCAGCTTCCTGCTGGGTCCTTTCAGCTCCAAGGACTCCCCTGGGTCTCTCCGCTATCCCTTAAAAAGACCGCAAGGCCTGGCAGCACCGCCACAACACACCCCACGCTCCCACTGTTTTCTTCTGCACCTGGCCTCAGGAGAGTCCCACAGGAAGTCCGTTTTCCTCCTGTGTGGCCTCCTGGGAGCTGACCTTATCTGCATATTCTGTCAGCATCCACAGTGTGCCAGCTCTCTGAATCTGTGGCTAATTTACTCCCTCCCTGCCCTCCCCATCCCATTTTGTAGCTGGGCAGATATTCCAAGTTAACCACAACATGTTAATTATAAGAGCTTGTCTTGTTCATCTAAATGAAGACGTGTAAGACCTAATTGCCTGAGCTGGGAGACAGGGGAGTTTGGAGGAGTGACTCTAAACCCCTGTCACTGCCAGGATCTTGTCTGCCCCACTCAACAAGCTCATCACATTTCCCCAAAGTGGTTTACACAGTACAGCGAAGTTAGGATAATTACTCTGAAATTAATCTGTATGGAAACGTACGCAAAGCAGCGTGGCATTTCAACTGCAAAGAAAACTTCTTTCCTTGGTGTCGTCATGTTTCACGGAGCTCAGGTAAGATTCACTCACAGCTGGCTCGCTCAGGCCTTTTGCCATCCCATAGTCCTTTGAAGACCCAAACGCAGCTCTGACTTGGCAAAAGGAATGTACTTCCTGCTCCTCTGGTGTGTGCGGTACTAGGGATTGGAGCCAGGGCCTTGAGCGTGGTGGGCAAGTACTCCGCCCAGAGACACCCCTGACCTTTTACTTTCTTTTTTTTTTTTTTGGTTTTTCGAGACAGGGTTTCTCTGTGTAGCTTTGCGCCTTTCCTGGGACTCACTTGGTAGCGACCTTTTACTTTCTGTTTTGAAACAAAGTCCCACCAAGTTGCTCAGGCTAGCCCTTGCACTCACTCTGTAGCCCAAGGAGGCTTTGAACTTGCCATTCTCCTGCCTCAGCTTCCCTGATAGCTGGGATTGCAGGCCTGCACCACCAGGCTCGGCTGGCAAAATGATTTTTGAGTGAGAAGTGAAGTGGGTTCCGTCAGTCAGAGGACTAGAGTTGGGAAGCAAAAGCAGAAAACAGCCTGTTAGAAAAGAGAATCCCGGGTGGGGTCTGATCAACCTGCTTGCAGAACCCTTTCAGGCAACCCCGGGCAGTCCACACTACCACAGTTCCTCTATAGTCACGGTTCTTCCCACTGCTACCAAATATCTGACAGAAGCTACTTAAGGGAGAAAGAGTTCACTCTGGCTCACAGTTCAGGGGATACAGTCCATCATGGGGAAGGCATGGAAGTGGGAGCTTGTCACGTAATTTATTCATGTTTTTGGATCAGGAAACAGAGCTCAGGCCAGAAGTCAGGAGGGCCAATAACCTTCAAGCCTCACCCCTCAGTGACTCACTTCCTCCAAGCAGACCCCATCTCCTAAAGGTTCCACAACCTCAGGCCAGAGAGGTGGCTCAGCATGTAGATGTGCTTACAGCACAAGTCTGACCACTTGAGTTTGATTCCTGGAACCCAGGGCAGAACAGACTTGAGAATGTTGTCCTCTGACCTAGCATGCACATCAAAGCAGGGCGTGTGCCCTTCGCCTCAATACCACCCACACATGGTATATATATAGATATATATGTTATATCTAAGAAAAGCCTCTACAACCTCCTAAAACAGCACCACCAGCTGGGAGCAAAACGTTCAAGTATGTGAGTCTGTGGGAGACATTTCACATCCACTCATAAGAGACCCCCTCACTGGCCAGTTTAGGGAGAAGCCAGACCTTGGCTATGGCTCCATGTATCACCCCAGCCGATGGCAGCTGCCTGCTCCCACATTTCTATTCTGGTCTTAACTTTCCTCCCTGTCCCTATCCAATGCTGCCTGGACTAATTGTCACATCGGGCTCTGGGACAAAAAAAATCCCATGAAAATGCTAACAGCTGGCAACATAATGGAGCACATGGTGTTTCAACTTTGTGATTCAGTCCACTGAATCTCCAAGAGCGAATTTCAGATGGTGGTCATGGTCTGGTAAGGGACAGCCAGCCCATCTGCACAGCCCCTCATCTGTCTGCCCTACCCCGAGCCTGTAGCCTGAAGTCTGCACTAAGCGATGGTGGCTGTTATGGGCTGGATGTGAAATATGAAATGTCTCCCACAGATTCGTGTATCTGAAGTTTGTTCCCAGTTCATGGTTCTGTTTTAGAGGTTATGGAGTCTTTATTCAGTTTTTTTTTTATTCGTCATGATTAGTGGCTGGTGTGCGTGCGTGTGCGTGCGTGTGTGTGTGTGTGTGTGTGTGTGTGTGTGTGTGTGTGTAGAAGCACAGGCATGTCATGGTGTGTATGTGTAAGTCAGAGAACAGCATTAGGGAGTCAGTTCTCTCCTTCAATTGTGGATTCCAGGGATGAAGCTCGGGTCATCAGCAGGTAGCTGCATCCTTGTCTAATGGTGCACCCTAGGGAGAATCCGTTACTGAAGTCAAGGTACATCTGCCAAAGACCTTTGTCTTCCAGTTTTGGGCCTGAATGGAGACTCCATGACCTGCTTCTACTACCAAGGCAACCTCTGAGGGAACTGGAGACTGGTGTTGGGTATTTATGGACCATCTGTGACGCCAGGTAAAAGGCCTTCAGATGGGAGCTCCCTGGGACCACTGATCGGGGTCTCTGCATGGTTTTAGTAACTGAGACAGGATCCCCAGACACGTGAGTTGTGCAGGAGATGGCCTTTCATGACCGTGAGGGAATGAGGAGCTGAGCAAAGGCAGGCGCCTCAGATAAAACTGAGCTGCGACCTGAAGCCACGGGAGCATTCTCAAATGATAGCCACGTCATCCTTTGGAGCAAGAGGGGCTAGCCTTTGAGCCTTTTCATTGCCTGGCTCATCATCCCTTTCCCTGGTGGGGCTGACTTCCTAGGTCACACCACCTTGGGATGAGGGCCTGCCTGGCAAGAGCATTTGGCTAGTTCCTCTAGAGGAGTGCAACATCTGCATGACGCATGTATGCAAACCACCCACATGCTAGCGCTCTGAAGTGGTTGCTCCTAGAAACAGAAATAAACGACAGTCCAGTTGGGAAGAGCTTTCCTGGCTTGGAGACAACTCTGGTAAGGAACTTTCCAGTGTGAGAAAGGAGTCTGAGGCTTAAGGTAAATAACGATTTACCAAAAGGCGACTTGACAGTACGTGTGAAAACATGGACATAGCACTTTTCTTAAAAATTAGAGAAAATAGCGGTGTACAAGCTGGCTGCCTTTAAAACCCCACACCGTAAAACTCCTACTGGTAAGTCAGCACCAGCAGACATTTAAACGTTTAACATCTTCTTGGTTGTATTACAGCTCTGCCGTGTGCATCTGCCTTTGTTTCAGTCTGATGGAACAGGGTGCAGTTTTATTGATTTCAGATTTACCCACCTGGTTTTTGAGCCCTGGTAGGAATGGGGGCAGGGGGTTCTGGTGGTGAATGCCCCCACCCAAGCCCTTCAACACTGAGGTAGGTACCCCTCACTCAGCCCTGAAGCCCCTACATCCAAGAAAATGTTCAAGGAGAATTCGACTGCTGATGGTCTGGGGTTTTGTTGGTGGTGGTGGTGCCCTGATTTATGATCCTTCTGGACTATGCAGTGGCCATTCTGCTGTGACATCAGAGGCAGCTCAAGAGTTTAGCAGTGACTTGAAGAGCTGAGGGACAGTAGCTGCTTGTTGGCAAAGTGGGTGGCCCACAGTGAGGTGTGTTAGGATGGGGCTGGGCCATCTAAGAAGCTGTAGCTCACAGCATGAAGCTGGGAAGAAGATAGGCCTGGCCACTGTCATACTGGAGAGCTTGACCCAAGCCTTCCACCTCAGCGAGCCATGGCATCTGGTTTCCTTCGCTTCTTCAGGACTGGTTAGCAGCAGAACGGCTTTGATTTCATCGGCGTAACTTTTCTGCTTTTTACTGAAGACGAGGTCTGTGACAGTTTGGGCATCCCAGCTGTTCTAGGAGAGTAAGACTGGGGCTCTTTACCCTTAGCTGTGCCACTTAAACTCCTCCAGCCCGTGACTGGGATTTCTCCATCTCCAGCAGTCAGCCTCTATGGTACAATGGCTGCTAGAGGCCAGTCAACAAGCACGCTTGATCACAAAGGAGTCTCCTCAGCTGAAGTTCACCGTCAACTGTCTCATGTAAAAGCACCTCTAACAGCTACTTTATGTAAGGTCATAAAGTGCTAACCCTGGGGATCCATGCTTCAAGGACTTATGGTCTTCACACCAAGGCATGCCAGGTTGGTGCCATGAAGAGACTGTGACTCCAGGCTACTTCACCCAGCCTCACCCACAGGTGCTGAAGGACTCTCTGGGCCCCTCTAGAATCTCTCCAGCACTCTGGAAACCACAGAACTAGTGTAAGCCTTCTGCTACAAGAAGACCCAGACCTACTCGGAAAAGCCCCCTTATAAGAGGCTCAGCAGTCCCAAGTCCTTCCTGTCACCCACACAGGGGTCGCCAGCCTTCTTGGTAGAGGTGTGTCCCCTCTGCAATCATCTCCTCTCCTCTGTCGCTGCTCAGTACTAAATTGCTCTCAGACCCCAGTTCTCTTCAACCCCGCCACCTCACATCCCCTGTCAGGCCCTGATCCTACCTGTATGTGATCTGAAAGGGAGACATCCAGACTGCGACAGTCAATGGTTACCTTGTTGAGGCAGAGGACAAGGGTGACTTCCTTTGTTGGATGTTGCTATGTTGTTAAGAGAAAAAGAACCCCAGGTTTGGCAAGGAGGCTATAGGTAATGGACAGCACCACTTTCCAGAGCCATGGAGGTTGTCACGGAGTCTGCAGACAAGGAGACAGAAAAATGGCAAAGGATGGCATTGTTTGCCCTGCAAGCTTCTGCATCTATTGCCTTTCAAAGACAGGAAACAGGGCTGTGGCTCCTGGCCCACAGCTTCTCTCTTCTGGCCCTTGGCCTCTGTCCTTGGCCTCTGTCACTCAGAGCAATCCTTTATTTACTGACTTTAGCTGGGGAACATCTTCGGTCTGTCTTCTACCTCTCCCTCTTCCTTTTTCTCCTTCAGTTGCACACATGAAGCATACATATTATATACACATGTACATGTGCAGTCCCACACCAGATCGCACACAGAGCACCACCACAGAAACATGGATATACCAGACACACAGACAGACAGACATGACTACCAACAATTATGTACAACTCCTCCAGTCCTACATAGCTCACACAGTCATACACTCACATATACACTGACACAGACATACACACACACTCATGCATGTGCGCACACACACACACACACACACACACACACACACACACACACACACACACGGAAACGAAGTCTCTTGGGCAGGTGGTGACCTTGGCAGCTGCAAACAGACTGCTAAGACATGGAACTCCTCAAACGCCTTTGGATGATGCGTGTGTTGAGAGGGCTTGGTGGTCACAGCTGCTTTAGGCCTCTGAAGCTGGATTTAGAGTGCAAACACTGTTCAGGGGGCAGCTGGGAGATGGTAACCACGCTGGAGGTTTGCTTGTTTGGTTTGAGAATTCTTCAGGAGAGATCCAGGGTCTACCACTCAAGCCGAAAGCAGGATGGCAGGTCTTCCAGGTCAAAGGACAAGGGCTAAGGGACGGAGTCTCCGCCATGGCTCTGCTAGAGGTCAGCTGTGTCGCACCAGAGTCAGTCACCTGCCTGAGGCCTTGGCTTCTTATCTCACCCTGCCAGTAACCCAGAAGTCAATTACTGACTGGAAAAAAGTTTACTGACTGGAAAAAAAAAAATCTGTGCAGAAAGCTCTTGGTCAGGGTTGAAAAGTAACAAACAGGAAGCTGTGAAATATTTTATTTCTTTTTAATGTATGCAAGGAAAGGCATGGTTTAGAGTTCCCTGTCAGTCAGTACGTTGGGAACGTTTATTATGGAAACAGTGATTTTACAACCACCTGCCATAGTATTGAGCTGAAAAAAACAGGAAAGGTAGAAAAATACAAAGAAAAAGGACAAATACCTAAAATTAGGTCTTGCCATAAAGTCTGTAGCACGCGGTAGTTTTCTGATGGTCAAACACAAGGCCAATACCATAGAGTTGACTAATGGTTAGTACTCAAAGTCAGGAGTTTTCCCATGTGTCAGGAGGATGTGACATAAAGTTTAATATATTCTATTTCAGTTGGAAGGAACATGTGTACGTATGTGTGCGTTAGTTTATAAGGACATTTATGTGAAGGCATTTATTGTCTACATACAGATAATATTATATTTATATTACATCAGCTATATAATGAAGAAAGGCTTTAATATTTGGTTAAGAATGTTCATCTTAAAAAATGCATAAAATTTTAAACAAAGCTTTGAGTATTAAACAGGCAAATTCTCATTTATATGGAAACCCTCGATCATATTTAGCAGGAGTTCCAGATTTCCTCACACATCATTTATAAACAAGCTCCAAGCTTGCACCTATGAGTTCACTTTTGCAGCTTTTGAGGGCATGTCAGCTTGGACTAGGGCTCTAGACTGTTATCTAATGTGTTCACTGTCAAAGTAGAAACAATTGGTGGCCTGTCACACATCATCTTAGAGTTTGGAGCTCAGACATCGCAGTGGGTCCACTAAGATACCTTCAGCCTTGGTTCACTTTTTATTTTGAGATGACATTGTCCAGGCAGGCCCTAAAATGTTGATCCCCTGCCTCAGACTCCCAAGAAGCTGGGATTGCAGCCCTGTGCCATCAGATATGGCTTGCTTTAATTGGATTTTGTCTCGTTGGTGGTGATTTTGTGGTTTTGGTTTTTTAAAAGATGTTGGTATGAAGTAGCCGTGCGTTGCACGTTCCTCTCCCAGGCTCATATCAACTTTGCTCTAGGTAAGTGAGAAATGGGATTCCCAGGAGAAACGGCAATGCTAATGATTACAAGAAGCTCACTAATCTAAGTAAACAAATGTTTCCTTACATGTTGGTGGATATGTATGAGGTAACCAACCACTTTCTGCTTAGACTTGAGTCCTACTCCATAGGAGGAAATTCCTATCTGGTACTGTAAACCTAGTCAAAAGTCAAGGCTGTGGAAGTAGTAAGTCCTGGGGAGGAACCTGCAAAATCAAGTCAAACTGCCTTCTAAATATCTATGTTTAAATCTGTAGATGAGTGTTGTCAACTTTGGTCAGAGAGGCTTCTTTTCGAAATGGCAGCAGTTAATAAATACAGAGCCTTCTAACTGGTCAAAGTGCCGAGACTAATTGACTGCCAGATGCTCAGGACATTCAAGTCACCACCCACTCCGAGACTCAGGAAACATCTGGAATAAGGACAGAAAGAATGTAGGAGCCAGAGGAGGAGTGCTGGGACTGCTGTCTTCTGGACCTGGCATGGCAGGACCTCACAGCAGCTATAGCCCTATCCCTGCACACAGCAGCTGTCCCTGCACACAAGCCCTGCAGCAGCTCAAACCAGTCAACGCTTGCTCCCTCCAGCACAGGTGGGGTGGGTTCATGAGGCTCACCCTCGACTGAGAAGCGCTTGGCAGTTGACAGCTGCTGGGGACAGGGGAGCAGTTTTTCTTCAGAAGTACAGCCACTGATAGGTTGTTCATGGTTCAGTGGGTGGCCTCACGCCCATGTGCACGTGGGCGGCACTAATTGGACTCAGTGGGTTATAAAAAATAAAAAGTGGACACGAAGGGGTGAGGGCACGTGTTGGGAGGTATTTGGGGCGGGGGAGTTGGAAGTAGATATGGTTAAGATACATTGTGTACGAATATGAAACTATCAAACAATAGATTTTAAATATTCTTTTTCAAAAAGTGAATGGTCAGTCATAAAGCACTCTGCTCAAGTAAATGGATGGTGGAATTTCTGTTCACAGTTAATTTTCACATTCCTGTGTCTGTATTAAATCAATGTCATTTCACGGGTCAGTTCACAAGGTCACAGGTTTGTCCAAGTCACAGGTGCTAAAATAACAGTAAATTCTTTGTCCGTATTACTAGTCAGATCATGGACTTCATTTACTATCTAGACTTTTCCGGTTGGTTCTGAGCCTGAGGCTGTTGCGGCGTCTACCCTAGATCAGGGCTCTGTACCCGGCATTCTCCTTCAGATTAAAGTCATTTGAAGCAGTCCCTTCCAGGCTTCCGGAACTTTGACTCCATTTTCCTTACTTGGAGATGTCCTGGTTTCTTTGGGGGCGGTAGCCTGGTGATCCGCTTCTTAATTAGCTCCTGGTGCTCGCTCTCCAGTGATCACCCTGGAGTTGCATTACAATAGACTGATCCACACTAAACATGACCTTGGGTGTTCATGAAGCTGGGAGATTTGCAAACAGAAACGCTGAGAACATTTAATCCCTCTGGCATAGCAGCGTGGCACTGGCCCCACAAAGACAACTCTGCGGAGAGATGTTCAGTCAATTTTTAGCACACTGCTTGCATTCTGACTGATTGAAGGGCTGACGCTGAGGAAGTGTGTGGGAAAGCGGGTGATTACTGCTCCTGAAATCCTGTGTGATGCTCAACAGTCCTGACAAATCGGCAGCAGAGTAATCCCACCATAATTAGCCGACCTTCTGCGGACCCTGTGTCCACATCCTATTTACTTACTAGGTTCTTTTAGTCATTTCATTAGCATTCTTTAGGGTCAGTTCACGCCCCACCCCACCCTCTAGTGAAGCCCTTTGGAGTACCAGGTGCACCGCGAACACTGTATTCGAGAAGAAGCAAGGCACGTGCTTATGGCTGTCCTCTTTGATCACTAAATAAAGACGTCCGTGTCGATCAGCGAGCACACGCTTACTGTGTTGTCTGGTTCTGTTTCCAGCGCGGAGTTGGCATGATTATACTTCCTCCTCACTGTCCTCTGACACGGGTACTGTTGTTTATTCTCATTTGACTGGAACCCACCATGTAGACCAGCCTGGCTGGAAACTCATGGCGGTCCTACTGTCCTGTCCCCACTCCTAGCCACCCTTCCCAGGGGTAAGCACTTCTTTTAATCACCCCTATAATGATGCAACTAGGGTATAGTCTTGACTGTCAACCTGACACAAACTGGAGTCACCTAGGAAAAGGGAACCCCGATTGAGGAATTGCCTCCCTCAGACTGCCCCGAGGGCACGGCTCTGGGGCACTGCCTTTATTGATGATTGGCATGGGAGGGAACTAATCCACTGTGGGCAGCACTGTGCCTAGGCAGGTGAGCCTGGGCTGTGTAAGAACCCAAGCTGAGCAAGCCAGAAGGAGCAAATGTGTAAATATTGTTCCTGAATAATTTCTGCTTCAAGTTGCTGCCCGCCTGGGTTTCCTGCCCTGTTTGAGTTCCTGCCTGGACTTCCCTCAAGGATGTAAGATGAACCAGCCTTCCCTCCCCACATTACTTTTGGTCATGGTGTTTATCACAGCAACAGAAAGCAGTCTGGTGCATGCCCTGGAGAAGTCCTCTTTGGGTTTCTCGTTCTTGGAGCTGCTCCCATTCTAGTGTGTTACTTCTTTGGGTGTCAGCCACGACACCCAAAGAACCCCAGAAACCCTCTAGGGAAGGAACCATGTGTTCTCTTCTTTACCTGCTTCATGAAGTGGGGAAGGCGTACACTCAGCATGCCTGGTGACGGATGGACAGAGGGTCCCATGCACTCAGCATGCATGGTGATGGATGGACAGAGGATTCCATGCACTCAGCATGCCTGGTGACAGATGGACAGAGGATCCCATGCACTCAGCATGCCTGGTGACAGATGGACAGAGGGTCCCACGCACTCAGCATGCCTGGTGACGGATGGACAGAGGGTCCCACACTTCAGCTTGCTATGCACCGTTTCCCTGAACAGTCAGGCTGGCTGCACACAGCAGCCCCACAGAGTGGGGAACTTGAGCTCCGGTTATACTCAGCCCACACAGTGGCCTTGGCTGTGCCTTCTGGTTCCAGAATGCCAGCTGTGTAAGTTCTTGAGGTTTCCTGCAATGAAATTTATTTTGTAAGTTTAGATTGAAGCACAGTGTTGATACTATCCACGACCTCAACTTGTAACGAGGTTTACAGATGACAACAGAGTTGTCATACCCCAACCTCTGGAAAAAGCCACCACACATGGGCCAGATACCCATTCCAGACCCTCCCGATGCTCGTTCCACGTGGGGGCTGCAGAGGACAATGCTCACCTCATGCTCTTTCTTTGATCTTCAGCGTTTGGAAAGGGAAGCTCTTTCTTTCTGGTAGCCAAGAAAGTGCTGCTCCGTGTTGTGATCTGATCTAAGCCAGTTTCTTAATTCCTTAATTGTTTGCTCGGTACGGTAGCTTTTGACAGAGAAGGAAGAGAGCTGAGCGTGTCTTACCCTGAAGCTCTCCATTCCAGCCAAATCCTGACACATGTTCTACACAAAACCAAAACAAAGCAGTCAAACAATCTGTCTTTGATTTCTTTTTTTAAGACGGGATCTCACTATGTAACTCTCAATAACTCTCAATGGAGTGTTTTGATCTGAGAGGAAACCACTACACAACACACAGATGCAAGAATCAACCTTAGGTCTTCATGCCCTCATAGCAACCATTTTATCCTCTGAGCATCACCTCAGCCCACGTGTACAGTGTTGTAAATTGTTTACTGACAATATAACCCCTTCCCTGGAGTCAAATCAGTCTTGAACACTGAGAACGTCTGCAGAAGGCTGATGGTCCCATTACATCTTCCGTTGGACGTCTGCTTGGGTGGGACATGTGGTGACCTGCCCTGGGACAATCGGTCTGAAGGATTGCTGAGAAAGCTTTCTAACATCAGAACCATGGTATCAGCTCAGAGAAAACCCCGAGGAAAGCTGTGATGCATCCATTAAGCAAGTCATTTCACATAGGATAGCATCTCCAAGAGAAAGGGCACATGAGTTCTGGGCCATGTGGTAGGAGCAGGTCACCCCTCTGGGGACCTGCTGTATGCCCCTAAAACTCTGGACTCTGCCTGGTTGAAGGTCGTGGTCTCCCAAAGGGACACACTCTTGTTGAGGGTCCTATTGAACTGTAAACCATACTTGCATCCTGCCCCAGGTTTTGCTGGACTAGAAGCTTCCCAGACTGACTTCCAAGGTGAGATGGGGCTCTACTCAGCAGACTCACTCAAGCTCATCTTGAAGATTCAAAAGCCTGAATTTTGGCAGAGAAAGAACTCACAGGTTCTCTTGTTGGCTCTAAGATGTGCTTAGATACTTTTTCTTTTTGTTACTTTCACTTTTCAGATGTTAGCTCTCAGTGCCACTGACCATGTGAACCCTGAGCCACCAAGGGTCACTGTACATTTCTTTAAAACTCCAAGGAAAGCCTGCAGGTCCCATCTCCAGAGGCACCTTTACTCAGGTCACCCACCTTCCAACCCAAGGTCGGAATCCCTCCCTGACCCCAGACAAAGAACCAAAATAAGTCTTGGGAAAACTTGATTTTGCCCAATTGGAGACTTAATTTTTTTTTTCACTCTGGGAAATGTAGACTATTTCTCTCTGCTTCCAGAACAGAGAGTAACTGGTCCTTCGGAAGAGAAAAGACTTACGTGAAGCTCTACATCAAAATGTCTCCTAATCTTGAGATGTTATCTAGGACAGTCTATATTTTCAAGCTTTAGTTCAAGTTCACGCCCTTCAGTTGCCCCAAAAGCAGCATTTCCCTCAACTGCTGACGTAGGGAAAAACGTGTGTTTTGCTCTCAAAAATAAAATGAGAAAAAAAAGAAGAAGGGAAGGTTCAAATCTCAGTGTCTGGGTTTGTTTAAGGTTAAATTTACTCTCCCCGAATAAATCAATTTAGTATACTACATTTTATTGGTTTCGCCTCTTTATACTAGATGGCTCAGTCACCAAAGCGCTTGTCACATGAGCGTGAGGGCCTGGGTTCAATCCCTCGAATTCTTGTAAAAAGCTGTGCGTGGGGGTCTGTGCCTGTACACACATGTGGTCATGCATACACACGCACCCACACCAGACACACACACCAGACACACACACACACACACACACACACACACACACACACACACACACACACACACACACACAAGACAACAAAAAGGAATCAGCAGGATTTATGTAGAGCAGACATTTCACTGGGTTGTTGACTTAGTACTTGACAGCTCACGCAAGCTGTCAATTTGGACCAGCCCGACATTTCAGATGGAAAAACAGTAGAGAAAAAACTGAGCACAGAACTGGCGTGGGTTTTTCCAAACTACCTCTCCTGCTTCAATTTCAGTCCTGAGTTAGGCATTGACCACAGTGGTCCTGTCGGTGGGATTGTGCCGTTTGGTAGAGGATGTCACACCACAGCTGTCCTTCTCCCACTCAGTCCCTTGCCTGCTCTCCTCACTGTTTAGTGCTTAGCCGGCTTTTGGTAAAGAGGACAGAGTTAGAAGCCAGTGCTGATCTGTTTAACAATCCTCCTGAAGCCTAGATACAAATAAGTAGGCCTTCTTCAAAGGCGACTTCCTGGGACGTGGTGGGCTTTGTTACCAGGGAGGCCCTGGCTGCTCCAGTTATCGGCAAAGGCCTCTTTTGGAAGCACTTTGAAGGCTGCTCCAAAAGCCTTGCAGGGTAGTGGCCACAAGGAATTGCACTAAAACTCTTCATCATTTGTGAGCGGTGGGTCATCGCCACCTCAGAAGCTTTCCCAAAGCCACTTTATGTGTGGAATCGCCCACACTGTTCTTGTCGGTGTTACCTTAAGTTATGCACGAGCTGCCCCAGTCAGGGGAGCATGGACTGTGCAGCAATAACTAATGTATCTGCAGAGCAAGAGCAAGTTTGCAAACCCAACCCCCTTCCTGCTCATCAGGAAACAGCTCTCTCATGGAATGCTGACCTTCTGCACACCTTGCAAGCAGATGCTCTGGCTACCTCCTCTAGACTATTTCAAGGCTGTGTATGTAATGAGTAGAACTCGGGAAAGACTGCCCCTCCCCAAAAGGATAGGTTCACTTACTGCCTTGGAAAACAGAGACAGTGTCTTACTTCAGATCAAAGGATATGCAAGCTTACGAACTAGCCTAACAAAGGTGGTATCTCCTTGAGGAACCACAGAAATGCGTGGTCACTGACCAGGACAAACGATTCAGGGCAGCAGTAGAGTGCTTGTCTAGCATGAATCAGGCTCTGAGTTCATACCCAGCACTGGAAATAACAATAAATCTTGGGCTGGCAAGATGGCTCAGCAGGCACAGGTGTTGGAGCTGGAAGACCCCAGATTGTACTGTGGACCCACTCAGCAGAAGGGGAGAACCAGCGCCCCCAGAGTTGGCTTCTGACCCCCACACACGTACCATGGCACATATACCAACTCTTTCTCTCTCTCACTCCTGAATGAATACACAAATGAATGGGGAAAATTTTAACTTAAATTTGATTGTTTTTATTAAGAGCATTCCCTATTGGGAGTGGGTATCATGGACATATTAGAAGTCTTGAGCTATCCATAGTAGAATTTATGTAAAACTATTATAGAGAGTGTTGGTTATCGGTAAGATGCCAAAATAGGCCATACTCTGGAAGGAACTCCTCTGTGAAAATCAACAGGGAAAGCCAGTCCTGATGTGACAAGCTGACCCCCCACTTTATATCACACTCATCCTCCCACCCCGCCCCCACGTTCCTTTCCTATGGTGAAGCCCACTAGCATGGGCTAGCGTTTGATTCTCTTCCTGTCACTCAGTGGGAATTGCGGACACCCAGATTCAGATACCCTGGCCGCTATTTTTGCTGTAATAAACTGTCTTGTTTCTGACCTGGGAACTTAAATTGTTAATGTCTGTGAACCTGTGGTTGACAAGCGAGGGCCAAATGACCATCAGGATTTTTGGTTTTCTTCTCCTAGAGAATAGTAAGGAATGCTGTATTAGTGCTGAGCAGGGCGGGAGGAGAGAAAGTCCTGGAGAAACTTTATATAGTTTATATTTAAGCAAGCCTTTATATAGGTTGTAATGAATGTATTGCTCTCCTATAGTTCCTGAGACAGCCATCTGATTGCGTGGATCAGATGGCAAATATATTGTTGACAGTTCTGGAAGCCAGCTCTCTGAAATTAAGGGATTAGCAGAGCTGGTCTCTCAGGGAGCTCTGGGGAGCGTCTGCTCTGAGTGTCTTACAACTTCTGATGGCTGTCAGCATCCCTTGACTAGTGGCTACACCGCTCCAAGAGGAACCTCTGCTTCCTCTTCCTTGTGAGTCTCTCCTCTGCAGTTCTCACAAGAGCACTTGCCATTGGATTTAGGATCCAGGACTGACCCATGTTATCCAAGATGACCTCATCCTGAAATCCTTTATCTTAATTTTATGGGCATAATCCTTTTTCCAAATAAGGTAGCATTCCCAGAGTCAGGGATTAGGAAAGTGTATCTTTCGGTGCATCACTTAGCCCACCATAGTGTCCCTCATCTGTATAATCTGACTAGTCAAAGAATCTTAAACCATTATGATAATTGGAAATGGACCTGGACTAGTAGATTCCATAAATTCCTGACAGACACCAGTGCAACCCCTTGGCTTTTCTGGCAGGGGTGCAAACCCCATCTTTTCTCTCCTAGGCCTCAAAAAAGTCCTACAAATAGTATCTCAAGGCAAATAGACATAATGGAAACCAACAGACCAGGACGCAGGGCACGAGGAGCGAAGGGCTGTATCTGAATGGTCGTGGACATATGGCTGTCACATGGAGCTGGAATAAGGACCAAATAAATCTGCTACTGCAGATTCCAAAAACGAACCAGCAGGGAGACCACAGGGTTCTCAGGAGGGCATGTTGAGAGTCCCCGGGAGTTTTATACAAATTTCTCAAATGTGAGTATGTACACTTTTCTGAAGAGAGAATTCTTAGGTCTTATCAGAGTTTTAAAAACAACACCTATCCCAAATGAGCTTTAAAAGTATTCTGGGCCCGGGTGAGATGGAGCAGATGAAACTACCACCTGCCAAGACCTGGGTTCAATCCCCAGGAACCACAATGGAGACAATCTACTCCCAAAATGTGTCCTCTGACCTTCAAACACACACTGCGGCATACCACAAACAAACAAACAAACAAATAAATTATTTTAGGCCTAACTTGTACCGAATAAAAACTAAAGGGACTGTGGCAAGTGAAAGATTATTGGACTGTGAGAACCAAAGTTACATTTGAAGTTTTAATGACTGTGCCATAGAGATCCATGAAACAAAATTCCTCTGATCTGCATGCCCTTGCCCAAGGATAGATAGTTTCTGAAATGCTGGAGGCTGTTGTTTATAGGGGACAACAAGCCACGTTTTCACTCCCCTAAACATGTTAGTTTGACCCATCTGCACCAGGTGTGCTTGATCACATGTGGGCGGGAGGTTCACAGGCAGGAAGTAAATCACAATGTATGTTTGCCCCTGGTTGGACCTGATGGGAAGTACTCAAGTCACTGCAAACCGTGACTCGAGGGCATTTTCTGGAAACCCAGAGGTGGACCTGGCCAGAGCCCATCCACCTGGCCAGTATTTAAAACTTGTTTCAAATTAGGCTTTAAACTGTGGTAGTGGTCTTATTCTCAACCAGTGGGATTAATAGGAGCATCATGTTATACGAAAAGCCTTAAAATCACAGAAATCAATGGGCTGTGAAAATCAAAATTAGGAGGCGAGGATATAGCTCAGTGGTAGAATACTTGCTCAACATTCACAAGGCCCTGGAATCAATGTCCACAATGCAAAAAAATATGACTACTTTTATTATGACTGCTCCCTATTGGGAGTGGGTTTCTCAGTGTTGTGGCCATATTGAGTCTACTATAAAACTATTGTAGAGACTGCTGGTTATGGGTGAGATGCAACAGTAGCCCTCATTCTAGAAGAACGTCTGGGTCAAAGTCAATAGATGAAGGTTCCTCTCCTTTCCCCTAAAGACTAAAACATCCCAGCCCCTCCTTTGTATCAGGACTATTCCTTCATCTTCGGTCACGTTGTTTATATCATACGGCACGCCCCCCCCATAGCCCCGCCTTTTACAATTTTCCTTACTTCCTCTTCAAGTCAAGTTCAAGCATGCTGCCCATGAAGTTTTCCCTAATTCTAGTGCCTCTCTAGATTTTCCCTAAATTCCCTCCCTCTCTCTCTCTCTCCCTCCCTCCCTCCCTCCCCCTCCCCCACCTCCATCTCTCACTCCCCTCTATGACTTTGCGAGTTATGTTCATTCTTTGACAAATATTTGGTCCCAGTGACTCACATGCAGCATTTGTTTTTGTTCTGAATTCCCTTGGTTACAGGAGAAGGTCCACTTAAACAAGCCCAAGCAGAGAGAGGAAGAGAGGGAAGGAGGGGGGGCGGGAGACAGAGTCAGAGGGCCTGCGAGAATGGAGTTGACAGTGACTGCAGATCACGTGTGCTTTTTTTCTTGGAGGGAGGACATGGCTGCTGATGGCCTGTCTGTTTCACATCCAGCAGCTCCGAGATCACAGAGGAGATTGAGTGCTGTCTTCCAGATCCATTGTTAAAAACCTCAAGGAAGAACTCACTGGTAGGTTTGCGGGGTGCTCACCCTTGACCCAGTCATTACAGCTGGGGAGGTGAGTCTCCCCAGGTGGCCGCCCCTGGGTCCCAGGAATGCTTCTAAGGCCAGGAACAATGTTTTTTTTTTTTTTCTAAGAGGAAGAGAGGAAGAGCTGCTCCTTGGGCAACTTGTATCTGTTGCAGATATGAGTTAGCCTCATCTCTCTCATTGTAGTGAGCTCTTTAAGGAGTACACCTTACTTCACAACTGCTTACCACCAGCTGAGAGTGACCTGTGCTCTCCACTTCAACTGACGGCCATAAGTGGGCATCAGACTGGAGTTATCAATCTTCTGTTAGGATCATAATCTACACGTGGATACAAATAGGCAGGCTAGCGCATCAGTGTTCACTCCCCCTCTTCCTTTTCCTTTTTCTCCTTCTCCTCTTCATCACATGATGAATATGAAGTTGCAAGGACAACAATGGTCAGGCCCAGTGAAGAGTGTGACTCATGAGCAGAGGAACCAGAGAAGCACGTGAGGGCAAAGTTGACAGGAGCAGACTTGAGTTTACTGGCCTTTGGATTTGCTAGAACTTAAGGTGATGGTCTACGAGCTCCGTGTATAGAATAAAAGGAGCATCTCCTTAGTACTGGGCATTGGGGCACAGCTTTGGATAAGATAACGAGTTCTCTTGTAGCGTAACTGGAGTATGCAGCCAAATGTGTGCATGTGTAGCAAGTGCCGTGAAATCTACTGTTAACATCCTATCCTGAATCCAGAATCATCTCCAACCTCCGTTCTCTAACCCATAGACTCCTGTCCTTGAATGTCCATGAAGGTGGTATTGAAGAAATCTCCATTCACACCGTCAGGAGTCAAACCCGAACAGTCCCCATTCTGCCCCTTCCCTTGGTCATTATGGTGAGCACTACACTGGCTTTTGGAAGATCTGAAGCAGTGGGAGTGGAATGTGGCCAGAAGTCATTTGGGTCACTCCATCAGCCTTGGAATCTTGGGGATCACACCTCGCTAACACGGAAAAGAGAGAACTTCTAATAACATCTCAAACAGCAACTCAGCCTCAGTGCAAGATCTGAACTGTGGCTTTCTGTCCAGTCCACTATCACTAAATGATAACTATTTTGTGGTCCTTGTTCTCCCAAGAGTATGCATTAGCCAGACCAGGATTTTTGCTGGGATATATACCATGTGCCCCCAACATGAACTGCAACCAAAGAGGTGCTTCGAAGTAGGGGCTGACCCAACAACAGTATACCAGGAGAGGGCGTCAGTGAGAGGAAAGGGAGGAGGGGCTGGGGCAGGCCCCCCTGGTGTGGAGTAGAGGTTATGGAGGACCTGTTATTCTGCACACCTTGGCCCTCTTCTTCTGGAAACAGCATTGCTTGTTCTTTGGGAAGTTGCCCTTTTCTGGTTAAGAGGCCATCAGTTCACACTCACTTTGGTTTCTGCCACTCTCTACAGAGAGAATTGGGAAAGATCTGTCGGTGGCAGTGGGGTGTACTGCTTCAGGTTCTGCCTACAGCAGCCAGAGGGGTCCTTTCCAGAGACTCTGTGAAGATGGGGTTCCTGACTCACCGAGGAGGTGAATTTCAGTGCGCATCAGTGCGGTGCACAGCTGGGTCTCCATCAGGGAGAGCCTTCAATGGAAACTTAAGCGGGTGATTAACAGAAAGGGAGGTGCTGGCAAAGGGTAAGATGCATCTAACTGTGAGTGTGGCTTCTCAAGGGAGAGCTGTCCAAGTGTTTTAGCAGTAGCCAAATAGACATTTTTGTGACTCTTGATTTGGATCTCAAAGAGTTATTAAAGAGCCCTTTGTGTTCCCAGGTGGTGGGGCACCTTTGTGGGTGTGGTGGTGCACCTTTGTGGGTGTGGTGGGGCACCTTTGTGGGTGTGGTGGTGCACCTTTGTGGGCGTGGTGGGGCACCTTTGTGGGTGTGGTGGTGCACCTTTGTGGGTGTGGTGGTGTTGCACCTTTGTGCCCCCAGGTGGTGTACTGTTATGAGCCCAGCACCGGGCAGGCAGAGGTAGGAAGATCTCCAGGCAGAAAGGGTTCCAGGCCAGTTAGGATTACCAAGTGAGACCCTGTCTCAAAACAAACAAACAAAAAACCAAAGACTAAAGAGCCTTCTGTTTCAGTAAATGAGATTATGGGGTGAGGTGGCTCCAGAGGTTCCTTGCACAGGATTAAAACCTAATAGCACAAAGCCATGGGTCAAGGGGTTAAGGCATGTCCTTCCTGTGAATGGGGTTCTTGTGAGAGTCCTAGCAAGAGGGCTGACAGCTTGGAAGAAGAAGGGCTCTGGTTTGTTGCTGTCCTCATATTTATTTGAAATCTCTCTGTGTGGAAGGAATACTGTAGCAATAATCTTCACACCAGTGTTAATTGCGCTAGAATTCTCGACTCACAGGTGGTGGAGGACTTCAGCCAGACTAGGGGTGAAGGACCCTTCTCTCCTTGTGGCCCTCCCTTTAAACGTTCCCTGGCTCTGTAGCTGGTTCCTCTTGGTCCTGTCCCTGGCTGCAGGACTCTTCATATACTAACCCGGGAAAGCCTGCGAGCTGTAAGTGGGGACTGTCTTGGCAGGGCAGACAGGAGGTTGACTTCCTTATGAGAAAGTGGCCCAGACTCTAAGGCCCTAGGTGTGAATGTGGAGCCTGTGTAGGCTGTATGTTGACATAAGAGATTAAGTTGCACTGGGACACTCTACTTGAGAGCTATTTTGAAAGAACAAACTAAACCAAAAAACAAAACAAAACCCCCCGAATAATAGTAATTATAATTCCTTTCCCTCACTAAGTTATATCTTTAAATAAAGGCATGTGGAAAACAAGAATCTCCCCTTTGTGTGAATGGAAATGCGCTGCCGAGCAGGCACACTACGGGTCACGGCTTATGGCATTTCCCTGTTTGATGCCTTTATTGCTCTCAAAAGCACTTACATTTTTCTTTGCTTATATCACAGTTTCTTTATCAGTAGTTTCCTTTAAAAAAAAGCTATTAAATTCTTGCTATCTCTTTTTAAAGAGATTAGGAAATTTCAAAAGCTCTGTTACAGTGTGGAACACCAAGTGTCTGCTCTTGCCAATAGGACGGACTCTGGCACTGGGCTCCTGTCTTTCTCTGGAGGGACAGCCGTTTTCCGTGGACGGATGAGAAGGGTGAGGCCTACAGGAAGCCATGCACACAAGCTGGCTTGCAAAATCTCCTAGTGACCCCTGAGTGAAAAGTCCCCACTTCATCCCAGAGGGCACGAACGAACCCAGTTCCGGGGTAGGGAGCGCTACCAGCCAGTCCCTGCCCGCATGGAGAGTCCTGCCTGGGACCAGCAGAGGTTCTCTTCTGTAAGAACAATGAGGTTGCCAGGGGAATTGCTTGTCTAGCCTCCAGGGTAACGCACAGCCTGAGTCCCTTGACTGCTGCTGCTGGCCCAAGCCGGAAGTCCTAGGAAGAACCTTTTCCAAGTCTGGCCTCTAGGCCACAGCAGTGTACACTGACTTTCCAACACTCTGAAAAACAGCACAGAGCAGCCACTGTGATGTCAGATTAGCCCGGCAGAGCCATGAGCAGACCCCTGGACTCACCTGGCTGTCCTGGCATGGGGCTCAAAGCAGACTTCTGTAGCTTTTGCTCTTCACCAGTAGCTGGAACCCTGTTCTCGCTCACCCTGCCCCCACATCTGCCACTTTTAATCCCTCTTCCCCCTCCTCCTCCTCCTCCTCCTCCTCCTCCTCCAGATTCCTTTATTACCATACTTCTTCCCAGCGGATGTAGGGAGAGCAGGGCAGGAAATGTCAAAGAATCCAGGGTTCCCACTTGCCAACACTCCATCTAACCTAGATGGCAGTTCAGCAAAGGGATTTCACTTTTCTGCCAAGCTTGCCTCTCAAAATCACCCTTGGCCTCATAACACAGAATAAGGCCACTGTCTGGATGTCCCCCTGAGGCCTTCCATTCAAGACCCAAATTTCTGACATTCTGCACCATACCTTCCCCAAAGAAGGTTTCAGTTCTCCCTTCATGCCTGTGGAGGGAGGGTGCGGGGCTTGCCAGCAGTCAATTGTTGTGACCCAGCAGGTCCAGCCAGTGCCAAGACAACTGTTCTGTGGGCCTCTCATCAATTACTTTTTCTTTTCCAGGCTGGACACTCCTTGTGGAGCAAGGCAGGGCTGACTCATGCTCAGTGAATACTCTGGTAGGGAAAACACCAGAGTGCTAAATGGAAAAAGAAAAAAAAAAGTATTCTCTTGCCACCAACCATCTCGACAGTGGGCTGCAGCAAGGACTGATTTGAATGCTCTTCTTTCCTGGCAGCTTGGGGTGAGTTTTCCAGGACAGAAAGATGTACAGAGTTCCATCATCTTGATCATTTCTGTGGTCGATGGGAAGGCGAAAGGGAACAGGCAATTGGATGCTCCAAGCTCTGGGACAAATGAAACTGTGAAGAGCTTGCAATCAAGTCCTGGATCAAACCGACTCCTCTTTACGTAACAAGAAATGAGGATGGGCTTGCCCGCAGTGGACCTGGCCCCACCCTCCTGGAGGCGCTTTTGCCTGATGTTGCAGCACAACACCACCAAAAGTTACAACTTTATAATCATTTTAGATTGGCTAAAAAGTTCCTCCACTTAAAAAGTATATCAGACACACACAGCTCAAAATCCTGCTGTCACAATTACTGTCTCCCCTTGTGTCTTCCTGCCCTAACAGGGTTATTTCTAGCCCCTGTCTGGGCACAGGTGAGTGGCGCCTTGGCTCCTCCTCCTGGCTGTGGAAGCCCTCCCCTACACAGCTTCCTAGTTCCCATTCTCACCGTCCACTTCATCCTCTCTCTGCAGCCACAGCAAACTTTCTAAAACAGAAAACTGCTCATGTCACATTCCTGCTTAACCTCTTCAGCAGGTCCTTCGTAGCTTCCAGGAGACGCTATGAATTCCTTCCCGTATCACACAGGATGCTTTAGAAGCCAACCTGCCGACTTCCTCAGCATCATCTCTCCCCGCAAGACAGCTCTCCTGAGTGTCAGCGGTACCTTCACTCGAATATACTCTCCCTAGCAACAATGGGCTACTTACAATACCCCAGTGGCTTCCTCCAGCCACAGGTCTTCAGCCATGCAACTCTCATTGCCTAAAACACTTCCTCCCAGGGTGGCCTTGAAAACCTGAAGTGTAACTGTGAGGCCTCTGTGAAGCCCAGCATCCCACCCAACAGGAAGCTGGTGGCCTCAGCACTGCTGTCACCGCCCTGTTCTGCTGCCCAAACCCTGACACATAGTTTTGGACCATCCATGCATTCGTCTCCCTCACTGGAGTGTGGGCTCTGGCAGGGTGGGAACCCAGTTTTACTCATTTCTACTTTCTCAGCACCTGGCTTTGTTTGTTTTGAGACAGGCTCTCACTGTGTTGTAGGCTGGCTTAGAACTCGTAATCTGCCTCCATCAGCCTTCTGGGCTGTGAGATCACAGGTGTGTGACACCACACTGAAACCTGACGCGGTAGAAAAGGGTGGTGTGCAGTGCGGATTTAATGAAAGGAGGAGGTCAGATCAAGGAATTGATTTTTTTAAATTTTATTGATTGATTGATTGATTTTGCTGTACTTTCCGTTCAACTTAATCTGGACAGGGGCAGCAGCTTGGTAAGTGAGGCAGCTGCTAAAGCATGAAGACCAGAGTTCAGATCCCCGGGACCCACATGAAAGTTACGTGGGCATGATAGCCAGGCTGTAATCTTGGGATGTGGGAGGAGGTGACGGGGATCCCTGGAACCAACTGGCTGGCCAGAAGAGCCAAATCACGGCACTCCACGCCTAATGTGAGCCCTACCTCAACACATAAGTGGAGAGCCATTGAGGAAGACAACACCTCAGGCCTCCAAAGGCACATACACATACATGCAAACATGTATGTGCACCATGTAACACATCACACACACACACACACACACACACACACACACACACACACACACACACACTGTGGTGGTAGTGTGTTCCCCAAAATATTGTGCATGCTAATAAACTTATCTGGGGTCAGAGACAGAACAGCCACTAGATACAAAGGCTAGAAAATGGTGGCACTCATGCCTTTAATCCTAGCATTCCAGAGGCAGAAATCCCTCTGGATCTCTGTGAGTTCAAGGCCACAATGGAAACAGCTAGGCATGGTGACACATGCCTTTAATCCCAGAAAGCAGCCTTTAATCCCAGGGAGTGGTGGTAGAAAGCAGAAAGGTATATAAGGCGTGAGGACCAGAAACTAGCAGCATTTGGCTGGTTAAGCTTTTAGGTTTTGAGCAGCACAGTTCAGCTGAGAGCCATTTGGATATGAGGATACAGAAGCTTCCAGTCTGAGGAAACAAGACCAGCTGAGAAGTTGGCCAGGTGAGGTTAGCTGTGGCTTGTTCTGGTTCTCTGATCTTCCAGTTCACCCCAATACCTGGCTCGGGTTTGATTTTATTAATAAGACTCTCTAAGATTCCTGCTACAACACACACATACACACACGCGCTAAAACGGCATTATCCAAGTGCATAAGAAAAGCAAATGATAAATGATTCTTGGAGTCTGCATTCTAAACATTTTTTTCTTACAAATTCTAGATTTGATATTCTGAGCCTTTTAGCTCTCTTATTGCTTACTGTCATCCCCAAACTCCAAGTAAGTATGTCCGAGGAAGAACCTAGCCAAGTTGTGTGGCACTCACGAAATCAGTGGAAAGGATTATGGTGATGGAATGGGTTGGCCAATGTATTATAGTGTGAACATCTTATGATAAGAAGAGATGTGTCTTGGAAAGTCACCCCTTGGGGATAGTGAGGTGGCTCCATGGATAAGGGTTCTTGTGGCCAAACTTGATGACCTGAGTTCCAACTATGGAATCTACATGGTGGGAGCAGAAACCTGACTCCCGAAGGTCACAGTCTGTCCTATGACCTCCACATGTACACCATATGCATACACACACGTGCGGGCACACACACACACACACACACACACACACACACACACACACAAAACAGGTGTTTAAACCAAGTGTTCTCATAGAAATCTCCACTGCAGTGGCTGAAGCCCTGACTTAGCCCCTCCCCTTTGTGCATCACAGAGCTTACCGTCTTGACAGAGATAAGGTGAACACAGAGCAGAAGCCGCTACCAAGAGATGGCCCTCTGGAGAGGAAGACTCAGATCCCTGAAAACATATGGAACTCCACAGGACGGAGAGTTTGGAAGCGTGTGGAGGCTGGCTTCTAGCCCAGCTAGCCGTTAGCCGTGTGGGAGAGTTACCTGTCATTCAGGAGTCCAGGTTCTCAGTGTAAAATGAGAGGGTGGAAGCAGGGTCCTGTGAACCATTGAAATTCTTCAGAACCTTAAAAAACGGTCCCTGACCTACACATGAGAACTGTGGCCATGGAGGACGAACAGGGGTCAGTTCCAGCATTGTTCTGTGTCACTTGCGTGTCCTTGCGTGTCCTTGGCTAGATTTCTTGACATCCTTGAGCTTCCGTTTTGTAATCTGAGAAATGGGACTGTTAGAACCAAACTTTCTAAGCTATCAAATAACCCAGTGCAGTCCACATGTGGCCACTGCTTGGTGTGAGACCTTTGACATGGTAGTAGAGAGCACAGACCTTCCCACTTGGGGTGCTAGTGCCCCAACACTGCCCTCTCCTTAGACTTCAAACCCTGGTTCTGCTGGTGACCCAGAAGAAGCCTCTCACCTTCTCTGAGCTTCTATTCCTTCCCACAAGAGAGAGACAGAGGTCAGACCCCTCAAAGGGCAGAGGATTACATGAGAGAAAGGTGAAGCATCAGTTTAGAGACACTGACCAGGTCCCAGCAGACAAGATTTCCCCCGTTTTTCTGTCTAAACCGAGTCTTCTCAATCCAGTGTTCCTCCTCCAGTCTGACTCCTTCCCATCCATCCGAAGGGAAGAGGAAAGAACAGAGCGCCCGGGCAGCAGAAGGGCCCAAGGTCACCTTGGAGCCTCCCCGAGAGTTGGCCTGGAACTCATCTGCCCAGGAGCCCACTGGTTCACCCTATTTCACCTCCCTTGGTTTCCGAAGCTTAAAATAGACTGAACCGGTGTGGCCACATTTCACTGTGCCACTCAGAGAGAGCCCCTAGGGTGTTTTCAAAGCTGGCTCTGAGCTCCCCACCAGCCAGGCTCCTGTCCTGAGTTATTAAGACACACCCAGGCTCCACCAGGTCTGCCAGAGGAAATGCATTCTGAGAGGTCTCTGCTGGTCTGGTCTGCAGGCACCTCAGCCGCCCAGTGCGCTCAGATCAATCGGCCACTTCAGAGGGTGTAAAGAGGGGTTGTGAGACCCTCCTGGTGTCCAGCGCTACTGGACAGAGAAAAGAGTCCACAAGTTCTTAAGGGCAGCCAGGTAAAGGCTAAATGATGAGAGCTGGGTGGGCAGGGTTCTAGGCCCATCTACACCCCCATTGTTATGTGACCTGGAATAGGTCAGTCCCCCTCTCTGAGCTTTTAAGAGGCATTAAGATGCATCCTCCACAGCCTGGCTTCTCTTGTCCATTACCCACTCTGGTCTCATTCCCGTCTTCTGGGAAGTCCAGATGGCTTCCTGCAGTGTCAAGAGTACTCAAGGTCGTCACCAGCAGGGAATGCGAAGGTCTCTCTCTTCCAGGTCAAAGGCCTGCTGTGACTGTCACTTGAATCAAGCTACATGCTTACCTAGCATGCGGGACAAGGTGCACTGGCCGCCAGAGTCCATTCTGACCCTTGTCCGAGGGGCTTCCCTGAACTGTTAAGGCTGCTGGGTGACTCAACACTAAGATCCTCCTCAGTTCGTCCCACCTGATGCACTGGCCGGCATCTCAGACGGCAGCCGTGAGCGGGGACCGTTTTCTTGCCACCGTGCTTGTGGCTCCCGGCAGGAGTAACTGCTTCGGTGTCTACCACAGTTGCCGGTGTTGAGACACTTGAGAATCCTGGACTGCAGCAAGTGGTATGTTCCTGCACAGGGGGCAGGATGGGTGTTTATGGTGCAAGACAACCTCAGGTGTTGGCCTTGGGCTCTTACCCCTTTGGTTTGAGATGAAACTTCTTATTTACTCTGGAACTTTACCTCATAGGCCAGGCCAGCCGAGCTGCAAGCACCCTCCCATCCCAGCATCTCAGGGTTGCAGGCACACATCACTGTGCCCAGCTTTTTATGTGCATTCTCAGGATTTGAACTCGGATTCTTATGCCTGGGAAAGAAGCACTTTAACGACTGAGGCCTCTCTCCAGTCCAAGAATGTTCTTGAGTGCAGTGGTTCCAGCAAGGCTTTAACTCCTTACCTTCTTGCTTCATCCCCAAAGGGCAGTGGACACTTTCTTTCACAGGAATTTGTTGAGAATTAGCTCAGTGAGTCCTTCCGGGAACTTCATGAGCGGCTATTAGCCTGTGTTGAATACCTTTCCATTGAAAAACTGCCAAAGTAACTAACCCCTTCCCTCAGGGCACTGTCTCTGTTCCTGTGATTAAGTGCTGGGAGGTTGGAGACCAGGTAATCAAAAACAGCAATTGTCCACTACCCATTCCAACCCAGACCTCAGAGCAAGGAACCCTGGAAGATGGATAAAACAGAAGATGTCAGCCTTCAGCTCAGAGCCAAGATACGGTGCAGTGGGCACTGACGGTGCCACACCTAGATGCCAAACTTTCCTTTTTTATGTGTCTGTTGTTTCCTGGCTCTGAGGATGACAAGGCTCACCTTGGCCAGGTTGGCCCTTGTGCAAATCATGGTAAGAAGACAAAGCCCGCCTCAAGCGTGGAGTGACTCTGAGGTGAGAGACCTCCCAAGGGGCCTGTGAGATGGGGTCCACCTGAGTCTGGACCAGGCTCTCCTCCTTCCTGTCTTGGTCTCCTAGTCCCTTGAGGGTTTTCTGTACCAATCACTTGCACGCAAATCTTCATCTCGGGGTCTGCTTCAAAGACACAAGCATGTTGAAATGTCAGCAGCCAGGGAAACCCCACCCTCCACACTGCCTATCATGTTGTCATAGTGAGGTGATTTTGATCTCTGAGTTGCAATCCTGGATGCAAAATAGATTCCTAGGCAGGCTTGGTGCTGTGCATGTGTGATCCCAGGGCACACGTGAGAGATAAAACAACAGTTCAAGGCCAGCCTTGGTTACTCCAGACCCTGTCTACAAACAAAACAACCAAACAAAACCCTGCCAACTCAGAAACCCGGTTCCCTCTGTTTATGACAGAGGTCATCATATGAAGACCTTCTAAAGACCTAGAAGACCACCAACCTAGTCTTAGCCTAGCTTCATGATTCCTTGGTTAGAAAACACTGAATCAGGAGTAATGGCGCATGCCTTTAATCCCAGCACTCGGGAGGCAGAGGCGGGTGGATCTCTGTGAGTTCGAGGCCAGCCTGGTCTACAGAGGACAGCCAGGGCTACATAGCAAGACCTTGTCTCAAAACAAAACAGAGCAAAAAAAAAAAAAAAAAAAAAAACAACAACAACAACAACAAAAAGAAAATGCTGACTGGGTCCCAGAGGCACCTTCTATAACCTCAAGAGCTTAGGTGAATATTTGAAGGAGAGATTGCTTCATTTTATTGTACTTAATTAAATTAATTAATATGAGATAGAGTCATGTGCTGCCCAAGCTGACCTTGAACTCATTGAATAGTTGAGGATGAATTTGGACTTCTGAGTCCCCTGCTCCCTCCCACCTCTCGAGTGACGGGTTACAGCGGTGAGTCACCAAGCTGTTTGGTCCTGGAGACTGATCCCAGGGCTTCACGTGTTCTAGAACTCCACTGGCTAAGCTACATCCCCAGCACCTGTTTGCTTTTCGTTATCTCAAACGTAAAGTTCACGTTGTTGGAAGGATTCCCCAGTGTAGCAGGAATCTTAGAGGGTCTCATTAGTAAAACCAAACCTGAGGCCAGTTATTGGGGTGAATGCTGGAAGATCAGAGAAGCAGAACAAGCCGCAGCTTCCTCACCTCACCAATTCTTCCGCTAATCTTGTTTCCTCAGACTGGAAGCCTCTGAGTTCTCGTCCAAATGAATCTCAGCTGAACTGCTGCTCAAAAGCCTGAATGCTTAACCAGCCAAAAGCTTCTAGTTTCTGGTCCTCACGCCTTATATACCTTTCTGCTTTCTACCATCACTCCCTGGGATTAAAGGCTGGCTTTCTGGGATTAAAGGCGTGTGTCACCATGCCTGGCTGTTTCCAATGTGGCCTTGAACTCACAGAGATCCAGAGGAATTTCTGACCCTGGAATGCTACCACTGCCTATCTTCTATGTTTAATATTGTGGCTGTTCTGTTCTCTGACCCCAGATAAGTTTATTAGCGTGCACAATATTTGGGGGAACACAATACCACCACACCCCAGAGACTCACAGAGGTTCCTGGAGGAGTGGTGACAGAGGATAGGCGAGAAGTGAGCCATGGGGACCATGGCAGAGTAAATGCAGGCCACGACAGAGTAGATGGGGGCCACGACAGAGTAGATGGGGGCCATGGCAGAGTAGATGGGGTCATGGCAGAGTAGATGGGGGCCACGGCAGAGTAGATGGGGGCCACGGCAGAGTAGATGGGGGCCATGGCAGAGTAGATGGGGGCCACGGCAGAGTAGATGGGGGCCATGGCAGAGTAGATGGGGGCCATGGCAGAGTAGATGGGGGCCACGACAGAGTAGATGGGGGCCACGACAGAGTAGATGGGGGCCATGGCAGAGTAGATGGGGGCCATGGCAGAGTAGATGGGGTCATGGCAGAGTAGATGGGGGCCATGGCAGAGTAGATGGGGGCCATGGCAGAGTAGATGGGGGCCATGGCAGAGTAGATGGGGCCATGGCAGAGTAGATGGGGTCATGGCAGAGTAGATGGGGGCCACGGCAGAGTAGATGGGGGCCATGGCAGAGTAGATGGGGTCATGGCAGAGTAGATGGGAGCCATGGCAGAGTAGATGGGGGCCACGGCAGAGTAGATGGGGTCATGGCAGAGTAGATGGGGTCATGGCAGAGTAGATGGGGGCCACAGCAGAGTAGATGGGACCATGGCGGAGTAGATGGGGACCACGGCAGAGTAGATGGGGGCCACGGCAGAGTAGATGGGGTCATGGCCGAGTTGATGGGGTCATGGCAGAGTAGATAGGGCCATGGCAGAGTAGATGGGGGCCAGGGCAGAGTAGATGGGGGCCACGGCGGAGTAGATGGGGAGCTCATCTCAACGCTGCGGTCTTGGGTCACAGACTGCTCTGAACTCATTCCTTGTCCAGAGAAATGATTACCATGAGTCCTTGGAGTGCCACTGATCTCATGACCTCCAGGAAGGATGCCACACATGACTGTGACTTAATACTCAACTCTGAGTTGAGCACGTAAGAGGACGGTAGAAGCGACTTCATTAAGAGTCCTCTCATTTTCCTCTAAAGTGAGTAGACACAGCACACCGCTCAGACACAGAAGGTTCAAGGCCAGCCTCAGAGTGCACAGGAGCAGTTCCTAGCCCCAGCCAAGATGAACAGTGTGAATGGAATTTCTTTCTCTAAGAGCATCTTAAACATCCATATTGGGGCTGACTTTGTCTCAGACCAGGGCAACTCACAGTCCCTCCCACACCAGGGAGGGGCCATTGTTTGAAAGGTGGTTATATTGCAAAGAAATCTGTTTGTCAAATTGGAGGGTTGGCTAATCATAGTCCCCAACTTCTTGTAGGTGGTTTCTTCAAAAGCTTTCATTTATTTGCTGTTTAATGTAGAAGAAAGCTCATTTGTGTGGTTTCTTTTTCTCCCAGGGAAGCCTGAGCTGGGTACAGCTAATGGACTACATATCACTGACTTTAATATCGTTCCAGGCAACTTAATGCGGAGGCAATTGGATGATTTGATATTATGAAAAGCATCTGTTTTATTGTGAATGGAAGATTGACTACTTGGGTGTCCATTTAGGAAACAATTAAGTTACTGAAAGAAGGAGAATGTGGGAGGGAGGGAAGGAAAAGGAGGGACAGACAGACAGACAGAGGAAAGAGAAAGGAGGGAGGAGGGAGGAGGGACGCAGGGAGGGAGGAAGTGTGGGTTACACGAGCCGGTAACTTTTCACCTGACTAAATAGCCCAGCTGTGTCTAAGGTAAATATGATGTGAACCACGTGAACAACCGTAGAGTTTCTGCTAATCATACTGAATTAGAGAAAAGAACAAAGAAACATGAAACAAACAACGTAATAATTGAAGCGGGTAACCTCGTCTCACCTAACTATATTTGAGATGAAGATGTGTAAGTGCGTAAAAACATTAAAAACACCCAGACCTGCTGCACGGCGCCCCCCCAGCCCCCCCGCCCCCCCCCGCCCCCCGCCCCCCCCCCCTGTCTGAATTGCCACAGCCCTGTGTGTCGTGGGCACTTGGAGCATATCCAGGTCAAGCTGGCTGCAGCGTAAGGCCACCATGTTGGGAAGCACATGACTGGTCCTTCTACACCACATGATTAAAACTCCTCTCTGGAAGGACACTGGGACACCCCCAAGTGACTTCTTCTCATACACCATTCTCCTTCTGCCTCTCCAGAGTGAGTCCCACTTGTCACCTAGTCCCTGAGAAGTCTCCCTTGATTCACAAAACCCAGCTTCCCAGTTCCTGTCTTGCCTGCCACTGTTCTCTGTGTGCCCCCACACTCTGAATGCCCCCACACGTAATTTCTCATTTTCCCTCTCTCCGACTTCAAACCCAGACTTCCAAACTGACCCCAGCTCCCCATATCCCGGTGAATCTTCCCGATGCCCGGGACCCCACAAGCACCTTTGGCCAAACGTTACAGACCAATGCTACTCTCTCCTTTCAGTGCAAGCCAGCTCTGTTCCCTGGCCGCTGGGTTTTGTCCCCCTCCCCATCACTGTTGGACAGGTCAGTAGCAAGCACTTGCTGCACGCCATCTGTGAGAACACTGCACTGGACTGACAAAACCAAATCCCCTACCTGCATGGCACTGATACACTATAGTAAGGAAAGTCCAGTGATAAAACTGAACCAACCAGCAAAATGGGGCAGCATGTTAGGAAGCTAGATCCACAGTAGAGGAAGACATGAATGATCCTGAGACCGAGGACCAGAGAGCCACTTACTCAGCATTCACTGGGGCAAAGACTTGGAGCTGGTGAGCCCAGGGTACTGGTCCATAGACCTGAGGCAGAGTTTGCTCAGTGCCTGAAGTCCAAAGCCACTATGGTTGGGGCTGGAGAGATGGCTTGGCAGTTAAGAGCACTCACTGCCTGCTCTTCCAGAGGACCCATGTTCGTTTCCCAGCACACACACAGCAGCTAACAACCATCTGTAGCTCCAGTCCCAGGGAACCTGATGCCCTCTTCTGACCTCCATGGGCACCAGGCACACACGTGGTGCACAGACATATACGCAGGGAAAACACCCATACACATAAAATAAATAAAACAAAACACAGAGAACCACTGAGGCTGCATCAACCAAGAGAGAGAAGGGAAGGAGACTGAAGAGGGTACCAGAGCTGGGGGTGGGGCCGCCCTCGCTCCGTTCCCCATTATGGGAATGCTGGTCTGGTTTCCCTTGTGTGTCTCTACTCACCAGGCTCCCCAGCCTCTGAATCCCTGGCTCCATTGCTTGATCTATTTTCCCACCCCTACCACTCCGTCAGTGAGATCTAAAAGCCCAGCAGCAACTGTGCCTCCCTCTTCCCAACCCATCCCCAGCACCTGCGGGTGAGTAAACCTTAAGTCCTTGGGACCACCATCATCACTGCTCCCTCCTGGCCACGGCTGTATCTCCCTCTCCCAAACCCAAGTCCTTGTAATTCTTGTTGCTTACCTTCTGATCCCCCTAAGCCCTGTGGGTTCTCTAGCTGGAATCTTTTGGGTCCCTATCCATTTCTGAGAATAAATACAATACCTCCATGAAGACCACTACCCAAAGTAGGCAGTGTTAGTTTTAATATAAACACAAGATTCTGATAATGTTTTAAAAACTCACCATAAACTATGCTAGGTCATCATTGCTCAACTTCTCTGAGCTTGTCACCTCCACTTACAAGAAAGAGACAATGTGTGTGTGTGTGTGTGTGTGTGTGTGTGTGTGTGTGTGTGTGTGTGTGTGTGTGTGTAAGGTATTGGGTACGCAATCTGGCACACAATAGATGCTCAATAAAAGACAATGATGATGGTGGTAGTGGTAATAGTAATGATGGTAATTTTCACTTTCAAAGAACCAGAAATGAATGCTTAAAGGAGGTTCTTCCCTCTTTCTGAGTGATCCCACCTCTTAATGTGAGGTAGCTGAATTTTTCCTTCATCCGATGCTACTTGGAAAATGAAGGGCACCTGACATATCCATAGGGAGCTTCAGATACATCAATTCCATAGAGCTATTTATTCCCACATTTAAGACTTCAAAACCAACCAACTTAATGCTAGGACTGTAGATGACTAAAAAGGGGAAAATCTACTTAGCATGACAGTTTGGCATGATGAACTGCGCAAAGCTGCTCATTAGGTGGGGGTATAGATTCTAAAAGGAGGAACATTTTTCCTATAAAATTTGTGTGGCTTTTGTTCTTATATTATGAAATAATGCATATTTATTTTGTAGAATTTGGAAAATGAGTAGTTAAAAATAGATAATAAATTGTCACTTGATTCAACCATTTAGAGGCAAAAACTGTGTACATTATGAGAGTTATTTTCTGTTCTAAAAATCTGAAAAATGATCTGAGATATCCCCACTTCAGTGTCAAAAATGAAATAGCACTTGTTGCTTTTCTCTTATATATGCCATAAAGTTCAATACATTCTTGAAGTTGTTTTATTTCAATTACTTTCACATTTGTTTTATTTATTATTTGACTTGAATGATTGCTACAATGTTACTATTTAGTAATATGTATCTTCTATTTCAATAGTCATTAAAATAACTAAAACCAAAACATCAACTTCTATTTTATAGCCACATTAGCAATCATATGGATTGACTCATATTTAATTGGTGCCATGGTTTAGTACACTTACTCTGTATTGTTTTGCATTTTTGAGTTATTTTATTTTACTTCATCTGCCAACTTGCTGGTATTTTTCTTTAGATTGGGGGTGGGCACTGTACACTGGTAACTAATTGCTTTTTCAAGGTCTGAAATGTACATACATGTAAATATTAATGTGATCAAATGGAGAGGTGTTCCCTACATTTTAAATATAAATCAATGGTTCTTAAAATTTTCCTTTAAAATTATGGTGATATTGTTTAGTTACTTATTTTGCTTCACATAGTCTAAGGAAGTCCTGGTATTTATTTATTTATTTATTTAGAGTAATTTGCCTAGTTGCTTAAATTTTTTCTTTGCCCTTGAATTTAAAAGTTTTCATTAGGGCAAATCCACTGGCCTACTTAATAAAATCTACTTGGTACTTAATGATTCTGTGGTGATTTGAATAAAAAAGGCCCTCTGTAGGCTCATACACTTGAATGTTTGGTTCCCAGTTGATGGACTGTTTAGGAAGAATTAGGAGATGTGGCCTTGTTGGAGGTGGTGTGTCCCTGGGGTTGGGTGTAGCAGATTTTCTTGGGCCTATGTAGCATGAATTTTAAAAGTTCTTATTAATAAAATCAAACCTGAGCCAGGTATTGGGGTGAAATGGAAGGTCAGAGAACCAGAACAAGCCACAGCTACCTCACCACGCCGGATCCTCAGCTGGTCTTGTTTCCTCAGACTGGAGGCCTTTGAGTCCTCATCCAGAATGGGTCTCAGCTGAACTGTGCTGCTAGAAGCCTGAAAGCTTAACCAGCCAAATGCTTCTAGTTCCTGGTCCTCACACCTTATATACCTTTCTGCCTTCTACCACCACTCCCTGGGATTAAAGGCTCACTTTCTGGGATTAAAGGCGTGTGTCACCATGCCTGGCTGTTTCCAATGTGGCCTTGAACTCACAGAGATCCAGAGGGATTTCTGTCTCTGGAATGCTAGGATTAAAGGTGTGAGTGCCACCATTTTCTAGTCTCTGTATCTAGTGGCTGTCCTCTGACCCCAGATAAATTTATTAGGGAGCACAATATTTTGGGGAACACAATACCACCACAGGCCTCCAGCCCCTAAATCATGATATGAAGACTTATTGTTAATTATGAATGCTCAGCCTTAGGTTAGGCTTGTTTCTAGCTAGCTTTTTAAAAATAACTTAAATCAACCCATCTCTATTAATCTATGTGCTATCCCGAGGCTCCTTTAACTCATCTACATACTGTCCATCCTGCTTCTTCTGTGTCTGGCTGGCTGGCTAGCAGCCTTTTCTCTCTGTCTTCCAGCCCCACCAATTCCTCCTCTGCTTAGTTATTGGCCAGTCAGATTTTTGTTACACTAATCAGGTGCCTTAGGCAGGCAAGGTAAAACAGCAACAACATCTTTACATAATTAAAAAATTATTCTTCAACATAAAAAAGTGCAACACATCTTTACATAGTTAAACTAATATTCTATTCCACAAGATTTCCCTAAAACTATATACAACAAGAACAATTATCAAGCAAGAATTACATTTTCAATATCCCATCCATTTGTATTTGGCAAATTCAGAGAAAATACTCCATTATTTATCCTATCTTGAGGTGAGTCCAAAGTTTTGTACCTAATTTATCTTCTATCACAACTAAGGAAAACTTTTACTATAACTAGTCTTCAACTCCATCAGAGACCCCAGAAGGATATAATATTACCTGAATAAACAGGAAGTGGCAGTGCAAGCCACTTCCAAAGCTATAGAAATGTCAGACATCTGGTTTCCTGGATAGTCACTCCAAGGTTCCTCTGCAATGTTGGGGCATTCATCTTTAGCCTACAGACCTAGAATATCTGGCAGACTTTTCTATGAAGCAGGAATTTTGAAGGACTATTCTACCTTTTCTTGGCAAAATTCGGCAGTCTTTTTCTTTTGTGTCCTGCTTGTCCAGTTTGTATAGTATATTGTCAGCAGTCAAGGCAAGAACAGTTTCTTGCCTTGACTAGCTTTTCCACAATGAAAGCAAACTCCATATGGAGGTTCTTCAATGCCCATCATCCTTTTATGAAGTATATTGGTGCTGCCAGGAGCAGACATGACTCGCTGTCATGAAAAGCCTTAGGTTATTAAGCATCTTAAATGCCTATTCTGTAGGTCATTGAAGCGTTTAAAGACCACCTATATAAAATATAGCTCTGCTTAACCTTGAAAACATACCTAATATGACTTCAAGTTTGATTATTATAGATGACTACCTACTAACCTATGTTTCTTAATTATACATTACATTTTTAAATAAGTTCATAGGTACAATACTAAATGGGAATAGAAACATATACAGTGTAACAAAAAAATCTTAAATTAGTATCAATAAACAAAAATACCTTAAATAACCATAGGAACATTTATAGAGTATATTCTAACAAAAATAACCTTAAATTTGTATCAATATACAAAAATCCATACCAATGTAAAATATTTGAGATGAATAGTTGTCTTTTTATCCTATATTTCTATATCCCCCCTAAATGATGACACATATCCATAACCCAGCAAATGACCAAAACCCACCCACCCCACCTCTTTGGAATGTGGGTGTTGTGTTCTCTAGACTGCTTCCTGTTGTCTAGAAGTGACATCATCTCCAAGGGACCATGAGAAAATTGAGATAATGGTCAAGTCCTAAAAAAATTAGCTATAGCCTTTGTTGTCCAGTCTCAGAACTGTTCCCATGCTGAGCAATCAGTATGTACATCACCTGTTTTGTAGTTTCTCTTGGTTTATTTCTTTATATCTGTAGCCAAGATTTTCAGGAGGTCTCCCCTGATCAAACCTGATCTCTATCAACCTTGAAGGGACCCACAGCCTTTCATTTCCTGGAAAAAAAAAGGATAACCTCTCCCCAATGCAACACATTTCCTGAACTCCATTTTAAAGTTAAGACATCTCTAAAGCACCTAGGCTATTTATTTCAGCAGTTCCTTTTACAGTCTAATGTCTCTCAGCAGGTGTTGTTCACTCATTAGCATTTAAAATATTCAAAGTCAACACCACACCACATAGGTTCCAGATGCTCTGTGTATTTCCCATCTTTATGTGGCTTTTCCCCTTTATATTATTTTATTCTCTCTCTAAAGACTTTATTATTTTTAAACTATTATTTTTTTCTAGGATTGTCTATACCCATTTTCTTTTCTTTCTTAAGTGCCTATGTCCTTTTTTAAACACACTGTAACTTGTTTAGAGGTTTTTTTTGGTCTGGTCCTGCTTTACTGTTCACCTGTAGCATTCTCTGACAGTGTGAGCCAAACCTTAACTGCTAAGTGGCTTTGCACTGGCAGCTGACTCCGCCCCACTCAGGTCCATGAGAGCCAATCTTTACATCCCTCAGGCCTGGCCGAAAACTGCATTTAACTGGGAGCTGCGTTTAACCAGGAGCTGCATTTAATCACCTCAGCTCTAGGAAGTTGGTGCCCACAGTGTGGCAGGTGTGTTTTACTTAGCTTGCTGTTTCTACTTAGTGTGCCGACTGCTCAAGTGCTCCTTGTATGGCAGAGTCACACTTTTGTACACTATAAGCACTGGGTTACTAGGAAGCCATGTCTTCTTCCCCTCCTCCCCAGCCTTTTCAGGTCCTATGTAGAAATATGGGCCCCATGTTGGGTGCCAATGTAGCAGACTTTTTTGGACCGCCAGCCCCCAAATCATGACATAGAAACTTATTATTAATTATGTATATTTGGTCTTAGCTTAGGCTTGTTTCTAGCTAGTTTTTAAACTTAAAGTAACCCGTTTCTATTAATCTATATGCTGCCCCAAGGCTTGTTTTCCTCATCTATAGTCTATCCTGCTTTTCTGCTTCCTCTGTCTGTCTGTCTGGCTGGCTGGCTCCCAGCTGGCTGGTTGGCTCCCCTTTTCTCTCTGCCCACCAGCCCTGCCTACACTTCCTTGCCTAGCTATTGGTTGTTCAGCTTTTTATTAGACCAATCAGGTACCTTAGACAGTCAGGGTAAAACAGCAACGTATCTTCACATAGTTAAACAAATGTAGCATAAACAAATGCAACACATCTTTACATAGTTAAACAATTATTCTTCAACATAAACAAATGCAGCACATCTTTACAAAGTTAAATGAATGTTCTATTCCACAGCAGGTGGGCTTTGAGGTTTCAAAAGCTCAAGCCAGGCTAGGCTTGTTTTCTATCTCCCTCATCTTTTGGAGAAGATAGAAGCTTTCAGCTGCTGCTCCAGCTGCTGCCTGGTGCCATGCTCCCTGCCATGGTGACTGTGGACTAAGCCTCTGAAACTTCATGTAAGCCCCCATTAAATGCTTTCTTTTCTAAGTTACCTTGGTCATGGTTTCTCTTTACAGCAGCAGAACAGTGATGAAGACAGGCCATTTTTCATCTCATGTATAGAAGTTAAAAGATGAAAGGCGAACATGAGCTGAGTCAGGGAGCAGAGAGAGGTGATCACTGTCCTCAGTTTACTTCCTTCCAGGACCCCAGCCTTTAGGGATGTGCTGCCCACATTTAGGATGGGTCTTCCCATCTCACTTAACCCAATCTAGAAACCCCTACAGACAAGCCCAGAGGGCTGTCTCCTGGCCGATGTAAATCCTATCGGGTTGACAAGATGAACCATTACACCTGTAGTAAAGCATACCCACCCTTCTGTAAGGTGAAGGGAGTAATGCTTCCCTACACCAAAGCCGTGGAAACAGACTTCCAAACTTCAGACTCGAAGCTGTTCTTGTTTCCAGGTGGAAAGTTTCTTAAAGAAATGGCTCCATCCTTGAAGGGTGAGAATGCTCTTGAGGAGAAGGGTGTCTTCAAAGAGAGAGGGGACATTGGCAACTCAGATCCAGTTGTTGGATGAACTTGTGTCTCTAGAATAGAGAGGAGAGAAAGGCCTTTTCCCTCTGGGTCACTGGTGCATGCCTCTTGTCCTTGTCTGAGGTGTCCCTGCTACCCTTGAGGCTCACATCACATTCAGAACTGTGGCATCGTGTGGTGTGGAGACAACCTGTTAGACCATCAAGTCTCAGCTCTCAGGGCAGTCCCATCCCAGCAGGCTTGTATCACCTAGGACAATGGTTCTCAGCATGTGGGCTCTGACCCCTCTATGGGTCACATATCAGATATCCTGCATATCAGATATTTACATTATGATTCATAACAGTGGCAAAATCACAGTTATGAAGTAGCAATAAAAATAATTTTATGGCTGGTGTTCCCCACAACATGAGAAACTGTATTAAAGGGTTGCAGCATTAGGAAGGTTGAGAACCACTGCTCTAGGAGCTTACCAGAAGTGCAGAACCCTTGGCCCCACCTAGATGCTGAGTCCAAATCTGCATTTGAACAAGGTCTTTGGGGATTCGTGGCCACATCAGTGTTTGAGAAGCCCTTGTCTACACCATGTATTGGTCAGAACTGAAATTTTAGGTGATTCCTGTGTCAACAACGGTAATTACATCTTTGTGCCTTCTAAAAATAGAAATGAAAATGCAGCACGGGGTTCCTGAAAATTCGGGGGGAAAAAATCACACAGGCTTTTAAAATCAAAGTCCAGTAGCTATACGGTACTGCCAGTTCCTCAGACACACTGGGGTGGCCTGGTTCTCCCTGGGGTTGAAACTTCTGCTCAGCTCCTTTGCCCTGGGCCAGCATAGGATCCACCTCTGAGCGTGTTCTCAACCTCTCTTCCTGACCACAGCAATGACACATGGTGTCTGAGAGAACTGATCATGCCAGCCATGGCTTTTCTGATTAATCTTGCTCCCAAACCGAGGGGCCACACTGTGCCCACTGATCAGCCCATGCTGCTGCTGCTGTGGGTGTCCTGTGATCCTAATTTGACCTCTCTCTGAGCCCCAGCTTCTCTCTGCTTTGTCCCTACTTGTCACTTGGCTAACGTGTGTCCCTAGCACTGGCCACCAGCCTTTGGACAGACACAGAAGCCGAGCCAGAGAAGATGCTGGGCAACAGTGCCGAGACTGTATTGTGGCTTCTGAGACTCCAGGGGCCTCAGGGACGAGCACAGCTCTGTGGCTATGCAGCTTGGCAGCTTGCAAACTCTTCTTGTGGCCCACCTGCTCACCCAACTGTATTTCTGAGAAGTAAAATAGGCTGTAGTTGGGCTGGGGAGAAGACTGTCAGTAAGGTGCCTTCCACAGGAGTTTAGAACCCAAGGCCAGATCTCTAGTACCTGTATAAAAAACAAAGAAAAAGCCCGGGGAAGTTGTACACACCTGCAACCTCAACCCTGCAGCAGCAGAGACAGGATGACCCTAGGATATTTGGTCAACCAGGCTAGAAAACATGGTGAGGCCCAGCTTCAACGAGAGAGCCTGTCTCCACAAACAAGCTAAGGTGGAGAGTGCTAGAGGAGGTTAGCCTAAGTCCACCTCTGTTCTCCACATGCATGCTCAGGTGAGTGCAGTTGCCATCCTCATCTGGCTGCCGTCATCAGTTTCATGAGGTCTGAGAGCATCCCTCTCTTGTATCTGCAACACAGTTAGAATGGCTGGCACATCAAGCCCTTAATACATGAGCCTACACTTAATATTGAAAGCTAAATTGCAGCAAAGGCCTTGTATAAGCAGAGACTGGAAGACTGTAGTGTGGTTTATTGGGTTCTACAGCTAATACCCAAGCCACTGCCATATGGGAGGCCTTGTAGAAGAGTGATAGGATCCCCCACCCCTACCCTGCTGCAGAGTGCTGCCTCTTTCTTTCATCAAATAGCCTCATTGCTTTGATGGACTGTTTGGTGAAGGGAGGAGAGGCCTCCTGGGCATGGTCTGCCTGAGAAGGTTGAGACTCAAATGCATGGAGGCAAAATGGAACCGGAAGGAGGTGATTTCCAAGCAGCCCAGCTGAAAGGAGAGAAATGATTAGGGAAGTGGGAGAGCAGTTGGAGTGCTCAGCTGAGACACGTAGTGAAACCCACGGCCGCCTGCTAACCTAAAGACGTTAATAGCAATAACAATACATGAGGGATCGTTGGAGGCAAAAGAAGGCCCAGCAACACAGCAGAACGTGAGGGCCTCACAAGGAAACTCACATGTAGGCCACTGCTGAGAAATATTCTGAGGAACCTGCCCACCAACAAGCCCTCAGCAGAGCGGGCTGACTGCCACAGCCCTGTGACAGGTGTCCTGTGGAAGGAAGCCATGTCTGCGTGGAGAGAGGAGCAGGGTCCTAGAAGGCAGGCTCTTGAGCAAGGGAACGCTGAGGTAGGATGTCACAGAGATGGAACTGGCAAGCAGAGCTAAAGCTTCGTCAGGTTTCCACAGAACCTTTGGAGCAAATGCAAGATGGGTCTTGGTGATAGATAACTCAGTCGGTAAAGTGTTTGCAAGTATGAGAATCTGAGTTCAATCCCCAGAACCCACACAAAAAAGTCAAGTGGAGCAATGTGTGCTTGTAATGCAGTGACAGGCGATCCTGGCTTGCTGGCCAGCCCAGTCTAGCTTACTCTGAGAACCACAAGCCCATGAAAGACCTATCTCAAAAACCAAGGTGGGCCAGGCAGTGTCGGTACACACCTTTAATCCCAGCACTCGGGAGGCAGAGCCAGGCAGATCTCTGTGAGGTTGAGGCCAGCCTGGTCTACAGATCGAGATCCAGGACAGGCACCAAAACTACACGGAGAAACGCTTTCTCAAAAAACAAAAACAAAAACAAAAAAACCCAAGGTGGATGTCTTGAAGAATGACTTCCATAATTCACCTCTGACACACACACACACACACACACACACACACACACACACACACACACACACACGGTAGCCCTGGAATGGGAATGGCCCACCAGACAACAGACATCATACAGGCAGGAAGCAAGACCCCAATAACTTAAAACTATAAAATTCAGACATTCTTAGGTTTGTTACCAGAGCTACATGAGATTTCCGGATTCACAGAGCCGCCCCTCCACTCCCCACCACCCTGCCCCCCAACTCTGGGGGAGGAACTGTTCATCTTTGGAAGCCTCCAGCACAGTACTGAATTTTAGCCACAATGTTGTAAACCCTCTCTGGAGACTCCTGGGCGAAAGTGAGAATTGTCACTCCAGAATGACAAATGGACTGGGATAATCAGGTCGGTGACCTCCACCAGTCACCCAGGCTGCTTCCCATGAAACCCAATTCCTCTCCACTTAAAGGGACAGATGTACTGGTCCACCCACAAGCCCTGGGGTGGAGAAGGCCACCCTCCCTGGAGAGGAGGGACCATCTCCATGAAATCCACCAGAGCTGGGCTATGGGGCTCCATGGAAAAAATAGAAATATTCTCAGTGGTGTGCTGGTGGAAACCAGTCTTATTTCTTACAGAAACTAGTCTAGAGAGAAATTACACTTAAAAAACCAGATGGTTCCTTTGTTTCCAATGGCTGCCTATAAATTCTCTATTTTTCTGTTCTGTGGAATTGAAATTGATTGAAATTGGCATTTTTTTGTCATGAGTCAGTTGACAAGAAAATTGAGAAAACAAAACAACCAGTGCCAGAGTGATTTTTTTCCTCTTTATTTCTGTCCAAAACAGGGAGTCCAGAGGTACAGATCGGCTTGAGGAACCGAAGGAGGAAGGAGGGGAGGAGGGAGGGAAGGAGGGAGGGAGGGAGGAGGGAGGGAGTAAGGAAGAGAGGAAGAGAGGGAGGAAGGGAGGAGGGGGGAAGGGAGGAGGGAGGGAGGAAGGAAGGGAGGGAGGGAGGAGGGGGAAAGAAGGGAGGGAGGAAGAGAGGAAGAAGGAAGGAAGAAAGGGAGGGAGGGAGGAAGGAGGGAGGGAGGAAGAAAAGGGAAGACCTTGATGACTTCAGAATCCCTCAGCACTCTTCTTTCCCAAGGTGCAATGTAGATTTGGGGACCCACCCTTCATCCAGCTGCTGCCCATCTGGAATCTTGGAGCACTGCTCTCTGATAGTCCATGCAAAATAGCTAAAAAACGAACCAATCCACCTTGGGTTTCTGACTGTTTCACAGCCTCTTCCAGAAGTGAAAATTCAGACTGGAGCTGCTGCCCTTCGCTTGGAAGTGATCCTGTAGCAAGTGGGTGCTTCAGGGGAACTGGGGGGCCTGGAGGTTAGCCTGTATCCCGTGCCTCCTGGGGCTCCCAATCAACCCTTGGCTCCCGGAGTCTCCAGCCTCTGGTGTTGCAAGGCTCACGGGGGTGAGGAAGAATGTGGCACAAATGTCAGCAGTGAGCAAACCTCGCTGTCTGGGTGTCATCTGGCTTGTGTGTGTACCCCCCAGATCACGAGCACACATGTGAAACTGGTGACACCATGCCTCCACTGCCCACAAAATGCCTCCTGTCCCAGGACTCTGCGGGTGGTCACACTTCAGCAGCTGTGTCCGGCTTCTCCACAGGACCCACCTGAGCAGCTTCATGCCAGGTTGGTGAAGGACATGAACAAAGAAACGGCAGGGACCTGTGGGGGGCTTGCAGCGTGGTCCATTTCTCTCAAAATGCTGCACACGTGGAGGAAGGCTGCTGGGCTCTCAGTGCAGAGATCAACATAGTGAAGAGCCCTTGCAGCAGCCCCTTAGGAGAAATGAGGCCCAGAGGATGTTAAATTTCCCATAGAGGACTCTTGGAAATGGGTGGTGTTCTGTTGGGGTGGGAAATTTCCCATAGAGGACTCTTGGAAATGGGTGGTCTGTTGGGGTGGGGTGATAGAGTGTGTAGATTTAAACACATAAATCTGTGAAGACCTGTCTTTGTTTCAAAGTCTGACCCTGACTGAGTTCCATGGCGTTTTGTTCATTATCAACATGCTTTGAGAATGGGATCTTTGTAGCTTACATGGCCTGTGTGGAACCTCTGCATCATTCACAGTCTGTCTCTTCTCAGGACATTTAGATGATGGGATAATAATAACCATCCCCATCCTAGGTGTTCTTCTTAAGTTCTTAGAGGGCACGGTGACATCCTTTCTATCATGAACACCAAGTTCTAAAGGATTCAGAACGACTGTGTCTCCTATGTGAGGGGTATGGCCCACCCCAAGCCAGGGCAAGAACGTTACAGTGGGAAGTCACAGGGCAGCAAGTCAACTCGGCAGAGCCTTAGGGTCATGGCTGAAAGACTGTAACAGGCAAAACTCAGCACAGAGGAACATCAGGGTCCTGGGCACCCTGCCATCTCCAGTGTAAACTGTAGCCACGGATGTAGGGAGTGAAGAGAAGCTGACAAGCCACAGGAATTAGGACTGTGGAAGTGTCGCCTCGCCAACCTTCCAGAGAGAAATAGGCTGGCGTATTGGAGCCAGCTGTTAAACGTTCAAGGACATTGTAAGAACTTGAAGAGACAGTTGTTAAACCATTAGAATGTGAAGTTAGCCATTGGGTGATATTCACACCACAGAGATCAGTAAACACTATAGATTGGGGTCGTCTCTCATTGAATTCCACACAGAGAACAGGCCCATGAAGGTCCTATTGACAGCAGCCAGCTATTTGTGAACAGGCAGTAGTGATTTCTAACACAGACCTGAAGCTGGCGGTGACCTTAAGTGACTCACTGAATAATGCAGTGGCTTCTGCCAACATCAGCTCATGGTTCCAGGAACAAACTTGGATTTCACCTGTGGGTAAGCGTGCTGAAAATCTTCAAGCCCTTCTTGGTCTTGTCAGCTACATTCATTCATGCACTTGACCCTTGCTCAGGGCCACAGATCTTCTCACATGTGTGTATGTCATATGAATCATGACTACATCTCCTGATAGACTCCACTGAGCACTGCATTTCAATGAGGGCGGCCATTGTCGGGGGATGGGCCCTCGGGAATGAAGGGAGCGGGGACAGGAAGGACGGCAGATGGCTGTCATCGTTGCTGCACATGATAACCTCTTCTTGGAGCTTTGCAGCTGTTCTGCAGTTATTTCCTCCAGGCTGGACATGACCATAGCTGTCCTGAATGGGAGCAGCTGTGTCGCCCATAAAAGACACGCCTGAGGTCCAGTCTGCTGACACTCCCTCACGGGAAAAGGAGCATCACAAGGAACGCTTACAGCTTCCACACAAACCCACTCCTTTCCCAGGTCATACAAGAGCACTGGGGACTGGAACCCTAGGACTCTTTAGTCTGCAGCTTTTCATGAATCATCCATGCTACACACGGGACTCTTCAGCCGCATGGCTATTCGTAAGCTGCCCAAGAGACTCCCCAACAGTTTGGCTACCTTTGTGTTATCCATGCTCCAACTGCAGTAAAACTCCGTTCACTTAGGTGGAGTTGGGTGGGATCCATTCTTTGGTAGCTGTGTCCTCTGTCTAGTCTTCACAGGAGAAGTCACACCACAGCACTTTGTGTTTGCTCCTCACGGCGCTAGCATCTCTCTGGCTGGCCTTGTCTAATGCCTGTCATTAAATATTGTCGCACACCGACGGTGGTGTATTCCCAGCTATGGTTCCTCCCCTGAGCTTCAGAATGCATCCAACTTTTTCCCATAGCCTCCACTAGAACATCAGTGGGTGTTTCAGACACAGGAGTCAGCTCAGTCACTATTTCCCAGTGTCTTCCTACATCCCACCAAATTCAAACCCAATGAATGACCTGGTCTTCACCCCCAGCCTGGGGCCTCTCTGTGCACACCCACCCCTGCCTCGGCCCACTGCAATGAGTTCCTTGCCTTTTACAGGAGGAGGACAGGCTCCACTTCAGAAGAACTGGCTGTCTTATCTGGAAGATTCACGAGGGGTCTTCATGTCTTCCTGCTTCAAATCCTTCCTGAGTACTTTAGATTACAACCACGCTCACCTTTCCTCTCTTCCCTGTCCCCCATGTTCTGCCACACCCCGGCACACCCGACTCCCCCACTTTCCTGTTTAGTGCCCCCATCTTCCCTAGAATGGAAGCTTCTTGCACTTGCACATAAGACCTTTAGTCCAGTTGTTCATGGCAGTACCCTCAGCCCCACACAGTTCCCAGAGTACAGAGAGCACAATAAATACAAGAGAAAATGTGTAAATAAAAATCTTGTTTTCTGCCCCCCATGTGCTCCTCCTCTTCCAGGCTTTCTTCTGCTAACGGGTCTATCATTTCTCCATCCAGCTCTGAGCTACCTCTCCATCCAGCCCACCGGTGGGCACTGACATTCTGTCATCACAGGAAATCTCAGATCCAACCACAGGCTTCAGTCTTTCCGCCAGTACCGTGGTCCAAGCATCCGTCTTCCCAGTAAGCACCTGCGGCCACATCCTACCTGACGTTGTGCCTCCAGCCTCACCTCTCACCATTTTCGCCCATCGCCCAGAGTCAGAGTAATGTATTTTAATCGATTGTTTGTGTGTGTGTGTGTTTATGTGCACTGCATGTGTGTGAATGTGCGGGCAAATGTGCCACAGTCCACATGTGGAAATCACAGGACAACTTGGTGGGATTGGTTCTGGGTTTGAAGTCAGGTCGCCTTGCTTGGTGGCAAGCACCTTCAATTGCTGAGATATCTCATTGGCACTAGAGTGGTACATTAAATTTTTAAAAATTATATTTACTCATTTATTAGGGAGGTCTGTGTGTGTGTGTGTGTGTGTGTGTGTGTGTGTGCGCGCGCGCACGCTCGTGCACACAGGGGTATGGGTGGGTGTGTCATGGTGAGCATATGGAGGTCAGAAGACATTGTTCAGGACTTGGTTCTCTTTGTGTGGGTCCTGAGAATTGAACTCAGGAAGCCAGGCTTGGCAGAAGGCACCCTTACTTGGCTCCAGGGTGATAGTTTTCAGGTAAATACAGGCTTCTTGCCATATGTAGAATAAAGTCGACTGTGGACTTCTGCCTCACCTCTAGAATGCCCCACGGTTTTCACTTTGAGTGCACCCACTCTGTTTTTCTGAAGCGTGAATTATAGGCCCACTGTGTGAAGGGCCGAGGCCCACTGTGTGATAGTTTGTTCTGGGTATTTGAGGTTTAACATGGCGCAGATTGGGAAAAAAAAAGATCATACTCCATGAAACCTCTCTTCTGCAGTGGGAAACAAAAGGCCAGACCGCTGGTCACCGTGATGTGCTATGTAAGAAAGTGGTGAGTGCTGTGGAGGACAGGGTGAAGCTGAAAAGGAGCTGGAGCTGTTTGGTGGGGGCAGCCCGCAGCACAGAATCAGCTCCTAAGATGCGAAGGGAAGAGACAAGTCCTGCTGCAGCGATGGTGTCCGCGACAGAGTTCCCCTCTCGCCATTGGGACGTCTGAGAGGCAGTGCACGCGACTGGGAAGACGGAGGCGAGGCAGAGGTGCCTTTTCTTGTTCTGGGGAAGGCCAGGGCAGGGCACCTGGTGCTCTAGCAGCTTGCACAGCTGCTGCTTATCTTCTGGCTTCTTTTGCAGGGCAGCAGCTGGGCCAGACCTCCTGAGTTCCCACGGGCTCTGCTGGGCACACACTGAGCGGAGCGATGAACAGAGTGCAGGATGGAGCGTGGAGACATGGGGAGACTGGGAGGGCTCTAGCCTGGTCCTGTCCCTACAACCCTTACTACATGTTTGTCTTCTCTCTCCAGATACCTGCCCTACTGAGGACTTCAGATAAGGAAATAACAGCCTCATGTAGAGAAGTTACCCCACTCCCAGAGTCCTGGGAAACCAAAGCCACCTCCAGGTGGTTGGGCCAATGGGTGACAGATGGATCCTGAGGGTTCTACCCTTCTGAGTGATACAAATGTGTAAAAGAGAATCAAGGAACTGTGTTCCCTGCTAACCACATCAGGCAGTGTTCTTGTTTGAATTAGAAATGTCCCCCACAGGCTCAGGTGTTTGAACACTTGGTGGCATTGTTCAAAACAATGACCTTTGGACAACTCAGCCTCCAGAGCTGCTGAATTCAGCCTTCTGCTGTCCCCAAGCCACCAGTTCATAGACTTCTTAGGAACTTGCTAGAGGGACAATGCCTTACTATATTTCCCAGTTAGGCAACGGCTCCTCCTCAGGTGATGATCGTCAGGGACCGCCTTTCAAATCCTATCCAGATATCAGAAATAGAAGCCGCTGCGCTCTTGGACTCCCTTACCCATCTTCCTTTAGGCTGTGCATTTTTCTTTAGCTCCAGTTGTAAATGTATTTGATGCCTTGTTTACCAGGGCCTGTCCTGCCTGCCGGACTCTCTCCAGTGCCTGGAGTATAGACCTCAGAGGACAGACATTTAACAATAAAAACAAAAGGATCCAACAAGCCAGGCATGTTGACACACATCTGTAGTCCTAACATCTGGGAGGCAGGAGCGTTGTGAATTGAGACTTGCTTGAGCTGAATAGTGGGGCTCTGCCTCAAAAGGACTAACAACCATGCTTCATGTCATATGTGAGGCTGTCAATAAGTTTCCGAATATCAAGTTAAATTAAAATAGTTTATCATAGATGCTCTGGGTAGAAATCTCACAATACCTTAACACAAAGCTCTATCATTTACCCATAAAATATATTAATGGCCACAAAACTATTTTTATTGGTTATACTACTCAAAATGCTTTTGGCAATGGGCAAATTTCATAAAAATACAGCCCAATGAAATATAGATTCTACTCATTTCACCTTTTCCCATTTCACTAGAAAAGCCTTCCTATCTTCCTTAGGTTAAATAGACAACTCTAACACACTCCCTTAGCGGTCAGGTGCATTCATGCCTGCAGAGCTTACAAAGTTAGAGTGGGTTTTAATTCTCTAGCAAGAAATTGAGTCAGGGTTTCTTTCTCCTTAGCAAGAAGATACTGTGATAAAGACATTTTATATTATATTAAAATAAAACAAAGTACACTTTTAAAACAAATGTCTTGTTTTACATTTTAACCATTTCAAAAAAAAGCTTGTGAGTCAAGATTTCTCTGGGCAGTTCTGTAGTGGGCTGTTCTGATTTCGGTCAAGCCGAGCATCCCCGCTGTCTTCGGTCCGCCAGGCTCCTACCTGCTCATCTTCTCTTTGCTTCCTGTATAGTCTTGGCTGGAAGCGTCCACACGGCTGGAGGTCTTCTGGACTGGAAGATCTCCTCATGCAGCCACTTGGCATCAAATTTCAGTTCTTTCCTAAACAAATTTGGTGCTTGCTCATGCATTTAACTGATAGGCGTTGATCCTCTGCCACGGTCCAGAAGCCGACTCAGTTCAAGGCCATCCTCTTCCAGAAGTATCTTCCTTTTCAAACTCATAAATGTTGCACCATTGACCCAAAGCAACAAACCTAAGCCCTTCCCTGGTTTCTGGAACATTTTCCTTCCGATCTTTTGGGGCGTCAACGCTTCCTGCAACGATTCCTATAACGATTCCTATAGTTCTTGCCCCTGACATCTGTCTTGGGTTGAGTACTCTTCCTTCCCATTTTTGTTCCTGCCCTTGTAAAATCAGAAGATTTCCTGGCAGCTCCTGGTTTTACTAGCCCTTTTCCCAGACCCCTTTCTTCTCTATCAGAAGCATTTGCTGTTGCAGATTCTGAGTGACATTTCTGAGAGCACCCCAACTCTCTGGAGACACCATTCTTCTGAAAGTCCCTGACTGTGACATCTGTTCTAACTTCCCTCCAACCTCTGGAAATCTGCACCAAAGCCTAGAATGCCTGTGTAACTACAAACTTGCACACCCTTAGCTAAATGGGCCTGGATCCCAGTAGCTGTGGGTTCAAATGCTGGTTCTTTGACCGATTGGCAATATCATTTTGCAAGTCATCTGTTCTAAGCTTCTTCAGCTGTACAAAATAGATGACTCTGCAGATTGTGATTTCTGAACCTGGCCACACTGGAAAATAAACGAGTGTCTGTGTCCCATCCCATAGCTCTTCCTTACGACATCACATTGGCTTTCCCTTACCTGGGCAGGCAGAAGAACGCACAGTAACACGGGAACTCTAAAAGGCGACATAGCTGCTGCCTGGCTCTCGGGACACCTGCCTTGCAGCAGGGTGGCCAGATAGAGAGACATACAGGTCACTGCTGGCTTCCTCCAACCCTCTTTCTCTTCTTCCCGGGCACCGCTGGCACGGTTTCTCAGGCTACCTTGCAGGTAGGTGAGTGTGTGTGGATGACGCCCTATCTCTGCTCTCCAAGCATGTTCTTCTCCTCATTTTTCTCTTCTTCTCTACATCTATTTATTTATTGTGTGTGCGGGCACATGTGCACGCATTCAATTACATGACACATGTGCAGCTGGCAACTTATGGGAGCTGTTCCTCCAACTTGCAGGGGTCTCAGTATCACATTCAGGTCATCAGGGTTGGTGGCAAGTACCTTCACCACTGAGTATCTTGCTGGCCCTGTCACACCACAGTTTTTACACTTTTCTTGGTCTGGTACAGATAATCATGCAACCTCAGAAACCATATGTTAAGGACACTGAAAAATGGAAGAATCTTCAGACCTGATCCCTGATTGGAGAAGAATTAATAGTCCGTGGAGAACATCTATTTGGGGCCTTATGTCAATGAGAAATCAATCTGTATCGCATTGAGTTACTATACACTTAGAGACATTTGTCACAAAAGCTGGTGTTACTTGAAGGCTTCATACCATGCAAATCTCAGATGTTTTGGGTAAACACAGCCTGTGTTTTGCACAGGCATGCCATGAGATCCAGGGACCTGCAAGCAGCTGACTGTGGCTGAAGCTTCACTGCAGATGCGGCAGGTTTATATACCTGTCTGGAAGAATGGCTCTTTGCAGGTTTTCCTGGCCCAGACTAATAAAAGCCACTATTGATACAATAATCCCTCTGCTCGCTGAATTAAATAATGTCTATTAATAAAAACAGCATGGCTTTAACGTGTTCATCGTGGTAAGTTTGAGTGAGGGGGTCACATTCTCCCTTTAGATCGGTCGTAACACAGTTCTGAGGACACAATTATCCAAACCTTCTCTACTGTCCAAAAGAACCCCCACCCTGGGCCTGAGGCTGGGTGAGCAACCCTCCCAGTTTGCCCGAGGGGTCCTGGAATGATGTGAGGCCTTCAACAGCTGACCAGCAAACGAGATACTATGTGGTTAGAGGCAGGTCGGCAGATATGACAGGGAATTCCAAGGAGGGCTCAGGAAGACTGCCTTTGTTCTTCCTCCCGAGGAACGGCATTCCCACCACATAGAGAGGGGTGTGTGCCTCTCTCTCTCTCTCTCTCTCTCTCTCTCTCTCTCTCTCTCTCTCTCTCTCTCTCTCTGTGTGTGTGTGTGTGTGTGTGTGTGTGTGTGTGTGTGTGTATACACATATGAGGGAGTGTGCTCAACTATGCATCCGTATCTAGAAGCCGGAAGTATCTTCCTCAATTGCTTCTTCTCCACCTTGTTTTTTGACACAGGGTCCCTCACTGAACTGTTCCAGCTAAACTGGCTGGGCTACCAACACCTGGCTCCACCCAATGCTGAGGTTCCAGACAGTCACTGTGGCATCCAGCTCTGATGTGGGTGCTGGGGTTCAGAACTCTGGTCCTCATGCCTGTGCAACAGGGACTGTACCTGCTGAGCCGTCCTCTCAAGGTCCTGATGTGTTCTTTGAAGGCACCACCGACCAAGAAAATCCCAGTCTCTGAGACATGCCGTGGTTCTACCTAGGGCCTCACAAAGGCCAGTGCTGGAGTGAGAGCAGTTGGACCCTGTCCCCTGTGTTCGCTCTTGGGCAGTGGGGCAGCAGGAAGCACCCGGTGCGGTGAGAACAGAGCTGAAGGACAAGGAAGAGGCTCCGGGGGAGGTGGGTACAGATGGTGCGGAGGGGCTCTCCAAAGAGTGCCTGTCTGGGGTGGCAGTGGGGGGCGGGCTGCGGCAGCACCACACAGTGTAGCCATCTGCTCTTCTACAGGGGGTCTCTCTTCATCCTTGTCGTCGGTCGGGCCCAGGAGACGTGTGTCTCTGTTCTGCAGCACTGCCCAGCCCACCGCAAGGCTTTGAGGCGAACTTACAGGTGTGAGCTGGGTGAGCTGCTATTATCCCGGTAAAAGGCAGAACGAACTGTTAGCCTGATCTGCTCACTGGCCTGTTAGCACAGTGACGTGTGGCACCCCACTCTGAGTCACTGGCACGCTTTTGTCTTCTTCCTCCTCTTACCATACCGTCACTTACCACAGATTGTTCATATTACCGCCTCATTTTAAAAGCCAAGTCTTTCTGTTTTAAAAGAACAACCACATACCACCAAAGTGAATATAAAAGCAATATCCCTCGTCAAAAATGTAGTAATCACTTTTTTAAAAAAAAATGTACAAGGGAAACAGAGCAGTGTTATTAAATTCCTGCTTGATGGAATTTCAAATGGAAAGCTCCAGATCTGGAACTTGCTCTGTCTTGATTAAAAATGGACCTTTGAGCTGGGGTGTAGCTCCCCTGGCAGAGCTCTTGCCTAGCACGCACAAAGCCCTGCATTCGAGTCCAGCTCCACTCAAAGCCAGGTGCGGAAGCACGTTCCTGTAAGCTCGGCAGTCTCAGCACTGGGCACGTAGAGGCAAAGAGGTCAGAAGTTCAAGGTCATCCTCAGCTACGTAGTGAGCTTGAGGCCAACCTGGGCTACGTGAGACCCTGTCTTGAAAATAAAAACACAAACAAACAAACAAAAACATTAAGAGATGTTAAAGAGTTGCTGTAGGTACACCACACTGAGCTCTTCTTAGTGGACTGAGGTGGAAAGGAATATCGTTTCTTGCTTTGAGACTCAGTGTTATTTAACCTTGCGTTTTAGACACACACACACACACACACACACACACACACACACACACACACACACATCACCTCACAGTCGGTGGGTAACCGCCTTTCACTTTAATGAATGTACTCGTGTGGTCTTCAACAGAACCCAGGAGTCTAGTCGAGCTCTATCTAGTGAGAACCTTTCCTACCAAACAAGGTATTTCCAATTTTGGTCTTGTTGCCACACAACACCTCCCAGGGCTGATCTTGACTCCTGCAGACTTAAAAATAACAGCAAAACAATTAGCCGCACACACCTTCATGTTCTCTCTTAAATCTGTTTGCATTTGATCTGAACGTTTTCATTCCGTGCTCTGTTCTCCTCTCCCTCCTTCCCGCTCCATCCCAGTTATTGTGCAACTTTGCTCATCATTATAACAAACACCCCCGGCCCCCCGGCCCCCTTTCACCTTCTTGCTATGGCCCCATTCTCCACTCCACCCACATCAAGCTTCTTCAAGCAGTACACCTGCCCTTCCCACCCAGTTCACCCACACTCCTTCCCTGGAGTATGACTTGGTCGAGGCCTCTTCCTCCCTGTGTTGCCTAGCTTCTCACCCTTGCCACAAATCCTGAAAGATTTTCAGAGGGGAAAGGTGAATCCTGGCTGATGGTCTTGGAGTTTCCAGTCCACGGCCAGGTGGAGTCCTCGTTTGGGGACCTCTGATGGGAGTGTCGGACCCAATGGCAGGAGCATGCTCACAACAAAACCGCTCATCTCATGGCCTGGGAGTTTAAAACGAGGCAGGAGATGGGCTGAAATCTCACAGTGCCCTTTGAAGGCATGCTCCCTACCTCTTGAAGGTTCCACCTCACAGCAGTACCAAGTCAATAGCACATGGCCCTTGGTGGCCACGGAATATCCAAGTGACAGCAGTCCCTCTGCAGGTTCTCTTTCTGACCAGCTTCAGTGACACCTGCCTTCTTGCTGTCCTACTGTATTTGCCTCCTCGGAGTCTCCTTTGCAAGACCTCTTCCTCAGCCCAACCCTTAAATGCCCGAGTCTACCAGGGCTTGGCGCTGGCCTCTCCTCTCTTCCTTCCATGCTGTCTCCCTGGTGTTCCCACAGCGTCAGGCATCACTGTAGGCTGGAAATGCCCACATTCTCCCCTCCAGCCTGGGCCGTCTCTTCCAGCCACACGCAGATACTCACTGCTCTCTGCACTTGGGTATCTTACACACATCTCATTTCACGCAGCCAAAACTGAACACTTGACCTCCTCAAATGGCACTTGTTATTCCTGGCTTCCCTCATCCCAGTGTAAGGCACCACTATCCACCTTGGGCTTAATTGGAAACCCAAGGAGTGATGATGCCTAGACTGGGCAGCTTATAAACTACAGATAGTTTCCTACAATTCTGGCTTGAGGCAAACCTCCAGCACAGGTTACAGACTGCAGGCTCTTTGAGTTCCCTTTCAGAAGGGCAAAGAACAGATCATGAGAACTTCACCCTCACGACCCAGTCATCCCTGACCACACCCCCGTAAACCAGTACTCTACCCGTTAAGGGAATTTCAGTACCTCTCCCTCCTGCTTAGTCTTTCCACTTCTACATACTGAGGTGGGTGCCCGAAACATGGATTCAGTGTTGCTCTGATCACGTATTTCTGAAACAGAGGTATTCAACCATCGCGGCAGAGCAGTCTTGACCTTGTTTGGTTCCTGTCGCCCAGTCAGCTGTAACTGAGTTCTCTGGTATGATCCAAGCTTGGCCTTTAGGAAAGGACAGGCGAAACATGTTGTTGGTTTAATGACATGTCAGAGCTGTGACTGATAATAGCCATACTTGTGTCCAAACACTCTTAATGTTCAGCGATGTCAAGGGTGCTTTGTGTTTGTGAGACCGAACTTGACTACTTATTCCAACAGACTTTCTGGGTCCGTTTTCATTCTGAGGTATTGCTCCAGATAGAAAATTATTCTAATGGTCTAGCTGTTTTCATGTTAGCCTAGACAAGTGATATGTTCCCAAAGTCTTCAAATAATGCAGTCCTTTCCACCTAGAAATGGTGGCTCTTTGAAAGGATGCCAAAGAACAAACTGTTACTACTGTTAAAACACATAAACAGGATGACATTCCCCAAAGTCACTGCAAGCACATATTTACCTCGAGGTTATGGATTTTAATAACATTAGATTGTTGTTACACAATCCACATTGATCCAGGCTGTGCAAAAGATATAAATCAGGCTCCATGTTCTAAGTATTCCAAAAGGAAGGATGTTTGAACCAATGGTGGCATACAGCTATGGCACACAAATGTCACAAGTCCCACAGAACCTTAAGTACTGTTCTCGTCAAGGAAATGGCCACAGTGTATACCATAAAACTGCTGTTGGGGCTTGCTGATTTCATCTGCCTTCTGCAGTAACGCCCATGTTGTTAACTCCAGGAAATGTGTGTCACTGGCGTTTGTTTTCCTTGGGGCTTCAGTACTCCATACAATAGCAGAGATGGGAACATATTTTATTGGGGAAAGGACTAATCTATCTCCTTTCCACAGAACTTAAACCAAGATGAAAGCCAAGTGTCCCAAAATAGCTGTGCTGTGATGGTGAACAGGCATGGAATTTCCAGGACAGGGGTCACTTGTCCTTTTGAGTAAGCTATGAATTGGGAACTCTGATGCATTCGACGGTGGATGCCTCCACTGGCCCTGTAGTGGTAGGAGGGTCTACCCAGTGGTGGCTGCACAGCAACGGTCAGGACAGGCCCTGGAGTTGCAAGAAGAACAAGCAGCAGGCAGGGAGAGCTTCGGATCTGAGCTGAAGAAGCAGGCGGCCCCTGCACATCTCAAATCAGTGGCCTACCAAACAAAGGAAGCCCTAACCTGAGGTCTCGAGAGAAGCACCAGGATAGAAACTGGCATTCCCAGATGCTCTTAGCATGCATGACAACCTCACCTCCAGGCTGTGGTCACGAGCCAAGTTCCTGTGCACCTAACACGCTGTCCTAGGTGTGCCGTGCCAGGCTTAACCCTGTGCCGCACAGCTAGTCCCACCTGAATATGAGAACAGCAGCTCCGACAGGAAAAGAATGTCAATGCAACGCTCAAGTCACCCAGCCCTTCCTGGGCTGAAGTAACCACCGCTAACTGATGTCTTCCCTACAGTGCTTTTCTACCCAGTTATGACAAATTGGAATAGTGATAATTATCCAATTTTGCATCCAATTTTTTTCACTCACTAAAAGTCACTTAATATCTATTGTGAGCACTTCCCTACATCATCCTGACTCTTTCTCCCAACAAATTATATTGACACATTGTTATTGCGTGGGATATTTATATAATAATATAAATTTCCCTAGAACTAGGAAACCTAATGGCTGCATAATATTCTATTATAGGGGTGTATTGTACTAACTGCATTCCTTCCTTAGATATTTAGATTAATTTAATTTTAGCAACCGAGCTCAGAGAGATGTCTTTGTGTTCCGTGTGGGTAGAATGCCACAGCACAAGAAAGATTGTGGTGCCATATGCTGGGGTGGTGGGATTTCAGCGAGGGCATTCATCAAAGATACAGGGCAATTCAATGAGTAAGTCAAAATCAGGCTTCCTTCGTCATCTCTGGACAACCAGCCTTAGGAAACACTGGCTGCTGTGCAGGCCAGTCAGAACCTGGCCTCCTCCTCACAGACCTGAGACGGAGAGATGGCCGTCAGATGCAAGGCTTCAGCAAAGTGCCAGCAATGCAGGAGCTTGCTTGGCACACATCCCTCTCTTTAGTTATTTAGTGGCAAAATGTCCATAAAATTTACCACTCTGCTTTTCTGTGTGCCACCCACAGACAGGAATGCATTTGTGATACCGTATGACCGTCCTTGCTATCCACCTCTGGAAACGTCTCATTGTCTCAAATAAAAACTCTAGCTTTCCTGGTGATCTAGTGGTTAGGATGTGTGGCTCTCTAATTATAATTCCGTGTTTCTTAAATGGTAGCTCCCATCTCCCCCTTGTCTCAGCCTCCATAATCACCATCTCGCTTTCTGTCTCTATGAAGCTGCTTTATTCTAGCAGCTCGTGAGAGGACTCATACATTTGCTCCTCTGTGTCTAGCTGGTTTCACTTGATCCTTAAGGATGAATTATGTTTGAGTGTGTGTTAGAATGCCTGTCCCCTTTTAGGCTGAGTAATAGTCCAGTATATGGATCTACCACAACGTGTTCAGTTCGTGGGTTGATGCACATTTGGGTTTGACGGTCAGCTTTCACTTCCTGTGGGTAAATAGGAGTGGAATTCTGCCTTGTCATAGTTTTGTCAACTCAACACAAACCTAGACATGTCTGGGAAGAGGGGATCTCAAATGAGGAAATACCCCAGTCAGAGTAGCCTGTGGGTCATTTTCTTAACTGCTAATTGATAAGGGAGGGATCAAGCCACCATTGAAAGTACCATCCCCAGCAGGTGGGCCTGAGATGTTAAGCAAAGCAGCTGAGCAAGCCAGGGGACGGCAGCCAGGAAGCAGCACTCCTCCCTGGTCTCTGTCTCAGTTTCTGCTTGCCTTGCCTTTCCTTCCCTGCATAGCATTTGGGCATGGTCTATCACAGCAAGAGAAAAGCAATCCAGACCGTGCATCATATGAGAATTCTAGTCTAGATTTTGGAGGATTTGTCAAACTTCTCCACGGTGGCTATATTGTTTATTTCCTTCCCACCAGGGTCCCAGTTCCTGCAGCCTTTGAGAGAACTTACATTCTGCTCCTTTACGAAACTAGCCATCGTCATGGGTATGAAGATGTATCTCCTTGGGTCTTGATTTGTATTTCTCTGAGGACTGATGATGGGCAGGACATCTTTTCTTGTGCTTCCTGGGTACTGGCATGCCTTCTCTGGAAAGGCATTTGTGAAATGAGTAGCAAGAGGACCCTGTTTTGCTTTGGACACACAGAGGCTTCTCATCAGAGTCCTTTCCACAAAGAACATTTGGTGGAAGGAAGCAAGTACTGATTCCCCACCTTCCCGAAATCACAATAAAGGAGGGGCTTACTTTGAAGCAAAGGGGTTCCTCCGTGAGATCCTGACACAGGAAGCTCTGTGGGTCTTCAGGGACCTACAAAGGCGTCCGGCCACTACCCTGTCTCTGTCCCTCTCCCAGGGTCAGTGTGGTCCTGTCTCCGTCCCTCACTGCACGTCTGCTCTTGCTCACAAGGTCCTGACCTCTGCTCCCCACTCTACCCCAAGCTGCTAGCTTCCCATGACACGAGCCCCAGCCTCATCTTCACATGACCTGAGGGCCCCAAGGGCTCCCAGTGGACTCAGCCTGCTCTGCCTCCTCATTCAGTACTTGTCCTCAGAGGTCAGGAGCATGCCCTGACCAGGCGGCTCTGGCCAGAAGGCCAGTCACTGAGGGTACAAACTGGCCGATGGGCCCAGCCTTTGGAGAGAGATCCTCAAGGAAGGACACCCGAGCAAAGGCAAGGATGGCAGCACCTGCCTGCGGACGGAAAACAACCCCCTCAGCACCCACCAGGGCCTTTCACGTATGATTTCCTCAAGCATCCAAGAGTGGTCCACACTTGGCAATACTTTCCTGTGGAAAAATGTCCCTGTCCTTCTGAGGACATACTGCTGATGTCCCCACAGCACTGTTTATTGATATCATAGTGGTGCGGCCAGTGTTGAAAACATCTGCCCAGTCATGGCAGCCCTTCCATTCCGAGGGCTATTGATCTCAGTGAGGCCAACACTCTTGATCCAGAACATGTCTATGCATGTGTGCGGTCACTTGACCTCCCCAGTATCAAATGAAAGCTGTGTTTCCTTCCCATCTTTTTACTTGGTGCCAAGGGAAAATGTCAATCAGCTGACTTCTAGATGTCACAACTTGCAAAAACCCAAATGTGTATCACTTATACCCATGGCCTGGAGAGTCAGCCTATGTGGGACTCAAATACACTTGAGAAACAGGGAATTTTCAATATTATTTGACGGTCTGAAGTGAGGACGATAAGCAAGGGTGCCTTGTAGTTAGGATAAGAATCTGCGCAGTGGGTATTTAAAAAGCAAACCTGAGTAAGCTAAGGATTTTCTCACTGTCCATCTTGCGCTACCCCTGAGCCCTGATCTTTGGATGAAACATCTGCGTCAATTCTATTCACATAGCTTTCACAGGAGAGGAGAAAGGCACCTGATAGCCAGTGCTCCGTTCCCAAAGTGGAGGACCATGCCATGTCTGTCAGGTGAATGATCGGACCCCATTGTTGAGTTGTGGTTTAAATGAGAACTATCCACATGGGCTCACACATTTGAATACTGAACCCTAGCTACCGTCCCTGTCTGGGGAGATTTGGGATCTTTAAGTGGTACGGACTTGCTAGGGGGAGGGCGCTCCAAGGGTTGATAGCCCCCTCCACTTCCTGTTCTCTCTCTCTGATTCCTGTGTGTGTAAAAGACTGTTATCCAGCCCCCTGCCCCTGCTGCTGTACCATGCCTTCCCCTGTGCCGTGACGGACTCCTCCTCCTTTGGAACCATAAGCTGTAACAAACCCTTTCTTCCTCAAGCTGCAGTTGGTCGTGGCATTTTACCACAGTGACTAATACAGAGGTTAATGATGCTTCTCAGCTCAACAGGCTCTAGAATCACTGTAGAAAAAAGCCTCTAGTGTTATATGGGGTCATCTAGATTAGGTTAATTGAAGCAGGAAGTGTAAATGGACATTTCTCTCCCACCCACCTGTTCGCAAATACCTGGCAGCCACTTCCCAAATAATGAGTTAGAGGCTTAATATCACTTATAAATGCTCAGCCCGTAGCTCAGGCTTCTTACTAGCTAACTCTTACACTTAAGTCAACCCATATTTCTGTTTATGCTTTGCCACATGGCTCATGGCTTGTTACCTCATTTTTCATATGTCCTGCTTGCTCGGCAGCTGCCTGGCATCTCTCTCAACTCCTCTGACTCCGCCCTTCTCCTTCCCATCATCCCTAGTTTGGTCACCCTGCCTATACTTCCTGCCTGGCTACTGGCCAGTCAACGTTTTATTAAACCAATTTGAGTGACAAATCTTTACAGTGTACGAGAGGATTATTCCACAGCAAGGAAGACCCACCCCAAATGTGGGTGGCATAGTCCATGGATTGGGATCTTAGGCTGAATGAAAGGAAGAAAATGGGCTTCCTGACTACAGATGCAGCATGAGTTTATACCCTCACATCCCTGTGACGTCCACAGCAGCTAAATTGAGGGAAAAAATACTTTGGATCATAAATATCTTCCACAAGCTGGTGTGTTGAAGGTCATGTCTCCAGTGCAACAGTGCTTAAGGCCTGGATGATGAAGGCCTTTACCTCATCAATGGGTTGATCCATCAATGGATTTGTAGTTTAGTGAGCTGTTGAGATGAGGCCATAGACTGAGACCTCTGAAATTATGAGTCAGAATCAACTCTTCTCTTTCAAGTTGGTTTCTGTCAGGTATTTTGCTAGAGCAACAGGAAGATGACTAACACTGACTTCACTAAAAACCAGTTCACCCACCCAAATTCATAGAAAGGACAACAGATGGTGGTACCAGTGGCTGGGGCCGGTCATTAGCATCTAATAGACATGGTCTCAGTTTGGGAAGATGGAAAAGTTCTGGAGATGGATGGAGGTGCTGACCACACAACAGTGTAAGTGTACTTAATGACGCTTTGTTCTTAATGGACTTGATGAAGGCACCGGCCAAGCACTCAAACTTCTCTGAAATAGAAAATTTTGCCTCATCCATATTTTACCATGATTTAAAAATATCCAATGTTTCCCAACTCCTCTTCCTCTCAGAGAAGAGGCCTGTTGGGAGACTCAGGGCCACAGGAAATTTGTCCATGCAAGAACAGTTCAAGCTGAGTCTTTCTCTGAAGTCAGAATCTATCTAACTGTAGATCTCACTGTTGTGGACTCCAAGCTGCATGAGAAGTTTCATCTGAAAAATGGAATAAGCAGCTGGCAGAAAACATGCTCAATACTGATGCATCTGTCACCTAACAGAGGATCCTAAGATTTGGGGATGAGGGGTGTAACATGAATCTTAAAAGGTCTTATTAATAAAAACAAACCCAGGGCCAGGTACTGAGGTGAATACTGGAAGAACAGAGAGACAGAACACGCCACAGCCAACCTCACCTCGCCAATTCCTCAGCTGATCCTGTTTCCTCAGACTGGAAGCCTCTGAGTCTTCATCCAAATGAATCTCAGCTGAACTGCTGCTAAAAGCCTAAAAGCTTAACCAGATTCTACTTCCTGGTCCTCACACCTTATATACCTTTCTGCTTCCTGCCAGGTGTGTGTCACCATGCCTGGCTGTTTCCAGTGTGGCTTTGAACTCACAGTGATGTAGATGAATCTCTGCCTTCGGAATGCTAGGATTAAAGGTGTGTGTGCCACCATTTTCTGGCCTCTGTATCTATGGCTGTTCTGTTCTCTGACCCCAGATAAGTTTACTAGGGTGCACAGCATTTTGGGGAACACAGTATCACCCTAGTGGGGGAGTGATACACATCCACTCATTGGATACTCAGCAACCCCATCTTACTTGAAGGGAAGACTGAGGCACAGCATGTTGATAATACTTTGTTCTATGTTGTTGAAAACAAGGCTAAGATCAAACACTCAAAATCCTGATCCTGAAGGCCGCATTTGTATACAAGTTGCCTTCAGGAGGCTAGGACTTCCCACCTGAAAACAAAAAGTAAGGACCAAGGAGAAAGAATGAAATAGCCCATGTCAGTTTTGAGTATTGCTCAGCCATTGTTGGCTGGCACCCACTTCAGGAGGCAGCCATTTCTTTCTTTCTTTTTTTAAAAAAAAATATTGTTTCATTTTGTGTGTGTGTGTGTGTGTGTGTGTGTGTGTGTGTGTGTGTTCCTGTTTGCATAGTTGTGCACCACATGTGTGCCTGGTGCTCATGTATCAGAAGAGGGCATCCCTGGAACAATAGCTATAGACAGCGTGCAGCCATGTGGGTGTGAGGAATGAAGTCTGGGTCCTCTGTAAGAACAGCAAGTGCTCCCAACCACTGAGCCAGCCCTCCAGCTCTGGAGCTGTGAGTTCTGCCCCCATTTCTCATGCAGGAACATGAGGCCTAGATCATCCTTTCCTGGGGCTCACAGGAGCCACTGGTGCTGACGTCCCCTGCTGCTGGTTACCAGTGAAAACCAGTAACAGGTTCTTTACACGAGGCCGCGTCTCAGAGGCAGGACAGATCCCAGTTCTAGAGACATCTTCTAAATGTTTTTAACATGAAGTGCCCTGATCATCCCTAATCATGAGGTATTTTAAACTTTTCACCTCATTCCCACAGACTAACAGGAGAGCTAGATAATGGAGGACAGAAGGATGCACAGAGGTGCCCAGAGTCATCAAGATCAAGCTAATGGGTAGTCCTCGCCTGTGCTCTGCTGCTTGGGGATACGCACCTGCGTCTGTTAAAGGAAAGTATGAATCTAGGAGACACGCTGCAGTGTGAACCCACCGGCAGGCGTGGCTTCAAGATCTCTCAGGCTAAACTGTGGAAACCCTGGCAGATGGGGGAACATATTGCAGGGGTTGGACCACACAACTGCCAGCACCCTGAAACTTGGACCGAAACTAGGAAAATCACAGGCTCCAAAATAGCTTCGGTGCAACAGGGAGAGATGTGGTAGAGAGCAGGACTCCTCACTCAGTAGTACGTTCAGGACACCCAAAGAAATAAACCTCAAGCCAATTCTGCCACAGCAAGCACCCAGAAGGCATCAAGGGGGTTCCCTCTGAAAAAGAATGGGGAACCATCATCGAAAACTTTTCTGGTATGGTTGCCTTGGATGGCCCAAAGAGGGGTCACTCCTGTCAGCTACCATGGTGACTAAATGTGACGTGTTCGTTGACGCTGGAACAGAATCAGCCTCCGAGGCTGGTCTTGCTTCCTCCCACAGTCTCCACATTCTTCTCTCCCTTCCCACTACTTCTTTCCCCAGCCAGATGCTCAGTACCTCTCACCCACTGCCAGGCAGAGTGGACATCTGCAGGCAATGGTCTTGCCTGCTCACTCGAGGCCCCTCACTTCCTGCAGAGCAGACCTCCGGCTCTTTAGCTGATGAACTCCTCATGGCTGACTGGGCTTCTCTGTTTCTACAAGCATGTACCACGAACTCCTCAGGTCAGGGGTGATGCCCCTGCCATCTTTGTGTTCTCAGCTATTGACACAATAGCTTCTCAATCAGAACTGCCAACTTACATCCTTGGGGGACAGAAGACATCAGTTACAATTTCAACTCTGAAATTTCTTGGCTTCGTATGTTTAGATGAGTTTGCTAACTTCTCTGAGCCCTGTTTTCTATATGGGTTAGCCATTCTTTACTCAAAATGCTTGAGATCAGAGTGGTTTTTTTTATTTCATATTTTTTCATATTTGAATGAATATGAGGAGATATTTCAGGGATGGTACCCACTTCATTCATTTATGCTTCATACATACCTCAAGCACATATCCTGAAGGTAACCCTAGGCAATATTTCAAATACACCTGCCAGGCATGGAGGTGCATTCCTTTAATCCCAGCACTTGAGAGGCAGAGGTAGGCAGCTCTTTATAAATTCCAAGTCAGCCTGGTCTACACAGAGAGTTCCAGGCCAGCCAAGGCTACAAAGCAAGACGTTGTTTCCAAAATAAATAAACAAATCAAATACACCTGTGTTTTAACTGCAGCCAGCCTTAACTAGATGATAGCATCCTTCTCTCTCATATACTTTATATCACACAACCCTAATGTCTGAATCTTTCAAAAATGAGGCAAACCACAGAAAATCAATAGTGGATAAATTCTCACATAAACATTAGTGTCATGTGTTACAGTCATCTGTGACTGTAGATATTACAGCAAAAACTAGAATTATCTCAACACACCCAGCTGATGGTTGAATCAACAGCAGGGCCTCTCCAGATGACAGGGCAGCAAAGCCCCAAGGAGTGAAGGATGAATGCAAGCAGGAGCATGAATGAATCTTGAAAGCAGTCTGTTAAGTGAAAGAAGCCAGGCACAAAACACAGCCCACTTTAGCATTCCATTCTTACAACATTTCTAGACTAAAAGCAAAACAATGGCTGCCCTGGCCAGAGAGTTGGAGGAAGTCTGACTTTGAACAGACAGAAGAAGGAAAATACGGGGCGTGGAGAAGGGGAAGAGATAAGAAGTGAAATCTTCTAAACCCTCAGTTGTGGGGCTGGCTGCACAGCTTCCAAAGATCACTAAAACATCTGGAACCATTCATGCACTTACAATGCTCAGAGCTCGTACTGTGTGCCTCACACTTCAAAGGAGTGCTCCCCGGGAGAGTGCTCCCCAATGCTCGAGCCTGGAGGTGCAGGAGAACGCTGCCATTTCAACTCCCAGCTGGGGCTTTGCTTATAACAAAAAGGGTCTGGATTCCTCATGAAATCAGACTATTATATAACATGGGTACTTCTCCTTTACTAGGACGATAGATGGAACATCTAAGTCTGTCTGCCTGCTGGTCAGCCTCATGCTCCTTCAGAGGCAGCAAAACCCAACGGATAAGCAGGGCCTGGCTGGGCCTGGCTGGTCTCCACAGTCTCAGCCATGGTGACATGGGGGGGGGGGGGACATTTCTATGAAGCCTTTTCTGTGCACTCCTGGGCAGACAGGATGTACAGTCCTTTCTAAGCAGCTCCAGATCAGCAGCAATTGCAGAGACGTAACAGCAGACCAACACAAGGAGCCTGTGGGCCTTTCCTCCCCACCCCTTGCAAGGACTCATTTCAGTTTGAAAGTACAAAAGCAGTAATAATATTTAATCTCGTAGCTTAAAATCACAGGGCTATTCAAAGTGAACGATCAAGGCAGACAGTGTTTCAAGGAGACAATTGTGTGGCTGTTCGTATAATGAAGGGATGTGCCTTAGGCCTCCCTGCGCCCCTTCCAAACAGAGCCCTGGGACTGTTCTACGTGCGTAATAAGCCCTGGATAAATGCGTGTTGATTTGATTGATTCCTTGTCTGCCTGGGTGACAATGTCTAGATGGGAATGGATGGGATGGTCCAGCAAGCCTGGAAGGGAACACCCTGTACACCACAGCTGAGGTAACTTGACAAATGGTGTTGGGGTTTTAAACCCCCACCCCCAAAGCAGGAGTGGGACATAGCTTAACAGCATCCCAGCTCTCATCCATTCCTGTCAAAATTACACTCCAAGTCCAGGTAGGTAAAAGTTACCGTAACTTACAAGTATGAAAACCAATTCCAATCTTACCAGCTTCTAAAACAGATAGGCACTGCCTTTAATTGGAAGCTGGGGCGGTTTGGTTTTGTTTTTGTTTGTTTTTAACAGCTCTAGGCTTTGCCTGTGATTTAAAAAAAAAAAAAAAAAATCCTGATTGAATACTTGGCAAAAAGCACAGTTTTTACACAAAAAATGAGCAGTAAGTAGCAGCTTGATACCGACCTGGGAATTATATTTGGATTTTTAAAACTCATTCTGAAAGTTTCTTTTAAAAACTATACTTCTGACCAGTCCCTGTCTACGTATCAGAAGGGGAAGTAGATGTAGATGGCTGCCGTCCAGCCCGCTCTGGCTGAAAGTGAATGTGAGTCCTGCATTCTCTCGGCGGGATCCTCAGTGACGAAGCCTGCAGTAAATAACCCGGCCTCACTTGGAGTGAAGACAGTCCGTGGGGGAAACTGGCCCCATTAGAGGCTCCGAGCCACGGGAGCTGTTTTCTCTGGAGATGACGAACATGGGCTAGAGAGAAAGGCAAGAGCCACCTAATCAGTGGTTAGTTTCCCCAAATCACCCAAAGTCAGGCTAAAAGGTCCTTACCCTCAAATTAAAATGGAAAAGCATACACAGACGGAATCTCTCACCGTACATCTGTGGCCTCTGACTGACTGTGTCTACTGCCCCCAAGCTTCGTGGGACCCGAACCTCGCCATCTTTGCAGCTGAGAGCTTGGCAAAGAGGTGTATTCAATTAATATCTGCTGGACGGGTGAGTGAATGGACAGAAATGAATGGATGGGTAGGTAGGTTCAGTGGGTGGATGGACCAGTCGGTCAATTAAGTCTCCTCACTTACAAGTTCCTGTATGTGAAGGTACCTTGGCACTATCAAATTATACAACACAGGAGACTGTCATTGGTTCCTCCTACCCATCTGTTCTGATGACGAAGCTGGAGAGAAGCACAGACGACGCTCTTCCTCACCGGCACCACATGCAGAACGCTCTCCACCGAATGCACGGTTCACCACCTGAAGCATTCCTCCTGATGACTCACTCCATTTATAGACTCTGGCTCTAATGTGGAAGGTTTTATTTTTTGAATTAAAATGTGATAAGAGACCTTTCAGTTCCCTGAGGTTCTTTTCTGCCTGTAGGTCAGAAGTTATTGGCTGCCTTCCCAGTATCTCCCTGGAGCTACTGCATACTTCTGCTGACCAAATCTCTTCAGCCTTCAAACCAAATGATGTCATGCTCTTCATGAGTGTTTTTCTAACAGGAGACTCACACTGTCTTGTATATACCTAGCTATGATTTCCCTCAGGTTATAGATTTCACTAGAAGTGAGCATGTTTTGGTTCTGCCTGCTAAGAGCCTCACAAACAAATTTTTGGTCATCATGTCAATGGTAAATGTCTTGCGTTTGCTAAGATGAATACAGTGAGTATCATAGCTTCTGATCTAAAATGTCTGACGTAATCACTGGTGGCACATGTCGCTTAGAGATGTCGTACTTTTAGCAGAAAATATCCAAGATAAAAAAATAGCAAAGACTATTTTAATTAAGCACACACCAAATTCCATGCTCTATGCAAAGTTCCTGCATAACTTAGCTCATTCATTTCACAGGATAGGCCCAAGAAGCAAGGAATCTTATTTACATTTTTCGGTGAAATACTTGAGTCTCTAGACTGTGGAAATGGATTCATCAGTCAAATCTTGCCATATAAGCATAAGGGCCTGAGTTCAGATCTCCAGCTTCTTAAAAAAAAAAAAAAAAAGGCTGGTGCATGTCTGTCCATTACCCCAGAGACAAATAGATCCCTGGAACTCATGGGCTGAATGGTCCAGCCAATCAGGGAGCTCTAGGCTCCATCAATCAGAGACCCAGTCTCAAAAAATAAGGTGGATAGCAATGGAAGGACACACTGAAGGCGGGCCTCTGGCCTCTATGTGGACCTATCCACACACACACGAACATGTGAGTGCATATACCACACACACACACACACACACACACACACACACACGAACATGTGAGTGCATATGCCACACACACACACACACACACACATACACACACACACATGAACATGTGAGTACATATGCCACACACACACACACACACACACATGAACATGCAAATGCATATAACACACATGCACATACACACACACACACACGAACATGTGAGTGCATATACCACATACACACACACACACACACATACACACACACACATGAACATGTGAGTGCATATACCACACACACACACACACACACACACACACACACACACATGAACATGCAAATGCATATAACACACATGCACATACACACACATACACACACAGTTTTTAATGTAAAAATGAGCAATAACTGCTTCTGTAAAACTGGCGTGTAGTACTCAAGGTCAGAAACCCAGCAAGCAGTGAGTTCAGAATGAAACCCTGTCTAGCCGGTGTTGTCCTCCACCACACGGGTTAGATTATTCTAAGAAAACTGCACTCTCTCGTTCACTTCGGCATGCTGCATGGGACCTTGTGCTACTGCCCATTTGCTGAAAGTTATGCTCAGACGATGGTGGTTTTGAGGAGAGGGAGGAGACTCCCAAGGTCAGGTATGTAGATTTTCTTCCACCTCAACGCAATGTGACCTCAAAAAAATAATCGTCCTGAATCTTGGAGTACTAATTACCACAATATGCAAATTCGCACACACTCTGAGCTGGTTGAGGAGCAGGAAGCTGGCTGATTGCTTCCAGAGCAATAAGGCTTGGCCTGAATTATGAAGAAAGCTCAAAACCTACTGTACAAGGCTGGAGGGACCATGGTGTGCAGCCTGTTACTTCAGTGACCGGATTCAGTGTGTAAGGCACAGCCACAGCATGCCCTTCGAACTCTGACTTCAGGGGTTTCCTTGTTATTGTTGTTTTAACACCGTGACAAGCAGGGGGAGGCTGCCCCTGGCCGAACCTGCAGTGAGCCTGAAGGACAAGAGGCTGCCTTTTGTCTGACCAGAGCTGTCCCCTCCACTCCTTTTCAACCCACAGCTGCCACCCTGCAAAGAACGTGTCTGTTCTTGTCCCCACGTGTTGCCTGCTGCCAAGGAGCTCCTCTGGCTTCTGAGTTCTGTGTACGGTCAGCTTTGCTGTGTTTCAGCTTCTGGCCCAGTGAGCACAGCGCTATGGTCCCTCCCCTCTCTGTGAGCACTCAGGCCGCAGCAGAACAAAAGAACCACCCAGTTGCCCAGCAGCGCTGGGCACCACCTGGGACAGCCATCTCCACCACAGGTGTGTTCCTGGGCCTCCGGGCTCTTGCAAACCCTCAAGTCAGAAATTCAGAGTTCTAATGTAAAGCCCAGCCAGACATTTCTTTCTCCAGGAATTACTCCTCTCCACCCTACCCTACAACCTGGCCGTGAGGCAATTTCCTAATTCTCTTTGACAGGACAGTGGACTTGCCACTCGGCTTAGAGGTTATTTTTAACCTGAACCACACACAAGGAAATGATGCAATAATTTCTCTGAGGCGACTGAATGGTTCCTCTCTTTTCGTCTTTAAATATAATTTGTCTCTGAGCTCCACGCTGTTTCTGGCCTTTGGGAGTGATTTCGTAATCACAGAACAAAGTTCACCTCTTCCAATCTGAAGGGCTGACTGGTGGTGGTTAACTCCTAAGCATGGGTGGAGTTTTCTTCTTGTCGCTGTTCCGCTTTTTACAGGGTGTAGATCCTAATATAAAAATCATAATCATTTTATGCATTTCTCTGTGTGTGTGTGTGTGTGTGTGTGCATACATGCATGTGTGCATGTGTGCGTGCGTGCGTGCGTGCGTGTGTGTGTGTGTGTGTGTGTGTGTGTGTGTGTGGTGGGTGGTCACACAAGTCGGGGAAGGACATCATGTGTCCTATTCTAGCACTTTCTGCCTTAGGACCTTGGAACAGGGTGTCTCTGAACCTGCAGCCAGGCTGGTGATCAGCCAGCCCCAGAGGTCCCCTGTCTTTGCCACCCACACCCCGGGACAGTGGCTACAGGTTCTCACGCTTACACAGCAAGCACTCTTACCTGCTGAACCATCTCTCTAGCCTAAAATCAGAAGGATTTAAATTCATCCTCTGTAAGACCTCAGGGGCCTTTCTGCTTCTCTCAAAGCATGCTCTGATACCTGGTAGAAATGTAATAACCTACACTTGGGGCCACCAAAAATTTATTCCGTGCCTCTAATCTCTTATCTAAACTATATACTTGTTTCTTAAATACACATTTTTAAAATCTATTTGTGTGTTTACTCCGTATGTCTACTATCAGGGTTTGCAACCTCAAGACTTATTAACATTTAGAGACAGATATTTATTTCCTGGGGTACCTGGTGGGGTGCATAGTGGGGTATTGAAGAGCTTCTCTGGCCTCTACCCACCGGCTGCAGGTATCACTACTTGCTTGTTTGCTTGTGTTTAGCACTGAGGAGCAACCCAAGGCCTCACCGGGGAGCTACACCCCCAGCCCAGTGTCCCGGGGTTGACAACAACTCTACTTCCAGGAACCAGCAGATGTCCTCCAGGGACACGAAGCCCTGCCCTGATGACAACTGCTGGCTTCCCTGGCTTTTTTGTTTTTAAAATGGTATGTCCCTTTTAGATGGGGACTAATCTGATTTGTACAAACTTTAACACAACTTGAAGACACCTCAAGGCTGCTGAGTGATGATCACACTCACTAAAAATGCAACAGGCATTTTTGACTCACATTTGAAAAAAGTGAAAAATTCAAATGCCAGTTTGCCTCACCCAACCTACTTTCCTGTCAATGGAATTGAAGCAGAAACAAGAATATACAGTCCCTTTATTGACCTCCCAGGGCACTGAAGATTATTAGATGGAATTGTAATGAAACTCTTCCCACATAATACAGCAAGAGGCAGGCAAATGGCCGCCACCCCCACACAGGTGACTGAAGTCCCCACAGTGGCATGCCTGCTTAGGAGAAGCTCCCTCTGCAAGTGCAGCTGTGGGAGGCCCGGAATGTGGGCTGGCCCCCACCTCTCCCTGGACCTGCCCCTGCTGAAGTATTTCAAGCATCTTTCATAAGTGAAAGCCAGCAAAAGATGCATATGAAGTTTCAGACTGAGCTATTATCCATCTACGCAAAGGTGCTAACCCGCTGGATGTGGAAAAGGATTAGCCACTTACACATGACCTGTTGTCACCCTCTCTCGAGGGGGAAACAAGAGGCTGATCAGATAATCTGATGAATTACACAGACTATTTTTATTCTATTCATAAGAGACAAAGCATGTAGGTCCAGCTTGTTCCTACATGCATTGGCTAACAATTCAATTAAATAAATGTTTATTTAAACCATGAGTAAGGCATTCTGATAGTTCCCAGCCACCAAAGTAGAAATATCCAGATGAGTAAAAACTAAGACTCCATCCCTGGACCCAGACAGCTTGCAGTTCTGATTCTTTTCTTTCTTCCTTCCTTCCTTCTTTCCTTCCTTCCTTCCTTCCTTCCTTCTTTTCTTTCTTTCTTTCTTTCTTTCTTTCTTCCTTTCTTTCTTTCTCCTTTTCTTTCCTTTTCTTTTTTTTTTTTTGGTTTTCAAGACAAGATTTCTCTGTGTAGCCCTGGCTGTCTTGGAACTTGCTCTGTAGACCAGGCTGGCCTTAAACTCACAGAGATCCACCTGCCTCTGCCTCCCTTTTTTTTTTTTTTTTTGGTTTTCAAGACAAGGTTTCTCTGTGTAGCCCTGGCTGTCCTGGATCTCACTCTGTAGACCAGGCTGGCCTTAAACTCACAGAGATCCACCTGCCTCTACCTCCCGAGTACTGGAATTAAAGATGTGCGCCACAATGGCCCAGCTCAGTTCTGATTTCTCTAACAACTGGCTATAAGCTTGTATCTCCTCTCCACATATATGTGCGTGCATGTACATAGATACATACTTGTCTTTGATTTCTCAAAGCCAAGGGCCACAAGCTATAGGACAGTGGTTCTCAACCTATGGGTCTCAACCCCTTTGGGGGTTGAATGACCCTTTCAGGTCCCCCCAAGACCATCAGAAAACACAGATATTTGCATTATGAGTCATAACAGTAGTAAAACTAAAGTTATAATGTAGCAACAAAAATAATTTTATGGTTGGGGGTCACCACAGCATGAGGAGCTGTGTTAAGGGGTCCCAGTGTTAGGAAGGCTGAGAACCACCGCCCTCACCCAGTGACACTTCAAAGGTCTGAGTAACCCTGTCTGAGGGAGGAACAACTGAGTTCATACAGACACACTTCTTGAAGGGAAGAAACATATAAAACATTATTTCCTAATTTTAAGATCAGTGCATGCTTCTCATGGTTTACAGAAAAATTAGAAAATAGAGACTAGATTCCCCAAACATTGTGGAACGCTTGGATTAAAGTGTGAGATTCAGCCTGCAAGGGACAATAGAACCTGTTAGAGATCCTTGGGAGCGGTGGAGAAATATGAGATGTAGCTTGAATGCTGGTCCCAAAGAGGAAGCAGTGGGGGGCCATCTGTGGTTGAATGCTCCATGGCTGACTGAAGCTTACAACAACTCGCTCTTCGGACACAGAGCTGGAGACTTAAGGTCTCTGGTGGTTTGCCAAGGTCAGCTTGAGAGGTAGGCACTATGTAACCCAGGTCCCTCACACAAAGTGAGAACGAAACAGGGCAAGCCAAGAACAGCGATGGGCTGGCTACAGAAAGTCTGCCTTTGACATGATGGAATGGTAAGATTGTGAATTAAGAAATTCCATAAGCTCAGGAAAGGGATCTGATGCTGTAGATAAAAGATGCTTGAGCTGGAGAGATGGCTGAGCAGGTAAGGACGCCACTATGCCTGATGACCTGACTTCAGCCCTCAAGACTCTCATTGTGGAAGGCGAGAACTCCCTCAGGTGCTTTGACTTCTATATAACGGCGTGTGTGTGTCCAAACACACACACACACACACACACACACACACACACACACACACACACACACACACACACACTCACTCTTAATAGGTAAGTGTCTTTTAGCAATCTGTTGGATTCATGAAACACAGCCTGTGGTCTAAATGTTGGTCCTTCCCCACCCTGGCTCACATTAGTCATGTGACAGTGTCATGAGGTAGGCAACTGGAGAGCTGAATGGATGAAGAGCTAGCTTCCTTCCCACTGGCAGTGATACTTTCCTTTATATGAGGCTTGGGAGCCTTTCTCCCATTTTCCACCAAGGAAGGGCATGAAGAAGGCACCAGCCATGCCATAGAGAGCATGAAATCCTTACCAAGCATAGAAGCTGCTGGTTCACAAACTCTCTTAATTAAAAATAAAAAATAAAAATCTTTTTTAAAAGAAGGTATTGGGAGGACTGGAGAGATGGCTCAGTGGTTGAGAGCAAATAACTGCTCTTCCTGAGGACCTGAGTGTGCCTCCCAACACCCACATCAGGCAGCTTACAGCTGCCTGTAACTCCAGCTCCAGGGGAACCTGACACCTCTGACCTCTGTGGGCACTTGGACTCATGTGCACATACCCCTCCCCCAACGCACATAATTAAAATAATAAAAAATAAATCTTCTTTTAAAGGAATTGCGAATAGGTAGGATGACCAATGAAGAAAGAAGTGGAAAAAGATACTGGATTGGCCCTCTGAGTTCTGAGGAATCTAAGACCAGGGAGAGGTGAGACAGCCAAAACAGAGAGCTCAAAGGAACAACCCACGCTAAGGACAGCAGACCAGGGAAGCTGCTGGTCCAAAGCCAAAGTGAGGAACAGTAGCCCAGGGGCCTGATGTGACGTCATACCCTTGTAGTCCCAGAACTTAAGGGCAGAGGCAAGAGACTCGTGTGAATTTCAGGCCAGCCAGAGCTCCACAGAAAGAGTCCCTATCTCAAAAGAGGGAAGTGAGCAGCTCGGCCATCCCTGTCACAGAGGAGACATCTGTATGTCTAATACACATCACCGGACTCCTTGAGACAGGACCAGAAACCCCTTGCACTCTGAACAGAGTTCTCATTTCCCCACCATCTGGCCAACACGGGCTATTGTCAAAGCTTTGGCCAAGCTCAGAGGTGAGAAGTGGAGCCACACAGTTCTTGCCGTTCCTCCTCGGAGACGGAGGTTAGGCAGCGTCAGCATTTAAAGGCCGTTTCTCTGTCTTCACTTGGGAGCTCTCTGTTCATGGTTTTTGCTCATTTTCTGTTGAGCTGTTAGTGTTTTTACTCTTGGTTTCTGGGAACTGGAACATTCTAAGTCTCAGGGTATGGATCTTGTGTGACATGTGTCTGTGGTTTGAATATAAAATGTTCCCAAAGGGCCAGTGAGATGGCTTAGCAAGTAAAGGCACTTGTGATCAAACCTGATGACCTGAGTTCAATCCTGGGAACCTGTTGGTAGAAGTTTCTGTCCCTCCAGCAGCTCCAAAATAAACACATATGTAATATTAATTACATATGCTTGGCCAATAGCTCAGGCTTGCTACTAGCCGGCTCTTACATTTAAATTAACCCATATTTCTTATCTATGCTTTACTATGTGGCTTGGTACCTTTTCTTAGCATGGCACGCCCGTCTTGCTCTCTCTGTGTCTGCTCCCAGCTCCAGACTCTGCCCATCTGTCTCTCCTGCCCAATCTCTTTCCTGCCCAGTTATAGGCCAGTCAGTTTCTTATTAAGCAATGAGAGTAATACAAATTCACAGTGTACAGAAGAATTATTCCACAGCAGGAACCCACCAGGAGAATGAGAGAACCAATTTCTGCAAGTTGTCCTCTGGCTTCCACATGCATGCGGTGGCAGGTTTGGCCTCCACATACACACATTAATAAATAAATGTAAACAAAAAATAAAACAAAGGAAATGAAATATCCCATAATACGTTTTCTGTATTGCTATTGCAATAATAAGTTTCTTCCCCAAAGCAGTAAGTTGGATCAAGCCGAACTGAAAAAGTAAAAACAGGTTTATTTGAATAAAGCAACTCCCAGGTGAGCTCTCCAGCCCTAGAGATGGAGGCGGGAGAAGTCACACGCCAGAACTAAAGCCGGGAGCTTATATAGCCTGTAGGCAAGGGGCAATGATGTGTCCGCCACGAGCTGGGTTTGTGCCCAAGTATGGTCAAAAGCTGAGTGCTTTAGGTGGGAACTTGGGCTGCTGGCAACTTCAGGGATGGAGCTGCCACAGCCGCCAAGAATACAGAACTGGGCTTTTTGGTGCCTTTTCTTTGTTGGAGATTCTCTGAGAGGGTGGGGTTTGGAGAGAGAGGAATGGGGCTTTCCAGATCAAGCAGGAGTGAGCTGGAGGTTACAGCTGAATATCTCAAAAGACTCATACATTTGCCCAGTGGTGTTTGGCAATGACAAGACAGGAGGCCACAACCTTATCCCTCGATTAACCTGTCTATGGATTCATAGCTGACTTGTTACAAGTTGGAGCTTAAGTGGATGAGGTGGAGCTTAGGTGGAGGAGGTGGAGCTTAGATGGAGGAGGTGGAGCTTAGGTGGAGGAGGTGGACCTTATGTGGATGAGGTGGAGCTTAGGTGGAGGAGGCAGAGCTTATGTGGATGAGGTGGACCTTATGTGGAGGAGGTGGAGCTTAGGTGGAGGAGGTGGACCTTATGTGGATGAGGTGGAGCTTAGGTGGAGGAGGTGGAGCTTAGGCGGAGGAAGTGGAGCTTAGGTAGAGGAGCTGAGTCATAGGGCTATGGATCTGAAGGATTTATCTTGTCCTCACCCTTCCCTACCTCTCCTCCTTCAAATCTCATGAAGAGAGCAGCCTCTCTCCACAGTGTCACCTTCCTGAACACCACTGGATCAAATGAGCCATGCACTGAAGCCATGAGCCCAAACAAATCTTTAACTTATTTAAGTTGATTTCTTCAGGGTCTTTTGTCTCAGCTGTGGATAGCTGGTTTCCACACACATCATCCCTTCTTTTTAATTAAATCAGCCTGTCTTTTGTCAGCTCCATGCACGTGCACATCTCATCCTTACTACTTCAACCCTTCCGGAGAACCTCACTCCTGCTTCTTTGCATCCTCACCTCCTAGGGGCCTGGCTCCGTGCTTTGGAATGTTGAGTGTGGGCTCCTCCTTCCTTTGCTTCTTATGGACATCGTGCTGCCTGTCTCTGGCTGCCTCCCTCTCTGCACACTCCCGTAAGCAGGCAGGCCTCTCCTCTGCTTCTCCTCCCCAGCAATTCTAATTACGACTCTGTGCTCAGCTACCAAATCTGTGCGTAGCTGGGAGTTAAATTAGGATGTTCTGATGTCTTTGTCCAAACCAAGACCCCAAAGCTGAGAACAAGGAGCATTAGGTGGTGCCCACACATCCTTCAGAACATGCCAGGCCATCTGTATAAACTCTCAAGAGGTGGCCCAAAAAGAGCTTTCCGGGGTCTCCAGGGCCTCATCTGTAGGATCTTTAAACAGGCTTGATAATGGGTTCCTTATCCTTGCAGAGTTGTGGGAACACTGTGGCACTCTTCTTCACATTCAAACAAAGCAGCAGGCCTTAGGAGTGATCTGAGGCCCTGCCCTGGGGACACAGAAACTGGTACCTGATTCATGCATGAAAAAGTCTGCCAGCTGCCTTACATCCTGCTCAGCAGAGAGAGTGTGGGGGTCCAGGAGAGGGAGCATGTCTCCCATCAAGGGTGTTCCTGTCAGCATGGCCTCCAGGTAAGGATCATTTTCTTACCCACTGTCACAGAGTTGAGACAGAAACCCTGCAGGCATTAAGTGGGCACAACTGTGGATTCTGAAGGAATTTGAGGGGAAGACTTGACATGGCTACAGCTAAAGAGAGGAGATGCTTAACAGAGAACCTGGTAACTTCTGTGGAACCAGTCTCAAATGTTCGTAGAAAACATCCTTACAAATGAGGTTCTTACAGAAGAGGAGCAGCAAGAAAAGTTTGTATTGCAGGATTGCACAGTATTCACTTAATGGTGTGTGTGTGTGTGTGTGTGTGTGTGTGTGTGTGTGTTCAAGTGCATACATGTGTGCACATGTGCTCACACATGTGTAAGTGCATAGTACTAGAGATCAAGCCCTGGGCCCCCACACACTAGGCACGTGCTCTACCACTGATCTACACCCCTAGCCTCTCACGTAAGCTTTGTAGTATCAGCTGACCTTCTATCTCAATTTCAAATAAATAAACTATTTCAAAAGAATGAGAAAGGGAGGGTTCCCTTTTGTTGGAGAGCTTCAGCTCTGGAGTCTCACAGACCTGGTGTGATAATGTGTGTTAACTATCAGCTTGACAACATCGAGAATTACCTGGGGAACGGGCCTACCTGTGAGGGGTTTTCTTCATAAGTTAATGGAGGCAGGAAGACCCAACCCGAACACCGGCAGCAGGGACTGGGTCCTGGACTGAACGTGAGGAGAGCAGATGCCTGGCAGCAAGGTGCATTCATCCGTTGCTACCGGCTTCTTTACTGTGGATGCGGTGTGGCCAGCAGCCCCGAGCTCCAGGGACATCTCCTGCCCTGGTGGACCGTGCCTCGAATCGTGTGCTAAAACAAACCTTCCTGCTTTGAGTGGCTTTTGTCGAAATGTTTAGTCACAGCGACAGGAAAGGGGGCGAAAGCACTGGGTTGCAAGTCACACCTTAGTGTTGTGAGGTGTCGGGCGAATCAACCCCTCTAGTCTTTCATTTCTTTGCTCCTAAAGTGAAAACAATTATCTGACAGGACTATTATAATAACTAAACGAGACATTACAAATGGCGCTCGTGGCACAGTGTCTCAGTTTAGTCAGACGCCGGTTTTGAAAGAGTCTGTAACATAGATCGGCATCTGCACTGCATGGCGTTGGAAGGAACGCGGCTCGCACGGGGATTCCATTCCAAGCCTCGCTTTGCTCACTTGGCTGGGCTGTTTTCTGAGGGATGCTCTTCACCTCCACGGAAGCATCACAGCAAGTTCCCAGAGAAAGTTCCTTGTAAGGTGTTGTGAAGGAAACCGAGAGGAAAATAAACTGAAGTAGGGAAACACAGCTTGAGAGTTCAGAGGAGCTGTTTGCTCACCATAAATTAAGTTAAAAATACAGTTGCACAAACAGATGACTAAATAATACACAGACCCACAGATTCGAGCTTTTAAGTGCTATCTTACATAAGATTTTTCAGCTAAACTAGCCCAGCCATTAAAAAAAACCCTCACATATGACATTTTTAAAAATAGAGAATCAAATACATCTAAATCCATGCTGTTTATGTAACACAGATATAGCAGATCTATCCAGGGAGGAGTTGGCATTGGTACTTATAGAATGGCATACTATGTTAGCGTGATCCCTGGATTTTTCCTACTTGGAAATCATGGGCATCTGCTTGCACATTCAGCTCCTGACGTGGAGGGATCCATGACAGGCTGAGCCAGACTTAGAATCGGATGGGAAGACAAGTCATTGGTGACAGCACTTGGACCTCAGTTAGGTGACGATTCGGAGGTAGGGTTGTTCTGCATAAATCTGAGGTTTGTTTGGTTCATGGCCAGGCACAGATTAAGATGATGTTGGTTTGGAGGACAGGGAGATGTCTCAGTGGGTAGAGTGCTGTCTGTTCGAGCATAAGGCTGTCTCAGTGGGCAGAGAGCTGTCTGTGTGAGCACAAGGGTGTCTGTCTGAGCACAAGGCTGTCTCAGTGGGTAGGGCACTGTCTGTGTGAGCACAAGGCTGTCTGAGTGGGTAGAACACTGTGTGATCACAAGGCTGTCTCAGTGGTAGAGGGCTGTCTGTGTGAGCACAAGGCTGTCTGTGTGAGCACAAGGCTGTCTGTGTGAGCACAAGGCTGTCTCAGTGGTAGAGGGCTGTCTGTGTGAGTACAAGGCTGTCTGTCTCAGTGAGTAGAGCACTGTCTGTGTGAGCACAAGGCTGTCTGTGTGAGCACAAGGCTGTCTCAGTGGGTAGAGGGCTGTCTGCGTGAGCACAAGGCTGTCTGAGTGGGTGGAGCACTGTCTGTGTGAGCACAAGGCTGTCTGAGTGGGTGGAGCACTGTCTGTGTGAGCACAAGGCTGTCTCAGTGGTAGAGGGCTGTCTGTGTGATCACAAGGCTGTCTCAGTGGGCAGAGAGCTCTCTGTGTGATCATAAGACTGTCTCAGTGGCAGAGCACTGTCTGTGTGAACACAAGGACCTGAGTTTGAATTCCAAGCACCCACACAAAGTTGGAGGAGCTAGCTCTCCCGTCTGTAACCCTAATGTTTCTATGGCGAGATGAGAGGTGGTGACCCTGAAACCTGGTGGATTAGTGGCAAACAATGGAGAGAGCCTGTCTTAAGCAGATAGAGCTAGAGGACTGACTGCCACGCAAGGTTGTCCTCTGACCCCCTTACATGCATGCTTGCATTCACACATACAAACACCCATGTACGCAGTACACCACACACATGTCCCATGTACACACCAATATTTTACAATATTGTTTGTTTTGGTTATTGGTATACAGTGGAGAGTTGGTACACAGTTTAAGAACACATAAGATATCCATGGAACTTCAGATTCCCTATAATTGTGTGTGTGTGTGTGTGTGTGTGTGTGTGTGTGTGTGTGTGTGTGTGTTACTGAGATTAAATCCTTTGTGCATGCTAGACAAATACTATGGAGCTGCTCCTATAATAAATCTAAAGCTAAATCAAGATGCTGAAAGGAGCTATTTCCTCACTGATATTTTAGGATCTGAAACACTTTGTGGATCAAAGTCTTAACTTCAAGGTCATAAAACCCTGGTTTCACTAGGTTCTGTGTGAGTACCTGGCCTCACCTGGCCTCAAAGGCTGGCTTTGTTCTTTGGTTATAAAGGTTTGTTGTATTTTTTCCCTACATGGTTATTTGCTGTCTGTTACACTAATTCTTTCTTGGAAAAAATAACAGCCATGTTGCATCCATGGGAAAAGATTCTGAGTTTGTGTCCACAAGATCAAAGCAGTTTGTAAAAAGAACCCACTGACACAGCAAATGGATTACCTGACTTTTCTTTATGACTCCAAATCACTAGCAGAAAGCTGAGCTGTTTGATCCTGTGTACAAGAAAGTTGTTGAGGTTCATGTCTTCCAATAAAAGCTATGAAACAACAGTTATTCTTCCCCATCTTAAGCACACACATGAGGGAGATACGCCTTACACTCCCCCACTTCTGAGACCCAGGCTGATTCCCCAGCTTATGTGGGCACTTCACATGAAATAATCTCCGTGTTGTATTCATGCAACATTATATCACCATGGTCTGGATTCCACATTTGGGGGTGCTGTCTCAAAATGAAATAGCAATCCTCCTTAGGTCAGCCATTTGTCCCAGAGGTCAATAAATGTGGCATGCACTTTATACAGGTGACTAAGGCTGTGCATAAAGTTTCTTATGCTATAGCTTGAAATATGCACCCAAGAGGTATATCGGACTCGAAATCCTTGGTGCTTTACAACGTGATCTTATTTGGAATTAGTCTTTACAGAGACTGGTGAATAACCATGAGATCATTAGAGCTGACCCTGATCCGATATGACAAGTGAGAAAGAAATGTTGGGGCACAGAGACAGAAACAGAAGAAGGTGGCCTTCCACAAGCCAAGAAAAGGGGTCTCAGATAGCTCTTTCCCTCACAGCCCTCAGGAGGAGCCAGCTGCCCACACCTCCAGTGTGAGCTTCCAGCAAACTGAGTCATCCTCCATTAGCCCAGGACACTGGGGAATGACAGGCTATTTAAATTCACTTTTTGCATAATTGAAGCAGTATGGAAAATAACTCTCAAATTCTCATCCTCCTGTTTTCTAGGGAAAAAATGTTTCCAAAATATCCTGTTTGAATTCTCAAAGATGGACGTCATAGGAAACATCACGTGACAGCTCTGATAACAGGGATTTATCAGTGACACTGGATGCACAAGAGTCTTGTTTTCAGTAAGTGGCAACAGTGACTTCCTGGTGCTCTCTTCTGATAGGAAATTCCGGGATGGTTTCTCCACTCCTTGCATCATCCACACCCCTTCATCCCAATTTTCTTTTAATCTATTGTGAAAGAACAAAATCTAAACTAAGAAGACATTAAAACTCTAAAGTTAAATTCGTAGTATTAAGTTAGTCTGTAAGATTCTCCCGGAGGCTAACCACATGGACTTGGAAAATCTCCCCTTCTGGTTGGAAAGTCACTCCTTGCCTCCCATCTTCATGGATGAAGGTGTCACAGCCTCAGCTCCACAAATGTGCTGTTGCCTTGACATAAGCTGGTCGCAAGGGAACCTTCCAGACCCACTGGGATCTTGTAAATTTGTACCTTCAAGAGAGCAGCTTGACTAAGTATGGCTGGGAAAATAAATTTCCCTAATAAGAGTTGAGTGGGCTGAGCTTTGCCATTATTGTTTTCTATTTATTTGGAATGGTTGTACCACAGGGGGACCTCTCTGGAATGACCTTTTCATGATGCAAAATTAGTTTGGGAAATTCAAATTCCCCAAATGGAACAATAATAAGATGAAATGGCCACAAAGGAATAAATTTGCCTCTGAAATAAAAAAGTGCTTACCAAATAAGATTCATTAGTGCATGCTCCCACTTTAGAACAGACCTCTCTTCAGCTTCACTGATTAGAAGTTATCTCTTTGGCCACTGCTGTTTTCTTGTATATAACGAGCTTTTTGTATTTTATGACATAATCCTTCTGCTGTCCTCTCGTGGTTTGGTTACTGAAAACAATCCATGGAAGAGCTGATATTTCTGAAGTGCTTGTGATGAGCTGAGAACGATACCACATGTCTCCTGTGCTCTATCATGGCAAACATCTTAGAGGTGGGCATTCTTGTTCCCATTCAACAGATGTCAAAGCTAAGGACTAAAGTATTCACATCACTTATCCTGAGTCATCTAACTGACCTGGCAGAGCATGGATTTTAACTCACACAGTCTGACTCCGTAGCGTTCTTACTCATCAAGGTATATATACACACATCCAGAGAAATACACACACACACACACACACACACACACACACACACACACACACACCTCACACAGACACACATATATTTGAGGTAAATGTCAAAACTAATTACTAAAATTAGTGTAATCTTGCTAAAATGCCATCATTTTAAATTGTGCAGTAAAAACCATCTAAGACACAAATGCGTAGGTTCCAGATGTTTTCAAAATATATCTGTTCTAAAATACTGATTTTCCTCTTTTGGCGTAGTTAATTGTGGGTTTTTAAGTTGCCTAATACGTAAATTTTGTTCTCAGCTGTCTCCTGGAAGAGCCCGCTGCAAACAGCGCCCAGGAGTGAAGATGTGGACCTGTTTCGATCCACTGAGCAGCAGTGGTGAAAGAAGCTCTCCAAACCTTGCTGCAAGCCAGACATGGAGGTGCACATCTGTAATTCCACTAAAGGGGCTCAGGCAGGAAGATGGTGAGTCCCAGGCCAGCACAGGTTTAAGAACTGACAGCCAAGAACAAAAAAATATTTTTTTAAATCTTGCTGCAAAGGAGTCGATGGGCCTCAGTTAAGAGGGAAGGCAGGCAGTGGGTCACAAGTCAGAGGACAGCCATCCCTTTACAGATTGCAGAATTTAAAAAAAAAAAAATATTATGGCAGTACCATCGATGTAACCATCTGGGACAGCAGGATCAATGTCACTGTGAGCACTCTCAGGTCTCGGCAGGGATTTGGCGAGTTAGAGCTCAAGGTACATGTCACTTGACTCCCTAGTCTGGAATGACACTACTCAGGGTACACAAATAATAAAACACGTAGGGCTTGCTTCCAAACGCCCCCAGGGGCTCCAGTGGAGCACTTGACTGACACTCACCAGGGGCACCACAACTCTGGAGCCTCATATTCTCAGGAAGAATTTCTCTTTTTCCACTTACATATTAAAGCTCCAAAGGGCTTAATTGATTAGCTTTTCTCTGGTGTTTCCTGTCTTCAGAGTTAATATTCATGTGGAACTTCTAGAAATCCACACTAACGTGTGTCAACAATGAGATTTTCATTTGTGTGGATGAATGCTATGGCTATCCTAGACCTATTTTACTTAAACCAATAGAAAACGCAAACAAATGTTACATGACAGAGCCATTTCATCTGTTCACAACTGGCCACTTAAAAGCTGACTTCAAGACTTTTCCCAAGTCTCCAAACATATCTCACAATTAAAGTCTGCTCACAAGTAGCAATGGGTGAACAGTGTCTACCAAGATGGGAGATTGGACAGTTAAAGATCAACTCATGGAATTAGGAAGTCAAAAGAGCTGCTCTCACTCCTTGAAAGTGTTCAGATCTTCCTTCTCTTGCTTCAGTTTTCTATGTTCAAGAAGGTAGAGAGAGCAGGGTGGGGGTTAGAGGGAAGGCATTTCTCTACTGGTATGAAAGATAATTTAAATTTAGCAGGAGTCTGAAAAGAAGGTCATTGCCCCCTTAACATTTAATTACAGGATAATCTCTGGTGGGGAAACAAATCTCTTCATCAGATAAAGGTCTCCAGTAGGTTTTATTCAAGGAGAGTCAAAGCTGAGACATTATGGAAAATAAATGTCATGTCAAAGGTTTGATATTTATTTTCAAAGCAAGAAGCCTGACCACAGTGGTTATCAAAAACAAAGTAGTCTTCAGGCTGACTCTGTCCTGCTGGGACAAAGGCCATGGCATGCCTCTATTTACTAAGGTCTGCGCAGACATTTTTACAGTCTGTAGATAAGGAGTATGTTAGTCACAAAAATATCTATACAATACAAAGATGAAAGAAGATGTCTGTTTGGCATTCTCAAAGTAGTAAGTAGAAAGAAAGAAACACAAACAGTTGGCTTTGCCATCCAGCGATGAAGCAGAAAAACAGCCTTTTTCGCCTGTTCCTCTTGGCAAGTTCATTCATTTGGGTGGCCCTGATGACTCCCTTCCATGGCTGAAGGGAAAACACAATGTCCTCTTTTGTTATAGAGAATCTGCTAGACATAACCTTTTAAGTGGTTCCCATTAGTCCACAGAACTTTAGTAAGCATTTTCTACATGGCCAGGACAAATGGGAGGTCAAATGTTTAGAAGACAACATTCCTCTCCTTTGGACACTTACAACCAAGGGCTTTGGAATTCTTGTTGCTATGAACTTGTCAGTGCCTACAACGTAATTGTTTTTTCTGGAACACATTAAGACTGCTAAAAAGAAAACCCAGATTTTTGGTAATTTGCACAGCTTGTTGTCACAAATCTGGACTTGGGCAAATCGAAGGAAATCGGTCAGCCAAGGCTTCTCACCTGTGGTGGCAATATGCACATGAAGGTGGGATTTCAACTGACCAGCCATTCTTCACTCCTTCCACAACTGAGTAACAGCAGAAACCTTGAGGGTTGCTTTCCGGTTTGTGCCTAGCTGCCTTGCATCGGCCTCCTTCCCTTCAGGTTGCTAGTCAGGGCATTAAACAGAGAACGGCTCCTCTCTCTGTTGCTCATAGTTCACTACTGAAATACACTAAGAGAAATTTGGATGGGAGAAGCACACAAGCAAAAATTCTTTCTTTAAAAAGATGGAGTGATTTGCCAGTGAAACAGCCTAGGCAGAGGAGCTTGCCTGGAAGCCTGGAAACCCGAGTTCCATCTTCAAAAACTACGTAAAGGGTGGATGTAGAGAAGCCACACCACAGCCTGCCCTCTGACCCCGCTACCCCACGGCTCCTCACCGTGTGCACTCACACCTACACATAGCAATTTAAAACATATTTTAAATAAGGGCTGGGGGGGTGACTTAGCAGGGAAGAATACTTCCAGAGGACCCAGGTTCAATTCCAGCACCACATGAAATCTCATCTTCATCTATGACTTCAGTTCCAGAGGATCTGATGTCTTCTGGTCTGCTTGGGCATCAGGCACACACACATGATGCACAGACATACATGCAGGTAAAACATTTATACACATAATTAAATTTTTCAAAAATAAAAAGTGGGGTATGGGCTGGCATGTGGTATAGCATTTGCTTACCAGGTATAAGGACCCAAGTTTGATACCAGACACACAGAAAAAAGGAAAAGAACAAAAGGTAAGGTACATATACCAAGTAAGGATATGAAAAAGAAAAATACATGCATATTTATTTTTTAGGAAAAATAATCTTTTAAGTGATTTGTTCGTGATAGGAGAATTAAAAATAGTTCCCTGTTACCGAGCTTCTGAGTCATATGAATATTGAATGTGACAACGAAGGGGGTCACAGTGACTAAGAGAAGCTTATCTAGGGGCATGGACTCTTCTGCACGTCTTGGCGCCCTCTGTGATCTGAAAGGTCACAACGATAAGACAGCCTTCGATGTGTTACGAATACATGGTGCTTAGATTTTTAAAAAATGTCTCTGTACAGTACGTCATTTATTTCACATGTAACGGGGGGGGGGGGGCGCGGGGGAGGCCGAACAGTGAGTCCTTTTGAAAGGTGAAGTCACTAGGGAAGGTCAAATGACGAAGCCAGGCAGGAGCCTGTGTCTTCTGCCTCCCCATCCGAACACTTCAATGCATCCAATTTTCGAAAAATATTATTATTGGCTCCAGCATTGTTCAATGTACTTGTCAGACACACCAGGAAGAGGAGGAGGCAGAGAAGGAGGAAGGAGGTGGGGAGAGGAGAAGCTTTTGAATTTTCCAAATAGCCCCAGCCTTGGCCATGCTTACTGTACACGATCCTCTGTGCTTGTTGTGACCATAGTGGCTACAAACCCAGCATGTGACCTCAAGAGCCAGCCTGAGCCAGGCTGTCCTTCAGTTAGTGAACACTGACTGATCTTGGAGCAGCCATATGGCTTCAGGTGAAACATTGTGTCTCTATCCTTAGGAAGAGCCACTTAGACTCTGATTAGGAGATCTTTTGATTAGTGATACCTTGATTACAAGTAGCTTGGGGTTATTATCAGCCTCCAGGCAAACTTTGCTAACAGATTTTGATACGTTTCCTCGGTTTTCACCTGCCTGTCTCCAGCAGCTGTCTGAATTCTCACCTTGCATTTTCAAGAGTGAAAATAGCCTTGTCAGGTTCATGGTTATAACCACGAGTGGGGTGGAGTGACTATTAATCATTGTTCTATAGTTATTTGACTTGATCTAGAACTTGGAATGAGATTCAAGGCATCAGCAATCTTCCCAGGGTGGAAATGGGGGGTGGGGGGACAGGTAACGTCATGACATTTCCAGTGTTTCAAAGTGCTTAGCTGAGTGTGGCAGTTCAGCACACGTCACCTCAGCGTCTAGGAGCCTAAGACAGGGCTTAAAGCTAGCCTGGACCACAGGATAGAATGGGCTACACAATGAGACTCTGTTTATAAAAGCAGCATTTTGAGGTGCTTATATGGAAATATGGGAATAATAATTATTATGTGAGTTGTAAGTATGAGTAAAGATTCCAAGTTCTGAAATATTCAACCACTTCTCATTCACGCAAAACAATATTTTAATTAAATATGACATTTATGAATCCACATTAAATATTAATTAATGTCAAGTAATTATTAATGAACATAGAATCTGTAAAAATGGTAAGATAGTGCCAACTCTCCATAAGCATATGACCTAGAAAAGGGGAAAAAATCACACAGAGATCAAAATGATTTAAGAGACGTCAAAAGGCAATCTAGCACAGCCACCTGAAACAGCTACTGTAGGTCAGTCAGAGGTCATTTCCAGAAGCAACAGGCAGAGAAGGCAGCAGGAAGAGAGAGAAGCAAGATGAGAATATACCCCAGCTACGGAAAAAGACTGGATCCAAAACCAGGGAAACAATGAAGAACTTCACATGATGGGATCCAGCGTAGAGAGTTCTACACTGTGGGACATCCATGGTGAAAAGCCCATCGATAGGTGGAGCTGGGCTGAGGGGCCTTGAGGTTCTGAACTAAAAAGCCTCTTGGTGACGTCAGCCCTTTGGAAATATTAACTTGGCACTGATACATTAAACTAGGCAGTACATACGTTGCTTTCTGTCAAAACCAGGGCCTTTGCCTGCTAGGCAAATGCTATACAGCTGAGCTACATGCTCAGCCCTGCAGTGTGAGATTAAATGGAATGAGGAGAATTAGTGACTGAGAGCACACTCTCCTGTGGAGTGCAGGGAGCGAACCCAGAAAGGCGGCCATGGGGTGGGGACTCCGAGGAAGGGTCTCATGATCTCTCAAGTGCTCTGATTAGCACTAGAACTTTCTCCTATTTTCTGAAGTATTGCTAAACCTGTGGGTTCCTACGCACTGATCCACCTTGAGTGGCAAGTAGAAAAGATTTTGACTTGAAACCTCTGACATGGGTGCAAGCTGATGCTGTTTGAACAGGGTTGGCTTGAGGGGTGGAAGCATTAAGCAGTGGTCGGGTGCAACAGGATGAGCACAGTTGCCTTGACAGTGAGCTGCTGTCTGGAGAGCAGGGTGTTACAAATGAAGGTTAACCCCTGGGGGCTTTCCGCTCTGCACAGGAGTCCCTCATCAGATGCAGCGGCCTGGACTTGAACCTCCCAACCTTGGGAATTCTGAGCCAAAATAAACCCCTTCACACATTACCCAGTTTCAGGTGTCCTGCCATAGCAAACAGAAAACAAAACTGAATCAGTAGTTACATTGATCTTCTTCTTAATCTTATATCCTTATCTAAGGATAAAAGTGCTGGCAAAAAGAAGAAGAAAGAAGAAGAAAGAAGAAGAAGAAGAAGAAGAGAAGAAGAAGAAGAAGAAGAAGAAGAAGAGAAAGAAGAAGAAGAAGAAGAAGAAGAAGAAGAAGAGGAGGAGGAGGAGGAGGAGGAGGAGGGGAGAAGGAGGAGGAAGAGGAAGAAGAAGAAGAAGAAGGAGGAGGAGGAGGAGGAGGAAGAGGAAGAAGAAGAAGAAGAAGAAGAAGAAGAAGAAGAAGAAGGAGGAGGAGGAGGAGGAGGAGGAGGAGGAGGAGGAGGAGGAAGAGGAAGAAGAAGAAGAAGAAGAAGAAGAAGAAGAAGAAGAAGAAGAAGAAGAAGAAGAAGAAGAAGAAGAAGAAGAAGAAGAAAGTAAAAATGTTGCCTACATGCTAGCTGAAGCCACACTATTCCAAATTCACCTGCCAGGACAGCTGAGGAAAGTCCCCAAGAATATCTGGGATTCCTCTCTGCTTGCAGCCCTCTACTGAAGGCCCTGTTAGAAAGCCTCCTGGTTCGGAACATTTACACTTGAATGTATTTCTTGCACAGAAATACAGAGAAACTTGATGTAACACCAAATGATCGGGGGAAAGTGCCAGAACCGTGGTCCTGCTGCATGATGTGTTTGTACATATAAATAACACAAGGTTGCTGGCCCCAGCTCCTGACTCAAACCTCTACAGCTCAGTCCTCACCTTATCACTCCCAGAAATACCATGCCCTGGGGTCACGAGGTTGACACACTGCACCCCAATAACAGGACTTAGCAGACTGCCTCTTTCCCACATTCCCTATACCCCAGCCCTCAGAGGCCCTTTCCTGGTCAGCCTCAATGTCAACTTATTTCAAAACACTGTGTGCTTTCAGATTGTCTCCGACACACCCTTCCTCCAAAAGCCTGCGGAAGGGGAGACCCTGACTTGAAAAGGCTGGGGTGACTATGGGTGCCAGCTCCTTCCACCCCTGTGTAGCTCCTGTTCCCAGATTCTCAAAACTCCCCAAGTTGGCAGAAACTGACGCTCGATAAGTCCAGGGCAGGGGTGAATAAACAAAACTCCCCAGTTGTAACACTCTCAATGGTCAAGCTTGAGTCGAAAGCACACCCATGTGTTTGCCTTTATAAAGGGTGTAAGCTCACTCTTTGCTCTAGACAGTTGTGGAGGCATCTTTCTGCCGGTGAGAACCCCAGCCTGGCCACAGGTTGATGCTCCCTCCAGGTGCTATGCTTTTTATTCCAATGCACGAAAGACTCGTGAGCATTACATAACATTATATAACATACCGTACACCCTTCTGAGATGATTGGAAACTGTTTGCTTCTCAAGAACTCAATCACAGATCCCTTTTTTAAAGCCTGAGGTGGGGGTATTCCCAGGGACAAATCAGAGAGGCCCACCCCAGCCCTGAGGTCCATCCTCACCATTCATCATCCAGTCCACCTGAAAAAAAGCTAACCACTCTAGTTTCAGATTCACTTGCCAATGTGAAGGGGAAAATGTGATATAACTTGAAATACTTTCAGATTTAATCGCCTTGGGTGTTTATATATTTTCTTCCCTTGTCTTTCCAAAGCTAATCCCACAGTTTTGAGAATCTGGGAAGTTGGGCAAAGGAGAAAACAGCTATTCTACCAAGAAATCTGAATTCCAGTTCATGACGTCAACCAAAAGGTTCCTTGTGTTGCCTCAGCTCGGATTATAAAACCCTATGGGCGGCAGAGCACAAACGCAGGTGTTAAGGTGTTAATACCAGGGCCAAAAAGTCTGAAGCGCCATTCCGTGTGTTCTTTCTAAGCGGGGTGGTGGTGCCATCTACTCGACTTAGTGTTGCCCTAAACTTCTCCTTTATACTGGGAACACGCCTCGGCGTCATTTTCCTTAGCTGGGGTTGGGGGGAAGGAGGGAGGGGGAGAGAGAGAGAGAGAGAGAGAGAGGAGAGAGAGAGAGAGAGAGAGAGAGAGAGAGAGAGAGAGAGAGAGAGAGAGAGAGAGAGAGAGAGAGACTGGTCCTTGGCGTTGGCTGTCACATCCACAAACCCTCACTTCCTTTCTCCATCGACTGCACTTGAGTGACATACAGCGCAGCTCCGCGCGAGAACAGCGCCCAGAGAGCCTTTCTGACAGATGCGACCCGCCTGGCTGGAAAGTTTCCTCTAACCACTAACACCCACTTCCCATTCCCGCAAGCTGTCGGGCTGGCCGGGTCCTCTCTCCGTCAGGGAAGGGCCAGGCTGCCTGATGGCAGAACCAGTCCCGCGGCTAGACTCCTCCAACCCCAGCGGATAGGCTGTCCAAGGAAGGTACTCCGGCGTCTCCAGAAAGCCAGCAAGATTCCCTTCTCGCTGCAGGGACCTCGGCACCGGAGGTAGAGAGACTCGGGAGCTGCGGGGCGCCGAAGGGAAGGAGGGGAGCTAGGACGGGAGCGGTGCGCCGGAGGCAGAAGGAGAGCTGGGTGCTGGGGCGAGCGGGGACCCCTGGAGGGGGCGGGGGACGCAGGGGCCGGCGGACGCCGCAGGGGGCGCAGCAGTCGCGACTCTGGTAGAAGCCGGAGCAGGAAAGGGCGCGCTCGCTGCAGCCGGTGGGTGCCGGGGAGGTGCTGGCTCCGCAGAACGCCCGGAATCTTTGGAGCCGCTCAAATCGCGGGTAGGAGGGGGTGCCGGGTGTTGGGGGGGGTGGGGGCACCACGGTCGGGGGCGTGCCTTGGCGGCGATTGGCTGCGGGAGCTTGACGCGCGGCCCCGGGGGCTGGCTGGGGGGGGGGGGGGGGGTGGCAGCGGGGGGTGGGGTGGGTGTTGGGTGCCGGAGCTGTCGGCCCCCGCGCGCTCAGAAACATGCTGAGGTCCCGGCGGCTCTTCCAGCAGCGGCAGCGGCTCCAGCAGCAGCGGCGGCGGCGGCGGCGGCGACAGCGCTCGGCTCCGGCGGAGAAGGCGCCCGGCGTCCATGCCTCCGGCCCCGAGCCGCGGCTGCCCTGACCTGGCCGCGACCTCCCCGCGCGGGCCCCGCAGCCCCGGCTCCCGGGGTGTTCCCCCAGCCGCGGCCCAGTCCCGCCACACCCCCCCGCCCCCGGCCTCCGCAGCTCGGCATGGGCGCGGGGGCGCTCGCCCTGGGCGCCTCCGAACCCTGCAACCTGTCGTCGGCCGCGCCGCTGCCCGACGGCGCGGCCACCGCGGCGCGGCTGCTGGTGCTCGCGTCGCCGCCCGCCTCGCTGCTGCCTCCCGCCAGCGAGGGCTCAGCGCCGCTGTCGCAGCAGTGGACTGCGGGCATGGGCCTATTGCTGGCGCTCATCGTGTTGCTCATCGTGGTAGGCAACGTGCTGGTGATCGTGGCCATCGCCAAGACCCCGCGGCTGCAGACGCTCACCAACCTCTTCATCATGTCCCTGGCCAGCGCCGACCTGGTCATGGGACTGCTGGTGGTGCCCTTCGGGGCCACCATAGTGGTGTGGGGCCGCTGGGAGTACGGCTCCTTTTTCTGCGAGCTCTGGACTTCGGTGGACGTGCTGTGTGTGACGGCCAGCATCGAGACCCTGTGTGTCATCGCCCTGGACCGCTACCTCGCCATCACGTCGCCCTTCCGCTACCAGAGCCTGCTGACGCGCGCGCGAGCGCGGGCCCTCGTGTGCACGGTGTGGGCCATCTCGGCTCTGGTGTCCTTTCTGCCCATCCTCATGCACTGGTGGCGGGCCGAGAGCGACGAGGCGCGCCGCTGCTACAACGACCCCAAGTGCTGCGATTTCGTCACCAACCGGGCCTACGCCATCGCCTCGTCCGTCGTCTCCTTCTACGTGCCCCTGTGCATCATGGCCTTCGTGTACCTGAGGGTCTTCCGCGAGGCCCAGAAGCAGGTGAAGAAGATCGACAGTTGCGAGCGCCGCTTCCTCAGCGGTCCGGCCCGGCCGCCCTCACCCGCGCCCTCGCCGTCGCCAGGGCCACCGCGCCCCGCAGACTCGCTGGCCAACGGGCGCTCCAGCAAGCGGCGGCCGTCGCGCCTCGTGGCCCTACGCGAGCAGAAGGCGCTCAAGACGCTGGGCATCATCATGGGTGTGTTCACGCTCTGCTGGCTGCCCTTCTTCCTGGCCAACGTGGTGAAGGCCTTCCACCGCGACCTGGTGCCCGATCGCCTCTTCGTCTTCTTTAACTGGCTGGGCTACGCCAACTCGGCCTTCAACCCCATCATCTACTGCCGCAGCCCCGACTTCCGCAAGGCCTTCCAGCGCCTGCTCTGCTGCGCGCGCCGGGCCGCCCGCAGACGCCGCGCATCCCGCGGGGACCGGCCGCGCGCCTCGGGCTGCCTGGCGGGAGCTGGGCCGCCGCCGTCCCCCGGAGCTCCCTCGGACGACGACGACGACGATGCCGGGGTCACACCACCCGCGCGCCTGCTGGAGCCCTGGGCAGGCTGCAACGGCGGAGCGACGACCGTGGACAGCGATTCGAGCCTGGACGAGCCGGCGCGCCAGGGCTTCTCCTCGGAATCCAAGGTGTAGAGGGCCAGGCTCTCCCGGCGGCGCACGGACGCCGGTCCCTAAGTCCCGGCCTGGACACAGGCTCTGCGTCCCTAGAGGAAGAGAGCTCGCCGGGCCGCCCCTGAGCCGCTCCCCAGGGGAGAGAGGAGACCTCTGTTTACTCAAGACCGAAAGCAGGTGAACTCGAAGCCCACAGATCTATCCGAATCATCCAAAACGTACAGAAAGGCTCCGGACCGACCGTTGCGCAAAAAGGAAAGTTTGGGAGGAGTTGGGAGAGTGTGGCTTTCTGATCGTCTTGGGTTCCTTTCTCTCTGTGGTTCGGCCTTTTGTGTGTACTCGTGATGCACCTTTAGGCTTTGTTTTTGTTTTTGTTTTGGTTTGCTTTGTTTCGTTTTTCCAGATGGGTTTTGACATTTTCTGCAAGGGCCCAAGTGGAAACTAGGTGGGGAGGGTAAGGGGGAGGATTGAAGTCTGTCACCTGGCCTTCCGGTTCCACACCTAGGAACCTAGGCAGCCAGCTCCAGGTTGGGGTGGGGGTGGGAGCTGTGATAATTAGCCAGGAAGTGTTTCCTTTTGCTTTCTAAAGAAATTGCATATTAATTCCGGAGTCCTAGTGTCTCCTATTCTTAAAGCAAAGGGAAAAGATGGACGCGAAGCAGATAAATCTGGTTTGGAGAAACGTTAAGCTATTCGTGGAACACGATTCACCTTGCTTTCTTCTGGAGGGCAAACCCTGTCCCCTGCGCGCCTCGGTGGTCCTGCTGAGGGTTTTCTACCTCACTCTGTGCATATTGCACAGCAAGACAGAAAGACTTGTTTATATTAAACAGCTTATTTATGTATCAATATTAGTTGGAAGGACCAGGCGCCGAGTCTCTCTTTGTGACATGTGACTCTGTCAACTGAAGATAGGACAGAAAAAAAGGAAACAGTTGAGATTATCGCACATGTGGCTAAAAAGAAAGACGACAAAAAAGGGGTGGAAATGCCATTTTGCACAGTGTTAGGCATTGTGAAGTCCATAAAAGATGTTAACTTGCACAAAAATTAAATATTTTTAATGGGATGGGGAGGTGGGCAGACCTTAAAAAGCTAAATAAAATTCAAACTCAATTTCTCTTGTCTATTATATTATTGAGTTGATGCTTTATTGGGAAATTACTTTTTATACTCTTATCATGGTACTGTAACTGTATCCATATTATAAATATTATAATAATATTTACATATTTTTATTATTATTTTTTAATGTCCAAGTGCCCACGTGAATCTGCTGGTAAAATTTAGCACTCGTGTGTATATTCTATTTCCTCTTGTGTATGTGACCAAGTATTTATACTCTGGTACAACTAGCTACTGTGTGAGGAATTGGTCCATGTGCAATAAAACACCAGTGCGGCACAATCAAGGTTATGTACCGTGTGTCTGTCAGGGGTCAGTGATAACAAGGAAGACAGTGTCTGGTTCAAAATACAGACTGGCAGCCCCTTTAGTGTCTCTTCATGACTCAACCACATAGCAAAATGCCTCTAGACCAAATAAGGCGTCCACCTACTGAGAACAGCAGATTTGCCCTAAATGTTCACAGTCGGAGTCAAGGTATTCCAGACAACTTAGGTGCCTTCAAGGTCCCGTCTGCACTTGACTGAAGAAGGGGTTGTACATCTTCTGCAAAGGACAGAGGGTGTGTGTTGGAGGCAGGTAACTCAGTGGTGCCTGCTCACAGAGATACAGGCAGGAGGGGGGGACCCACAGGATAATGCTGCCCACCTGGAATTGGATGAGTAGCTTCCACAGCTTATTTTTGGCTCCCCATTGCAAATCACGGTGGGTTCAGATTTCTCCAGTGGCTGCTTAGGATGAAAAACATGTTCTTCATGGTTAAGCAAAGATGTATAAAAGGGCTTTGGAAGTAAATATTATCTCTCTCCTGTAAGTACCTAGATCCTCTTCAACAGAGGTTCTGGGTGGGCAGGAAAAGCAGACTTAACTTCCCAACTTTCCCTTAACTTTCAAGAGCGTTATAACACCCAATGAATAGAGTATTTTTCATTAAAATTAGTTCCCAAGGAGAGTAAGTAAAATCCCACCCTGAGATTAATTGTACATCCCCAAATCTGTTTATTTAATATGTTTAAACAATCTTTTCATTTCACGGCTGGACCGTAATGTAACCAAAATGAAAAGTATAAGGTTTTGGCTCAGGCTCCACTCTAGGACGAGCAGACAGCTTCTTCCAGGCGAAGGCAGGATTCATCATCCTTTCTCACATGGCCTGTCCGAAAGCTCAGGGGACAGTTGTCTGAAAAGGTTAATGGTGCTGGCCTTTTAGAATACCGGGAAGGAAGGCTGAATGAACAGCCGCATATCAACAGAAGCCCCTCAAAAGCTGACCCTGTTTTTCTAGAAAAAGCAAGAAAGTGAGAAATGAAAGCAAGAGGAAGACAGGAAAGGACTGAGGGAAAGGAAGGAAACCATGATGGTGAAGTTTTGAAAAAGATAATATTTAAAGTTACTTTGGAAAACATAAATCTCTCTCAGGATAAAATAGCGATGTGAGTTCCCCAGGAACTGAAGTTCCCTCTAGTCTGTCTTATGCCTCCCACTCCCAAAGTTTGTGCATTCATTTTGTTGGAGGATTTTTGTTGTTGTTGTTGTTCATAATGTTAAAACTCAGTGCCTTGAGCTTCTTCTGAAGATCCCTGAAATGCCTGGTTGATGCCTTGCTGTCTACATGAAAGAGTACCCCTACCTCAAATACAGGTGCAGGCCTGCAAGCCTCAGGTCTGAAAATCGTGAATGCCCTTTCAACTCCACAAACAAACTGTTTAATTTAACTACTTGGTAGACGTACCCAGTCTCTGTAGTGAACCAGAGGAGATCTCTCTGATGAGGGACCTGTATACATGTGCTTGTAGGAAATAGGAAAAAACTTTTGTGGGATCCTCTATGTTCTCCAACCAGGCACTACAGAGATTCACAGACAGATCGTGCCCATGATTCTGAATATGCATGAAAACTACCTTGGGTTGTTGCTTAGGAAGATAACCATGTTCAGTAGGAATGGTAGAAGCTGGTTTACCAATCCCAAAAGCTATGACAGCTGGTCTTTGTGTGTGCGCTGCGGAGACAGAATGGCAGAGAAGGCAGGAAAAGGGCAGTGTCGACACAGGGGGCTGCCCTTAACCTTGTGTCTGTGCCCATCAAATTGCCAAAGGCATGCACCTTAATATCACGACAGTGGACTGAAGTGCGGTCAAGCTTTGGGGGTTTGCTACATTGGGAGGGAGATTGAGCACTGTCAAGTTTTGGAGTTACGGAGTAATCAGAATTTTCCAGGATCCTGCCCTGAGTACAGCAGTGTGGTGTGAAGATGGGCCCTTCATGAATCTGCTACTGCTGAGCTTGGCCTGTTGAGTTTATTTTTCTGTTCTATACTTTCCTTGGAACTGCAATTATTAATAACTTCTAAGTGCTTATTGGAAAACCTTTCCTTGTTAAACATATTTCCCCAACTTATTTCAATTTCACATTGTGTAGAGTTACTGACTTCCTCTGGCATTATGTAAAACTGCCAGGCAGAAGTTCTGTGCCCCAAGTGCCCGAGGAACTTTGAGAGTTACGTTGGTGGCAACAGCCTCCTGAGAATGTTCTAGGGGAACGAGTCTAGAACTTGTGTTGTTTCTTATCAAAGACTTCTTCTGCATGTCTCTGACAAAGCTGGACCTTGTGTTCTTAGGGGGAAAATGAAACTCAGGAGTAGCTCAAATTAAACGCATTGGCACAGACAATGTAGTTTTATTTGTACGTTTCTGGCTCGATGTGCTGAGAAACACACTAATTCTCTTGGCTCCCGGCCAATTTTCTACTAATCAAAATGGAGAAGATATGCAGTGTTTGGATTATACCTAAAAATAGTTCCCTGTGGCCACATCAGCAAGTGGAATAAAATTAATTTCTCCTTCTTCCCTGTCACTCACACTCGCCACGTTTTTTGAATTCCCGTCTGGAATATTGCTTCTGAATCGCCTAATCTTTGAACCTCTATATCCTGAGGTACAGCATTGCTCTGTTGTAGTGATTTTGAGGTAAGCTTCATCAGACCACTTTCCAGAGAATAACCATCTCTGCAAACGCTCACCTTTAACCCGCTGTCATTTAGAGTCTACCAGCCAGCCCCTAAAATATAATCCTGGTGGTATTATCATTATTATAAATAAATACTTCTTGGATTAATTTATTACATCAATGGTCCTTTTACCTTTTAGTGGGAGGAGGGAGTCTCTTAGTCAGTCAGATTTGGCTCTGGGGCATTTAAGAAGCTTCCAAATACAGTTGCTGTAATGACAGGCTACAGAAAGCCAGCAGCCCTGAGAGGCCCGCGATGGGCTGGTCATGAGAACAGGATCTTTGCAGGCATGCTAGCGACCCCAGGAAGTTGCTGCTTTTAAAGGTCACCTTCACTCAGACACTGGGCACAGATCACATGCGAGCATTCTGTACGCAGACCCTGCTCTTGGATTTGAACCAGCATGCCTGCTAGCCTTTTTTGAGTCCTTTCTTCTTGAATGAGCTAGAATATCTAGAGCATGTAGTTCTCCACAAGTTCTCTTCATTTCTCACACAGCGTTTCCTAAAACTCTGATTTTCTGCATTTCTTGATGCCCAACCCCACCCCCTTCAACACACACCCTCGCTCATGGCTGTTCATTGGGTTAGCACCTTGTTTGTATTTCTGACGTGACATTTACCTATGGCACGTTTACCGTCATGTTCCAATGTCCTCTCAAGACTGCTAGTATTGTCAAAAGGAAGGGACAACTCCCAGGAAAAAGCCCTCAAGTTATTGTTTTTACTTTCCCACCAAGTCCTCCTGTGGGTCCGGATTGAGGGCATGGGTTCCGCTCCCAGGCTTTGTGTCTCTGGCCCTGGCACTTCTTAACCACTTTATCGCACCAGTCTGTTGCTGTCCTTAGCTGCTCTGCATGCAACTCTATGGTAGGAATTAAGCTTGTTGCTTTGTGGGAATCAGGGTACCTTTGGAAGAGCAGAAAACCTACCCAAACAAATGGCCCACGTGGGCCTCCCTGGCTCCTTCTCTAACTGTGGTTCCTATGCCCAGTGACCTTGGGAAAGTCAGCAGGCTTGTGAATCGGAGCTCCTTCCCCACAAAGCCTGCTTGGTAAGTTTGCTTGTAATTCCCTTTTAGGCGCTCAGGTGGAAGGGATCTTCTCTGCTCTGCCCGGCTCACCGTCTCCTGCCTCTCTCCTTGACCGCTTTCTCCTTTCCTAGCAACACCACCCACGAAAATCCAGGGGGCTTTTTTTTTAAGTGAAAAAGAACAGCTAAGAATAGCAAAAATATATATAATACCCCACGCATTCAAACAAATAGTCCTTCCTTTTTTAAATTGCACTTAAAATTCCAAAGAAACCACAACTGGATAAAATAATCTGCTTCCCAAGCCTCGGATTAAAAACCTGTTTGTTACTCACTGTGCAAAAGCGGTTTAATGATTCCGAAACCACAGGCACTTGGAGAAAAGTCAGTCAAACTGGAAAGTCCCTCAACGCTACAATTTAGTGTTTGGTTGTAAAAGCTAATAGTAACTATCTAGATTGTCTTTTTCTTGGAATCGCAGTTTGGAGATGGAAAGTGCTGAGAGCCACAGGTGTTTGCTTGTGTTGTTGTTGTTGTTGTTGTTACTTAGCTTTTTTTTTTTTAAATTGCAGCTTGTGGGATATTATGTTTTTTTTGTTCCCAATTTAATAAACAGCATCAAATCCACAGGAACGTTGCTGACTTCACATATCTGTCATTTTAACTACAGGAACTTAGCTGCAATTCTGAGACCCTTGTTAAAAATCCATTTAAAATAGTAAACATTAATAGATGCAGCACTTGCGTTTTCTGCAGTGTGAGGAGTTTTTAAAGCCATTATAGGTAACGTTCTTAGGAAAACGCTCTTCCGTGAATCATGATTGCACTTAAATGATTCTGTGATCAATCCTGAGATAACACTCCCCCCATAGGCAGCCCCAAGAAAAACTGAGTCACTTAGAAAGACTCTAGACTTTGGCATGTGAAGACTCTCGAGACGTCTGGCTGGTGATTTCCCCATTGGGGTTCTCCCGCAATCGATGCAGAACCCCCAAAAGTGGGATTGGAGTAACCTGAGTGTCAAATTGCTGCTCCTCCATGTTTTCAGCCTTTGTCTCGGCAGACACTTCCTTTACAGCAAACTCAATTCTTTGTAGAGTTGTGACTCCCGGTTGCTCCCAGTGGCGTCTGAAACTGATGGCCCAGCGCTGTTCTCTTTACAGAGCTCTGCAGTGAGTGAGGTGCGTGAAAATCAACACCAACCCTTTGTCAGCTTTCTTAACATATATTAATTACATCTTCACAGATGCATCAAAGGTACTTTAGATGTTTTCCAAGGAATCATTTCTAGTTTTCTCTTTTAAAAGATTGCATTTTTAAAAAATTGCACTTATGTATTGGGGAGGGACCATGCTACAACACACCATGCGGAGGTCAGAGGACAACTTTCGGGGGTCAGGTCTCACCTTCCATCATGGGGGTCCCAGGGATCGAACTCAGGGCTGTCAGCCTTGGTGGCAGGCATCTTTAACCCTCAGCCTCCTTGATGGCCCCTCCCAAGGCTTTCTATGCTCTAAGTAACTCCATTTGATTTTCACAGAATGTCACACTATTGCTTTCTTTTCTGCTGTCAATGATGAAGTGACTCTGGTCCCAGAGATCTCTCCTGGCTGAAAAGGAACAAACACAGCCTGCACACAGTGCTAGCCAGCGTCAGCACGTCACCCTTCCTGGAATTTTGTTAGTATTTTTTTTTTTTTAAACCAGTGTCACCAGAGCCACAAAGCTCTGAAGATCTAAAGGGAAAAAAATTATACAAAATGAAAAGATGTAACATGCAAAATGATAAATTTTTACAAAAGCATCCTGCAAGCACGGGACAGAGCCGGCAACATAGCTTTTCCCCACCAGGCAACAGTACAGCTTGCTCCCCAAAGGACACAGATGCTCAGCTTTCCTCAAGTCTGCAGTGTGGTGATACACCTGAAGGGCATGTGTGCCGTCTCCACAACAGATATTCTCAGTCAACACGTGGGCCGCCTCCGTGACCACTCTGCTGTGATTCATATGTCCAATGACTCCTAATTGAGGGTACCATGTACTCACCCTGCAGCTCTGAGTCTGTCCCCAAGGCATTCACACTTTGGGGAGATTAGGCATTCCCCCCCTAGAAAATGTGATAATGAGGCAGGTGTGGTTATGTACCAGACATATGGGCTAGAAGGAAAGACTAAATCAGCTCCGTCCAATAGAAACACAATACAAGCTGTGTTTAATTTCGCATTTACTAGTAGCTTTTCTTAAAGAGAAAAACAAACAGATGAAATTAGTGTCTTGACATGTAAATGATGTATAAAAGCCTCATCAATGAGATAGTTCATACATATACATGTGTGAGATATTCCGTGTGCACGTGTGTGCTAATCCTGAGGAAACTGGTGTGTGTCTGACACATAGAACTCATCTCGATTGGCGATCACCACTTTCCATGTGCTCAGTAGCAGGGGACAAAGTGGATGGTACAGTAACAGAAACTTGGGGGTAGAAGAGTGGCATGAAGGGCCGTTCCCTGGGAAGTCACGAGGAGAGAGGAACTACGTGAACAAAAGCAAAGCATTGTGGGTATCAAGACAAGTATTTAGATAGGAAATAGCCGGTTGCAGATAGTCCTTGTCGGTGCAGAAACTGAAGGTGTCCCTGAAAACCTGGGGAGCCTCTGGGCTCTGCCTTCCTGACCATAGCGACTTACGACCAGCAACGTTGAAAGATTAGCCATCAACGGCATGACAGGTGACTATAACTTCTTCCCTAATCTTCAAAAATAATTGAGGCTCTTCAATAATCTCGCTGTGCAAAATAATAAAAAAAAAAAACTAGTACTTACATCCTTTCATGTATATGAGCTCTAAATTAACTTGGGTTTTTTATTTTTATATTTTAATTTCAGAGATACTCAGAGAAGTGCACCCTTATGGAGCAGGTCTCTGGGTGCATAATGCTGAGGATCAGGCATTTCCCTGAAGGTCATGCCCTGTGGGTGTAAGGCTCATGATTGCAGGAAGTTTGCTCAAGGCATAGTCAGACACAGGTCATGTCTGGGAGATGTACAAATTTCTGTTTTAAATTTTAACTCTGTGTGCCTTTACCATAAGAAATAGTAATATATCCATTAAAATAAATTGCATCCATCTTTATCTATCATATATCACAATAGCATACAGACATCACGGCCCTCTTGACATTGGCATGTCCCCTCCGTCTTGAAACAGGTTCCTCCTAATCAATATATCATCAGAGGGAGAGAGTGAGCGTCCATGGAATCCTCAGCTGTCCCAGGGAACCTGAATGTCAGGATGCCTTCTGACAAAGCTAAAACTTAGATGCGATTCTTCCCTCTGTCTGTTATATATCTGCATTTTCTTAGCAGTGCACATTCATTTTAAACAATACGGTAAGTTTCTTTCTCATTAGCATTTATTAGTGGGTAAAGAGTTTTATTCTGACATTTTCAAACAAGCATATGGATGGGATTCACCCCCCATCACCCTCTCATACACCTCTTCTCCCTCTTTTTAATCCTTATAGCTTTCCTAAGCCAACATTTAATTTTAATGTCTTTTATATGAATGTCACATGATTGAAAACATGCAGTGCTCACTGGCTGATTTTTGCCTGGTTCTGTTCATTTTCCTGCAAAATAATGTAACTTTGTTCTCCATGCTGCATAAAACTTCATTGTGAGTGCACATATATGTGTGTGCATATATGTACATGTGTGCATATGTGTACGTATGTGCGTATGTGCAGCTCACATTTCCTTCCTTCATCTATTGACACCTAGACTGATTCTACATCTTGCCTTTGGAAACAGAGCCATTATCAATATGGGTATGCAGGCATCACTATGGTAAGCTGACTTGATCATTTGGGGTTCATATTTAGAGGTGGCTAGCTGGATCGCATGGTTGCTCAAACCAGAATTTTTGTTTGCAAGACACTCTGTGTGGCACTTCAGATTGGGCAGGCAGGCTCTCCAGGGGATGCCTGAGCATGGCCGTGTGACATTTATGAACTCTCTGCTTTAAAAACCGCTTAGACCTGTTTGGTACGAGCACATTTCTCCGCATCACTTTCTGAGACTGACATAGAAAATCAGAAGACCACTTTAATAATTTATGGTGTAGAAGCCACAAAGCCTATTCTCTGCATTCTTTCCACACCCAGGGAAGATAACTTTAATGACAAGGCTCTTAGTAAGCCTAAGGTCAGAGCAAAGAGCTGGCTCCCTGAAATTCGGGGAGCCTCCTGCCCTTAAGCCTGTCCATCCATCTCCCCAGGATAGAGCTTGTTGACTCTTCATTTTCTAGCACGTGCCCATTTTCATTCAACCTCAGTCCCCCACAGAGACATTCCTCTGCAGGCCACTGCCCTGTCTTGTTGACCTGGCTGTCTCTTTACAAGAGGCTCTTCCCTCTGCTCCCATCCATTATTTCTGAGTTAATGGAAGCCTCGGAGAGGGGAGGGATTTTATAGCCACCTACCACCCTGAGAAGAACACACATTTCCTGTAGAAAAGCTCCTGGTTCTCTTTCCACATTCTGGGCACCAGGTGTTTGACTCAGTTCATCTCACTACAAGAGATACTGTCATCTCTCTTTCATGTAACAGTGGCCTTTCCCCAAAACATAACATGTATGTGCCTAGCCCACATTAAAATCTTTATTTCTCTAATTTGCCTATCAGATGGATTAGGAAGTGTATATCATTTGCAGTGCCCAGAGCAGCTTAGCAGTTTCAGCCCCTGAAAATGACATGCTCTGCAGGGCCATGCAGGCTGCCGCCACAAGGGGCCAGATGTCAGAGTGGAGAACCACGTTTGTCTGGGAAGGAAAAATGATAAATTTCATTATGGCACCAAGCAACCGGTTTTAAGATACACAGTTTAGATTACAATCATAGAGCAAAGTCTGAAATGTGTGGAATAAACTACAAAGTCGGATTTTTGTTTCCAATCAGTATATTATTATGTTGCCATTTTGCTGTATCACAGATCAACTTATAGTATTTATTCGTTTTTCTAGTTGTGTGCTGGTTTTATAGACAGTTCCTTATTTATTTATTCATTTTTTATTTTATATGTATGAGTATTTTGCCTACATGAGTGTAAGTGCAACATGTACATGAGATTGGAGGTCACAGGAGGGCGTCAGATCCCCTGGAACTGGAGTTACAGATGGTTACCAGCCGCCATATGGGTGCTGGGAATTGAACCTGGGTCAAATGCTGAGTAACTTTCCAAACCCCCAGATAAGAGATCTTGAATATCAGGCAGGCACTTTCTTCCGTTGTTTTTACTTCATTTCCTGTATGCATACTTGTAGCATGAATCTTAACAGTTCTTATTAATAAAATAAAACCCGGGGCCAGTTGTTGGGGTGAAATGCTGGATGGTCAGAGAGACAGAATAAGCCACAGCTAACCTCACCTGGCCAACTTCTCAGCTGGTCTTGTTTCCTCAGACTGGAAGCCTCTGAGTCCTCATATCCGAATGGCTCTCAGCTGAACTGTGCTGCTAGAAGCCTGAAAGCTTAACCAGCCAAATGCTTAACCAGCCAAATGCTTAACCAGCCAAATGCTTCTAGTTTCTGGTCTCCACGCCTTATATATCTTTCTGTTTTTGCCATCACTCCCTGGGATTAAAGGCTCGCTTTCTGGGATTAAAGGTGTGAGTCACCATGCTTGGCTGTATACTTGAACAGATGGATTTCTGCCTCTGGAATGCTAGGATTAAAGGCATGTGCTACCACTGCCTAACTTCTATGTTTAATATTGTGGTTGTTCTGTCTCTGACCCCAGATAAGTTTATTAGCATGCACAATATTTTGGGGAGCACAATACCACACATACTATATTTAACTTTTTATTGTTTTACTGACATAGTAGTTTTATATATTCACTGGTACAATGTAAGATAAATATACGTATGTATATGTATATATAACATACTAATGATTTAATCAAGCTAATTAACATATCCATCTCTGTACCTACCTGTCCTTTTGTTTTTTTATTTTTGGTTTTTGGTTTTTCAAGACAGAGTTTCTCTGTGTGTATTCCTGACTGTCCTAGAACTCGCTCTTTAGACCAGGCTGGCCTCGAACTCACAGAGATCCACCTGCCTCTGTCTCCTGAGTGTTGGGATTAAAGATGTGCACCACAACCGCCACGCACCTGTCCTTTCAAAAAAAAAAAGATTTGTGTTCATTACTTTTATTTATGTGTGTGTGTGTGTGTGTGTGTGTGAATGTCTGTGTAAATTGTATGTGGTTTCAAATATGTTTGAATGTGTGTGTGTCTGTGTGTGAATTGTGTGTGGGTATGAATGTGTGTAAGTGTGTGTGAGAGAGAGATTGTGTGTGTGTGTGTGAGAGAGAGAGAGAGAGATTGTGTGTGTGTGTATCTGTCTGTCTGTCTGTCTGTCTGTCTTTTTAGGTAAAATATATGGAATAGAGCCACAAACTCTTATCCAAAGCCCCGAGGGGCCATATATGTTTTGGAATTCAGATTGTTTTTAATTTTAGGAAGATAAATGGTGATAGAAGACATTACACGCTACACTAAGTAAGGTCCAGGTCAGGATCCTATAATCAAATAGTAGTGTCTCTACTGTGAAATGTATGATTATTCATGCCAAGTAGATAAATAATGACTATAAATAGCCTCACACCAGTTCAAGTCAGATTTTGCTGCCAAATGAGTTCAAGTAAGGTCACATTAACTGCCAAATGAGTTATGGAAAAACTGTATCTCCAGAGCTTTCTGGATCTGGGAATTTGGCCTGTGAGATTGTAGACCTGTGTGCTGACATGATCCTTTGTAGAGCATCACCTGCTCGTGAGGGAGGCGACAGTGTTTTAAACCTATCACATACGGCCTGTCAATTCATCCACCGGCAATAGTATCCAATAAACACAATGAGGCAATAAAAAGGTTATATAAACAGATTTGGAGGGTGTGTGTGTGTGTGTGTGTGTGTGTGTGTGTGTGTGTGTGTGTGTGTGTATGCTGATTTTTTAACCTAGGGCCTTGTGCATGTTAGGCAAATGCTCTACCAATGAGCTATATCCCTAGCCCAAACAAAATAGATTTAAAAATAACTAAGATTGAATCCTAGAGCAGACTTTAGTAGTGAGAGGCATCATAGCAATGAGAGAAACATTTGAGGGAAGCAAAGGAAGTCTGCATATCATACAGCCAGTCTTCTGTTTGCCTGTGCCAGGCTCTCAGCAAGACAATGTGCTTCTTATAACAAGGTCAGTTTCTTAGAACTGCAGATGGAAGACGGGGCCTCAGCCATAGGTAATTGGTGAAGTGCTTGCAGAACAAGCCCGAGGACCTGAGTCTGATACAAAATAGGGCGTGGGGCATGTGTCTGTAACCTAGCACAGGGGAGGCAGAAACAGGACGATCCTGGAGCTTGCTGGCCAGCCAGTGTGGGCAATCCGTAAGCTCCACATTCAGTGAGACCCTGTCTCAAAATAAGTCAGAGGCCAGGTGTGATTGCACACACCTTTAACTCCAGCACTCAGGAGGCAGAGGCAGGCGGATCTCTGTGAGTTCAAGGCTGACTGAACTGTTCTACAAAGGGCTACATAGTGAGACCTTACCTATAAATAAGTATGGAGAGGGGTTGAGGAAGGTGCCTATTGTTTACTTCTGGCTTCCAACATATGTGCACACACAAATACACAAATATGTGAACACATATAAATATGTACACATACACACACATCATAATCTCCACTCCAGAAAGATGCACACACCTTTCCCTGTGAAATAGTCACAATTCCTACCTCAGATGCTTCCCACATTTGGAAAGAAAGTGGATGTTTAAAAATCTCACAGCCAGTGTAGTACCACGGAGAGCACCTTCATGTCAAGCTTCCTCAAATTGACTGTGGTCATGTGCCTCGGTAGCGTCTATGACATTTACATCAACTTAAGATTTTCAATGCAATATCCATAAAATAAATATTTCCGCACTCACCGTGACCTTTATCTTCATCTTAAAAGGTTGGAGAGAGAGAAGATGGCCCCTTTTTAGTTTTTCTTTTTTGTATTTTCGTGTCCTCTATCATGCAAAACACGGGGGGACAGGGAGAGAAACCCCTGGGGAAAAGACACACACTTTCCAACCAGCAAGGTCATCAAAGCATCAGTTTTCAATTTGACATTAACTAGGAAAGGGAATGATGAAGTAAAATTTTTAAGTGTTGAGCTGTCACAGGGGGATAAAGATTTACATTAGTCCCTGGCATCAAATCATGATTTAGATTTGACAGTTTTAGGCACAGAATCTCTTCTCTTTGGCTTTTTGAGAAGTCTGATGGGAGAGAATTCTGAGTGTGTAGTCCTGTATTCCCTCTTCTGTGCTCCTGTATGAGCTCTTGTATGACAGCATCCCTTCTGGTCCAAGCATCAAAAAGGGACTTCTCCAGCAGCAGCCCCCCAGGAAGCGCACAGGAGGACCGGAGTTGTTGCCATACACGAAACAGTGGACTTTCATGGGCTGGAGAGGTTAAGTGACCGCCTCCAGCAGTCTCATACTCTGGAGAAATGGAAGGAAAGCTGTGCCTGTTCAAAAGGAATCCCAAAGTAGAGCTTTCTCCATCACTTGACTTCATCCAGCAGCTGGCCACACTCTCATCCAACAGAAAAACCCTAAGTGCCAGGCTCCTCCCTCATCTCGCAGTCTTCCTTATCAGGCTGTGCATCCAAGCTCTGGCTGCCTTCTCCAAGAGCCAGGGACAGGGATGGACATCTCCTCCTAGGTCAGATGGCCTAGGCCTGTGGAGAGTTTCCCTTCCTGTTGTTACTTACCTCTGAGGACCATTTCTCCCTGACAGTAGGAGAAAAGCTCTCCAACATGTTAATGACTGTATTTGGCTGGCTCTTTTGATGCTATTCAGCATGAAAAAGATGCCATGAGAGCTGGGAGGACGGCTCAGTGGACAAAGTGCTTGCTTCCCAAGTGCGAGGACCTGAGTCCAGACCTCCAGCACCCATGTAAAAAGCTGGAGTTGGTGGTAGAGGTGGTGGTTGGGTGTGTAGTGGACACGTACAGACCCCTGGATCTCACTGTTTTTTTTTTTTAAATAAAGTAGAAGTGATACAGAAAGACACTCCATATCAGTCTCTGGCCTCAACATGTGCACGCCCAGGCAATGCACCTGCATACACATGGACAAACACACATGCAGCATACACACATAAAATGAATGTTATAGATGCCCACATCTGATGTCCCCAAGAAAAGTCTATTTAGCCAAAGAAGGCAGAACCACCTCCCCCAGAAGCCACACACTATTGGTCCACTTATACAAAACAGTCATAAATGATTGGAATACACCCTGAAATGTGTCCGTGGACAATTTCATGCCTGTGTGAACACCATAGAGTAAAACCACATGCTCTCAGATGGCTATGAGCCAATGGGTGACACAACCGTATGGGACCATGGTCGTAGGCACAGTCCCTCATTGATGGAGAGACATCCTTATGCACTGCATGAACATACCGAGGATAGACATATCATAGAGATGGAATGTAGACTAGTGGATTCCAGGAGCTGGGAGGAGAAGAATAATGAGCAATCGCTTAATGGGCATGGACTTTATTTTGGGGGTAATGAAAATAGAGCAGAATCAGATAACGGTGATGATAGCATGAGCTCTGAGTGTGCTATCACCAAACCGTGCACATTAACACATGGCTAAAGTCTTGTTCCCTGTTCCACACACACACACACACACACACACACACACACACACACACACACACACAGGTCTGATAGATCTCTTTGCACTTTATTTATTTATTTATTTTGGTTTTTCGAGACAGGGTTTCTCTGTGCAGCTTTGCGCCTTTCCTGGAACTCACTTTGGAGACCAGGCTGGCCTCGAACTCACAGAGATCCACCTGCCTCTGCCTCCTGAGTGCTGGGATTAAAGGCGTGCGCCACCACCGCCCGGCGCACTTTATTTAGATAAACAAAAATATTAGTTAAAACATATTTAACAAAAGAGAGAAGGGAAGGAAAACAATGGCTTGAGCAATGGTTAAGTTTGGTTTTTTATTGTTATTTATTTGTTTTGTCTTATTGTGTTCCTCTTATTGAGACAGGGCCTCATGTAGCCTAGATTGGTTTCCAACACGCTAACTGGCTATGTAGCTCTGTCTCGGCCTTGAACTCCTAATCCTCCCAAGTGATGAAATTACAGGAGTGTGCTACCACGCCCAGCTCTGAGTTTGTTTTTAGCAGATTTGAGCAAGGCAGAATCTTAAGACTTAATGAGCCAGTGTAATCCTCTCTGACCCTCTCTGGTTGCAGACAAGGAAGTTAGAGCTTCTGCACTAAGGCAATCTTGGAGAGCAGACATGTAGATTCCAGTATGATCCTGTCAGTCTATTGATTATGTGGCAGTCTCTCCAGGCCGCTTGTACAGCAGGCAAGCGAGACTGAAAGCGTCCAGTGCACAGCTCCCTAAGACATCAGACCACTTGGTGCTGCAAAGCCATCTCACAGGGATGGAGAGCAGTCTGGAAAGGGCGAAGGGAAAAGTTTGTGGGGCTTTAGCGTGGGCACACGATGTCAGGAAGGCCTTTCACAGTGGAACTGATGAAATTGGGCAGTCTATATAACACAACACTGTAGGGTTGGTAGACAGTGCACAGCAGGGTCCTGGAAGCAAGTCTGGGCCGGTAAACTGCTGTGTCCATAGCCAGCTGTTCGCCTGCTGTCTCGGGTAAATCACTGGGTGGAATGCATGTCCTAAAGCATCACTGCAGAAGGAAGGGCTCCTGAAACAGTGTGGATAACACAGGAGCTCTCCATTCAGTTCCTGAGTTCTACTGTTTGGTAAGGAGACCAGAACTCACAGAGATGAGCTGTAAGTCAAGGGACTAGCCCAAGAGAGTTCGTCCAGTTTCCGGAACGGAAATTCCTGCTAAAACAAAAGCAAAACAGGACAGAAAGTCACCTTGTCCCTCTTAGTGGCTTCCAGTCAGATCTAGGACCAAGCCTTCCACCTTGCAGACCAGCATCCTTCCACCGTGCATCTAGGCCAGGCTCCCTGCCTGCCAACATCAGCAAACTAATTCGGCTACAGTAGAAATTCCTAAGTCTCATTTCCATCCTGAAGCACGTTTATTTTATTTCCATTTCTGACTTACCTTCCAGGATAGTGAGGGCAGGGGCTTCCAGGGTGCCATGGGACTGGCTTTCATGGTGGAGTCCTGAGTCTGACCTCAGAGGACAAATGTAGGGTCCAAGGGAGAGGCCACTCAGATGTGACCCATGGACAGAGTTCCAGGACCAGGAGTTTTCACATAGTTTAGCTTGCTGAACTGAGCGTGATTGGGCCACATTCTCACACTTGGCTGTGGTCGTCCTGCTTCCTGTAATTTCCAACACCCTCGGGTGCTGCCTGGGTGAAATGTGCCACTCCCTTTCAGAATCGTTCTCTGTCCAGAGGTCAAGCTTTTGTTTCAGTTTCAGTATTTATCTGTCTCTCCTAAGCAGTTTTCTGACCTTGAGAATCACCCAAGTATGAACGGCAGGCTTCATCAGGGGCGTGAAAGTGTTGTAAGTAATTCCTGTTTTGGACAGTTCTCAGGGTTAGGAGAATTTGGTCCCTAACTCAGGGACCAAAAGGTCATTGATCTCTTTTCTCTTCAGAAATGACTCCTGATAAGTAGAGGAACCTGTGTGGCTCCCAGCATCCTTTGCCTCCATTAATGGGGGCTTGGGTAATTTCATATCACTAACCTCAGTGTTGAATGCAGAAAGGGTGACAGGTAAACTGGACCACTGCTTAGGTCTTCTGGTGCTTTTTGCCATCTGTGTGGTTTAAGTATCAATGACTTTCAATTAATTGGTGTCTTCCTATCAAGAAAAAAATCATTAAGCTCTAACCAAATGCAAAGTCCTACATTGGATAAGGGAAACACAGGGACACCAACCTCGGTGCCAAGGACACTGGGGCCCGGATGGGGGAAGTGGCCAGTGTAAGACTCAATTATACAAAACACACGATTTACTGTGGAACCCTAGAGAGACCAGGAGACAACTAGTTGGGATGGTTGGGGAAACCATCACCCATGATGCCCAAGGGAGATGAAACTTGAGTGCTGGGTGCTTTTTGCCAAGAGGAAAGGATGTTCCAGACATAGGAACAGATCTTAAAGGCAGGAAAACTCAAAAGAGCAGGATGTATTTTGAAGACACCAAGAAAATTTGCATAACTCATCATAAGGTTTCCAGGCTATAAAGAGGCAAAGGGTAGATTGGGGGAGAAGTTGTGCATCAGCTAAAGACCCTGAGCTTGATCGTTCTGTGAGGAAGAGCATCCATAGAAGTCTTAGTTATGGTAAAGAACAAGCAAGTCAGCTTTAGGCACATCACACACACTCCACAATGTGAGGGAGGGTGGCCTGGTGGAAGAGGAAATGGAGGAAGATAGGGCTGAAGAGATGTCGGGGGTAAGGGTGTTTGCTGTCGAACCTGATTTTCTGAGTTCAATCCCCAGAACCCATGTGATGGAAGGGGAGGATTATCCCAAAAGTTGTTCTCTGACTCCTACACGGACACATGCACACACAAAGATGAATGAGTAAATGGAAAACAAACAAATAAGTAAGACAGGACAGAAAGCAGAATCCAGGGGAAGGAAATCCCCTGGGAACGTAACATTCGGACTTAATGTGTGGTGGAGTGTTGTGTGGCTCTGCTGGAATGTAATTATCAGAGTCTCCAAGAAGATCTGGGAAAAATAAAACCAAAATTATGAGGGCAGTGAGGAGAAAAAGGACACCTAAGGGGTCTTTGACTGTGTGGTGGAGTCAGATGCATGGCTCCAGGCCCAGGGTCTGAGTTACACTTGCCAGGAGAGAAGGCCACTAAATGGCCAGGGAAGTAGTTCTGTGGCTCAGAGTGGGACTGAAATCAGAGAGGATGTTGTGTTGGCCCAAGGCAAGGAGTAGCTAAGAGAGAGGACTTCCAGACAGAAAACAGAAGCACCTCGAAGTAAGTCAGGGAATGGTGATGGGGAGGGATGGTCTTCCCACAGTTTTCCTGTGGCTGTATTCCAGCTTCCAAAGACGTCCATCTTGGAGACAACTATCCCTTCTTTATATCCAATTCAAACATTAATTAATATGCAAGAAGAACACAGGTTCTGATTGACATTAAATCAACCCCCTACACACACTAGATAAGTAATTGGCAGATAGCGTGGGGAAAGTTTTAATTCTTTGGACTGGAGTTGCTATGCCCACTTCATGTAGGGCTGTCCCCTCATCACTGACAGTGTGTGTCGCCCCTGGGGCCTGGTATCAAGCAGACAGCTACTTCCTTACTCCAGAAGTGCAGCTGGTAGAGTCAAGAGCCTGAGAACAGGAACTGCTGCCAGGAATAGCCGGGCAAATTCACCCACTTCCAAGAAGGTCACTCAGTGTGAGAACAGGGTGAAGGCAGCTTGAAGCGGATTCTTGGCACTGCCACAGCCATGTCTGCCTGTTGCATAACTTACAGCCTTTGGTTCCCTTGACTGAGAGCACTGTTGACCTGGCATTTTCTGTTCCTCTCCATAACGCCGCTTTTCCAGCCACCTCATGCTCATCACTGCCTGTCAGGCGACCTTCCCTAATAAGTCAGCTTCCCTTCTCCTTTTAACAGCTACCTGTTGAGAGTCCTATTTTTAACGAACAATTATAACCTAAGAGCTGTCATCTGTCAGGCTGTAAACGGTTGTTAAAAATAGGAGTCCTAGACGTGTAGTCATTAGACAGCAAAAAGCTGGGAACAATAGGGAGAGTCACGGAGGGAGATGTTAATTACATCTGAATTCATTACTGAAACTCATCTTAGGAAGGGCTGTGGTCGGTGGCCAGCTCTAACAAGAAGGGGGCTGTTGCCCCTCACGGAAACAGTTCAACCAGCCTTCAGGGTGCTTCATCTCTGGGGTGCCTGCTCCCGTCCATAGCCTAGAGCAGTTGATTGTACACTGCCCAGACGTGTCTTAGAACTGGGATGGGATATCCAGAATCTTAAGAGTGATGCCTTCCTCGAAAGGAGAACGCTTTGAGACAATAGCCAGCTCTTCTCCCCAATTTCCTTAGCTCCACACTGACTTCGCTTGTGCACCCCAGCACTTGAGGGAAGAGAACATGGAAATAAGTGCTGTGCTAGCACTTGGGGTGTGTGTGTGTGTGTGAGAGTGTGTGTGTGTGTGTGTGTGTGTGTGTGTGTGGAGATCGAGGTTTAAAGCGGTCAGACAACTTGCTCCAAATGAAGAGTTAGGAAAGGGCTAGCCCCTGGGCACACCCTCCAGAGCCTGCCTCTGATATGAGATGCTTCTGTCTCCTGCCTGTCACTGAGAATGCCCTTCTAAGAGACCGAGGCAGACCGCCCGCTCAAAAGCGCTGTACTTGTTTGGATGGCCGCTAGAGTTTGGGTTTCAGGCAAGAGAAACTCTCCAGTTTGTTTTCCAGTGGGGGCCAAAGGTTACAATTGTTCTGCGGCCCCTGTCCCCTCTAACTCAATACCCTACCAGGACAACTGCTAAGACTCAGGATACAGAAGATGTGAAATCCAAGGCTCTAGCTTCACAGATTGACTGAGTTCTCATTTGACCTTGATTTCTTGGGTTACATCTGCTTTCCTGGTCAGGCCCAGAATGCTGGTTTTGTCTTCACATGCATGTGCTTTTTCTTTGGAGCAGGTATCCCCAACCCGCAGGGTTTTTTTCCCCCTGACTTGGAGAAATTCAGAATTCTACATTCACAGAACATTAGGCCATGGCAGACTATTAAGCTCAATGGAGCCGAAGGCCTTTAAATAGCAATGCTTCATGTGACAGATTCCACATCTACCAGCTGGGGCAGGGGAGAGAGCCGTACTAATGGACGTCCACTCAGACATGACTAGAAAGCATCTCTGAAATGCTGATTGCTAGGTGTTTGTTGGAGTCTTCCCAGGTGCCTGTGACTACTAAAATGCAAAAGTCCCCCCTCAAGAACTCCAGTCTGAATGCACCCCAAACAATGCAAGACAATATATGTAAACAGGTGCCCGGGGATGAAGAATGTGGTTCCACTGATGAATTTTTCTCGTGTAATTCTGTATCTGGTACAAACAACCTTAAGTGAATTACTATTTGCTCTGTTAAAACTCAATGTTTTCCAGGCCTAGCTTGATGGCCCAGTTGACAAAGTGCCTACTGTGTAAGTGAGAGAAGCTTCATTCAGATCCCGAGGACTCACATACAGTGCCGGACACGGCTGGGCACTCTGTAACTTCAGCCTTGGGGGGATAAATGAAGACAGACAACTGGATCACTGACGATCATTGGCCGGCCAGCCTCATTGAATCAATAAGCTTCCGGTTCATCGTGAGACCTTGTCTCAAATAATAAAGGTGACAGGCGATTGAGGGAAGTCACCTGTGGTCGTTTGAATGAGATGTCCTCTATGAGTCTCTAGCATTGAAGACTTGGTCCCCAGCTGTGGCTGTGGGGTAGGAGGTGTGGCCAAGCTGGAGAAGTAGGTCACTGGGATGAACTTGAGGTTTCAACAGCCTGATGCGCTTTCAGATTAGCTCTCTGCTTCCTGTTTGTGGATCAAGATGTGAGCTCTCGGCCGCTGCTGCAGCACCACGCCTGCCTGCTGCTGCCGCCGTTCTCCCTACAGTGACAGTCTTTTAGCCCTCTGTAGCCATAAGTCCCAATAAACCCTTCCTTCTGCAAACTGCCTTGGTTGTGGAGTCTTATCATAGCAATAGCAAGTAATTAATACAACACTCCATGTCTGCTCAGGACCATATACTCACACATGTGCATGTGCACACACAACACCCATGTACAATAACACACACACACACACACACACACACACACACACACACACACACACTATGTTAGTTACTTCCCTATTTCTGTGATTAAATACCATGACCAAGCCAGCTACTGAAGGGAGGGTGTATTTGGGCTGATGACTCCCAAGGGATAAGGACCCATCTCTGTCTTAACAGGAAGTATAGTAACAGGTATGGTGGCAGAAACAGCTGAGAACTCACATCTCAAACCAAAAGCAGGAACCTCTGTGGGGCAGTGGTGGCACATGCACTTGGGAGGCAGAGACAGGTGGATCTCTGTGAGTTTGAGGCCAGCCTGGTCTACAGAGCGAGTTACAGGACAGCCAGTGCTATACAGAGAGACCTTGTCTAGAAAAACAAAACAAAAACCTCAAATCTTGCCCCTAGTAACATACCTTCAGTAAGCCACACATCCTAACTCTACTCAAACAGCACCACCGAGAATCAAGTCTCCAAACGCCCCAGACTCTGGGGGACATCAAACTCAAACCATGGCACACATATAACTCAACATTTCCCTTTTCTCTTCTTAAGCATCTTTGAAATTTAGTAAGAAATTTGGTCAGTTTAGCTACAAGTAAGTTCGGTTGTGAATAAGAAGTTATTTTCCCATCATATGCCCACCCCTTAACTGCATGTCTAGGATGACACTGTTCTGGAGGCTTTTAGAACCCTCCCCACCCCGAAATGCCTCTACTGAGAGTCTGCAGCCCACAGAAAGAATTCTCAAGCCTCGAGAGATAATGCTTCACAAACCTCACAGCCAACATCAGACCTTGATGAGGGAAGGCCAGTGCGGTGGCTGAAGCATGCCCGGAGCTTCTACATTCCTCCCTCAGCTCACAGAGCTACAGATAACTTTTTCCACGGAGCCGTCCAACCCCTGTCCCTGCGAGACCTGGTCTTTTTTTTTTTTTTTTAAACAAGTCAGTAAACCAACGAGAACTTCTGTCAAGTCTGGTGTCTCTATATAAATGGGTACAAATTTAACTTGACACATTAATTTCTTTCTAGAAAACAATTTATATTCATAGAATCTCAGAGTTGGATGGGCCTTAATGGTCACCCAGTTCACAGACCAACCTCATGCTTTTGTGGATCACTTCTAAAGAAGTTTGTTTCCTTGGTGTCCGTGATACAGTTCTGGGGTCAGGCCTCTTGGGCCTTCCGGCCTTCATCCCACTGGGACAGCTGGGTCTCAGCATTGTCTCATCTGTGCCTCTTTCTGGGTAGGGTAGCTAGATTCTCCAGGGTAAGAAAAGTCAAAACTAAAAATCCTACACTTGGAGCTAAGGATGTGGTTTAGTGGTGGATCCCCGGGATTGAAAAAGAAAATCCTCTATTAAGGAAAATTTCCGGTATTATTAACTCTAACTCTATTTTAGCTTCATATCCTTTTGTTGTGGTAAAATACTCTGACAAAGCCACTCCAAGGAGAAAGGGTCTCTTCAAGATGGATGGGGAGGTCACAGTAGCAGGAACTTGAGGGAGTTGGCCATTTTGCATTCCCAGGAGAGAGGAGAACGCAAGCTTGCTGGTGCTCGGCTGACTCTGCACTCGGCACACTCCAGTGCTGTCTGTGGAATGGTCAGCCCAGCACTATAGTGCAACCAAGACCCCCCCGTGCCGTGACAATGAACACTGGCCATCACAAACTCCATCTGAGGGGCGGCAGGGTTGAATCAGGCCAGTCAAGCTCCAGAGTCCACACAGCAAAGAAAAAATTGTGTGTGGGGGGGACAGAACAGCCATTCTGAGAGCCTAGTTAGAGTTAGATCACTAGCATGGAGAACTATAAACTGGTTTATTTTGGTCACCCAATAGCTACAGTTACCGCTTATATTTCCGTATTTCTCCTTTCTTTCTAGAAAAGCCTACACGTGTGGAAAGCCCAGCATTTGTTCTTTCACTTTAAATAGATGCGGAACCAAAAAGTTGCCATGCCTGCCCCCACGAAACAGTAGCTGCACATCACAGGGCTGCAAGAGCGGCCAGCACAGGAGGAAGGCAGGAGCCAGAACTGACAGAGAAGGACGCAGAGGCTGGGAAGCTGGGAGAACTTGGCCCAGCAGACTGATGGAGAATTGAGGACAGCAGATTGCAGCAGGGAGGCCGGGAGGAGGCCGGTCCTGTAGTGTCGGCGTCCAGGACACTTGGTGTAAGTCTAGCCAGCAAGAAGGCTCCATCTACTAAATGACAAGGAAGTTCAGAGTCTTGGCCCAGACGTGGGACAGAAGCAGGGCAGAGAGATGTGGCAGGCAATGAAGACCTCATATAGATTAGGTCCATTGAGTGCCAAAACCTCATTAAACTTACCTTCCGAGAGAGTCAATGTATCTTCCCAAATCTTCTGCATTGGCCAGTAAGATACAGTGTGCATAAGGGCCTGGAGAGGAAGCCTAGCCAGTAAAGTGCTTATGTTGAGCCCCAGGATCTTTCACCCAGACCCTATTATTCATTCATTCATTCATTCATTCATTCATTCATTCATTCTTCTGTGCATGTATGTTGTATGTATGTTTTCATGTTTGTACAAATACACCTATGTATATATGGAGACCTGAAGTAAATATTGAGTGTCTTCCTCAATCACTGTTGGCCTTATACATTAAGTCTTTCATCTGAACTCAAGAGCTCACCAGTATGGCTAGTCTAGCTAGCCAGCTTACTCTAGGGATCCCCTGTGTGTGTCCTTCAAGCTTTGGAATTACAGTTTGGCTGTCACACCCACCCAGCATTTACATGAGCGCTGGGATTTGAACTCGGGTCCTCATGTATTTGCAGCAATCGCTCTGTCTGCTGAGCCATCTTCCCAGCCCTCCTTATTTCCAATGGCAATTTCTTAGCAGTGTCTTTTGAGATCTTAAAGCACTTGTGACAACTGGTTTAAAAAAAAAAAAACTGCACTTTAAAAAACAAGATGCTTCCTGGAGGGCAAAATTTCCAATTAGATACTGAAAGATTAAAGTGTTGAGAATTATGGGTACGATGAAGAAATTAAAAATGCATAGCACACTTCACAGAATCACAAGGATCTCTGATTTACCAAATTAAAAGACACATTTTTAAGAATTGCAATCAACAAACCTTGGGCTGACTTCAAGGGATTATTTTATTTGAATGAACATGCTTTCATGATGAAAAACAGGTCTTTTTATTTTTTCTCCTTCTAGAAGTGAATCATTCCGCTTTCCATCCCACAAATTTCATTCAAGGGGGGAAGACAAGCCTGCTGCTTTCCCTGTGTGTGGAGTTCAGGGTCCCTGTGCTGGAACTTGCTTCAGTTCTGTCCTGTCTGTCACCAGCTATCATTTTTTCACCCAGACAAGCTCTCCCGCCCCCCACCATTCCCGTGGAACAGTGGACCAGAGGGAGGGCTCCTCACTGACCTTATTTTTCTTGTGGTTTCATCTCATTTTTCATGGCTTCATTGTAAGACAGTAGCTTTGTTTAAAGACCTCAAGCTGGCAAACAGGAGTTGACTTACTAGAACATAACAACTTTTTGGAGTCTCCAGATCTGTGATGTAAATACCACAGTTTGTTTTTAAAAGATTTTCCGTAATCCGTTGTGTAAATACACGTATTTGCATAATTTCCAAAACTGGAACTTTGACGCCACGGTTTTTCCAGCCTTACTCTCAGTCATGTGGACACCAATGTGCAGGTTTGAACTCCAGCATGTCATTTTGTCATCTTCAGACTTAGGGAGAGCAGGAACTCAAAAGAGGGATTCCCCATCCTACTTCCCTAAAGCATCTCAAGCTGGCCATCTGTATCAGAGGGAAGAAGACACTAGTGAACTTGACCTTTGTGGAACTGGATCCCAGGGTACCCCGGTGAGGTGAGTATTTGCAGGCACTGGCTTTGGACTTGCTCTCCTAGGGACATCTAGCAGCAGCTTCTCCATTTTTAACAGGACTTTCTTTGGACCACCAGACCCCAAATAATGACATGCGTGGAGACTTCTTATTAATTATGAAAGCTTGGCCTTAGCTTAGGCTTATTCCCAACTAGCTCTTAAAATTTAAATTAACCCATTTATATTAACATGTTCTGCCATATGGTGTGTTACCTCTTCTCAGTACCATATATCTGACTTCCTCGGCATCTGGCCAGCCAATCTCCTACCTCAGATTCTTCCCCTGAGTTCCTTTCTCTCCCCGGAAGTCCCACCTATCCTCTTCTGCCTAGCTATTGGCTGTTCAGCTCTTTATCAAGCCAATCAGAAGGTGCCTTAGGCAGAAGAGGTAAAACAGATACATCTTCACAGTGAACAAAAAGATTATCTCACCCCTTGCTTAGGGCTGTGGTGCTGGCTGTTGGCAGTTTGCGTTTTGGTTAATTTTGGCTCCATTTTACGGTAGGAAGTGGAGGACACAGAAGAGAGCACTCTGGCATATTCTGACACTCAGTGGCAGCTGAAACCAGAGAGCAGGGACACTTGAAGCACCTTTGAGCAAGCCCTTTCTACCGGCTGTGCTAGCTTGCTTTACACGGCTCTTCATACATTTCTCCCAAGGAGAATCCTGTTTGAATTTTTCTTTAGTAGTTGTGTAATTTGCTGCTCTCTTCTAGATGGTCCAGTTGACTGAAGATGAGTTTTCCCTTGACACTGGATGGGTTACGTGTGTGTGTGTGTGTGTGTGTGTGTGTGTGTGTGTGTGTGTGTGTGTGTGTGTATGTATATATATGTATTCATTCTGGGGATTGAACCAAGGGATTCACTCACAGAAGCTAGGCAATGCCGCACCACTGAGCTTCATCCCAAACCTCTTTTTACTTTTTTTCTTTTTTAAGGCCAGTCTCAGTAGTCTGGAATTCACTGTTCAACCCAGAGAGACCTTGAACTTTTGATCTCTTGTCTCAGCCCCCCAAGCAGTTGGGGTCACAGCCTTCACCACCAGGCTCAAGGCAATCACTCCCCGTATGTTACCTTTTATTGCTGCCTCTGTTATTATAATTCATTTCACTAACCATTTCTCTGCGTTTTCATCGTTTAAAGCTTAGAGACAATAAAGGGAAGGAATTTCAAACAAGGGAGGGTCAGATACCGTTCGTGCCCTAGGGAGCTCTGTTGCTTTCGTCTTCTCTGTCAGTCAAGCGTTCGCTTCAGTTCCAGAGGACCCTCTTAACCCTGAAGACGGTTTTCTGGGAGAGGACCTAACCTCACACCTAAAATCATTATTCTTGGCAGCTCTGTGTCTCAATAGAGGCTAAAATATTCCCTCTTGGGAGGTGGGACCCCAGCCCCAAGACGGCTCCGTGAGGCCTGTAGCTTCCCTCTTCTCTGCAGCTGACAAGTTGACCAATTAAAATTCTTGCTTTCTCATTTGCATAACTTTCTCACGCCGAGGTGACTGAGGGGAATGCTGGGTAGTCAGTCTCCTTCCATCTTTCCAATCTGGCCTTTCTGAAAAGTCCAAGTAGCTATATAAGGACTGGACCATGATTTGATTCCACTGTGGTTATCATCGTGAAGCATACATTAAATGCCTTCTTTTGGGAATTCCCATCTACACAGACACAGAAGGTACAACCCCTGCCCCAAAGGCATCCACAATTGCTTGTGACAGCAGGATATGCATGTTTCTATAACACAGAGAATGAATAGAGAGATGGAGAAGTGCCTGAGTAAGAGCACCGGTTACGCAAACATGACCTGAGTTAGGATCCCTGGCACCCACACAGAAAGCTGGGAAGGAGTGACTGCAAGTGTCCGTAACTTCAGCACTGACAGACAGACGGTCCCAGGCTCAGTAAGAGGCCCAGGCTCTGGGTGACAAGGTGACAGAGCAGGATGTTGGATGGCCTCCACAGGCAGGCCTCTGGATGCAGCTGTGTACACTCTACACCAAACATAAATAGATAAACAAAATAACTGTAGGGAAACTGAGGGGGGCAATGAATGTGGAGGCACCAACGAAAGAGAAAAGTTGCAGCCTGGAGTGTCTGTCTCACCAGAAAGGGGATGCTGATGGGATGGCTTGGAGGAGTGGTCACCTGTCAAGGGACATTGTGTGAACAGAGACAAGAAGGAGGAAAAGCCTTGATGTGTCTGACCAGTTAATGGCCCCTGATGCTCTGAAAGTGGGGTCCACTTGCAGGGAGAGGCCTGACCAGGCCATTTGGAACATGTGGGATGTTAAGTAAGTGTCTGGGGTGTCACTAAGTCGACAAAACTTACTTAGTCTTCTTGTTGGGTGACTTTTGAAAGCAGTGGATGTTTAATTTTAGATGAGCTATTCTTATTTATTCTGGTCACATTAATACTTTTTAAATTTTTTTTTATGAGCACTGGTGTTTTGCCTACATGCATGTCTATGTGAGGGAACTCCTGGAACTGGAGTTACAGACAGTTGTGAACTGCCATGTGGGTGCTGGGAATTGAACCCAGGTCCTCTGGAAGAACAGCCAGAGCTCTTAACTGCTGAGCCATCTCACAAATCCCCTTTTTAAATATCTTTAAGTGAATATATGCATGTTAGGTATGGGAAAACTCAGCCTTTTTAGTAAAACATCTTAGGAGTTTTCACAAAAGCATTTGGCATACAGCCACAAATACAGCAAAAATATTGAAGCTCCTGTACCCTCAAGTCCCTCTCTGGTCTTTGCAGGGAACCTTTACCTCTTATCTGTTGCACAAATCCTAAATGGTCTCACAATAAAACCCAGAGTCAAATATCAAGGTAAAAGCTGAAAGATCAGAGAAGCAGAGCAAGCCACAACCACTTTTCACCTCACCGACTTCTCAGTCGAAAAGAGAAAAACCTGTCTCCACGAATCCTCAGACTCAGTGCCTCTGAGTCCTCAGTCAAACTTTTGCCACAAAGAAAGTAAACTCCATATGGAATTTCTCTGATGCCCATCATCTTCTCTGAAGTAGATTGGTGCTGCCAGCAGCAGACATATCTCATTGTCATTAAAAAAAAAAAGAATCTATGTTATTAAAACATCTTAAATGCCATATTCTGTAGATCTCTGAAGTGTTTGAAGATGACCTGTCTATCTAAAATATATCTGTTTGACCTTGAAAACATGCCTAACCTGACAAGTTCCATTGTAATAGGTAACTAACTACTAACCTGCATTTTTTCATTATCCTAAATAGTTGGCAATAACTTTCAAGGACTAGCAGATTCCATTGTGTTGTTAAATGAGCTATATAGGTACAATACCTTGAACAAGAGTAGAAGTATATATACAATATGTTCCCACAAAAATAATCTCAACTTTGTATCAATATACACAATTGGTATATAATATACAAAAATCCAATCCAATATAAAATATTTAAAACTGGTAGATGCCTTTTAAAAGTGGATTCAATAAATTTACCTTTTTATATTATCATATCCATATTCTCCCTTTTTTCAAAGTAGACTCAATAATCTATCTATTATCCTATCATTTCTATGTCTTTTTTTTCAGAGTAGATTCAATAAACTACTTTTTATCTTATCTTTATATCTATATCCTCTTTTTTCTTTTTTTTCCAAACAAGAACCCTGAATCTAATCTCCTTTGTTTAGCTTTTTTCCTGACTATTACCAATAACAACTTGTAATCAACCACCAAAACAATGACAACTATCCATAACTCATTGAATGACCAAAAACCACCCACCCCAACCCTTGGGAATGTGGGCATCATGTTCTTAAATTTACTTCTTGCTATCTGGGGTTGAAGGCATCTTTAGAGGATCCTGAAAAGAAAAAATTTGGGTTAATTGTCAAGTCCTGGGAGAGGCAGCTGTATCATTTGTTGTCCAGTCTCTGCATAATGGGAAAGTGCAGGGCTTGTCTCAAGTACTGGCTAGAGTGGTCTGTGAGGCTGGATCATCTCAGCTAACCATCTCGAAATTGTCCTGAATAGTTTGCATTCGTCCCCAATATAACACATATCCTGGTTTCCATTCCAAGGTCAGCATATCTTTAAAGTATACAGGCTGATTTAATTCTGTAGTTTTTTTTTCTGTTATCCAATGTCTCTCCACAGCTGTTATTCCTTTCTCATTAGCATTGAGAAAATTCAAAGTTAATAAAGCATTATGTAATCTGTTTTGGGGGGTCTTTATTACCTCTTTTTGTTTATTTAGCATATCCTTTAGAGTTCCATTTGATCTTTCTATGACTGCTTGGCCTGTAGGATTATGTGGTATACCTGTAATATGCTTTATATTGTAATAAGCAAAAAAAAAAAAAGATTTCATTTTTACCAAAGACATATGCTGGAGCATTGTCAGTTTTAATTTGTATAGGTATATCCATGATGGCCATAACTTCTAGCAAATGTGTGATTACAGAATCAGCCTTTTCGAAGGAAGAGCAGTTGCCCATTGAAATCCTGAATAGGTATCAATGGTGTGGTGTACATATTTTAATTTTCCATATTCTGCAAAATGAAACACATCCATCTGCCAGATTTCATTCCTTTGAGTACCCTTTGGGTTACATCCTGCAGGAGTGGAGTTTTGTTGTATAAAGAACAGGTAGGATATTTTCTTATAGTTTCCTTATAATTTCTAGATTATGGAAAAACTTCTTTTTAAAACCCTTACTATTGACATGATTTTTTAAATGAAATTCTGAGTTCTCTAGCACATTTCCTATCAACAGTTGATCAATTTCATCATTACCTTTTGCTAGAGGGCCTGACAGACCCATATGGGATCAGATGTGTGTTTTATATATAAGGAATGATTCCTACTCCTGATTATTTCTTGTAACTGCATAAATAATGAAGTTAATTCTAACTCATCAGGGATAAATTCAGTGTTTCAATGTGTAAAACAACTCTTTCTGCATACTGAGAGTCAGTAACTATATTGAGAGGTTCAAAAAACTCCATTAATACCATCAGAATGGCATATAATTCTGACTTTTGAACAAAATTATAAGGACTGTGAGCCACTTTACTTAAATTTTCTGATTTGTAACCTTCCTTTCCTGATTTGTTTGCATCAGAATAAAATGTGGGGGCTCCAGATATTGGTGTTTCCTGTACAATGTGAGGCAGGATTTAGTTACTTCTCTTTATAAACTGAATTCTATTTCTTTGGGGATATTTGTTATTAATCTCTCCCAAAAAATTACTGCAAGCTCTTTGCCAAGGTTTACTTTCTGCCCATAATTTGTCAACTTCATCATTAGTTAAAGGTACTACAATTTCTGCTGTGTCTATTCCTGCTGATTGACAAAGTCTCAATTTTCCTTTTAAAATCAAATCAGAAATCTTTTCCACATATGTCTTTAATTTCTCACTCTGTTTATTTGGTAGAAATATCCATCCCAATATAATACTTTCCCTCTGCATTAAAATTCTTGTAGGCAAAAGCTTAGAGGGTAAAATTACCAGAATGCAAGCAAGCTTCAGATCCAAATAATCCACATGTGCATTCTGTAATATCTTTTCCACCAAAGGCAATTCTCTCTCAGCTTCAGCTGATAGTTCTCTTGGACTATTTAAGTCCTTGTCACCATCTAAGGTTTTGAACAAATTACTTGGTTCACGATATTTTTTACCCCAATAGTGGTCTGTAGATTGGAAATGTCCCTAGCAATCTTTGAAAGTCATTAAGAGTCCATAATCAATCTCTCCTATTTTGTACCTTTTGGCATCTATTTTTTTTGTAGATCTATTTTACATCCTAAATAATTAATAGAATCTCCTCTTTGTATTTTATCAGGAGCAATCTGTAATCCTCAACAAGGCAAATTTTCTTTACTTCTTCAAACATTCATTCTAAAGTATCTACATTTAAATTAGTTAGCAAAATGTCATCCATGTAATGATAAATTATAGATTGAGGAAATTGTTTACGTATTACTTCTGATGGATGTCATACAGAATATTTGCACAGGGTTGGGCTATTTAACATTCCCTGTGGGAGAACCTTCCATTGAGAGCTCTTAACAGGCTGAGAATTGGCTGGGCAGTGGTGGCACACGCCTTTAATCCCAGCACTCGGGAGGCAGAGCCAGGTGGATCTCTGTGAGTTTGAGGCCAGCCTGGTCTGCAGAGTGAGATCCAGGACAGGCACCAAAACTACACAGAGAAACCCTGTCTCAAAAAGCCAAAACAAACAAACAAACAAACAAACAAACAAACAAACAAACAGGCTGAGAGTTATTATAAGTAGGCACTGTGAAGGCAAATTTTTCTCTTTTTCTTGTAAGGATATTGAGAAGAAATAGTCTTTTAAATTTATAAGTATAAGAGGCCATCCTTTAAGTAACAGAGTAGGCAAAGGAATTCCAGATTATAGAGAGCCCATTGACTGGATTACCTTGTTAACAACTCTTAGATCTGTTACTGTTCTCCATTTACCAGATTTTTTTAATAACAAATATAATAGAATTGCAAGAGCTGGTTGATTCTTCAATATGCTGAGCGTTTAATTGCTCTTGTACCAGCTCTTCTAAAGCCTGCAGTTTCTCTGTTGTTAAAGGCTGTTGCTGAACCCATACAGGCTTGTCTGTTAACCATTTTAAAGGTAGAGCTGTTCAGCAGCTGTTGTGTCCTGTTCTTGTACAATCTGAATGATTGGTGACTATTCTTTTTAATACTTTCTAATATTCCAGAAATATATGTTAGTTTATGGTTTGTTTCTGAGGTTGGAGGAATGTTAATCTGGGTATTCCATTGTTGTAATAGATCACGGCCCCATAAATTCATGGCTATATTAGCCACATATGGCTTTAATTTTCCTCTCTGTCCTTTTGGCCCTATACATTTGACCTATCTCATGCTCTGTTTAACTTGAGATAATGTTTCTATCTCTAACTGAACATTTACCTCCTGAAGAGGTCAATTTGGATACCAAGATTCTGGTGAAATTATTGTTACATCCTCACCTGTGTCTACAAGACCTTCAATTAAATCATTTATTTGTATTTTTAATTTTGGTCTTTGTCCATTTATAGAAGTTTGCCAAAAAATTCACTTTATGATTTCTCTCTAATTTTTTGTTCTCTCTTCCATAGCTGTGCTATTATCCAGAGCAGTATGTTTTTGTTTTGTTTTGTTTTGTTTTTAACAATAGGCATTAGGATTTTAATTGCATTCTTACACAAAGACAGGAAAAGACTGAACAGAATTTGACATGGGGGCCTGTGAGAGGCCCCTCAAGGCATTTCCTGATGGCAAAGGCAAAAGATTACCTTGTCTGTCCCTTCATTAGTCCAATTTCTGCCTTTGCCACGCCTTCTGCATAATCCAGAAGGGAGGGGCATTCTATTGGGATTATTCCTTGAAAAAAAAAATTATTTCTGGGAACACCTTGTTACACTCCCTTTTTAGTGATGTTGTTTGCCACAATTGAAACATTTGACATTATGATTTTTCTTCAAACCTCTGGAAATCACCTTTCCTATCCAAGCATCATCATGGTTATAAGATTCATTATTGACTATATCTGGGATCCACTCCTCCAAAGGTGCTGATCTTGCCTTTAATGGCCTAATTACTCTTTTTCATTGTGCATTAGCATTTTCAAAAGCCAGAGATTCAATTATTATTTGCCTAGCTTCTGAATTTGGTATCATTCTATTTATTGCTGACGTTAGTCTTTGTAAGAAATCAGTGAACGTTTCTTTTGGGCCCTGTATAACTTTAGTAAATGACTCAATTTTCTTTCCTATTTCTTCAATTCTGTCCCAAGCATTCAAGGCTGCTATACAGCATAAAGCCAGGGTGTGGTCATCATATAAAGATTGTCTTTGTGTATCAGCATAATTGCCCTCCCCACAAAGTTGTTCTTGGCAAATTTTAATACCTCTAGCTGTACTCCATTATTCAACGATCTTAGCCTCATTCTTCCACCAGATCCTCCATTGTAATTGGGGATCATTCTCTAAGACTACTGTAGCCAAATCTCTCCAGTCTTGAGGGATGATTCTATTACAAATTGACCACAAGTTTATATGGTGATATATTGTGTATCCTAATAAAATTTGCCTGAAGATTGGAGAACAGAACAAGCCACTAGTTTAAACATAGAGGCAAGGCAGTGGTGACACACACCTTTAATCCTAGCCCTTGAGAGGCAGAGATCCATGTGGCTCTCTGAATTCAAAGCCACCATGGACTACATGAGATTGACTCAGTCTAGGAGAGAAAACAGAGCCAGGCAGTGGTGGCACACAATTTTAAACCCAGTATTAGGAAGCACACATGCCTTTAATCCCAGGAAGTGATGTCTGGGCAGAGAAAGGTATACAAGGTGTGAGGAGACAGGAACTGAAGGCTTTTCAGCAGAAGCATCCGTTTCAGCTAGAAAAAATAAAAAAAAAAGCTTTTTCAGTTGGATCTTTTTGGGTGAAGACTCAGAGGATTTCAGGCAGAGGATTTATGAAATTGGTGAGGTGAGATGTGGCAGTGGCTTGTTCCTTTGTCTCTCTGATCTTCAGGCAAATTTTACTAGGGTACACAATATATTGCCACAAGTTTAACATCTGCTTCACAAATGGTGAGTGGGTGCCATATGAAACTATTGTTTCTTTGAATTTCCTCAAATCTAACATTTGCACAGGAGTTCATTCAGCTCTTATACAGTCTTGGGGTTATCTATCATTTGGCAGCTCCTGTGAGATTACTGAGTAAATTAAGTTTGGCTTTTGGAAAGCCTTAGGCTGTTTCTCTGTAACCTTATAATGCAATGCTGAAATTGGTTCTCCTTTAAATTCCTCTGTCTGGGTTTGAATATCTCTTTGATCTGTTTTAATAAGTTTTTCTAAGACTTGTATCTTAGCACTCATATAAACCAACTTTTTTAGGGATAAAATAAGAACGATCAAACTGATAATGTTTATGGTTGACATTACATCAATACCACCTAAGTTAATTATCCTCTCATTTAATTGTTCCATTTTCAGACTGTCTAGTGTATTATCAAACAGAGACCAAACTCCTTCCATTGCAATAGTGTTTCCCATTTTTCAATGTGGGGAAAAAGTCTTTTAACTAATTTCTCCTTTTAAAAAATCCCAATTGACTCACCAAATCTGCTGATAATGATTCAGATGATGGTGTGGCAGCAGCCTGAGGAGGGGACCCAGAGAAAGCCATGACCCACTGGGAGAGGGGAGAAGCCAAAGAGCCAGCAGTCTGTGTGGGAGAACATGCAAAAACAGCTAATTCCAGCATGTTTGGAGCCTGGGCCTGCACCCGTGGAGTCAGCTGTCTGCACAGGGGAATGTGTGAAAGCAGCTGACTGCTGTGGGTTTTGGATCCCCAAAAACCTATAGGATTTGCTGCAGAGAGACGGCAACCGACAGGGTAGGGACGCTGGCCCAGGTGGGTGGAGACTCCAGTCATGTGCAGCTCTGGACTGGGCTGGTGGCTGCAAAGCCACAAGCAAGAGGCTTTTCTGTGAATTTGTGCCCCATGTTGGGTGCTAGATGTTGCACAAATCCTAAATGGTCTTATAATAAAAACCTGGAGCCAGATATCAGGGTGAAAGCTGAAAGATCAGAGAAGCAGAAAAAGCCATAGCCACTTCTCACCTTGCCAGCTCCTCAGCCCAAAAGAGAAGAACCTATCTCCATGAATCCTCAGACTCAGTGCTTCTGAGTCCTCAGCTGAAAGGGTCTAATTCCTGTCTCATCCCGCCTTATATTCCTCTCTCTGCCCAGTCATATCACTTCCTGTCTCAACCTTCCTAGTGCTGGGATTAAAGGTGTGTGATTCCCAAGTGCTGGAATTAAACCCCACTGCCTGGCTCTTTCGTTTTTTTAGACTGGATTAATCTTATGTAACCCAGTGCGGCCTTGAACTCACAAAAATCCAGACAGATCCCTGCGTCTGCCTCCTGGGTGCTAGGATTAAAGGCATGTGCCACCACTGCCTGACCTCTATGGCTAACTCTGTGGCTAGCTCTGTCCTCTGATCTTCAAGCAAGCTTTATTTCTTAGATTACAAATGCCTTGGCAAGCCCAGACCTGTTTTCTGCTCACACAATGTGGCCTTTCCCAGAATGTCATATAAACACAATTCCTTGCACACCCTGTGGCTGTGCACTCCCATTCTTTCATTTCCTACCAAGCACCTGAAACTCACACCTACCACAGGAGAGTACTTTCTGTTGCTGAGTAGATGTGCCAAAGCATGTTTATCCACACACAAGTGGAAGGACATCTGGGCAGTGTCTGCATTCTTGGCAGTTACAAACAGAGGCCTTCTGAGCACCCATATTCAGTTTTGTGTGTGAGCGTTCACTGTCATGTGTGTACATATTTAGGAGTGAATCTCGCTAACTACGTGACTGCTGGCCCATAATAAATGCATGCTTAGTTTTATGTTTTAAGAAAAGAAAAAAAGCCCTGCCAAGCTATTTTCCAAAGTTATTGTCCTATTTTGCATTCCCACCAGCAGTGTGTGAGTTCCAGCTTCTCTGTATGTACTTGCCAGCACTTGGCATTGTCATTTTGAAAATGTTTAGCCATGTTAGTCTGCGTAGAACTGTATCTCATTATTGCTGTAGTTTGCATTTCATCTTGCATAATATTGGGCATATTTTTAGCGAACTGGTAAGTATTTAACTCTGTTTCAACTATACAGAACCAGCTCACCAGTGCTCTCAGGGACATATGCCATATCTAGAGGCATCTTGGTGTCTCTGTTGTGTGTGTTCTGCTAGCTCCTTTGGATCAGAGGCCATGGATGGTGCTATTCACCTTCTAGTGTGAGGAACTGCCACACTCATACTATCCATCTCATAGTGTGAGGGACAGTCCTAACAACAGAACTGCCTGCCCCAACACTTCCATACTATCAAGGCACTAGAGGGTTATCAGGAAAATTCAAAGCAGAAACCAGCATGAAAGTGACGGGGGATGTGTGTTCTGTAACACTGATGCAAAATGGAAATGGGCCTAGGTTCTGACTCAGCCCTGGAACCACACATACAAGTAACATTATACAGGTTGTATTCATCAATGTACGTGTATATACATATATGCATGTAACAACTGATGAAAAAATGAGGCCATGAATTTGAAAGAGAGCAAGGAAAGGTATATCGGAGGAGTGGGAGGGAGGAAAGGGAAGGTAGGGATAATGTACTTGTATTATAATCTCAAAAAAAAAACCACAAAAAAAGTAATAAAATGGCTCTAGGAAACAATTCTCTGGCTGCTACTGCACACGTTTTAGACTTTAAGCCCCAGCACCTGTCTCAATGAGAGAGCCAGGCTATAGCTAGCTTGGGTGTTTGCCACTACACCTGTGGGTAAACACCAGCTCCCGAGCTTTCCTGTGCAGACTTTGGATGAGCCCAAAGCTAGCTGTGCTTGTATCATCAGCTCCTGAAAACCCTGCACTCAGGAGGCCCCACCGACACCCTCTGCATCTCAGGGTTCCACTGTAAAATAAGAGACAAAAAGAGCACTCCATAGCTGTGGCCACTTGGGGCTCTCACAGACTTTGCTTCCAATGGACCTTTGGGTGCCATTCTGCTATCAAGCAACACAAGGAAATCATTCATGAGCCACTTTGGGCTCACCAAAGGTCTATGTGAATTTAAGACTCCAGGCCTCTAAACACCAGAAATCAATTTTAAGAAGCAATCAACAGGCAGGTGTGATCCATCTAGGAAGAATGTGGCTTTGTAGAGTTTACTCATTTTGAGATTCAGATTTAGCTTAATGCAGAAACAGAACCATCTCTAGTATGTAGGACCCAGAAGTTTATCTTCAGAATGGATGTAGAAAGAGCAGGGAGAGGCTAGGAGATGGCTCCCTCTGTAAAGTGCTTACCATACAAGTATGAGAATCTGAGTTCAAATCCCCAGCATCCATTTAAAAGTCAGGAGCTGGTGGAGGAGCATGCCTGTAATCCCAGCTCTGGGGAGGTGGAGGCAGTCAATCTCTGGGGGTCACTGGCCAGTCAATCTAGCTGAATAAACAAGCTCTGGGTTCAGTTAGAGACTCTGTCTCAATAACAAGATGGAAAATCACTGAGGAAGAGCACACATGCACACACACATGACACACACATTGCACATGACACACGCATACACATGATACACACACATAATGCACACACACTCCCCCTTGTGGTACACACACACACACACACACACACACACACACACACACACACACACACACACCATGGGGGGGGGGGCAAGTAAAGAGTCAGAAAAGGCAAGTGACCGCTTGCTTACTAAAGCCAAACACTGCTCTGAAACATTCTCATTGTAATTACCAAAGGAAAGCTTCGTTCAAAGACAGGTGTGTGTGTGTTCTCTCAGCTCTCTGCCAGAGGCATTGGCAGACAAGGAAGAGGCTTGGGCTAGGGCATCTGTCCTTCAGGAGTCCATCTTGGCACAGAGAAATGCTGGAGGCCACCCTGTTTTCATTGAGTCATCAGTTAGCTGGTGGTTCATAAGCCTGAATTCCCAGTTCCTTGCAGGTTCACACCCCTCACACTGACACTCCTATGCAGCAAGCCCCACATGCTCTGTTGAGTGCTTCTCAATCTTTCAGTGGTAAATGACATTTTTCAAAATCTCTAGCCCACTGCAGACCAATACCCTGGTAAAGCACATGAAATGATGTCTGCAAGCCACAGTAATGCTGAATTCTTGTGCAAGATTCTAAATGCTTTCTCTCGACTTCTGTGGTTATCTCATTGTTGACTAATAACAATAATAACACACCCATAGAGCAGCATGGGTCACAGACCACACTTTGGCAATGAGGAAGAAGAGGATGTGTAGTACCCACTAAGAATGCCTGAGACCATAGTTCACACTCGGTGCATCTACCAAGTCCTGGGGCTGCTGCAGTTGTGCAGCTGAAGAAGTAACATGTCCTCAACCCCCACCACGTGTGCTGTTGCCACCCAGATCCTCTTCCTCCAATATCCGGTCTCTGCTCAGTCGCTGGATGAGTAAAGAAATCAAGGCACCCTCCAACTGAAGAATGGATAAATAAAATGTGGTACATATACACAATGGGATACTACTCAGCAGAGAAAAACAATGACATCATGAGGTTTGCAGGCAAATGGATGGATCTAGAAAAAATCATCCTGAGTGAGGTAACCAAGACTCAGAAAGACAAACATGGTATGTACTCACTCATAGGAGGATACTGGATGTGGAACAAGGATGACTAGACTGCTACTCACAACTCCAGGGAGGCTACCTGGAAAACAGGACCCCAAGAAAGACATGGGGATCACCCAACGATGGAGAAATGGATGAGATCTACATGAACAGCCTGGACATGAGTGGGAGTAATGAAGGGCGAGGGTCGAGGGAAAGAGAGCTTGGGGGAGCGGGAGATCCCAGCTGGATCAAGAACAGAGAGGGAGAACAAGCAATAGGAGACCATGGTAAATGAAGACCACATGAGAATAGGAAGAAGCAAAGTGCTAGAGAGGCCCACAGAAATCCACAAAGATACTCCCACAATAGACTGCCGGCAATGGTCGAGATACAGCCCGAACTGACCTACTTTGGTGATGGGATGGCCAAACACCCTAATTGTCGTGCTAGAAACCCCATCCAATGACTGAGGGATCTGGATGCAGAGATCCACAGCTAGGCCCCGGGTGGAGCTCAGGGAGTCCAGTTAGCGAGAAAGAGGAGGGTTTATATGAGCGAGAATTGTTGAGACCAAGGTTGGATAAAGCACAGGGACAAATAGCCAAATGAATGGAAACACATGAACTATGAACCAATGGCTGAGGGGTCACCAACTGGATCAGGCCCTCTGAATGGGTGAGACAGTTGATTGGCTTGATCTGTTTGGGAGGCATCCAGGCAGTGGGACCGGGTCCTGTGCTCATTGCATGAGTTGGCTGTTTGAAACCTGGGGCTTATACAGGGTCGCTTGGCTCGGCCAGAGGAGGGGACTGGACCTGCCTGGACTGAGTCTACCAGGTTGATCTCAGTCCTCGGGGGGGGGGAGGCTTTGCCTTGGAGGAGGTGGGAATAGGGGGTAGGCTGGGAGGAAGGGGAGGGGGCGGGAGGGGGGAGAACAAAGGAATCCATGGCTGATATGTAGAACTGAATTGTATTGTAAAATAAAATAAAATTTTTTAAAAAAAGAAAAGAAATCAAGGCAGAGGAGGAAGACACATGAAAGGCAGGTGCAGGTTTCTGGAGTGATGAGACCCATTCAGAATGCATCGGCAAGGGTGTGGCTCTGCTCACCTCCCTCCTCTCAGGTCACCTCAAATGGATTCATCCTGTCTACCTTGCTTGCCCCTCTTTGAGCTAAGATTGTCTAGCTAGGTTCTCATACCTCCTGTATTTGTCACTGGGTGGAACCTGCCATATAGCATCATGGTCAGGGCACTCACCTACAACCTAGTGCTTCTCTAATTAGGTTCAAGCTCACTGAAGCATGGCTCACAATGATCCGAGGCTCATCCCTCCACTCCCACCTCAGCCACAGTCACCATAAAGTGACCAGGCAAGATTTTCATTTCCATTATGTGGCCGACTGCAAGCCAGTGACCTGGAGAGGAGTCACCCGCCCACAAGCAGCCATGGGTATCTATCTCTCTGTGCAGAGCATTTTATTTTAAGAAACAGAGGGAACTGTCATAGTGAGAACTCTCCCACAACTAGGGGTGAAACTTTATTACAAAGTCAAGGAGCAACTGGAGTAGGAAGAGGATGTCAGTGTTCTTAACCTTACAGGCAGCTAGTTTTCATGAGAGAGAGAGAAGACACCCGGAAGCTCCCTGTGTGACCTAATACTTTTGTAAGCAGTGCTGAACATTTTGCAGAACATGGCTACAGGGATTCTCTTAGTGACTCATGATTTAACTGCTCTCATGAAAGAACATGAAAAAGAAGAATTCAGTGTGTTTATGTCACTGGTGTGGTATTTTTAGTACTGATATTGGTGTTGTGGTTTTTGATTACTCAATAAGATTGGAAATTAATTTGACCTCAAGATGTAATTGTCATAGAGAGGTGGAGAGGTTTGTGACTTCCTTCGTTCCTGACACTTTGACATAAATCTCTGAGAAGTCAATATTGAAGTTGAGATATAGTGACCAGACCTGCCCATCAGCTCATCTTTCTACCCTCTTTTCTGATTTCCACCTACCTTCATGTTAAAGTCCTCTTTATAAAACACTCACTGGGCTAAGAGAGATAGTCCACTGGGTAAGACTGATTACCCTGCAAGCGTGAAGATCTGAGCTTGTATGCCCAGATCACACATTAAAAACCAAGCATGGCCATATACGCCTGTAACCCCAGCAATGGCTGGGCAGAGATGGAGCCTGATAGCTTCCTCTCCAGTCAGCCAAGTCGAGAGAGTGAGAGCTTCAGCACCCAGTTCAGTGAGAGATCCCATGTCAAGGCAAAGAGGCGAAGAGCAACAGAGGAAGACACACAAGGTCCTATTCTGACCTCCACAGTGTACCTCTCTCTCTGTCTCTCTGTCTCTGTCTCTGTCTCTGTCTCTGTCTCTGTCTCTCTCTCTCTCTCTCTCTCTCTCTCTCTCTCACACACACACACACACACACACACACACACTTCTCACACAGCTCTTCTTTGCTCAGACATCTACAAAGATAACCCACAATATATCTTAGAGAGTCTGCCTGTAAGACAGGAGAACTCTCGGTTCTATCATTCTGTCCTTTTGTTTATAAAAAGGTCCTGAAAAGATGGCTTCCTCATGGTCATTAGCCAACAAGTCATGGAAATAAGAGTTCAACTTCAGATCTAGTGGGTGGCTTGTTTGATTTGTCTGTCTTGGTCCTTCTGATAAACTCTCATAGCACAATTTGACCCCCATCCCTGCAGACCACTATTCTCCAAGTTCCACCTTGGTGCTACCTAGAGACCTTCCTTCCTCCATGTACCTGCTCTACCCCACTTCTCACCACTGAAGTTTAGAGAGAAGCAAATAGCACAGCCTAGGGAAGATAAGATAGAAGACATGGGGGAAAGGTAGTGTGTTTTTGTTTCATTTTGTTGATGTGTGGGGTGGTGGTGGTGGTGGTGTTTACATGTGTTTGTGTGCATATATGTGTGAAGGATTTCACACACAAACGTGTAAGCCAGAGATCTGCATCAGGGCACCTTCTTCAACCACTCATGCTTTTTTCAGACAGGCTCTCTCACTGAACCTGGAGCTCACTGATCGAGCTTGACTGGCTGGCTAGAAGTTCCCCAAGGGTCCTCTGGTCTTTACCTCTCCAGCTCTGCGGTTGCAAGTGTGTGCCACTACACCTGGTTTTTAATGTAGGTGCTGGAGATCCGAGACCGGTCTTCATGCTTGTACACTAAATTATCAATTCAGCTATCTCCCCAGCCAAGGACTGTTTGTTAAAATTAATTTACTGCATGTATATGGAGGGGGGCACATGCTACAGTATGAAAGTGGAGGTCAGAAGATAGCTTATAAGAGTTGGTTCTCTTCTTCCTCCTTGTGGATTTCAGGCAGCAAACTCAGGTCCTTGGGCTTGGTGGCAATATCTTAACCTGCAGAGCCATTTCCCCAGGCCTGCCCCTGGGGAGTTTTCATGCACAGAAGGGATATTGAGGGCTTTACCTAATACTGTAGTGAGGCGGGCTGAGATGCAAAAGCCCGCCAGAAAGGAAAGGATGGAAACTTTTGAGGGGGGTCAGGGCAGAAGTCACGAACTTTCCTGACATCTCGAATGGCAGTCTGGACTCGGGAAGAGTTGTCTTGGCTTTCCCCTCCTCTATGTGCATATCTCATTTTCTGTGATGGGAAGGTTCTGGCTTCAAAACCCTGATTCATTTGCTTAGTTCCACAGCAGCCACGGTCTCCTAGTTACTACAGATATGTATTAACCGGGGCTCCAAGTCTGTTTGCAGCTTCTGCTGCTCTCTACCAACTGAGTGTCTACACTCACGGTAATACATTCAACAATGACTTGGTTTAGTTCCACCTCTCCACCCCACATCATGCCTCATGGTTATTTCTCTTTGAAATACATTTGGGTCTGCAGCCAAACCACCCTGAATGCACCCACTCTATCCTGAAATACATTTGAGCTGATTTGCTTCTATCAGCATTCACTTTGAGTCCTTTCCTCCTATCTTTGTTGATTCAACTTTATTTTGTTTAATATGTAAATCATTCATGTGCTTGACCAGAGACTCCATGTGATGCTTCTTTGCTACCTCACTGGACCATTTCTAACAGGCCCTCATGGTTGATTTTTGATTGACTGATTGCTGATGATGGTTGGGGGTTATGTGTAACAGGGATGAATCCATGAGAGAATTTCACATGGAGATCCTGTAAGGTCATGTCTTTGACATCCATTCATGACAAAGTCCCACGTGCTCCAAAAGCCTCAGGCTATCCAAGGGCATGTACCCAGATGGCAGCCTTGGGAAGCCCTAAAGGAAAGGCACAGCATCTGGGATGCCACTCAGCGGAAACCTGTCCCCAGGGCTTTGACCTTGATGGAGTAGTGGCTGATGAAGGATTTTTAGAAGCAGTACCTGCAAAATCAATTGCCCGAGACAAGTGCTGCTTCCCCCTTTGTGGGAGAGGCTGCAGAAGGAAGGAAAGGGCTAACCTTCCTCCGAGGTCAAGGCAGCTCTGCACACACGTGCTCCTCCGGTGCAGAGAGGGCAATGCTGTTTCAGAGAACCTGGCAACTGAAAGGCAGCCAGGATGCCCTCTCCCTGGAGGAGAGATAAGAACAATATGACTCACTGAATAAATCATTCTGAGAAAAAGGCTGTAGTTAGCACACAGTCTATTTGTTCCACTTTTTAATTATATTTATCAGCCATAAAATCATTCACAAACTATTTACATAATTGGCCATAACCTGTAAACCCGGGGCCAATAGACAAGCTATTCTTTGAGTCAAAGACAAATATCTTAAAATTCCCAAGAAGTTCTGATGCAGTTCACTCCATGAAGTTCTCTTTTCCTCTTTTCACTCCATGAGGAAAATATTCGCAGGTTTGTGAATAGCCCCTGGGGTGCGTTCGGGTTGTGTCGGTTGGGAAGAATGGTTCCTGGGAAGGGAAAAGTCAGCTCAGGAGGCAGGGGACTGCTGAAATGTCCACCATTTGGTCCAGCCGATGCCCAGGCTTCTCCCCAAAGCCTTGAACTCATCGGACAGGGGAGAGAAGTGAAATTGGAGACTGGGTTAAATGTCTCCCTTTTGAATGTTGATGACATCTTTCTGCTCACAATGCAGTTAGAGAAGAATGAAATCCATCTACAGCAACTGTTCTCACCTAGACTTCATGGCATGAAATCTCCAATCCAGAAATAAACTAGAGTCACTGAGAGATTAAATGCTTAGCCTGAGCCACAGCGTGAGGTCCAGATCTAACCATTCCAGACTATTTTTCATTCTCCTTTATGTGTCTCCTTAAACAGAAGCTATAGAGAGACTATTTATTGGTCACATATTACACGCAGGGCGAGGTGCTAGGTGTAAAGGTGACAAGAAGCGTTGGACAGCTGGCCAGCTGGCTATCACTGCTTAATAAACCCCACTGTTACTCTTGTTCAGGATTCTGTGTTCAGGCAGGGCTGGGTTAGTGTTTCTTCTGTGGCTCATGCTCCTGAACTCATGGATCTGGCGTTTCTTCTGGGGCTAACACAGCAGCAGGTTGGTGTCAGCTGTCAACAACTGGGTCAGGTGATTCCTCACAGGGAGGCAGTGTTCTGAAAAGGCCAGCCTCAATACACAAGCACTTTTCAAGCTCCTCATATCATGTTTGATGGCATTTGATTGGCCCAAGAAAGTCAACTGCTGGACCCAGAATCACCATGGGAAGTGACTAAGGGTGTAGGGGTAGAATTTACTGAGGTCAATGAATGTGGTAATCTCTCCACCATAATCTCACGGGAAGACAGGCTATGGGCATTCAAATCAAAAGCACAACAGGAGGCTTGCTCCTGAGTCCGGAAGCCCTAGGCCTGGACCCTTCTCTGTCCTCAGCGGTCTGCTTCCCAGGTCCTAACTGCCACTGGGTTCCCAGTAAGTTTTGGTGACTCAAAGCATCCTAGAGATGTGAACTCTGAGTCTTGGACCGCTCAGCTCTTGAGCCAGCAGCCCTCAGATGTTTGTTTTACGTTCTTGACTAGCTTAAAATATAGTAAAATAAAATAAGTACCTGATAAAAGATATATAAACACTGCATATAATAAACAGCTAAATATAAAAGCGCTGCTGCCCCATTTTATCATCTACTCCGTGGATTTTTTTTCCCTCTGAAGACATCTCAGGGTTATCTGATCTTCCATGTCCTCATTTCCTGCTCAGAACTTCAAAGCTACAGGATTTCTTTGGGTCTGCAAAAGCAGAAGGGATGGAGTGGGCTGTCCAGCATCTGTAATACCCCACAGGCTCCTCCTTAAGCCCTCGCAGCTGGCTCTGGCATTGGGATTTGTTAACTCTCCTGATCAGGGGTCGCCTTCTTCCCACTGGGAATGGTTCTGTGGGGCTGGGGTGTTGGTTTTCTGTCCTGAGCCAGCATTGTGCATGAAGTGGGTCACACAGTAGGGGACCCCAGAACTGTCGCAGACAGTGAGGTGTTACGTGAGAAGTATCACAGAGTCCTGGTGTGTACTACCCAGGAATAAGTTTTCATTTCATATTCCAATCAAGATGGATTCTGCCTTCCAAATAAGTAGTATTCATGTCCTGATCATGCAGTCTGTGCCCACTCCAAAGAGTTAAACACTGCACTTTGGAGCAAGCAGACAGGGGACAGGTGTGAGACCACACGCCCAGGTGGCACACAGCAGGAACAGGCAGACAGACGCTGCCATAGCCTCCGTGTGAAGACTGTCCTTAAGACAGAGTGGGAACAAGGGCAGCGTCAGCAGAGTCTGAGGATAGTAGTGAGCGTCCTCACTCCAGCCCAGTATGAGCCCCGCCGCAGAGGAGCGTGTGTCCTGCCTGCAGGCTTAGACAAGGCCAGTGTCATTTTCTCAGGCCTGCTTGTTAGAAGATTTTCACCAACCCCTTTGCTCGGAGCTCACTTTCTGAACATCTACCCCAGTAGAGAAGGCTGTCTAGACATGGAAACACACATCCCCCTGACACAAGCAGTTTTTCAGTTTGCTGTGTGGACTGCGATGCTCATGGCGATGCTTTCAGACCTTCTTGTCTTCCTGAAGCCCCAAGAGCTCTCATGTTTCCCCGTGTCTGCCCAGGCTCTCTCTAAGCCTAGCTGTGGCGCGTGGAAGAGTCCTACCAAAGTCCCCTGCGCAGTCCGACTTTAGTAAGGCTTACTTCTGTCCGTTCCTAGGACAGACCAACTTCCTGGTAGTGCCTGAAGGCACCCTTCCTAGGAAGGCCCTGACCATTCCCTGGAGGAAAAACAAAACAAACAAATATGTAGAAAACCCTCTGCCTCTCTTTCACCCTCGATTCTGATTCTCTTTTTAAATTAATATGTCTTATTATCAAACCAGACTCATCATCTCTTTTTAATCTTCCTTTTGTTTCTGAGAGAATTTCTTAACTTCCTTCCTGCCTCCCCATAGTGAAAATCTGCCCCCTGGGGCTTGGAGTTAGGCAGTCACAGCTTTCATTTTTTCAAGGATGCCTGGACTGCTTCTCTGGCTGCCATGTCCTCTTAGATCTCACTGACACCATCCGTGTCCTGAGTTTCCTTCACAGGGGAACAGTTTGCTCAGTTCCTCGGACAGACATGGTGATGGTTAGCTTTAACTGTCAACAGAACACACTCTAGAGTCGCTGGGAAGAGAATCTCCGTGAAGGACTGTCTGCATCAGGTAGGTCTCTGGGGGACTGTCATTAAATTTAGTGATATGGGAAGACCCAGGCCACTGTGGGCAGCACTGTTCTTTAGGAGGGGTCCTGAATTGTGTAAGGATGGAGAAGTAAGCTGAGCACAAGTAAGCGGCCACACCTGTGTTTAGTACTCTTGGCTCTTGACTGTGGCTGTGACTGGACCACTGCCTTAAGTTCCTACTATCTGGACGCCTCTGTTGTCACCAGCTGTAACCTGGGACTATGATAAATCCTTTCATTTACTTAAAGCCAAAATAAATGCCCCCACTTGTTTTTGTAGGATATTTTTATCACCCTATAATAACAACAAAAGAAACTAGAATAAACCCCATCTTGATTTTTTCCAATTAATTTTTAATTGATACATAAAATTGTGTGTATTTATTTACATGATGTTTTGAGGTGTGCATGCTTTGAAGAATGGTTACACCTACCTAATTAACACATGCATTGCCTCCCATAATCATCATTTTGTGGCTAGGAGCGTGGACCCTCCATTCTCTTAATGCTTTTTCAGAGGACGACCTATTATCACAGAGAGACACAACAGCACTTTCACACTTAATCTTCTCATCTGGCTATAACTTTGTGTCTTTTGAGCAACGTCCAGTTGTCTTTTAGAGGAAAGAGGTCTTTCATGCCCAATGCATCCTGTCTGCACTGAAAGTTCCAGAGATGGATAAAATGTTTTCTTTCCACAATGGGGAGCTGAAGTCTCTTTCTAAGTGATATGCCATCTGTTTAAAGAGCTTGTATGCAAGTAAAATTTGCTCTGCCGGGTCAGAGGCTCACCAGCTTCCGTAGAGAGTCAAGTGGCAGCGGTGGGAGATGGAGAAGAGAAGGGGTTATCCGAACCTCGGGCCTTTGCGCAGGAGAGTCTGGTCATGTTGACAGCAGCAAACACACTTTGTCTGGAGCAACTGTCCTCTGAGCAAGCTCCCTTGCCACGTGTGTGGCTCTGCCCTCCAACTCTCCACCCTAGATGTTGGAACTGGGAATGACTGTCCCCCACATGTGGTAGTGCTGGAGGAATCTCACCGCTTTCCGTACTCCCCATTCCCTCCCCGCTTGCTGCTCCACATGCTCGTACCTCTCTAGCTCTGGTCTGTGGTCTGGACATGATTTGAGATTGTCCTAGAAAGTTTCAGTACTAAAAGCTGGGTTTCTGCTGTGATTCTGAGAGGTGACAGACCCTTGAAGAGGTGGGGTCTAGTAAAACGGTGAGTATGTCATTGGGAATGCTGCCATCTCAAAACCTCAGCTACTTCTCCCAAGAGCAAGTTGGTATGAATTCCTCTAGCTTCTTACATAGGCTCCCACTGCTAATCACCACACTGAGATGTAGCCAAGAGAACCTCACCAGAGCCTGGGCACCTCCAGAACTGTGTGTTAAGTGAGCTTGTCTTCATGTATTACCCAGTGTCAGGTGTTTTTGTGATTGTGAAAGAAAACAAACTAATGTTAGACCTAATAAAGCTCTTTTGTGTTCCTTTATGTTTTAGTAATACTGGAAGACAGACATACTTATCAGATGTCCTCTTAGGGAGTCCACAGTATTTCAAGAAATAATTTGACCAGCTACAGGGTAAAATCTCCCCCATCATGTTCTTATTACTAAAGACACACACTTATCTGTAGGCCATGGCACAGGGAGAGGAATTTGTTTTCTTCCTGAATCATAGAAGAGTGAGACGAAGTGAGGAAATGGGGAAGGGAAAGTCTCAGATGGCGGAAACCCACACACTACTCTGCTGTCAGCCAAGTTCACGACCTTCACAACTTCAGCGCAGGCACATGACTCCTCCTGGACTCTACCCACTAAACGCCAGCAGCACACCACACCAACTGTGGTAACTGAAAACCTTCAGATATCACCAAATATCCCCCAAGGGACAAAACTGCCCCAGTGGAACCCCTGTCCTAAGACAACAAACCCACACAGAGCTTAGGAGGAGTGAATTCTTGGTGGAAATAGGGAAAACTTTGCATTTCTGGTCAGGCTGACGGAGGGTCAAGCAGAGTCAGCTTGAGGGACATGGAGATAAGAGATGGAAGGGACCATAAGGACAGAAGCCCTGGAACACACAGATCTGGTGAGTGGGACTTTGTAGTCCCCAGGCTGTGGTCTCTGGGGCCTGGGAGTGTGCCCCACATCTGTCTCTAATTTGCTCTGGGTCAGCTCCCCTTTCTCTTCAGTAGAGCCAAGTCCAGGCCATATACAATATGTCAGAAATTCCTCTTATTCCTGGCACATGGCAGCCTGTCTTAGTATCCAGTGGTAGACATCCCATTCAGAGTTTTTAGTGGGCATCTAGAGGAGAGCTCCAAGTCACTTCACCCAGAATCAACCAGGGAGGCTGTGTCTCCTCTATGGATCAGAGGTGACGTGCTATTGGCACAAGACAATAGTGAACCCCTCAAGCAGGAGACAGATGCAGGGTGTCTTTGAGGCTGCGGGGGAGCGATGATTTTGAGGTTTCCCTTAGGACAGTCGCAAGCATTTGAGGTCAGTGTGTATTCTGCTTTGGTGCATCAGACTTGGGTCTAGGCTGGTCAGTGCTGGATCCAGGGATCCAAGATCGTGTTTGACCTGCCTCTGTGCTCTTCCCACAGGAACACTGAGCGTGGTGACCTCATCATTTTCCTCAGCCAGCCCCGACCTCCTGAGAGGCCATCATGGAACGATGAAGACATGAAGACAAAAACTCTGACATTCTTTCATCAAGTGTTACAGGCCACTATGTATCACCTAGAATGACGCCATGTTTTGGAGATGAAGAAATGGAGATTCAGAGAAGCTAAGCAACACACTTGCCTGTTGTCTCAGAACTAGTGACTCCATGGGCTAATGGCAAGCTCCTCATCACAATATTGCTGAACAGTGTGAAAGGAGAAGGCATCCACTAGAATTCTGTAGCTCTTGATTATTTGGAGCAAAGATCTAAGTTTTGTGTTGTGACAGTGGGTTTCAGAGTCTCATATAGCCCAAGTGAGCTAGTAGCTCATAGGTCAGGATGACCTTGAACTCCTGATTCTCCCACTGAGATGATAGGCCTGTGTGCCAACATCCCATTTTAGGAGCTGCTGGATATTCAAACCCAGGTCCTCTGGTGTGCTAGGGCGGCGTTCTACCCTGATAGCTCTAGCCTGTGGGAAAAGCATTCCTTTTAAAGCCAGGTCACTTTCAAATTTCTACCCATTAGAGAGATTTCTGAAGGTAGAATCTGAGATCAAAGATGATAAATATTTTTTTCAATATTCATGTTACATTTTGCCAAAGCCTCTTTTTAAAAATCTTCGCCACTCTGGTAGGTGGGGACATGCACTCTGGATACTTACAGTATGTGCTTTCTTTAGCTATGAGGTCGAGTATGATCTGTGTTCATTGGGTGTTTGCCTTTGTGCTCATGTCCATTGCCTGTGTTTGTATTGCCCCTTTTCTTTTTTTTTTTTTTTTTTTGGTTTTTCGAGACAGGGTTTCTCTGTGTAGCTTTGCGCCTTTCCTGGGACTCACTTTGGAGACCAGGCTGGCCTCGAACTCACAGAAATCTGCCTGGCTCTGCCTCCCGAGTGCTGGGATTAAAGGCGTGCGCCACCACCGCCCGGCTGCCCCTTTTCTTAATATTTTGTAAGGTTTTCTTGTAAAATAAGGACAGTGGCCCTTCCTTGCAGTGTCGAAATCTTTCTGTCAGCATGTGACTTCAGTTACCATTGTTTAATGTCGCTGGGGACCATAAATCCCTTTCTTTCTCTTCATTTATTCGACTGATGTGGTACTTAGAAAGTATCCAAAGTTGGGGTTTTCTCCTGATTTTAAAAAGCTTTTGTTTGCTTGTATGCCAATCCATCCGTAATGCATTTGACTATTTCAGAGGTGGCTATAATTTTGACCTTTTACAAATAACCATTTCCCCTGCATCACTTTTTGAATAAATCATGTCTCTTCCCTCGTGGGTTCCCGTATTTAGTGCTTCAATGTCCGCAGTTGTCTGGGTTAATTCTTGAGTTCTCTCTGTGTACTAATGCTATGCCTGCAGCATTTCCAGCCGCTCTTCAATCTCCCTTCCTACCAAAGCTCCTTCCTCCCCACCCCCTCTCCAAACCTCTCTTTGCTGTGCTGCCTTCTGCATTTTTCCAGATGAAGTTTGGCATTCCCGTGCCACGTTCCTTTAAGAGAAGGAAAATCCACAGTTATTTTGAAGGAAATTGGTTGGGTCTCTTAGCTGCGGCCTCCCTCACAGGGGATCTTTCTGCCTGTACCCTCTTTGCCTGGGACTCCCTCTGTCACCTTGTGACTCCAGCTGCTGGCTTGAATTGCCTTGCTCTCTCCTGGCTGGGCTGCGCTCCCCCTTCCGGGCTCAGCTCCATTTACACCGGCGTCTGTGGGAGCAAAGGCAGCAGTTTCTGCTCATCCTTTGCCAAGCAGCTGGACATCCACCAGAGGCACTAAAGAAAAGATATTGTGGGACTGGGGACCAAGTGGACATCCACCAGAGGCACTAAAGAAAAGATGTTGTGGGACTGGGGACCAAGTGCTTGCCATGAAAGCATATGGGCCTGAGTTGATTCTAGAATCCATGTAAGAAGTACACGGATCTGTAATCCCAGCACTGGTGGGGCGGAGGCAGGGGGATCCCTGGGTCTCCCTGGCAGCCAGCCTAGCCCAGTTGGTGAACTCCAGGTTTCTCCCAGTGAGAGACCCTGTCTTTTATAAACAAGGCAGCGCCAAATGATGGTTCACAGGGAAAGGTGCCTGCTACCCAGCCTGATGACTTGAGTTTTATCCCTGAGACCCACCTGACAGAAGAGAATCAATTGCCACAAGCTGCTCTTCACGTGTGCATGCTGGTCCTGTATACCCACCCTCTCTCTCACACACGCACATGCACACATACACACACAATAAATAAATTTTAAAAATGAGGTAGATGACTTGAGGAATAACATCCAACGTTGACCTCTAGCACACTCATGCATGCACACACACTAAAAAGAAAATCTCTGCAATGAGCCAGGTGGAGGTGGGCAGGGGCTGAGTTTCATCCTGATCTTTAGACAGCTTTGGTCTTAGAAGTTCAGCTGGGCTTCCCAACCTCAGAACACCCACCTGGCGACCCATCTGAAATCTCATCGTGTCTATCAACTTTCTGCTTGATGCTAACGTTCTGAAGACCTCCCCTATCCCAGTCCATAGTGAGGGGACATGAGATGGTTATGAAACTGAACTTCAGTTTTGACAGCAGAGCTTGAATAAACATTACCATGCTTTGTTTCTCCAGATCTGTTGCTAAATCCATTGCTTTCCACAAGTTAGAAGTCCAATAAACAACTTCTGCCATGCTCCACCACCTTCTCAACTGTCATTTCACATGCTCTGAAGCACGCATAGGGTCTTGGTTCCACCACAGAAGTGCTTGCTTTGTGAAGCATTTAGCCCAGAAATCCGTGACCTGGGGTCATCAGAAGCAACTGGGGAATAAAAGCAACCACTGGGAACAGTAGTACCTTTTCCTGTTGGGGTCATGACCTCCAAGGAGGACATGTGATGGTGTTTTCATATCTCCCCTTCTGTAGCTGGGGGTGTAGGAAGGGTCTTGCTTTTGAAGTGGAGTGATCCTCTCATTGCATCTGGAATAGAAAAGGAATCCTATTTCCCTTTGCTTACATCCCAACCATGGATGCTCAGATATTTACCAGGATATCCTGGGTAAATAATCACCAGCCCCTCCTTCTAAATCCGCACTCACACCCTGAATTAGAAAATAAATGGTAGGATGGTTCCTCCTTTGTGTGTGGGAGTGCTAACTTTTCAAATCTGTACCAAGATTTTATAAACAGTATATTCTGTGGTCTCACCCTATATATAGGAGGAGCAGGGCACTGCCTGAGTAGTGGGATGGAAAGGCTGCTTGCGTGTGTCACACCAGCTCACGCCCACACCCAACTGTCACCCGTCCTGAAATTCCTACCATTAGAGCCACTGCTTTCGCTCTTGTGACGGGCTTCAAGAAAACCTTCACTCGGGCACCCCGTCACAGGCGCTGTCGCTTCCTCAAGCTCAGCCTCAAGCAGCATTATTTTCCTATTGCAAAGTTCAAAGGACTGGGGTGGCTTACTAGAAGACAGAAAGGGAAAAATAATCCTTTACCCTAGGGAAACTGGGCAGACATCCCTTAACCAAAGATGAGGCTGACACACGGATGATGTGGTGTGGGCTGCTGTGCCTTCTGATGAGGAGGCTGTTTGCCCTAGAGTGGCCCTCCCTAACGGTGAGAAAAGTCTTGACAAACCCAAGGTAGGAGGCATTCTACGAGATCACTGGCCAGGATCAGTCAAGATTACAGACATAAAAAGGAAGGAAGGCCTAGTTATACCATTGTTCAGAGAAGACGTGGCAGCTAGATGCAAGATGGTGTCAGGCGTGGACCCCGGTCTAGAGAGAGTATCAGTGGAGAAACTGGTGACATCCAGAGTCACAGTGCAATAATATGATATGCTAAGGAAGGAACCTGGGCTGACCGGATTAGGAGAATGGAACAGTTAACAACCATGCAGATTGCATGAGGGGCCTGACAGAAACTATGCTATCTCGACAACATCGTTCCCAAGGACATTACGCAGGGTTCTCTAAAAGAATAGAAGCAATACATAGGGGCTGGGTGTCCAACAATGGCTGCCTGCATGCTGGAGAGCCTGAGAACCCAGGAGACGCTCGGTCCATGAAGCTGGCTGCCTCAGAAGGCCTTGTCTGGTGCTGAAGGCTTGGGGTTTCTTGGAGAGCCGCTGGTCTTCAGTCCATGCTGGTAGGCCAGTGGAAGAGGGCAGCAGTGGTAATAGACGTTCCTGCTGGGGAGGAGGTAGAGACAGGCAGGGGACAGTGCCTTTCCCTCAGTCACTCAGCGGAAGGTGCCACACTGGGTGGTAGGTCTCCTGTCTCAGTCCTCTGTAGAAACATCCTCACAAGCACACTTAGACATGTATCTCCTAAGTGATTCTAAATCACTGTAGGTTGGCCTTTAAGAACGTCATCCATTCCAGCTCTAGGGGAAACCCTCTAGGGTGCAGATGTCCTAAACAGTCCTTTCTGTTTGGAGCTGATGCTCAGCTGTGTCACCTCCCGCTGTTTCCCTCTGCAGTGAGCTTTGCTTGCTCCTTAAGCCCGGGCTATACTGGTTATAATGCTGCCAAGGAGGGAACGGCCAGCTTGTCCCCCCGTCCCCCCCCCCCCCGCCCCGCACGCTAGACGGGGTCTCAGTGGCACTTGTCTTGGCTGTGGGGCCCTGGCTGTCAGCACCCTCTTCTCAAGCCTCCAGGTAGCCTGCCCTCGTGGAAGACATGGCATTGTTCAATGGAGTGCCGACCGGCTGAAACAGGCCTTCACCGTTCCACATCCCCACTCCTTCCGACCAGCCAGACTCAGGCCTCCACCACCTCCCCTCTCTCCTTCCTACAACCCACAAAGAGCGCTCCCTCTTCAAGTGGGATGAGTCCTTCTCCTGCAGAGGCCTGGACTGACCAGGCAAAGGCATCTAAGAGAAGGCCAGGCACCTGGGACACAGAAGCTGGTACCTGACCCGAGAGAAGCAGCACAAAACAGCTCTTTCTTTCCCAATGAGAGGACAGCGGAAGGGCGGGGAAGCTAATGACTCTCTAGCTGTTATCTGCCACATTAAATATTCAGTGTATGGTCTTGGCCATGAGTACATGAAGAGTGATGCGAGATACACGGAATGGGAAGAATTGACGCCATGCCTCCACTGCCCTCCACCCACCAGAGGCAGATGGGAAAGAACTAAAAGATGGAAGATCCTTACCATAAGTGGTCAGGTATGCCCGTAGGCCCAAGCAGCGGAGAAAACAGTGGTCCTTTGCTGTCCTAGGCAATCCCAAGATGGCTACTGGGCATAAAATCAAGACTGACAGCTGCTGCTGGAAACAGCATGTGAGAATTTTCTTTCTTAGTGTAAGTTTAAACTGCACTGTCCTCTGAGATGCAATATTTGCCCCTCCCTTAGAGACACTCGAGAGCTTGCTCCACCAGGCAGAGAATCAGAGGTGCCTTTGAAATCCATGGCAGAAGTGGGACTAAGTCTCTACAGCCCAGGGATTTCCGTCTCCGTGAAGTCTAAAACACCCATCAAAACACCACTGACCGTCAAGACGAAGCCGGGGTGCCACTGGGTACCACTGTGGACGGGACAGCTCTGCATGGGCAAAAGCCACAGTTTCAGGAAGGGAGCTCAAAGGTGTAGAGAGCCAGGACCAACCAGTTTGTAGAGAATCTAGTAGCTCAGCCCACGGGAGGGAAGGCCACAGTGTAAGCTGCTGCATTTTTCTTTCCCAAGGATGAAGGCAGCGGGCATCCACTGTGACTGATTTGAGGATCTGTTACAAACTTTATTGCCCACAAGCTTCAGCCTCCAAGCCTCATAGGATTCTGGGAGTCACCTAACATGCTCTAATACATTCTTGTTTCTTCTTCAAAGGGTCAGATTTGGTTCTTGTTACTTGCCGTTAAGAACCCCCTATAACATGTTAACTCCCTTTGTCCCTGATTTATGTAAATAAATCACATGCCAATGATTCCCTTGAGCCTGGAAACTCTGGATTAAATCATTGGGATGGAACTGGGCTGGGCTGCTGTTCAGTAACAGAGAGCAAAGCGTGGTTTTGTTCCCTTCTTCTCTATCGTCTACTAAATAACACCCGACATTATATCTGAGACCTAAAAACCGCTAGTGAGCCCATGAGGGCTTGTGAGTTAATTATAACGGCTTTTGCTAGGTTTGGCTGTGGTTTTCCTCTTATAATCAAATGTCAGGCATGGGGAAGGGAAGCTTAGTCGTGTTACCGCGGATGTTTTTAACCAAGAATCTAAGGCTGTTTGATATTTTTGGCTTCATAATTCCCATTTCCAGTCCTGATTTGGGAATAAAGCAAGACTGAATTCCAAATGAAAAAGACTTCCTACATGTAACAGCCTGGCGTTTCAGGTAGAAAGTTAAGTCAGGCAGCCAAGGCTCTCTTCACTCTGGTCTTCCGTGTTTCCTTTGGGGCTTGTTGTTTAGTCTTTGTTCATGAGGCAAGCTGGACTTCCTTGCTTTACCAACTCCTAATCTCTGCCTAAGCACTTCACAGAATTTTAAGTGTTTATTCGATATTTAGCATTGTCCCCTTAAAAAAAAATTTAGTGTGTGTGTGTGTGGGGGCATTCCTGCAGGCATGCACTTGTGTGGAACCAGAGGCTAATTTGCAGAGTTACCTTGCCCTGTAGCTCCAGGAATCGAACTCGGGTTGTCAGGCTTGGTAGCCAGCCTCTACCCACTGAACCATCTTACTGCCCAATTTGGGTTTTCTGGCTTTTTTGATTGTTTTGTTTTTATGATTGCAGACTTCTTATATCTTGTCCGTTCTCTTATCCAATGAGACTGTACACTCAAGAGTCTGGCACCAGAAAGCAATCAAGGTGTCCCTCATTTGCTCTTGGATGTCCCAGGAAGGCTGAGCAGTATTTCTTACCTTTCTCTCGCTGCATCTCGTGAAGTAGTGTTGCTGGAGTTTTCCTGCCTGGCCCACAGTCAGGACAAATCTCTCTCACCCACCAGTCCCAAGCCGCTCAAACCCGATCAAGTAAACACAGACACTTATATTGATTACAAACTGTATGGCCGTGGCAGGCTTCTTGTTAACTGTTCTTACAGCTTAAATTAATCCATTTCTATTAATCTATACCTTGCCACGTGGCTTGTGGCTTACCAGTACTTTACATCTTCCTTGTCCTGATGGCGGCTGGCAGTGTCTCTGCCACTCAGCCTTCCACTTCCCAGCTCTATTCTCCTCCTTGTCCCGCCTATACTTCCTGCCTAGCCAATGGCCAATCAGTGATTTATTTATTGACCAATCAGCAACACATTTGACATACAGACCATCCCACAGTACTTCCCCTTTTCTTTTCTTAAAAAGGAAGGTTTTAACCTTTACACATCTCCAAAGTCAGCTTGGTATATTTGGGAATTTGGGCGTAGCTTCTCTTACTACTTCCTGCTGGAGGGGGGCGCTGTATCTTCTGGGGAAACAAAGAAAATTTTAGGATCATGGAGTAGTCCGTGAGGCTGTATCATCTGAGCCAGTTGCCTTGAAACGGTTCTGGATGTTGGATCATCTGGGCCATGGTGTCATCGGAGACCTTTCAGGTGGTCTTGGCTGGTCAAACCTGATGTGTCTTAATCTGGAACAAATCCATAGCCTCTTGCTTTCTGTGGAAACAAAAGAGACTCTTTTCCAAAGCAACATATCCTTACATCCAAATTTTGAAGTCAAAGTATCTTTAAAATATACATACTGGTTTAACTCAGTTTCCTTTATAATCAAATATCTCTCTGTAGTTAAGAATCCCAAAGACAACACAATCCAGACTCTCTGTGTAATAGTCATCTCTACGTGGCTTATTTTTTATATTAATTTTACTGTCTCTTTAAAGACTTTATTTTTTAAAACCATGTATTTGTTTCTATACTGTATATATCATCTTTTTTTTTCTTTCAAGCCTACGTATATTTTACACACATTTTAAACTATTACATCTGAATCTGTCTTATTGTGAATCTATTGCTTTGAACTGCAGCCTTCTAAGCCTGAAAGGGCGCTGGTGCTGTGGCTGCTGGCTCCGCCCACTTCAGCTTCCCAACATGGCGACGGCGGTATGCTTACCGCCAGTTCTGGGAGCCATCGTGGGTCTATGTTTTTATCCAAGCAGCATGTAGCCCAGAAACCTCTTTTTTTTTTTTTTTTTTGTTTTGTACTAGCAAAGGCTAAATCCACAATGTAGCTTAATGTGCCACTTGCAGAGGCCTCATTCCCGCCATACTGCAGGTCGAGCGCGCACGCCAGCAACCCGCCAGTAGCTCAAACCGGCAGCTGCCGCTCATTTGAGAGAGACAATTAGGAAGCTGTTTTTAGCTCCGTTTTAGAATCTTTTTTTTTTTTAGGTTTTAGGTGGAAACTCTTGCCACCACATTGGACGCCATTTGTTGCTGGAGTTTTCCTGCCTGGCCCACAGTCAGGACAAATCTCTCTCACCCACCAGTCCCAAGCCGCTCAAACCCGATCAAGTAAACACAGACACTTATATTGATTACAAACTGTATGGCCGTGGCAGGCTTCTTGTTAACTGTTCTTACAGCTTAAATTAATCCATTTCTATTAATCTATACCTTGCCACGTGGCTTGTGGCTTGTGGCTTACCAGTACTTTACATCTTCCTTGTCCTGATGGCGGCTGGCAGTGTCTCTGCCACTCAGCCTTCCACTTCCCAGCTCTATTCTCCTCCTTGTCCCGCCTATACTTCCTGCCTAGCCAATGGCCAATCAGTGATTTATTTATTGACCAATCAGCAACACATTTGACATACAGACCATCCCACAGTAAAGTAGGGCTCACAGAATTTTAAGTGTTTATTCGATATTTAGCATTGTCCCCTTAAAAAAAAATTTAGTGTGTGTGTGTGGGGGGGGGGGCATTCCTGCAGGCATGCACTTGTGTGGAACCAGAGGCTAATTTGCAGAGTTACCTTGCCCTGTAGCTCCAGGAATCGAACTCGGGTTGTCAGGCTTGGTAGCCAGCCTCTACCCACTGAACCATCTTACTGCCCAATTTGGGTTTTCTGGCTTTTTTGATTGTTTTGTTTTTATGATTGCAGACTTCTTATATCTTGTCCGTTCTCTTATCCAATGAGACTGTACACTCAAGAGTCTGGCACCAGAAAGCAATCAAGGTGTCCCTCATTTGCTCTTGGATGTCCCAGGAAGGCTGAGCAGTATTTCTTACCTTTCTCTCGCTGCATCTCATGAAGTAGGGCTCAGCAGAGAAGGGTCCCCACAGCTGTGGCAAGAGGGGACCTAGGTGATTCATTTTGACATTGCACTCAGCCTTCCAGATAAACTAATTTGGGGTCAACACTACACATTTTTAATTTACCATCGTTGAACATGCAGATTTTTTTCTCATCACTATTCCTTAAACAATGTATTACAGCAACAATTTACATCATGTTTATCTGGAATTAATTATTACAAGTCAGCAGAACATAGTTAAAAGTATATGGGGGAGGGTGGTTATATGCAAACATTATACCATTTTATAAAATGTCCTCAAGAATCTCTGGGTCCTGGTATCTGAGAGGGGTCCAGGACCAACCCCACGCTCTCTCAGGAGAGCTCTGGTTTGCATTCTGTGAGCTAAGGCCACTCTTCAGCATAGAAACCTATAGGCTGGAGGTGTAGCTCAGTGGCAGAGCACCAGCCTAGCATGCACAGGGCCCTGGCTTTGAGCTCCAACACTTGAGCAAAGGGAAAGTCTCTAGTAATGAAACTATGAATGCTACTATATCAAAGAATAAGTATAAATACTTTTAAAGTCTTTTAGATATTCATCTTAAAGTCTTCTAAGTAATTTCCAGTTGAGTCTGGTTAGTTCCACAGCTTCTTTTCCCCCCAGAAACACCGTTGCATTTGGAGTGCAAATTCTCATGGCTTCTGTGTGCAAACATCACAGGCTCTTGTTTTTAAAACCCAGAATGATCTCACAGTGTCAACTGTCCTGTGTTAAGACATCCAAGGCTAACAGAACCTGAATTCTGTCACTGCCTTAGTTTAGACCATGTGGCCCCAGTCTCCGACCCAGGCTGACCTCCAAGTGTCCAGATCCTGAACAGCCTTGGTGACTGAGGAAGAGTTAGGCAAAAGCTGCTGAAGGCAAGACTATGTTCAGTGAGGCTCCCAGTGTGTCCCACACAGCCAGAGTCCCACACAGCCAGAGTCCCACACACACAGTCTTTCTGCCCAGGTTCCTGTTGACTTCCAGCAGCTCTCCCTTCCATTTGCATTTTCTAACACAGAGTATGTGTGTAGTTGGCAATGCTGGACAAATACAAGAACAAATCACTAACGTTATTTCCCAAGGCTCAAATTCCCAAAAAGACATGGCATTAAGCTGTATCTTCGAAAGTCTATCTTTCCAAAGGAACTTGGACTCCAAATAGGACTTTCACAGACCCCCACTCCTACCCCTAAGACACACTGTGGTAAGCTGTCTGTCCTTCCTATAGAGTGACAGCTTGCTTTTATTTATAGCACTTGAAACCCTGCAAAGTTCCTTTTCTTACTCCATCTCATTTGCGTCTTGAGAAAAGAGAACAAGTTTGATTCCAATTTTACCAGTGAGGAAATTGAATCATGTCCTTCCCAAATCCCCAGGATATGAACCTTAGACTGTGGCTGTGTTTGAGATGGTGCCTTGAAAGAAGTAATTACATTAAAATGGGGTCACTGGGGTGAGCACTAACCTAGTCTGACTGGTGTCTTTATAAGGAGAGATTAGGGCACAGATACAAACACCCAGGCAAGCTCACATGGGCACACAGCAAGAGAGTCCTGCAAAGACAAGAGGGGGGCCTCGGGAGAAACCAGCCCTCCCCACACTGCTGTCCAGAAGTTTTGGCTTCCAACGTGGGAAGAAAACCACTTTCTATCATTGAAGCCACCTGCTCATTGGTATTGTGTTATGGCCACCATTGCAGACTAACACAGGCTCCCAGGCTCTGAAACTTCCCCACGTCTCATGCTTAGCAGCCAGAGCAAACTTCAGCTCCCAAGCTCTATGCTTCATAAATCCTGTATGGAATAAACTATTTTTTGCATACAGAAACCAGTTCTGTTGCATAGCTGCAGATGATGCACAGTGGGTCTCTCACTCACTGCATGGAGATGCACAGTGGGTCTCTCACTCATTGCACGGAGATGCACAGTGGGTCTCTCACCGACTGCACGGAGATGCACAGTGGGTCTCTCACCGACTGCACGGAGATGCACAGTGGGTCTCTCACCGACTGCACGGAGATGCACAGTGGGTCTCTCACCGACTGCACGGAGATGCACAGTGGGTCTCTCACCGACTGCACGGAGATGCACAGTGGGTCTCTCACCGACTGCACGGAGATGCACAGTGGGTCTCTCACCGACTGCACGGAGATGCACAGTGGGTCTCTCACCCACTGCACGGAGATGCACAGTGGGTCTCTCACCCACTGCACGGAGATGCACAGTGGGTCTCTCACCCACTGCACGGAGATGCACAGTGGGTCTCTCACTGACTGCATGGAGATGCACAGTGGGTCTCTCACTGACTGCACGGAGATGCACAGTGGGTCTCTCACCGACTGCATGGAGATGCACAGTGGGTCTCTCACTGACTGCATGGAGATGCACAGTGGGTCTCTCACTGACTGCATGGAGATGCACAGTGGGTCTCTCACTCATTGCACGGAGATGCACAGTGGGTCTCTCACCGACTGCACGGAGATGCACAGTGGGTCTCTCACCGACTGCATGGAGATGCACAGTGGGTCTCTCACTGACTGCATGGAGATGCACAGTGGGTCTCTCACTGACTGCATGGAGATGCACAGTGGGTCTCTCACTGACTGCATGGAGATGCACAGTGGGTCTCTCACTGACTGCACGGAGATGCACAGTGGGTCTCTCACTCATTGCACGGAGATGCACAGTGGGTCTCTCACCGACTGCACGGAGATGCACAGTGGGTCTCTCACCGACTGCACGGAGATGCACAGTGGGTCTCTCACCGACTGCACGGAGATGCACAGTGGGTCTCTCACCGACTGCACGGAGATGCACAGTGGGTCTCTCACTGACTGCATGGAGATGCACAGTGGGTCTCTCACTGACTGCATGGAGATGCACAGTGGGTCTCTCACTGACTGCATGGAGATGCACAGTGGGTCTCTCACGCACTGCACGGAGATGCACAGTGGGTCTCTCACTGACTGCATGGAGATGCACAGTGGGTCTCTCACTGACTGCACGGAGATGCACAGTGGGTCTCTCACGCACTGCACGGAGATGCACAGTGGGTCTCTCACTGACTGCACGGAGATGCACAGTGGGTCTCTCACCGACTGCATGGAGATGCACAGTGGGTCTCTCACTGACTGCATGGAGATGCACAGTGGGTCTCTCACTGACTGCATGGAGATGCACAGTGGGTCTCTCACTGACTGCCATCAGGATGCACAGTGGGTCTCTCACTGACTGCATGGAGATGCACAGTGGGCCTCCCACTGACTGCCATGTTGTTCAATTAGTATTTATAACAAATGTCTTCAGGTCTTGAGGGAAGGTAATCCAGGACCCCCTGGCCTGTTCCATAGTCCATCCACAGGAAAACTAAGGCATCCCTCTTTATCTGTTCTTGTTTGTCCGGTGTTCCTTGTGCCCAGTCTCAGCTCCAGGAAGAGAATGATGATTCTAACAAGCAAACTGGCATCTTTAGGCCGAGCTAAGTCCAGTTAGAACAGCCCTTTGGTGGGCACACTATCCCTCCAGATACCTGAGTGTACACCCTCCCTACTCAGCCAGTGGCCAGCTCCTGGCTCAGCTGTTGCTCTGTCCACTGCCTCCTGGTGACTCCTGTCTGTGGTCTTTTGCTTTGCATTGGGACACGGAACTGAAACTCAGGCGTGAGCAGGGTTTTGCATGATGAACACATTTCCCCCTGTCCTCTTTGCTCACAGGCTCCAAACTGAGCTTAACCTCAGGAGGAATGTTACCAATCACAAGGAACAAGACTTCCTCTCTCACAGAGGTGGCCCCAGAACGGGTGACAAGGAGTCTCCCTCTATACTGGCCCCATCACTCCCCCTGCCTACAGGGCTGTAACTACGTTTGTCCCTCCTGGAAGTGGGGTGGGGGCAGGGAGTTAAGGCCAACTTTCCCAGCAGGCAGACAACTCACTATCTGGCTAAGATAGTGACCATTGAGAGTGACAGTGACAGAGTCCATGCTCACAGACACAGGCAGCATGCTCACTCTCTCGGTTCTGGAGCCAGGCTCTGCCTAAGGTCTACCATAATTGACATTGCATCCTGCCTGGCTCCAGGTCCAAAACCTAAGGGTTCTGGGAACTCACGTTCTTGCTTATTAATTTAGATAATGGATTGAATTCATGAAAAGTCTGGGTTGCCATTTTCCTATTAACAGCTTTGTAGCTTTTAGGAAGGCCATTAGATTCATATCAACACACACATACACTTGGCCATGGTCCCAATATACCAATAAAAGCCAATTTCCAATCTGTGATCTCCATGCCAAGTGGTGGAGTTGGATCCTCGCCTGGACTAGGGCATGGTGACTCTGGAGTTGTGAGAACCATAGACAAGTCCTACTGGGGGTGCAGGGAGCAGCTCCCCACCTCTCTCTTAGTGATGTGGGCAATAATGCACACTGTGGATCTCAGTCAAGCGCCAGGATAAGTGAGGGACAGGAGAAGATGGGAGGCTACTGCACATCTAACAGAACACGTCAGTGTTTCCCACTGCTGCATGTCTCTAGCTACATCTTAGCGAGGATGCTGGTGGTGCTGGTGTTTGAACCCAGGGCCTTGACAAGTGTACTCAGAAAGCACTGAGCCAGTGAACTGCCTTTTGGGCCCTCATCCCACCGAAGTTATCATCAAAGCTCCAGGAATGTTTCCAGCTATACAGGGATGGAAATAGCTTCCTGAGGAAGAGTCCCCAGATTTCAAGCCAGAAATGCATCTGGAAGAGAGGGAGCAACCCAGGGCTGTTTTCCTTCTGGCTCAGCGGACCCCACGGGTGCAGAAGGGAGGCGCCAGGAGGCCATCGGACACCCACCGAGAGATCTGCACCTGAGAAAGTCCTCAAAGCCAGGTGAAGTGTAGGATCCTGAAGGAAAAGGATTGCAGGAGTGGGCCACTCCGCGGGGAATCAAAGTCGGGGGCGGGGGAGAGGGGCTGGTGGCCGCTGACAGAAGTGGCTGGCTGGCGGCTCCAAAGGAGACCTGTTCCCAGCTTGCCACTTGGATGGCACCTTTCAAAGCCCCCGGGACAAAGGGATGAGAGACTCGGCAGTGAGGGTGCGGCTCCTCCCCGCCTTTGAGCTCCACCAGCCCCGGTGCCGCCCTTGGCCGCTCCGCGCTCCCTCGCTAGTGTCCTTTGATCCATCGACTGCTCCAGCAGCCCTTTCGATGAAGCCAGAGGAGCCCAGGCGCCCAGCTCCCCGCTAGCACGGAGGTAGGATTTCTTTGAAAGAGAATGAAGATCTTGTTGGTATAATAGGAAGCTGTCCATCCCAGACAAAGTTGGGTTTTCTCTTCCACTCCCCCTCGCTTGTCCCAACCCAAGAAGCAGGTCCTTTGCAAGAGAGCTCCCTCTTCCCCGGGGAAGCACCGTTAAGGTGACTGTCATTCGCACAGGGACTGGGTAGATAGACAACGTTCAGCCACTGCCTCAGCTGGTGCTATGTTAGGGGGTGAGACTATATAGCATCTGTGCCAGCCAGCCGGAAAACTGGTCAGCACCCCACAGGGGGTCCTATACTGACAGTGGCCTTGGCCACAGGTGGGAGGAAGAAGCTCCCAGACAGGACAGTTCCTTCCTCCAGCATCGCGTGAGAAGCATGCCTGCCACTTTGATGTGTTCCTTCACATTGTCTGCTTGAATCCTTTTCAGACCACACCCTGCTCTCCTGGCTGGTTCCACTGGTTGTAACATGACATTAAAACAGCTGTTTTCCTTCTATGTTTACAGACTGCTTGATAATTCCCATCCTGAACTCTTCTTCCTGAATAGGAGACAGCTGCTGTAGAGTTCAGACTTCCAAAAAAAGCCCTTCCAGCTAGGCTCAGAGCCTTATCTTTCAAACAACCAAAAGTAAAATCCTTTAAAAGCATCCCAAATTTTGGAATGGTGTTTAATATCATGATTTCTGAGATTAAGAAACTACAGACTGAGAGAGCAGGAGGGTCACTTGCTGGTCTTGGAGTTGGAAGGTTGAAAAGTGGGCCTGGCTGGGGTGAGGCAGGAAGATGATGTCACTCACAGTGGTTCCAGAAAAATGACTGCAAGCATGTTGTCCTTTCTTCCAAGTGTCCACCCCCACCCCTCCCGAGAGGAGAACATAAACCTCTCAAAGGTCGGGAAGCTCTCAATGTCTTCTGGGTTAGGAGTTTGGGCAATTGTGAAACAATATACTATACTGGTTCGAGCTAGTACCTGCAGCTGGGTGAAGACTCCTCTAACGGCTGTCTGTCACCTGACTCTGGGAGAAAAGGAGCACAGCTCACATTAAGGAGAACTGAGGATCCTGCAGACAGGCTGGGCGATAAGACTGAAGGTACTCCCAGGGCTGGACTGTGACGATTGGCTGGTTTAATGACATTCCTCTGCCATCTAGTGGCACTGAGCCTACACTTCCCTCCCAGAGAAGCTTCTAGGAGCTCCCACGGGCTGGGGCACCTAGATTCAGTTCAGACTGAATTTTTAAATGGCCATCTCAAGGGCCAGTGAGACGGTTGAGCAAGTGAGGGTGCTTCCTACAAAGGCTGGCAGCCTGCGTTTGAGTCCTGGAAACATATAGTAGGAGAGAACATACTCTCAGCAAGTGGTCTTGTGACTTCCACATAAGCTCCGTGGCAACTGTGTGCACTCACAAATTAATTAAAATTTAAAAGTCTCCCAGGCAGTGGTGGTGCACTCTGGAGGCAGAGGAAGGTGGATCTCTGCGTTCGAGGCCAGCCTGGTCTACAGAGCAAGTTCCAGGACATCCACCAGAGAAAGGAGTACTCACCAGAACTTACTTGGAGTCTGTGCAGTAAGGAGTCACTTTATCGTGGACATATGGCTGATAATCTGTGACAAGTGACAACTTCCTCCAAGTATGACTCACAGCACAGAAGCCATACACACATGTAAAAACAGCCTTGCCCTCTCTGACCCTGGAGACAAGGCATTCCACAGATGCCATGCTGTATTTTCTCTGTGCCTTGCTCTCTGAATTGTTTAAGGAGAAAGCAAAGACTTCAATTACATCTTGCTATTTATCTGACTACAGCCTTCCATCCTGCCTGGAACCTTGTGCTGCCCTCAGAGAGCCACATTCCACACTGGTGCTCTGAACTCTGTGTTTACAATAGCTAACATTTATTCAGCACTATGTGATTGGGTCTGTAGGTGTTTTGTCTTCTTGTCTCATTCAGATGTGACAGTAACAACCCTCAGATCATTTCTCAGAAGGCATCTCCTACAACCATCCTTTGCACACGAGGAAATCAAGGCCTTCAAAGGTCAAACAAATGATGGAATCAGGATTTCTGCTCAGGCAGATTCTAGAACATTCTAGAACGTTCTTAGGCATATGGCACAGCTTCCTTCAAGTTCATACTGCCCTTCGCCAGTGGAATTTTAATGAATTACTCTACTTTTTCAGGTGATCAAATTGTTTAACAGTTTGGTCTTGGGCTGGCACAGCTGCTCAGTGGTAGAGCACAGGTATTTCTACAGCCCGGGTTTGATCCTCAGTGCTGCGAAAGAATAAAACTTAAAAACAGGGCTGGGATGCAGGTGAAGGTAGGTAGAAATGTTTGCCATGTGAGAGGGCCTGAGTTCGAATCCCCAGAACCACATATGCTGCATGCACAGTGTGAGTGTCTGTGATTCTGAGCATTTCTACAGGGAGGTGGGAGGTGGAGATAGAATTCCTGAAGCTTGAGAATCAGATAGCTTGGTATACGCAGTGAAAAAACAACAGAGATCCTGTCTCAAACAAGATGGAAGGTTGTCCCCTGACCTCTGCATGCTCTCTGTGGCACTTGAGTGCCAGCACTCACACACTTATACACACTGTACACACACAATCGATGCAGGCATGCCACCACACATGATTGTTTACATGTATGGTTTCCCACCATAAAACAAGAAACACCTTGCCAGGCGGTGGTGGCGCACGCCTTTAATCCCAGCACTTGGGAGGCAGAGGCAGGCAGATCTCTGTGAGTTCGAGGCCAGCCTGGTCTCCAAAGTGAGTTCCAGGAAAGGCACAAAGCTACACAGAGAAACCCTGTCTCGAAAAAACCAAAAAAAAAAAAAAAAAAAGAAAAGAAAAAGAAACACCTCATAAGGCTATTGCCATTTTTGTTGGTTGCCCACCATAACTAGATGGTAAGATCTAGTTCCCAAAGACATACACTGTGCTTTAGCTGCAAGACATACAGAACTGAGGCTGGAACTGAGTTGGAAACCTGGTCCCTGCTGGCTAAAAGTGCTATGTGGGCCACGGGGGCAGAAATGTCATCAGTGGACTTATCTAGAGGCAGAACCTACATGCTGTAAAGTCTCCTCTCCTGCCAACATCACCTTAGAGTCACCTCCTCCCCTGCCAACCATTAATTGTGTCAATCTCAGGGCAGATGTGCCCCATGAGCTCTTCCTCCTTCCACGACAGTGTTGGTGGGCCCAACCTTGTGTGGATCTTGTCTATTAAGGTAGTATCTTTATAATAGGTAATGGAACTTAAAAATGAGAAACTGTAATTCTTTTGTACTCAAGGAACACTGAAGCTCAATCTTCCCATTGGCTTGAACTACAAAAATATTTTATAAATCTTTGGAATTCTAAATTTCTAAGGGAACTTTTCATTACAGAAAACAGAATTTCTAAGAATACAAAAATGTATCCATGAGATTAAAAGTCTATACACAAGAGCCTTCAAGACTGTTTTCACTACGTGTCTAACTCTGCATCCCTCCAGCTCAGCGGTGGCCCTGCCCACCGCCAGGGCAGCCTTTGTCATTGCCGAGCCGGTGTCCACTCCATAGCCTGCTTACTGAAAAACTGGCAGGAAATGTGTGCCATTTTTGTATTTTACAATAATGTGGGCACTGCATTTTTTTTCAATGACCTGCAGAGTAAATTTTATATCAAGCTGAACCAATTAATCTGATCTACCCAGGAAAAAAATGTGACCACATAGAGACCCTGCTCTTGTATTTTTATTTATCTATCTATCTATCTATCTATCTATCTATCTATCTATCTATCTATTTATTTATTTATTTTGGCACTGTGTAATTTGGTCTTGTAACTGCTTTGACAAACAGTGCTGAAGAGGACACTGAATTTATCAGAGCCACTGTACACAGAGTGCATGTTCTTTATGCCTGGTGCTGTTAGGGTTGCGGAGCGTGATAACCAGCAATGGATGTCACCATTTGTCAGCACAAGTCTTCAAAGTCAGCAGGTCTGGGTTCAGACTGACTCTTCAGCTAGTCGCCTAGCTAATAGGGTGACCCCAAGAACTCTACAGAACTCTGCTTGACTTGTCCATGCCTAAAATGGATTTATCTGTTGTAAGCACCAAATGAGTTAATATAAGTCATCTAGGATAGTCCCTGTCTGTCCAGGCCCAGGGCGTTTCCATTGTTATGGCTGTAGATCAATGGGTCTGGAAGCGCAGCCTCTGCCCTATATACATTGCTGAGAGACTGGGAAATTGAACCTAGACCACTATCAGCTAATGTTGTCACACTTTCTAATCTTTAAGGAAAAAAAATCTACCTGTGTGTGACTTTTACAGCAGTGGTGAGAACATCTGTTTATTTCAGATCGAGTACTGAGTCTAGACCAAAGAAACAGATGCACCCAGGCTTAGCTCAGAAAGCCAGTGAATTTACTAGAGTTACTCCCAGGAGCAAGGGCGAGCCAGACCACTGCTTCACCACAAAGCCTACTTCAGTGATATGGGAGGAAAGCCACTTCCTTGGAGCCCTGACACACCTTGCAAGCAGCTGAGCCAACCCATGGGAGCTTCTTCTCTCCCTGCAACTGTTACTGCAAGCTACCTTAAGAAGGGACCTTGCAACGCTGTAAGCTTTGAGAGCTTCCTGGGACTTGTGAGATTCTTGTTCTGTTTTTCTTCCTGAGTCTTAGCACTTGGTGCCAGGAGGGGATGTTTCAATTGGGAGGAAAGCTACACACTCGAAGGCCATATGGTCAAAACCACAGAAATTCCAGGCTCCTACAAGTCTCTAAGGGGAGCCCACCAACTCTTGTTATCAGTCACTGAACTGGTCTCACTGCTCAGCGAAAAGCAGAGGAGTTCCCACATGTCCAGAAGCACTCTTGTTCTGTTACTCCGTCATTCCTTTGACCCACATGTCCAGAAGCACTCTTGTTCTGTCACTCCGCCATTTCTTTGAGATAGGGTGTCATTTCTCTCAAGAGATCATCATTTAACTCTCTTTACCTCTGGCATATGCTGCCTTCCATTGTCCCTCACGGTCTTTGAAGAAACCCTAAGGTTGAAGGATTCTGGGGACAGCTCACAGAAGTTTGGATTTGCTAGCTACGCTCTCTGAAGCCTCTCACCTTTAGGCTGGTCCTTGTAGGCCCAGCTCATTTTCTGTCTACTCATCTGCTCACTTATTTACATCCTTTCCTCGTCCCCACTGTCTGCTACATGTCACTCAAACCGTGGAAAGCACCAGACATTTCCAGTTCACAGTTTCTCGGTACATCCTTTAGCAACTGAACGAGACTCCAATAAGCATTCCATTTGACACAGAATGATAATTAGCTTGTCAACCAAGTTTAGAAGAAACAAAGTCTTCTATTTGGAAGAAAATATTTCAAAATAACTTCTTAAACTATTTTAAAATTGTCCTTCACCTGAAATTAAATATTAATATAATAACCGACAGATTGCCAATACTTTAGAATGGTTGAGACTTTCATGTAAGAGATTGCATTGAAGCAGTTTTTCAGTTGGGTGGTGTGTGAGAGTTCACAGTCCTCTAATTAGTTAACTCCTGAAGGTCCCCTCCATTCATATGCACCTTAACATTTCTTGTTGAACATGTTAAAGGTTGGCAACAGAAAAAGATGCCATCGCTTTGGGTCAGGAACATGATGCAGATGCAGCTCTAGCCAAACACCATTCCTAACTCTCCCCTACTGCCTCTGCAATACTATGCTGCCCTGTGCAAATTCAAGCCAGACCAAATCCCAGTATGGAGAGGGGAAGTGAACAGGAAACTGCAGCCCTAGCCAGGGAGCTATTAGCAATTGCTAGCTGCTGGTGAAGGGACAATCCATTTTAAGAATGCTGCCCCTAGTTAGCCAATTGTGCTCCAGAAGGCCACACATACAATAATATGTAGGCTGTACAAATTGGTCTTGATGGGTGGTGGTGGTGGGGTTGGACACAAAGTTGGGTGGGTAGGGAAGAGGGGGCGGACCTGGGAAGAATGGGGATGGGTGAATATGATTAAAACACAGTGTACAAAATTCTCAAAGAACTAATGAAAAGAACTCCAGTCATCTGGACACTTTCCTTGCTGACACATGGTTATGTTCAGAAAGCGGGGCGGGGTTTGGGAAGGGGAATACACCAGGTATTTTCATTCTTCTAGTGTGTTTATTCTCAGGATCTCCCAGGTTGTGGCCTCATCAATCCACCTGCAGCCTAGGTAGTTGCTGAAGTCAAACATGGGTCGGAGAGTAGAGCTGGACTATATAGGTCTGAAAGGAGGCTACTCCCTCCCAGCAACATCTTACACTCCTTCCTAGTCTTAGTCTCTTCCAGGGGAATCAGAAATTTGAACAGGATCTTTTCAGACAGTAAATAAGTATACACTCCCTTTTATCATGTGCTTGGACTGTGCCATGAATGCTACATGATCCTTAGAGTAAAAATCTATTAAGAGTGTAAGTACCCTTTGAATAGTTTTGCAAACTGATTCTAAAAAAAACAAGCCCCTCAGTCCTCAGGGGAAACCACCATGGGCTTGGTATGCCTCACCCACAACCTTTTTTGCTATATACCTACATGGAGGCACTCACACAGTGGTTTTTTGATGTTTTATAAAGGGTATGTCATCAAAAGTTTTAGAGGACACATGCATATCACCCTTAAGCATTTTTAATACTTAACAAACCATATCTTTAAAGGTTTTCAAAGTTTCAGCTTAGTCAGAAACCCACATTACAGCTGAGTTCTTTCCCACACATTCTATTTAAACTACAGAACTGCTCTGCCAGGCAAACTTTATCATCCTCTACCTGCAAAGAGAAAATCGAAACTCAGAGAAACCAGAGACTTGTCTAGGGGGTCACAGTAGTGGCAAGGCAGGGTCTTCCACATCTAGGACACTTCGTAGCTCTGTGTTCTCTGATGGCCTTGGCTGGAGATGGGGCAGGTAAAAGAGTGTGTGCTACAGTCAGGATCGGAGCAAGGCATCGGTGTATCCACAGCAAAGCTGAAGTGGCAACTGCCCTACCGTAGTCCAGACTGCCAGGAAAATTACACTGAGCCCCACTGCTTCAATCTCTGCTCACCTCCGGACTCTACTGAGTTCAACAGGCAACAAGATGGTTGGTTTTCTGGCTGCAGTTGTGGGGAGCAATCTAAATATGACTTGTTGGGGTGTTAGAACTTTTAACTTGGGGAGAAAGCAGATTCGTGAAAAGTATCCCTGACTGAACTCCAGGGAAAGAGGCCCAAGTGTCCTTTTCATCTCACAGGGTGGTCTGAGCCTCATTCAGAGCAGTTCATTAGGATGTCCCTGTCCCTCTTGGTATGTCTGTCTTTTAAATTTAACTGTGTTCCTTATTACCACAAAGGAAAAACAAAACATTCTGAAAACACAAAAGCAGTACAGCCTGCTGTATTTAATCTCTGACCAGAATAGCCCTACATGCTATTTTGCTTTCTATGTAAACGTAGCATCGAGTAAACTATGAAACACATAATAGAAACTTTGATGACAATCTGTCCATGTATTTTTACGTTGAGAATACCCAGAATTACCCAGGGTGACTTGTGACTTTTGGGGACCATGCTTCATACAGACAGCTGCACCTGAACTCAGAGTCCTGGCCCCGCAGACCTTGTTATATTTGAGCCTGGCATTCACTACACAACTCTACCCCATGCACCTCCAAACCAGCATTTCTACGTCTCGTATTCAGAAGCTATATTAATATTCTAAGACTTAGCTTTTCCTGTTAATGAATCTCTGAAAAATGGGGCTAGCCTGAGGAAATCAGATGCAATGTAACCTGGTTTCCTAAAGTGGCTTTAAAGAATTTTCCCAAAGGGCAACCTTAGGCCAGGGCTCCAGGACTGTACAGTGAGTTCAAAACAGCCTGGGCAATTCGGTAAGTCTAGTCTCAGGGTCAGGGATACACAGTTCAGCATTGTGTATATGTGTGATACCCCAGGTTCAAACACTAGTACCCCAAGAGTCACCTTTAAATAACATAATAGCCTAAGAGTCAGATCAGCCCTTCAATCATGCCACGCCTTTTTCCTACCCCATGCACCCAGCCCATGGGCACACAGGCCAACCACCTCGGCCTTTGGAACAGATCTTCTACAATCCTTTTTAAAAAGTAAACAGAAATGCTCGGCCACTTTACTACTCATCACTAATTACAAGTCTCTAGCTTGACTTGTAATTAAGGAATCACAAACATCTTTTCTGAAAGACTTATCAGTGAAGAGCTGAAAGCTGACATCAGGTGGCATCGAGTCCACAGCTTCGAAATCAAATCACTTCCACCTAAGCTGAAGCCTCATCCACACTGGTTAGTTTATTATTGTGCAAAATACCTGCAACCGTTTAAAGATGATTTATTTTATGTTTCCAAGGTTCCAGTCCATAACTAGCTGTGTCCCTTGCTATGGGACTGGTGTGGCAAGGCACCGTGTGGTGGTGTGACACTGGGGGAGAGAGTTCCAGGGAGCAAGGAGAGAGGTGCATGGAAGAGATAACTGCCTGTCAAGAGGCTTCGCCGCTCCACCAGTGACCTGCTGGAAGCCCTCAACATCACAATGTTATTAAATTACACACCCCTCCCACCACCACAAATGGATCAACCCACTGATTAGGTCAAAGCTCTCTGGATCCTGTGGCTCTCAGCGGATAGATTCTTCAATCCTTCAACACCTGAGCCTTGGTGAGGGATATTTTGTATTCAAGCCAGAACACTGAGGAAATAGTTAGAATGAAATGTGACAAAGCATTTTGTTAACATTAAGAAACTCCTTTTCCCTTCCCTCTTTCCCATTTGAATGCCCTGGTAAATAAAGGCCCATCTAAATAGGAGGAAGAAAATGGGGAATGGAGACAAGGAGCACACGTACAAGACTCTGCTGCAGCTGTTTTGGGTGTTCTCTCTTTTGAGGGATGGGAGAGAAGAGTCTCGAGTGTTCCTTCTGAAATGGGTTGTATCGGTGTCAGAACTGTGGTTCACTCTTTAAAACCATGAGCAGCATGTGTGCTCTGCAGCTGCACGGGGTGAACACTTAAATTGAAGACCAGCCTTTTGCATTACAGTTTTCAAATTGGATCATCCAGATCTCAGAAGGCACAGGGAACTCCTGCTGTTTTGTTTGAAGTTGGTGCCATGGAACCTAGCAGGCATTTATTTACCTATGCATTTTTTAAAAGAATGTTTTCAGGCAAGTGCACACCTTAAAAAAAAATCTATTATGTTGCAATTAGCTCTTAGGTGCTCACTCTGCCAAGTATGCTTAACGTGGCTTCTGAATCCCAGTTAGAGATGCTGGAAGCAGACCTTTCCCAGCCTGCTACACTCACAAGCTCTCCCATGCAATCCTTCTCTCTGCTCACATTCATAACAAACCCAAAACTGAGGAACAAGCTAGCTGCAATTCAAAGAAACACCTGCTTTGGCATGGGCATCTGAGTGAGAGAAGGGACTTACAGGGTGACATGGAGCTGGGCGCTGAGTTTATCCTACCCAGGTGACTAGCCAACAAAGCTACTGATGTATGGCAAGGGCAGCAGAGCTGTGCATTAAGGGGTGCTCACAACACAGGGTCTACGGAAGTCACTGGTCAGCAAGTTTAACAGACAGTGCTTAAAACAAGAGACGCAGAGGGTGCTGAACACACAGACCCGCCTTCCACCCTGGCCCTGATGGTTTTCATTAGAACTAAAGACAACAACTACAAAAAGATAGGATGTGTAGTCTCTCCAGAAGCAAATGTAGTTCCTGGTGTACTGTATCTAGAAACTGGCATGCCAAAGGATAGGCATGGTAAAACAGCATGGTCCCTGGGTAGTGAAAGGTGACTGGAAATCCCGCATACTTCCTTCCATCAAGGTGTTTTGTTTTATACAAATTGTTTCTTAAATGTTAGCTGATGACTAGCCGGTAGAAGCAGCATGTCTTGAGCACATATCCCCTGGTACCTAGAAGGCAACTATAGAGGACACTGTGGAAGCTTCCATCACTGTTAATTGCCTGTATTCTGTAGATCTGAATTTCAGGGGACCTTCCCAAGAATGCATAGTTTATGTGATGTGGCATAAAGGAGGTACCAGAACCCCAGAGAGATGCAAAGTAACACCAAGTGATGTGAAATACTCGTTGCGTGTTAACCCCATTTTAGCACAAAATTGGTTCTTTATTGTTAAAGAAGCTGGAAACTATGGGCACAGAAGGTCCACAGCTTTGTGAAACATCAGAATGTACCAAAAGGTTACCAGCCCAGTAGGAAACTTTCTAGTCTGTGGGACTAACATCTTCTATAAAATGCTCAGCTTTGCTATCTAAGTTTAAAGTGCAATCTGGCAATCAACTTAACCTTACTTCAATCATATTTGAGAGGATAAAGATACATATGGGAAGCAAGAATAATCAGTCTAGTTTAAAAACCGAAATCAAGCCGTTTTGGAAGAGTCTTGTTAATGGTGGAGAATTTGTTTAGCCATGTGAAATGTGTAAGTCACTACAGATGCCACTGAGATGCAGCTTGGTAAACAGGCATTGCTTATTTAATAAGTACAGAATGTACACAGACCCCTGAAGAGCATTGCTCTGTACAGATTATTTACAGAATGCACAGTGTAATCCAGGGCTATCTATACAATGCAGACGCCCACACACTCGGGAAGGGAAGACAGCAAAGTAACAAAGGACAGCCCTGTGCGGTTCAAGAGTCCATTCAAGAAGAAACATACATTTCAATATGCAACTAAGTTCTCATTTAGTTTGTTGTTCAATTATTTCTCTTGTTCACCTTTGACAATTTTCAGGTCGCTAGTGCCACCAACTACTATTGAAGATTAAAAATATTAGTGTGAAAATGAACTACTCACTGGAAAAAAAAAATCTTGAAAAATATTAGTAGAGTCAATAGTCTCGAGGCATGAATGACATTATAAAAAATATCCTTACCAGGGCAACATAATATCACATTTACATTATTAATAGTTTCTGAGTTTTTTTTTTCAGATTTTTTCCTAAATTTTCTTGTAAAAATATTTAGAAAATAATCAACATCCGGTGTAAAAGAGAATTTGGAAGGGTGTACAACACGATTGGGTTCATTTCAGGACACCAAGCAGGCACCAGTCAGGCATTTACTCAATGGTAAAGGTCTAACATGTATGGTCTTCGGGTTTCCCCTTACCATGTTAGGAGATGTGCAGAAGCACCATGAAAACAGCAATGTGCTCGAAATGCTCCCCAGGCCAGTGCTCCAGGTCAGCCTGGGGCTGTCGGGCCATCTACCTATGTAAGTCAATCAACTCTCTCCTCAGCCCAGGAATAAAGAGCAGGCGCGAGCGAGGTCTGAGGACCCGAGCTGCTGCTGTCATGAGACCGCAAGTCCCAAGGGACTAGAAAGCGATGGCCACCATACCTGTAGGGTGCCCGGCAAATGTATTTCCTAAATGAATAAATGACATGTGTAGCCTGATTGAGTCATTTTAAATGGCTATGTAGAACAAAACCAAACCACCACCACCAATTGTTCATTCTGTCCAAACTCACCATGTTCAATCCTTGAGACTGTTTTAACAGACTCAAAATCTCAAGTGGTATGGGGAAAAAAAGGAGTGACAGGTACTCACTTTCAAATGAAAACAGGGGAAGTGTATGGACACCGACACACACAGTTTCTTGCCCAAGGATACCAAAGTATTATTAAATAACTAAAATAGTCACTTACATTTGGAACTAACAATGATCAAATACAACAATACCCCTGGGTCCTCAGGTTCTTTCCTCCATATAGTCAATCAGTAGGAGGACCTCAGAAATCCACAGTAGGAGCTGTTTATAAATCAGTGGAGAAGTTCTCTCAGATACACACATTTTTATACATTACTTTGCTCAGTCCTGACCATGTATGAAAGGACACAGGAGATGCCAAACAAAAAAGAAAACAAGACTTTTCCAGCTTTTTAAGCCTCATAAATAGGAAAAAGAAAGCAGTATGATGCAAGTATGGCTTTTAGTAATGATATTTTTCAATTATTTCATTAAGTTCTACAAGTACATGGTGGCATAAATATAAACACTACTTGTTCCGTTCGGTACTGACTGTACTGTGGACATTACCACTATTTGGTCTCCGCTATGCATGTTTGTATCTTGGAATTAAAAAACCCAATCACTGTAACTCACGAATCAATATCACCTGAGGAACCAGGGAAGTGTAGTTACATTGCCTACGTTATGTAGACCTTTGGAGTCTTCCAGTATGTCTAGGAATAAATGGGCAAATAATTCAGAATTTATTGCACTTACCCTCTTATTTTTTATTCTAATAAATTATTAATAATAAAAAGAGCAAGACATTATGACTAACACTTTTTACAACTATTTAAAAATAAAACAACTTTGAATGCATTTTCACTCTGAAGCTAAGAGATATTGTTTGGATAACAACAGATATCACAAAAAGACACTATACTGACATTTAGTATTTAGTAAATTACATTTATAATCAATGTTGATTTAAGGAAATGTTAAAACACATTAAAAGGGCATTGACATGATCTAAATTTTTAGAGCCCAAACAATTCTATTTATAAAACTGGGCTTCATGTAGCCCAGGCTGGCCTCCAACTCACTTTGTCCTTGAGGCTGGCCTTTAATCTTCCTGCACCTCCTAGGTGCTACCATTCTGGGCACGTATTACTACGCCCAGCTTGAGCCCATACAATTCTTTAAAGGTATCTATCCCCAAAGCTCAAGTTCCTCAGGGGAAAAAAATGCCCAAATACAAAACCAACAGAGGCTTGCCAGATATGCTCCAAGGTCTCCCAGGATACACATGGTCTGAACATAATGCAGTGTTTAGGTTCTGGGAGGTGAGAAAAAAATTCAATGACAAAAACATTGGTACTAACAATTGGCAACATTTAAGTATACATCTTAAACACTGTAGATATCTAACAAGATACAACAATTTGGCTCAAAGTTCCTTTGGCTATGAAGATATAACTGTGTTTTAAATAACAGAGTGAAACATCCCATTTGGTGAAATGATGCTTCGTTATGCTACGTAATCAACCATCAAGACTGAAGAACGGGTGCACACATGAAAAGTTAACAGTGCTAAGTGCTGGCTTCTCTTGGGAACGCGGTCTTCAGAAACACCTGAACCCAGTGGTTCTCAACCTTCCTAACGCTGCGACCCTTTAATACAGTTCCTCGTGATGTGGTGACCCCAACCATACAATTATTTTTGTTGCTACTTCATTAACTGTAATTTTGCTACTGTTAAGAATTGTAACGTAAATATCTGATGTGTGACCCCTGTGAAAGGGTTGTGACCCACAGGTTGAGAACCACTGCCTTAAGCCCGTTACATTTACTTCTGTACAATGTCAGTAAAACTAAAGCATGTCAGTTTCAAAGTCTTCATTCATCTGTTCTAATGATTAGATTCATTTCACATTTTAAAATATAATGAGTCCACAGGAAAATTTTAAGTACACACATTGTTTAAAATCTTAGTTTAAGTAACTGAAGATGTAAAAAACTCAACTAGTAACTCAAACAACTCAAATGTGAAAACGTAGCTATGACAAATAAGGAAACCTGACAGACACAAATAGTGCCTGGTCACTGCTAGTTACCAACAGCCAGTTTTCCTGTCTAGCTGTCATTAAAATCAGAATTAAGCATTCATATACATCCTTACAGCACATTGCAAGGCTACTCTGTGATTCCGGCTAATTGTGATGGGGTTGTGAGATGTTGCCCTGGCTGGCTTTGAACTCATGAGCTCCAGATCCTCCTTAGCCTTCGAAGTAGCTAGAACTATAAGGCGATCACTGTGCCCAGATCAAAACTGAAAACTTCATGATTTCTCTAGGTGTCTTTGTGTGTTGCAGAAGTAACGGATGGAGAACACCTGTCTTTTCATGAATACTTTTCAAAGACTGAACTCACTAACGGAAGAACTATGGCAAAGTTTTTTGTTTTGTTTTGTTTTTTAAAAACCCTTGTACTAATGTTTAGCACTTTAGGGCAAAAAGCAAATTAGATGTTGAGTCAGTGACAAGGTGGCTGAATTGCACCACATAGAAACGGACTTCATTGAGCTCACAGTACGGCACACACACCAATGCATTCACGAAAGGGCACGTCTACACAGGGAGTAAAATGAACTTTTGATTAGTTGACACAAAGCAAGGGCTGTTTCAGGACACTGGACAGTGGCACCTGCTGGTCTGCGGCTCTGGTCTGTCTACTGGGCAAGAGCTTTTTGTTAGGTTTTCTTCGTCCTCTGCTCCAGTTCATGCTGGTGTTTAATAAGGCGTTCTATTTCTGTTCCAAGTGTTTGCAGGTTTTCCTTTAATAAGTGGGGAAGAGAAAACAGAAGTACTGAGTATAATACAAGTACCCTGGGAACTACCTTTGCCTAAACAGTGGAACTGAGTGATTAGTTCTTGGAACTAAGATAAACTAGACTAGACACACGTGTTTTAGTGAAACAGGCCTGTCCTTTTTTATTTATTTATTTAATTTTTTTTTTGGGGGGGGGACAAGGTTTTCCTGTATAGTCCTTGCTGTCCTGGAACTCCTACATAGACAGACCAGGCTGGTCTCAAACTTACAGAACTTTCCTGCCTCTACTTCCCAATACTGGGATTAAAGGCACGTGATACCACGCCTGGCCCCAAGTTATAATCTTTTCACTGCAGCTAAAGCAAGTTTTAATGTACAATGATTACTTAGACTCAAAACTATTTTTTAAAAATCTATTACTATCAAGGCCCATGCATAGCAAAGACAGAAAAGTTGGGTCAGACAACAGCTTAAAAAAAAAGCCACAAAATACACTTCAAATGCTGCAATATTGAAATTATAACTGTAGTCATATGGCAAGAGCCATCCATGGTGAAGTTAAAATGCACCTCAGAGTCTGAGGCTGACTTCTCTCTGGGTAACATGGTATCTTGTGTTAGGCAAACAGCCCAGTGCTAGCCGATACTCTGAAGAGACATCATTCTGTCACACTTACTGAGTGTAAATGAGTAAGAAACACAAATACCTTCAAAGTAATATTTTTTAGTAATGTATCTTCCAAAACAGCCTGTAATTTTCGGTTGATTTCCAAAGAGAGCTCCAGTGTTAGCCCACTGTCAGCGGGATGGGATGTGTATAAGGATGCCATGATGCCACCGCGTTTACTCAAATGCACTTTGTTAAAATCAGATGCTTCTGAAGAAAGTGTGCCTGATTCTTCTCGTAAAATGTAACTCTGAATTATTCTGCAAAACAAAATGATACTCTGTGTGCTTGCAGAATAAAAACACTAGGATTGTAGGAATCAAGAATCACAAGCATAAAGATGATTAGCATAAAATAGACATCTGTTAGGCCAATAACCTACGTTGGTGTAGATTTTCCTTACTAGATGGTCTCTTAACCTGTCCCTTTTTTGCTGTATCATGGTAGTTAAAGAAATATAAACACAGCTTGTCTGTTTCTTTCCTTACGTGTATGTAAATATTTTAGTCATTACTTTATTGGTTTGATTTTAACAGTTTCTATTAAACTCTATTTTGCCCTTTCTTTTAAAATCTACAAGCAAAATTTTCTATAGGTCTAAAATTATTTCAAAATAACTTTAAAAGGTTTAGGAGCAGACTTGCATATGAAGACAACTCTTACTGCAGTGTGATGTTTGTGAGAGGAATGTGACGTCACAGACTGTGGCTCAGTCAAGCTGGGTTTGGAGCGTAGCTGGGGGTCTGTCCCTCGCAGGTAAGGGCTGGTCCTACAGATCTAGAGAACCGACTCTGCTGCTGAGTGGGCATGAGTGGGTCTAAGGAACTGATTAACTAGTCCCAAGTACAGTGTTTTACACCAAGAGGAGCTCAATTATTGCCCTATTAGGTTTTGACCAGTAGGAAACAACTCTCAAAACTCCATAATATCTTTTAGAGTCACTCACTTTTAAAAGCTAAATACATTTTTTTTAAAGTCCCAAGTTATTTTAGTATGTTAAAAAGCAAAACCTCTACCCTCCACTCCCTCTCTCCTCTCCTCTCTGATGCTCCCCCTTTAAGAAGACAGTTGGTTGTCTTTCATCTTTGTATCCCTTAGACCTAGAATACAACAGGTGATCAAAAAAGATGGAGCCCGAGATGTGTAGGAATTACTAAGCCAGGCACAGAGCTGCTTGCCTATAGTCCCAGCTACTCAAGAAGCTGATGCGGAAGGATCACGTGAGCCCAGGAATGCAATGCCAGCCTGAATAACATGGTGAACCCCATGGAAAAGATCAGCGTTTCACCAATTTCCCAGGCCACGCGAATGGCAGTCCTCTAACACAGGCTGTGCTACCACAGTAATACATACTTGGTTTTCTTTCTTATCTCTTCTACCAGCTGTTTGATGTGGTCCTCCATGAACTCTATCTTCTCATTCTTCCGGGCATGCGCCTTCTGCAGCCGCACTATCCTCTCAATCAGCATGGCCTTGTCCACTTCTGGGAAGTTGTCCACAGCCACTGAGGAGCTGGTATTCTCTGGAGATCGGTCTTCAGCACTGCTGCGAGCATTAAGTGACCCTGAAGACAGAAAAGCAAGCTCAGTCAGAGTGCATGACCGGGGTCCCCTCATCTCATCCATTCTAGGAGCACTGTCCAATGTTGGGCAAAGAACACAGTGGGCTCCCTGTGGAGGCCATTCTTCTGCGAAAGCACAGATGACAGCAGGTCAGCAGTGTCGGTTACATTGCACAGGAACGAGATGGAGAACAGAGAAAAAATCTTCAAAAATAAAGAATAGCAAAAAGTAAACGATAAGAACATTGAAAAAAGGGGGGGTAGGAGAGGCAAAGAGGCGTGTGTGGGAGGGGAAGGGAGGGAGAGGTGCCACTGTTCAAATCCACTCAACAGTCACATTACTAGTGTGCTTGGACACATTATTGAACCCTCGGTGGCCTAGGTTATTTCTGCTAAAAATAGTAACTTACGTCACAGGATTGTCACCCCATTTAGATGCCATTACTACAATGCACGCAACCTAGACTTTGTAAACGTCAGTATTCCAGCAGACCATGGGAGATCAATGTCTGAGCCTCTTCCCCCAACACAAATGGCCTCCTCAATATTACAGACCTGAGGCAACGATACCCTAGCCCCATTACACAACCAAGTAAAACGAGGTCAGCTGGGACTTAAGATACAGTGGTGATTTTGAACCAGGTACTTTCTGGTCACATGTTCTGTTACTATGGTAACTGCTGCTGAGGCTTTGACCCTAACACACACTTCTTAGACTCCAACAGAAAGAAAATGAAGGATCAAGAGGGAGAGAGGCAGAGACAGAGAAAAGAGAATGAAAACAGATACACAACTGTCTCCTCCATATGTGGGAGATACCCATCTATAGGTTCAACAATCCCCAGATTGGAAATACTTTTTAAAAAGTGTCTACACTAAACATATACAGATTATGTCCTCAGCATTCACACTGTGTTAGACACTAGATATTATCTACACACTCTAGATACGTGATGTCAAAATGATTTAAAGTCTGTGAGAGGATGGCATAGATGATACACAGAGACTGTACCATCTTATACAACTTTTTAGTATCCACTGCATGCTCTGGAACCATCCCCTGTGGATACCAAAGGAGAATTACAGGTATAAACCTGATGCTACATAAGGATGGCCATTTTGTCACTTCTTAGGTGTTAAAATTTGGAAGTAAGAGAGTCCACATACCAGATACGGATAGATACAAATCTAAATTTCAGAATTAAAAGAAGTACTGCACAGAATACAAACATGGCAGGTAAAGAAAATGGGGCTCAGTCAGATAGAGCCCAAGACAAACCTGGAACCTTGGCAAAGAGCAGGATGTAAATATCTGATAAGGTATATTTTCCATAATATAATTATATGTAACTTCTAATTTATGTTTCAAAATGAAACAAAGCCTATAAATATTTCTTAAAAGACTATTATTTATTTATTTATGTGTTTATTTATTTATTTATTTTTCGTTTTTCAAAGTCACAGTTTCTCTGTGTAGTTTTGGTGCCTGTCCTGGATCTCACTCTATAGACCAGGCTGGCCTTGAACTCAGAGATCTGCCTGTTTATGCCTCCTGAGTGCTGGGATTAAAGGCGTGCGCCACCACCATGCAGCAAAAGACTATTTTTTAAACAACTACCAACTAAGCTCATTCTTACCTGATGAACTAGAACGGCTTCCCATGCTGCTAACTTCTTTATCGTAGTTCCCATTCTCAGTCTGGTCTAATTTTCTCCGTGCTGTTAGAAAAATAAATGGATTACTTGTGACAGTTTTAATGGCCATTTGCTCATGCCATCTGACATTAACTGCTAAAGTCACTTGGGCAAAAATGGCCTAGCCCACAAGACAATGGTCCTTGAGATATATCTTAGAACACTGGGGATGCCATTCACATAAAATGACTTTTGGAAATGTACACGTTAAATGAAAACCAAAGATAACTGAGAGCAGTACTTTTGCTTACAATGACTTGAACTTTCAGATCCTTCTCAGTATCAGAAATCTCTCCCAAATTTGCCTTCAGTTACATTTGCAAAAAACATGTCGAGAGAGCGGTGGACCAGAGATGATGAGAACCGACTGCTCTTCCAGAAGACCAGGTCCAATCCCCAGCACCTACACGGTGGCTCATGACTGTGGTGATATTTTGTTTGCAATCTAACAAATAAAGCTTGCTTGAAGATCAGAGTGTGGAGCTAAGCCACTAGTCAGCCATAGAGGCACACATCTTTGATCCCAGCATTTGGGATCTCATGCCCCCAGCACTAGGGAGATGGAGACAGGAAGTGATATGGCTGGGCAGAGAGAGGAATATATGACGGGAGGAGACAGGGGCTCAGCCCCTTTCATGCTGAGGATGAAACTCCATAACTCCAGTCCCAGAGGATCTGATGCCCTCGCTGGTGTCTATGAGGAGCAGATAAGCAGGTGGTGCATAGTGTGCAGGCCAAATGCTCACAGGCATAAAAACAGATAAATCTTAAAAACAAAAAACAAAAAAACTGAATTCAGCTGGCCTTGAACTATGCAGATGAGGATGAACTTGATCCTGCTGGATTACAGGCATGCATTAGCATACATGAATTTGGGGGGAAAAACACATTTAAACAACTTTTGCAGGTAGCAGAATGCAAAGCAAAAAGGTTGAGATTTTCCCAACTGGCCACAGGGAGTTTCCTGATTTTCACCTCCTGTGGTTTTGTGAAAAAACAGCCTTTAGCATGAAAGCAGACTACTCACAGGATTGCAAGTTTAGCCATCTGAGTATTTGTAATTTAGTCTGTGGATGTTAACACAGTGAAGAAGAATATACAGGCTGAGCACAGTGGCACATCCCTTTATTCCTAACACCGAGGAGGGTGAGGCAGAAGACTAGGTATGTAAGGTCACGAAGACTGCCGCAAGGATGATGACAAAACCTGAGCGTAAGAGAAAAATCAACCCCACACACAGCTGAACGCACACAGGAGCACACAGAGCCAGTGCGCCTCCTGTGTCAGATCTCTAACACACACAGGCACATTCTGGGGCCCAACATGCAAGACACGAGTACCTTGCTGGAGCTGTTTGCTAAGATCCTTGACATTGGAGGCGTGTTTGCGCCTCTGTGTTACTAACTCATCCTTCAGTTCTTCCACTTGGGTGCTCAGGGCTTTAACTTCTGTCTGCATAGCGGAGAGCTCGGCCTGCAGGCTCTGGACCTCCTCTTTCCGCAGTCCCTCCTCTCTGAGCAATCTGCTCTCCTGAACAGAAAGTACGATATGGTTACAAAGCACTGGATTTTTCTTTCTCCAATTATTGCTCAATTTAAAACCTTAACATTATAAGGGAGAATAGACTCTCCTGTGACAGCTCCTCCTCATCTTCACCCAGCAGCTCAGGGAACATCAACAGGGTCGGGTGACACCCTGTGTGGGACACAGCTTCAGTGTAAGTCTCTGAATTTTTGGAAGACTCAAATTTCTTTGTTTCTTTTTTTTGAGACAAGGTCTCACTATTCCTGGCTGGCCTGAGCACTGACTCTGTAGACCAGGCTGTCCCTGAACTCACAGAGATCCACCTGCCTCTGCCTTCAGAATGCTGGGATTAAAGGCGTGCGACACCACTTGGCTCAAATCACTTTTATGAGCAACTAGACGGCACTTTTATTACTCAGGAATATTGTACCATTCTAAACTACTAATAAATAAATGCCCTAAAAAAATGGAGACTCCAGTTAGTACTGACAGAAATCATGGTTTCCTTATTTTCAAAACTGTAATATTCTTTATCATTTTAGAAAAATTCTATTATAGGAATTATATTCATTAAACAGAAAAACAAATATATTTTTACAAAATTTAAAAGACAGATATTCCTAGAAGAACTAAAGCTAATTACACTAGACTCCGCCTATATAACTAGAGAAATTCAACCTGTGCTTCTTGCTGCTGTTTTAAGAACGGACGCTAGGGGCTGGAGAGCGATGACTCAGTAGTTAGGGGCACTGCTGCTCTTCCAGTGGACGGCAGAACAGCGCCATCTGCTGGCCTCCGCACTGTACTACGTGGTGCACAGCCACGTGCAGCACACACCCATTAGGAGGAAAAGAAGGAAACTTATACTCACTCACCAAGTGAGCGTTGGTCTGTGTCATGTGCTCGCACTGGCTTTGCAGCTGACTTTCACTGCAGGAGAGGCTGTCCACTTGTGACTGCAGAGAGCAGGACTCAGACTGCAGCTGTGCGTTCTTACTAGTGAGCTTCTCCGTGAACAGCAGGAGCTCAGACTCCCTTTTCCTGCTGCCTTCGATGTCTTTCTGTAGGTCATTAATCAAAGAATTAAGGCTTTCCATTTCTTCCTTCAAATGTTCAATTTCTTGTTTACCACTAAAAAACAAAGTTTGTATTGAAGAAAAATTAAATAAGCTATTAAAAACATTAAATTAATGGTGTGGAAATTTTCACTTAATGCTTTACAGAGGTACTTGTGGTCGTACGTCCATTCAAACACGACAGTCTCCTATGTTAAGGGAAGAGCTATGAAGGTAAGTGAGCAAGGCTTCCAAAGAGCTTTTCTAGTGAGCAGGCTAATGGCAGGAGTGTGGTGACACACTGAGCAGGCAGGCTGCCTGAGCTCACTGGGTATGACCACCATCCTGTGAAAGGGCAGGCAGGCTTCTGAGCCACGCTTTGTTGTTTTTGGTTATCTGCCTCAAATGTATCTTGTTGCTGCACTATGAAAATAGCCACACTCAAAACTCAATGGAACACTGTGGCAGTGTCCTAAAAGGCCTTCCGTTTACAGGAGATGGAGCAGCGGTTCAGAGCACTGGGTCTTGCAGAAGACCCAGGTTTGGTTCCCAGCACCTACATGGTGGCTCATGACCATCTGTAACTCCAGTTCCAGAGACCTCACTTTCTTTTCTGGCCTCCAAAGGTACCAGGCATGCATGTAATGCACACACATACAGGCAGGTAAACATGCATATACACACAGTTTTTAAAATCCTGTCAATGTATAAAAGATAGTCAGTAGACAGACAAGAGATAAAGGAGTAATCACAGGACCCACAGCAGAAGTGGAAGGAGTATCAGAGGAGGAACATGCCCTGCACCAGGACAGGGAGAATGGTTATGAATGCTGACAGCTCAGAACTGAGCACAGGAAGCTGAAAGAAGAGGCACCAACAGCTCCTGTTTCCTGCAACTGATCCCAGGCTAGGAGGGAGAAAGCAGAACACCTCAGGAGGGAGGAGGCCTGAGGGGGACAGGGCCGGTGACAGGCACACTCGACCCTAGTCGAGGAAGGCAACTGGGAGGGTGAGCAGCACTTCTTCATGGAGATGAGCAGCACAGACAACACAAATTTAACCTGACCCAGGCTCTGCTAGATGATATCATGAATCAAGTTTGTGTTGTGGATGACTGACTGATAAATAAAGCTGATTGGCCAGTAGCCAGACAAAAAGTATAGGAGAGAGGAAAATTTTAAAAAGTAAAAGGCTGAGGCAGAGAAACGCTGCCAGCCACCATGAAAAAAACAGATGTTAAGATACCAGTAAGCCACGAGCTACATAACAACTTATAGATAAATAAAAATGGGTTAATTTAAGATATAAAAACAGTTAATAAAAAGCCTGCCATGGCCATACAGTTTATAAATAATGTAAGTCTCTGTGTGTTTACTCGGTTGGGTCTGAGTGGCTACGGAACTGGTGGGTGAGAGAGATTTGTCCTGACTGTGGGCCAGGCGGGACCAAAAAAACTCTAGCTGCAAGTCTAAGTGATTTTGAGACGTCAAGGAATGATGTCAGTTTCTGACCTCAAGCCACACACATGCAAAGTTAAAGATCTAGGCACAGATTCACGTTTCCCTTTCAGAAGAATGACAGCTGTGAAGCTGAAGACAGATAGACTGAATTCACCCCCACCTGTGACGGTTCCTGAACTAGAAACTTTGATTTGACTTCTAGGAGTCAAAGACACAGACTGAAGAACTGCCAACTCTGCCTTCAGAGTGCTGGGATTAAAGGCATGCGACACCACTTGGCTCAAATCACTTTTATGAGCAACTAGATGGCACTTTTATTACTCAGGAATATTGTACCATTCTAAACTACTAATAAATAAATGCCCTAAAAAAAATGGAGACTCCAGTTAGTACTGACAGAAATCATGGTTTCCTTATTTTCAAAACTGTAATATTCTTGCCGGGCGGTGGTGGCGCACGCCTTTAATCCCAGCACTCGGGAGGCAGAGCCAGGCGGATCTCTGTGAGTTCGAGGCCAGCCTGGGCTACCAAGTGAGTTCCAGGAGAGGCGCAAAGCTACACAGAGAAACCCTGTCTCGAAAAAAACAAAAAAAAAAAAAAGAAAAAAAACAAAAACAAAACAAAAAAAAAAAACCAAAAAAAAAAAAAATAGAAATTAAAAAAAAAAAAAAAAAAAAACTGTAATATTCTTTATCATTTTAGAAAAATTCTATTATAGGAATTATATTCATTAAACAGGAAAGCAAATATATGGTTACAAAATTTAAAAGACCAGATATTCCCAGAAGAACTAAAGCTAATTACACTAGACTCCGCCGCTATGACTAGAGGACTCAACCTGGGCTCCTAGCTGTTGTTGTAAGAACTGACGGTGGCTGAACTTACAGACAAAATGAAAAGCTTGCTGCTCATTCCATACCTCTGAAGCTCCTCCTGGATCTGATCTGTCGTTTTCACTTTGTCCAGCAAACTCTGAATTTCAGCTTTCTGACGATTAATAATTTCCCTGTATTTTGATAATTCGTCTTCAGTTCTTAAGCGTTCATCTTCTAGACATTTTGCCTATAAAATGATCACAATCAAGCTGAAGTACCTCAGACAGGAGGGACACACAGCAACCCGAGACACACGCTACAGGGCTGGTGAGAAGACGGCAGGAAGTCGCCCTGCTTCTCCAGACTCCCCCATCTCTCTCCCTTCCGTCCCAGCCGTGGAGAGCTGGCTGACACATGGGGAAGGACAAGGCACACATGGCACAGACCTACTTCTAACATGTGGAGACGGCACTAACAGTAACATGAACACTAACAGGGCCGTCACTCTGACAGAGACTACACACATGGGATTCACTCATGTCAGGAACTAAAATAATACCCGTCCTGCTGTGAATACAGCCAGAGTATCCTCAGTCTTAAAAGAGTGTTTGGTGCTGACACCACCATAAGGTCCGCACCCTTCCTGCCACCTGCTTTACGGTCCTTAGCTCCAAAGCCCACGCGTAAGGTACAGACACTGCAAGTGTGCTTGAACAGGGACGCATGGCAAGCACTTCCTGTGACTAGCACGCACTCAACTCAACAAGAGTCGGTTGCTCTGCTAAGAAAATGCTATTTTTTCCCTGAGTTCTTTTATTTTAAAGAACTTCTAAGTAAGTATTCCTTCCCTAACACTTTACAAATCAGTAAATTCTAAGTGAAAGATATTTACCTCAACTCTGAGTTAGGCCTGAAGATTTGATTACCTTTGTTCTCAATGTCCGGAGCTCATCCATACCCTCCTTAAATGTCCTCTTCAGATCTTCCAGTTCCTTTATTTTGGCATGATGCATCTGGAAAAGAGACACAAATCCTAATGCAACACATGAGCACTGGCAGTTTTTCACCTGCTTCTTCTAAAAAGGCCTTAGATGCAGACAGTAATGAGTACCCCATTCCTTTTGTATTACATAGTCTAGCCTGTCATATATTCATTATACAACACAGAAGAACTGAACTCCTCACCTCTAGCTGGTCAGATTTTTCTTGCATTTGTTTTTCAAGTTCTCCTTTTGTGACTCTGAGTTTTGCATCAAGCTCATTTGACTTAATTTCTTCTGATTCCTAATGTAAAAACAATGAAAAGTATTTATACTGTGAAAATGAACAAAGCTTTGCAATCAAGTTTACTAATTGTGCAGTAGATTATGCAGCTAAAATTAAAGAATGCATTGAATGATTTTAAATGTTAACTTTGCAGAACCAAGAATAGTGCACTTTGGGTTCACAACATATTACAGAAGAATGTCTTTTAAGCTGTGTATTTCTTCACTCTCTTCATTATCTTGACATTTTCTAGGATTTTTTTTTTTTTTTTTTTTTTTGATGAAAAGATCTCTAATGAGTCTGAGCTGCATATGTGGTGCAATTGTGTGCCTGTGGGCCCATGGAGGCCAGAGGTGACAGCAGGTCTCTTCCTCAACTGCTCTCCACTCCACCTTACTTTTGAGACAGGATACCATGCAACCTCAAACTGACTGGCCAGTGAGCTCCACAGATCGGCCTGCCCCATCTCTCTTCACCCTGCCAAAGCCAAGGATATAGATGCATGCTGCCATATCCAGCTTTTTATGTGGGTGCTCAGGTCCTCATGCTTGCATGGCAAGCATTTTCCCCACCAGGGTAGCTTCCCAGTCTTCAACTGCAGCTACTTTAACACAGGAACTAACTTACGTTTTACCTTAACTGTCCTAAGAAATCCATATACACTTCAAATTTGGCAGAGATAGAAAAACCATGAAAACAGAGTTCTAATAATTAGTCTATTTCAAAAAGGAAACATACCTGATATGTTTTTATCATATCTTGACAGTTTTGCCGGATCTGATCAGCTTCTTCCTTTGCCTGTGTTAATTTTGACGTTGTTTCTTTGAGTTTATCTTTGGTTTCCTACAGTGACAAAGTGACAGAGACAAAATTAACCATGGTGATATGAAGAACAGTAAGAACAAAGATAGTTCTGCTTGTGATGGTTTGCATGAAACTGGTCCCAATAGACTCGGGGAGTGGCATTGTTGGAGGTGTGGCCTTGTTGCAGGAAGTGTGGCCTTGTTGCAGGAAGTATGTCACACAGGGTGGGCTCTGAGGTTTCAGAAGTTCAAGCCAGACCCAGTGGCTTACTCTTTCCTCCTGTTGCCTGAGGATCCAAATATAGATACAGAACTCTCAGCCCCTCTCCAGCACCATGTCTGCCTGTATGCCGCCGTGTTTCCTGCCATGACGATAATGGACTAAACCTCTGAAACTGTGAGCCAGCCCCAATTAATGTTTTCCTTTTTAAGAGTTGTGTGATCATGGTGTCTCTTTACAGCAATAGAACAGCACTGACTAAGACAATGCTGTAGCACTAGACTGGGAAGTAAGCAAGAGTCTAGCAGTAGTTTTTGTGTCTGATAAAGTGAAAATGGTCAGCACAGTTAATTGATGGATATTAAATAAGTTAAAATGAACAGTTTTCACCAAATTCCTCAAAATGACTATGGTGGTAAGAGAAGTGGAATGTTCAATGGTTTTCTGCACATCCCAGAGATCCTCTGGGTGTAGCTGTGACATCCACAAGAAGCTCCCTTTGACTGAACAATGCTACTAAACACGGTCTCTGTTTCTAGCTGCTCTACTAAAATGGCAGTTCTTCACACAGGATTTTAGGGATTACTCTCATCAAATCCGGTTGCTTTTTTTCCTCATTCTTATTCATTACTCGCCTGTTCCAGTCCTGACCACCCTGGCTCTTCACTCCTTGCCCAGTTCCCACTGAATACATGTATACTCTCTTCTGTGTGTCTTCATTGCTTGCTTTCTGCTCACCGGAGGGTGACTTCTCCCACCTTCCTGACTGCAGATGCCATGTGACCAGGCCTCTCAAACTGCTGGTCATGCCTTTCCTGCTATAATGCAAAACCATAGCCAAAAAGACCTTCCTTGCGCTTTATCAGGAGTTCCGGCACAGCGATGAGAAACAAAAGCAGTGACTAAAACCTACTGCATCTGTGGAGGAATGCCAGGCAGCAGCCTCTGCTCTAGGCAGGTCGGCATCGGCCCCTTTTGTTCTTATGCTTGGAACAGGTTTGCCTTTCTCTCCTAAACATCCACACTGCACCTAGCTCCACACACTACTCCATGTGTCATTTTAACAAGTATCATAATTAAGTATTTACTTATCTTCCTTGAGCTACTGGTCATTGATAGTAAATGGCCATATGTTAGAACCCAGTATCACTTAAAATAGAAATAATGTAATAATCTAGATATTAAAGAATCTCAGACTAGGTAACAACTGTGGTTCTGCATCTTCACTATCAGAACCAAGACACAGCTGATATATAGTTCTGGCCCATTTCAGTACCCAAAAACCACAAATGAGATTCCTGTGTGCCAAATAAATGTGACTAATTAAATGAACATTTGAATAAATGAAAAATATTCACATTGTGTTTAGGTTAAGGATGCTTACTGGGTTTGACCTACCTATCAAACGAGCACTTCCAGGCACTGTTCCTTTTTGTTAAATCTTGCATGCGTGTGTGTGTGTGTGCATGTGAACAGAGGTCAGAGGACAACTTTAGTTGTCAGCCCTCACCCCCCACCATGTGGCAGCTGCATGCACCAGGCTAGCTAGCCTACAGGCTTCTGGAGATGCTCCTGTCTCAGCCCCCATCTCACCACAGAAGTGCCCTGGGTTTTGGGGGATCTGAACTCAGTTCTCATTTGCACAGCAAACACCTTGATCTACCCAGCCATCTCCCCAGCTTTTACAGACTGTTCTGGGAAATGGCTTTATAAGCAAACAAATATCTCTACCCCTACGAAGTTGACATTCTATTGAGGAGTTAAATAAAAAAATAAAATACATAAGTAAAGGGTATGTTCATTATATTAGGGACAGGTGCTTAGGAGTAAAAATAAAACAAGAGTAAAGTTTAGGAGAGGGGTTTAGAGCTTACGCAGACTGGCTACGCAGTTTCAGTGAGGTGTTGGGTAAACACAGGCTTGAAAGGTGTAAGATGAGGGCTGGATATGCTGAGAGAAATCAAGGTTGAAAGCCTTTTGACCTGAGCAACTAAAAGACTGGCTTGTCATTTATTCAGATAGGGAAGTGACAGAGGGAAGGAAGACACTGTAAATTATTGAAGATGTCAGGTATAAAGAATGCAGTTGAACATAGGCATTGGTGTTAAATGTTTTGAGAAAGTTTCATGCAGCCTAGCTAGCCTCAAACTTGTTAGCTAGCTCAGAATAACCTTAAACACTACCTAAGCGCTGGGATCACAGTTTTATGGGGACTGAATCCAGGGCTTCATGCATACACTCTATCATAAACTGAACTACACCCCCAGCCTCTCTACTGCTGTTTAATTCAATGATCTGGTCTTCTGCAGTACTTCATCTGTTAATTCTACATGTTTTTCATCATGAATGCTGTATCAATATTAACTTTAAATACCACCCATGTTGCCTCTTATCTGACTCAAGCCTTTGTTTATCTCCTTGGAGATATAGAGGGTGCTTATAATTTCAACTGTAACATCCTTATGTACAATTCTATACTATGAGTCATTTTGGATCTGTTCCTATTGACTGATTCCTTTGTTCTTTTTTTTGTTTGTTTTTTTGTTTTTTGTTTTGTTTTGTTTCTTTTCAAGACAGGGTTTCTCTGTGTAGCTTTGCGCCTTTCCTGGAATCACTCTGTAGCCCAGGCTGGCCTTGAATTCACAGAGATCCACTTGGCTCAGCCTCCCGCGTGCTGGGATTAAAGGCGTGCGCCACCACCGCCTGGCTGATTCCTTTGTTCTATAGACTGCATTTTTCTGCTGACTTTGTATGCTGGTCATTTTTCATTAGGTGCCAAACATAGTGAATTGTGTACTTTCAGGCAATGTTTTACAATCATTTGAAATTATTTCTATAATTTGTCTTAGTGCACAGCTGAATTACTTGCAATAAGCTTGCTTTTAAAGCTGTGTGAAATGGCCTTCACAACTAAAGCAATATTTGCTGAGGGCTACTAGATGCCCTGTGTGCTAAGAGTCCTGCACTTTGGCTGGTGTCCACAGTAACATCGACTTCCAAGCCCTTGTGAGCTCCAGGGGTTGTGGGTCCTACTCCTTTTGCATTTCTGAACCCCGCCCTTCTCTTCTCCATACTTGGCACTCTATATCCTCAACCCAGAAAGGTGCTGGGTTTGGCTTCAATTCCTCTCCTCATGCTGCAGAACCCCAGCAATAGCCTCATCTGTTTCACTTCATTTAGGGATCACTAACCTATGCTGTCTTTTGTCTCAAGTCTGAAAACCTTCACTTCACATATTTTTATTGTTTTTTTCTCCTTTGTGCGTACACACGGTTTTGTTTTTTTAACCTTTCCGTTTCTGTATTTGGGGAGGATTTTTAGTTTAAAGTGGAAGGGTATGTCTGGATCGTGCTATCCCACAGTGCAAGAGGGCAAACAACAGATACAGAACAAACAGATGACGGCTTACTAAGCGTTGGTAAAGCAGCAACGCAACTCTCAGAAAGTTCTAAAGTCTGGCAGTGAGCCTCTGACAAACCATGACACTGAGGCAGCACTGGCCACAGAGACGGCAACAACTGCAGAGCCACAGGAAGCACAGCTCCTGGCTTTAGGCAGCTGAGCAGACAGAACACAAGAGCAATGCTAGTCACACAGGCCCCGGGAAGTTCTCTTGCATCCTGCCCGTCTCTGTAGATGCTGCTTTGATTTGAGAGACAACAGAATGCTAGCTTTTGGGGGCAGAACTGCCTGGCAAGCACCCAGCACAGCCAACCATGCTGCCAAAGGACCATGATCATATGTATTGCCAGCCATACCTATGCTCCAGTGAGATCTTCTTATTCTGAGGTCAGGCAATGAGACCATGGCAACCAGACAGATAAGCAAGTACATGAGGTACAATGTGGGAAGTCTTTCTTCATTATTCACTACATTCAACAAAACTTCTGTTTTTAAAGGCTAAACATTGGAGAAATAATTTTAGTTAAACCCACAAAGGAGCTTGGGGGAGATAATGATTAATTTCTGTAGTCTGACCTTGACCTGGACATCAGATACACACACAGTTTAGACTTCAATTCTGGTAACGTACGCTGGAGGGCTGACCAGGACCACTGCTCACAAAGGACCCAGAACCCACAGTACCCCAGTGTTAGCATCGAAGACTGAAGTGGGGCCCAGGAAAGTTTACAAAGTCTCTTGCTCATCTGAGTGGTTTCCCACGCTGCCAGATCACCTCTAAATCTTGACTCAGTTTCCTTCTCCCAGCCAGTAGGCAGATGCATAGGAGAGGTTAAGCCAGGGCCCTGGTCCAGACACTCTGAAGGCAAAGACTGTCTTCTCACTCTCACATGTCTGCATTACCTAACAGCACTGTACACAGAGCTAATGCTTGATGGCTAAACCCAAGGCCTTACTTAAAAAGAACTAGTAAACACCCAGTTTCCACACAGCAGGTCAGTATGCTTACTATTTTATGTCCTAACTGGTTCATCTACATCTTGTCACCTCACAGAAGTCAGCCTTCAGCTACTTCTCTGAACAAGCTGGTCTCACCTCTCAACACTGCCATTAGAAGTTTCTCACCATCCTATCTTTAAACACTCAGGACTCACAGATGTGCAAGCTAAATGCCAATATTCCAGTAGACCTTAAGATTCTTTCTCTTAGAAACAGAGATAGAGGAAAAGAAAGTGCCAAAAACATTAGAAATGACTGAGCAGGGTGCTCAGAACTTAGAGTAACTCGGGCAGTTAGAAATTATTTTTTGTGAATTTCAAATTTTAATTTCTCACCACATAACCCAGAGTACAGGGAAAATCTTGAGTAGCTAAGTGAGTCAGGTTGCTCCACTGCTTTCTAGGAGTTCTTTGTAGTTTCCCACACACCCATGGATTGTGAGTAACAGAAACAGAGCACACTGCTAATCTACCTTTGACCACTCTCAATACAGACTACCTACAGTTTTCTGATACTAACATACAAATATCCAAAGGTGATTAACAATTTCATTGACTTGGTAATCCTTAATAAGGCAATGTGGCCAGGCGGTAGTGGCACATGCCTTTAATCCCAGCATTTGGGAGGCAGAGGCAGGGGGGTCTAAGTTTCGAGGCCAGTCTGGTCTACATTGTGAGTCCTAGGACAGCCAGAGCTACAACACAGAGAAACCCCATCTCAAAAAACCAAAACAATAATAATAATAAGGCAACCTGGAATTATGTTTTAGACAGCATCATTAAGCCTACTTTTAAAAACGTGGAAAATAACACACTATTTCTCTAACACCACCCCTCTGTTTAAGCTACATTTCAGAGTTGATTTTTACTGTTCATTTTATCATCTGCAGATTTTTATTTCTCCAAAGACTAACTCTATCTGTGTTTAAACTATGCCATCAGTTACCAGACTTTGTAACTACATTTTATTATATTAATTTTTAAATAAAATGGTATTTGCAGCAAGCAGTTCAGGGACAGGGAAATTAGCCTAGCACATGTGTGTTCATGCACATACATGTTTTTGCTAGCATGGTAGCAATAGGATATTTATGAAAACAGATAAGCTATTTCTATTAAATTATATTTAAACATGGACATGTATTCTTAATTATGAGAATCTTAAGATACTTTAAAATTTTTCATTTTAATTCCAACAACATATATTGAAGTTTCCCTCCCCTCAAACTGAGGATCAAAAAAAAAAATGGCCGGGCGGTGGTAGCGCACGCCTTTAATCCCAGCACTCGGGAGGCAGAGCCAGGTGGATCTCTGTGAGTTCGAGGCCAGCCTGGGCTACCAAGCGAGTCCCAGGAAAGGCGCAAAGCTACACAGAGAAACCCTGTCTCGAAAAACGAAAAAAAAAAAAAAAATGATTAAATAACTTGGCAAATTTAGGTGTTATAAACTGAATTATAAAATTTAAATCCCTTTCTTACGATGATGACCCAACATGCAGAGTCGCCAAGGAAAGCCCCACGCCTCCTTAGCTGTCACCAAACTCTCCCTGAGCCCTCACGGCTGCCCCATGGCACCCGCACTCACCTTGTGTGAATCCATCTCAGCCTTTAGCTTGTTCTGTGCCCACTTGACTTTAATGACGTACGAGCTGATCTCCTCCTTTAATTTGTCTGTTTCTCTGATGAGTCTAGACATTTCACCTTCCTAAAAGGACATCAGGTCATTTTTCACTTAAACAATCAACTGTGGGTCTTTTACACCCCTGTGCAGTAACACAATAATTCAAGGGTGGGTACACTATGGCCCAAAAGCTATAAAACTGATTTAAGGTTCAAATGATAAGAGAGTAATAAAACTCTAAATCAAATTAACAGACATGAAGATAATTATTACCTAGTTTGGGTGCAGTGGAAGACAAACATACTCTGATTCTTAACTATCTGGCAGTAAAGTAAACATGATTGAGCTGGTTCTGCTAGAATCCCGGAGGACAGTAACAACATTTCCAAACTAAAAGACAATAGCAAGAGCTCTGAATAGCTAAAACTTCAGCCATTCAACCTTCTAGGACAGCTGTAGAATAAATACATTTGTCAGTAAGAAAATATGAATTCTAGTCTCCAGTAAACTAAGTATTGCACTAAGATTCTGGCCATGCTGGAGATGCGCTCAGCAGTGGTGACCTTGCCCGGCCTGTATGAAGGCCCAGACCCAGTCCCTAGCACTGCAGGGGGGAAAGGTATTAAATAAAAAAACAAGGAAGACTCTGGCCAAATGATATGTTTAATTCTAAAGCTAATCACAACTGACATTAATATGTACATATTTTAGCAAAGTTTTTTTTTTTGAGATACAAACTAATTTTTCCAACAGCTTCTAAAAGAAAGTTTTAAAAATGATTAAGAAAAGCCTTTCTACCAGCAACGAATGAGGCACCTAAAACACGCATGAAAGTAAGCTAAAAAAATACACTGTCTGACTGCTTCAGTCCTACACTGCTGTGTGACTAGGGAAGAGGCACAAGTTATACCTTCGATTCATAGAGTTGCTGCAGCCGCCCTTTCTCCTGAGAAAGCTGCTTAATTTTGTTAGTGTTTTTCTCCAACTCCTTATTTGCATCTCTAAGTTTTCTCTCAAGTGTTTCTTTTTCTTTGCGAAGGTCTAGAGACTCCTTCTCACCTCTCACATACTTCATTACCATTGCTTCCTTTTCTTGCCGGGCCTCTTCACATTTCTTATTGGCCTTAGAAAGAAAACATTACCTCGTATTAATAAAAATATTTTCACATAAAAACATCTACAGATAAAAACTATTTCCTGCAGTGCTGGCATATACTTTTGTACTAAGCTCCCAGCCCTTTCTTACTCCTTTTACTTTGGTTGGTGTGGCTTTTAGTGTATGTATTTCCCTTCCCCACATCTGCTTCCTTGCTGGTTTCTGTGCCACTCTGGGCCCCAGGAAGAGGACCATCCATCACAGTTCCTGTAACCTCACACCTGTCATGGGGTTTGGCTGGCAAGATTGGCAGGCAGACACTTGGAAAGGAAGAGTGAAATCCGGCTTCTGGTCACCAGGAGTCATCTAATACAACTACTCTCTCTGGGTTGTCCTGCTCTTGAACTGCTAGAACTAAAACATAAATATGCATCTGTTTTTGTAATAGAGTATCCATACTCAAGTGTTTTGTTGTAGCAACACAAAAAGGGCTAGTGAAAACATGCATACACAAGCAGGTGTCTCAAGTACATGTATATGTGAGTAACAAAAAGTCAATAATTAGCTATGGAACAAGGAAAGAGAGGAAGGGACTGGAGACACAGGTGAAGAGGTGACTCTCATTTTGTCCCATATATTCCTTAATTTATTAATTTTTTTAAAATTAGCATGTATTTACGATTGCCTTAGCACTGTTTATGATTTATTTTTTTATTTTTATTTATGTGTGTGTGTCTCTGAGCACAAGCATGTGAATGCTCTTGGAGGATACAAGAGGGCATGGGAACCCTGGCACTGGAGTGATAGGTGGTTGGGAGCCACCTGACTGGATGCTAGAATACCAACTCCTGACTTCTGCAAGGTCAGCAAGCAGTCTTCCCAGCTGAGCCCCCTCCAGTCCTTCGCTTCCTTTCAAAGCTCTTTCTGAGTGCCACCGGAGTCACAATAGCCATTAGATTCTAATAAACAAGCACCAAACTACCAAATTAATAGTGATATGAAATACCTGGTCCATCCTCTGGGTCATCTCTTTGTGGATTTGCTGAATTGTATTTTTAGCTGTGACATCCTGTGCAACTAGCTGATCTTGAGAAGCTTTAACTTCCTTATTCAGTTCCTCTATTCTTAATTCTAACTGTAAAAAGAATGATTTCCAGGTTATATTTTATAGCTGTACCAAACAGACCAATGATACAATTAATACATACAATGCAAATGAAGAATGAAAAATATGGATCCTGACTATTCCTCAGGTTCCCTCACAGGCTTTAGCCTTTAAGTTTGGCTTATATGTAGTAGACCTGGAGCACATAAAAAAGTCACAATTAACTACTGCATACAACAGCTTATAATCTCCTTTCAATTATGTGAAAGTGCAACAAATACATATCAAAACACAAGTAAATGAAAACTTGGTTGAATTTTTTATTATACAGCTGTTTGCTGCTGCTTTCATTAGACAGCTTTCTAGGAAAGAACAGGAAACAGTCATGAGCAGCATGACAATGCTTGTGTAAATGATGGGCAGTAGGTACACTCCAAGCCTGCATCCCCACTGTCTCCTAGCACTTTTAGTTGAAGTGTGCCTTATGATGTCCACACCAGGAAGAAAACCACAAGATCCATTTCTCAGAACATGCCAGTGCTAAGTCCACCACCCAGCACAGGACACTCCCACTCTGTCCACAGAAGAAAAAACAGCTCAGAAAAACCAAGAGCAGCTTTTCCTCCATTACACCTAAGCACTCACCCATCCATCCACTCACGCAGCAAACACACCCATGGAAAAGAGAGAAAGAAAGGTCCCAGCTATGGACACCAGTTAGCCTGGCATGACCTTCACAGTAGAACCCAGAACACTGGGAATGAAGCCGTACTAGAACCACAGTGAGAAAAAGATCCTGGGTGTCACTACTATTAACGACATCTTCTCTTAATTGATAAGAAGTTAAATCAAATCAAGCCTTGTTCATGGTTTGGGAAGAAAATGTGTCATATTTGGAACAGTTAAACGAATAATTATTTATATAAAATAATTCAGGCTCATTCTAATGCTTTAAATACAAAGTAGTTTCCTGTAGCATAAATCTTAAAAGGTCTTATTAAAAACAAACCTGGGAGCCAAGTATTGGGGTGAATGCTGAAAGATCAGGGAGACAGAACAAGCCACAGCCAACCTTACCTCACCAATTTCTCAGTTGATCTTGTTTTCTCAAACTGGAAGCCTCTGTGTCCTTATCCAAATGGATCTCAGCTGAACTGCTGCTAAAAGCCTAAAAGCTTAAAAAGACCTCTAGTTCCTGGTCCTCATGACTTATATACCTTTCTGCTCCCTTCCATCACTCCCTGGGACTAAAGGTGTGTGTCACCATGCCTTGCCGTTTCCAGTGGGGCTTTGAACTCAAAGAGATCCAGACAGATCTCTGCCTCCTGCCTAAACCTACGTTTAATATGGTGGCTGTTCTGTTCTCTGACCCTCAGATAAGTTTACTGGGGTGCACAATGTATCAACCACAGCTTCCTGCATTTGAAATGTTTTTAACTTATTACATGTTTTTTGTTTGTTTGTTTGTTTGTTTTCAGGAGTTTACTTTCTAAATTTAAGTATGGTCTTGGAAGAATTATTTTTTTTTTACCTGTTTAATTGTGTTCATATGCTGCTTCTCTGTTTCTGTTCTTTTTTTCAGTTCTTCTCTTAAATTGTCTTTTTCTGAGCAAATATTTAAGATGAGTTCCTGATGATTCTTATTTTCTTTAATTAACCTAAACATAAAAGGGAATATAAATAAAGCAAAAATGGAGATAAGATATGGAATATTATTTATCTACAGATTAGATGTAGACACCTATGATTATATAAGTCAATACTCTCAAGCAATCTTTTTATAATAAAGTACCATATTCATATAAGAACAAAACCCCACACCTAATGATGCCTTCTCAGAGCATGTCTTTGCCATCAAGTGATTTTATGTTTATGGATAAACTATTTCCAATCCTGTCTATATAAGAAAAGGTAGGAAGATGAGAAAGGTAAGAGCTGCTACTTTTGTTAGCAAGTCTAAATACTCACTTTGTTGATTCATACATCAGATATTTAAAAAAAAAAATCTCTGGCCAATAAGCCCTACTGGCAAGCACCTTACCACTGGCCACACCCACGGTCTAAATTTGTTATTTGTTATTCTTAGATGTCATGTACACACTCCACACAGACAACTATTCTCAAGAATGTAAGTTGGGTCATTGAACAATATTACTGATGGATGGGATAACAGAATACAGAGTGGAGTGGTATTTTCCTGGAAGCAGAAAGTAGAGGATATAGGAGATGAGATCCAAAGGGTACAAACTTCCAGGTTAAGACAAGTTCTGGGGAATTTAATGTACAACATGGTGATAATAGGGCTGGGGGTGTAGCAGAGTTCATGTCTATCATTTTTAAGGTCCTTTAGCATAATGCACAGAGGAGAGGATGAAAAAAAGGGAAGAGAATAAAGGAAAGGGAAGGGAAGAAAGGGGGTGGGACCAGACAGACAGACCCAGAGAAGGAAGAGAGGAAATTTGCAAAGAGAGTAAATCTTAAGGGTTCACACCACATACATAACTACGTGAGAGGATAGATATGTTTACTAGCTTGATTGCAGAGTCATAATGACTTTTAAATCATTGCACTGTACATCTTCAATACATATAATTTTGCCAGACATTTCCCAACTCAGACATTTGGGAAAGGATGCATTTATGAAAACTTCAATCAAAGGAACTCAATGTAGTGTTCTTCGCAGAATATTAAATGGAGGTAAAAGTTAAGAAAAACATCTAGTTGCTTACCTGAACCAACAAGTATTTTATTTGGAAGTAAAAATATTATATGTAAAACCACAACAACAACAAAAAAATCAACGAAGCTTCCAATAATATTTGACACTTCTATGATGCCGTAATGGTCACAAGAGTAACACCAGGTAAGTACTGTCTCTCTCATAGGAATGAACAATTTGACTCAGCCAACAGGACTCTTCCAATTTCAGGCTTCTCATTAACGCCCTAACCCCACTCTACCGCACTGCTCTTGCTCTGACAGGGTAGAAAAAAGAGGAGTTGTTTGTTTTGTTTTTTTACTATACTCCTAATACTTTTTAGTCATCCAACAATCGGTAACCTGATATTTTCAGTCATAACTGATAAAACTTCTAAAACCAAACTCATGAAGCAGTTTCTTAGTTTGTGTCTCAGGTACCTTACACACCTCAGGATGACTGCAGTACATACTATGTATCTGTAAGATTCCATGAGTCAAGATGTGTGCCAGTCACATAATAGCATATGATACTAGTGAGTGGACACAGCTTTAAATTTCTAAGTGTAAACTGTTAGGATTCAACATCTAAGAAAACTAGAGAAGGGCATCAGGAAGACTCCGTGAGGACGGGGCTATGGAGTAGATGCAGACTGCAGGGCCATGGGGAAGGAGCCCTAAGCCTGAAGGACAGGAGCACAGAGGGTTCAGGGCGAAAGCAGAGTGTATCGCAAGTCAGCAGTGTTCCAAGTTAGATCTAGTGAGCAGAGACATTCTTGAGAAAAAAGGATTTGATCCCCAGAACCTATGTGAAGGCAGAAGGGGAGAAATGACTCAAGAAAGTTGTTCTCTGGCTTTCACATGTGCACACCCCTCACATCATAATACACGCATTTTTTTAATTAAATAAATTAGAAAACTTAAATTTAAAAAATTTTTAAATTTTAATTAAAAAATGGAAAAATTAAGCTGGGAGGTGACAGTGCACACCTTTAAAACAAACCAACCAACAAACAAAACAAAAAACAGGCTGAAGAAAATCAAACTATCATCAAAACACTATACAAATAGAAAGAAGTCTAAAAGCACAATATGCTCAAATTCTGTTCTCCAAATTTTAAGCTTCCAGACTTAAATTTCATGACTTTCAATTTCCTTTTGAATTATTCTGACATAACTTGAATTTCCTTTATACAAGGTTCTCACTCCCTAACGCGCTTACACTGTTTACTCTTTATTTCCTTAGACTTAACTAACAGCCAGCCGAAGCAGCAGACGCGAGGTGCTCAGTTACTAAGGGAGTAGACACTCACTGCATTCTGAAATGAGATGTGGACAAGAGACTACTTTCCTTAGACAAAGTGCAGTTCTGCCCTGGTTTCCTCCCACAGACTAGACTTACTTCTTAATCGTGAGCTCCTGCTGCAAGTACTTGCCATGCATACACTTCTCAAACAGGGCTAAGGCGTGCTCGCCTTTATTCACTCCATTTGGTACTTGGTGTTCCTCTGCAAACTCTGCAGACAAGAGCTCAGATTCGATTTCTCCCAACAAATCATCTGATGCTGAAACAGTCTTTATCTGAGAAATGAGTTTCCTGGTGCAGTCTGTGTCGTAGAGGCTTGCTGAGGACGTCTTTGGGTCACTGGCTTCTGTAGATGCAGAGGACCTCAACTCCGCCAGTATCTGTGTCACCGTCTGTTCTGGGTCACTTGGTTTTGACACTTGTTTTGCAAAGTCCCCAGCAGGAAAGTTATCTACTTGTTCAGAGTTTTCTGAGTATGGGTCTGTTTTAACATAAGAATTCTCACCACCACCACAGTCTGAAATAAGGTTTTCTTGTTCAATTTGACAACTGTGTTCATTAGGTTGACATAAAATTTTGTCAGAGTTCAATGACAATAGTTCAGATTCAGTTTCTAATTTGTTGCTTTCATCACCAGAAAATGGGTTGCACGAGTCTTCTTTTAACTCAGGTGTTTCCCCAGTATTTGCATCAGAAGAAATGGAGGCCATGTGCTCTGTCTCTGACATGCTGACTGGCACCAATTCACTTTGCATTTCTTCAATTCTGCTCCTGATCTTCATTTACATCTAAGGAATCAAATGAATTTAAAAGATTAAACTAAGAGCCTTTACATCTCTGCACACACTCTATGACCATAAAGTGTACCACTCATAATTCCATTAATAAGAGCCTTCCCTAGAGGAAAAAAGAGGATAGCCAACCCAAAGTGGACACAGCCAGTAGGCCCGCTGCCGTCTCTCAGTATTTCCTCTCTTGGGCCAGCCAGCCTTACTAGTTAGTTCTGGTTTGCAGCTGCAGGTGTGCAGAGTAACTGGAAGACCAGTAAGGAGGAGTGCTCGTCAGTGTTGTGGGCAGAAGCTGCTACTGGAGCCCTGGAAGGGTGTGGGCAGGAGGACAGCAATGCAATGGGGGCACTAGACGAGCAATCTCAGAGCAAGACAGCACACAGTGCACGTGAGTGAAGATGACACAAAATCACCAAGGAGACGTAAAAGTAACAAGACAGCTTAAGCTCAGAGACCTTGCTGGGAACTGACCCTTGACAGGAAGCAGCTTTTCTCCTCGGTAGGGACCTGGGAACCCAGTTCCACTGTTGATTTCAAAGCATCTTCCTTAGCGAAAATCAAACAGAGCTTATATCTATTGTCTAGGTCAGCAAGAGCAACACTTTGACTAGATGAGAATACCTTTTTATATTATTTACAAAGGTTCCTTCTCTATGGAAAATCAGTCAACTTCAAAAATTATCCTGAAATATAGAATATAAAATCTTTTACCAGGGGCTGGAGAGATGGTACAGCAGTTAAGAGTGCATACTGATCTTGCAAAGGACTCAAGTTCAGTTCCCAGCACCCATGTTGGGCAGCTCACAACTGCCTGTACCTATAGCTCCAGGGGATCCAATACCCTAAGCTTGATCCTCTGGCACTGTACTCATATGCACAACCCTTAACCCCAACACACAGACACACATAATTAAAAATAAAAACTTTTTTTTTTTTTTTTGGTTTTTCAAGATAGGGTTTCTCTGTGTAGTTTTGGTGCCTGTCCTGGATCTCGCTCTGTAGACCAGGCTGGCCTCGAACACAGAGAGATCCGCCTGGCTCTGCCTCCCGAGTGCTGGGATTAAAGGTGTGCACCACCACCACCCGGCAAAAATAAAAACTTTTAATTAAAAAAAATCCTACTGGTCTTGATGAAAAGAATTGTCAGTGTCTCTGGTATGTTTCAACAGTGCACAGACAGATAAGTTACCAAAGACGAGACTATACTGCAACTGGGCAGATGAGAAACTACAATGAAGTAATTCCAATACGAAGTATGCATGTGGAAAATAAAGCAAAGATTAAATTGTAGAACAGAAAAATGTGTGCTCACATCAAACTTTGAGAAGGGTGATGATTAGAGGACACTGGAACCAGGAAGAGAAGATTGGCCACACAGAACCCTCAGAACACTAAGCAGGAGTGAATTTTGTTAAGGATGAATTATAATAAATGCTAAGACTTGTACAACATTTGATTCTACTGTATGATTTCCAGCACCCAGTGAACTCTCAAATACTTGCTGACCTAAGACCTGCAAAAAATAAAGCTAGTGCTTGAAGAACATTATTCTAAATGTAGAAAGGAGTCACTATATTAAGAAAAGCCACCCTGTCTGTCCAATTCTGTTCCTTTGGATCACCTGTGGAGACAACAATTACTACAGCCACTGATCTCAGGCTCCCAATCACTTCACTATGCTTCATCTACCTCCCAATGACACAAATGAACACTATCGTGCTGTAGATGTTTCATAAGCAAGCCCAAGCCCATATTGACATTAAAGACTAGACTGGACAAATAAATACAGTGAACACATAAGAATCTTGGTAACTTATTCTAAAAATCTTAGAATAAAAAAATGAATCTCAGACATGTTTACCAGTCTCAAAGCACCTTACAGACTAGCTCACTCAAAGTAACTTTCTTTAAAGATATAACACATGATATGATATACAATAAATGTAAGATATAATTCGCTACTGCTGACTTTAAAATCTTACACTGTAAAACTGCAGTGGTTTTAAACTTCATAACTAGTTAGCGCTCTACCAACAGAAGCTGAACTCACAGCAGACAAGGAATCCCTTTAAGAGAGAACAGATGATAAAGGCATTGTGACTCCCCAGCATTCCGTTAAGAACGAACAAATTTTATCAACTTTAAGGCTCTTATTTGTCTTTCATGATTTGTCAACAGAAAAACACATTCCTTTATTTAGCATCCTTGGTCTCCAGGGCTCACTCAACTCTTTCTCCCTTCTTAGCACTTATTCAGTTAGCTAAGTTGAAGCAGTAGCCCACAGCTGATGCTGAAATGAGTTTCCAGCCCTGCACCCCGAGTCACAGACACGGTGTTACCCCTCTTCTTCACACTATGCCTGTGCATATTAAGGTCTACTGCACACAGTCATTCCTACTGGAGCATTCTCCAGTCTAAACAAAGTGGCCAAACCGAAATTCTACTATAGTACCTGTACTAGGGGACCTTCCTGCCGATGGCTTCTCATACGCAATCATCCTTTTCTCCTTGGCTTTCCTCGTCTCTTTAACAATCTGTTCTGCTTTTCTGTCACTGCCCCCTCCGTGCAACCCAGCCCAGGCTTCATCTCACACCCGGAACATTTGCTTTCTCAACCTCCTTCAATCTCTCTTCCTGTAACTTTGAGACAAAGAGCAAAGAAGTTAATAGAAGGGCAGATTATTTGGGACAGTCACAGGGGTGGAGACAGGGTTCCTAAGGGAAGTGACGAATGATCAAATTCAGAGAAGCGATGATGTATGTAGTACACTGACTGTCAAAAAGGACCAGGAACCACTTGTGAAGCGAGCCTTCCATGATTAAAAAGGATCTGCAGCACTCTTGCTATCCTTTCTACACTTAGCACTTCTTCAGATGGTAATCACACACAGTCAGCTGAAGAGATGTACTGGGACCCTCCTCTTCCCTCTTTACAGTTTCAGTTAATGAAGTTCTGTCTCCACCCTAAAGAGGCTAGCAAAAGAAAACACAGAAAACCTGTCTTCTTGGAGTAGGATTAGACAGACACCACTGAGTCGAACAGTTAGGGACTGACAGCTTCAGTTTTTCTTCAGGGAGAATACGTTTGTGATTTTTTTTAACTGTCATTTTGTTTTTTAAATGAAATCACTGAGAGTCCTCACTCAGTAAAGCAGTCATATTAGTTTCCAAACATGATCTCTGGCCATATTCAGAAAATCCTGCTGTTCTACTGTAGTGTCATATTCCACCACGACACTCATGGTCCTCATCTTGCACACCCACATTTCCATGGATTTGCCCTCATCTAAAATGTTCTTCCTTTCAGTCTACCTAGAGACTGATTGTGCCTAAGGACTGATTCAAACGCCATATCTTTCTCTAGTTTCCTATTACAATAAGCACAAAAACAATCTCCAGTAAACTGAAACCACACTTCGTCTACACTCATCGACAGACACAGCCTTTCGTGACCCTTTTGAAGGAGGCCACCTTTTAAATGAGCGCAGTTCTTGCAACAAGGAAATTTACTCTAAACTGAGACTTCTGTAATATCGAACAGTAATAGCAATAAACAGATAAACCTAACAAATAAACTCTGTATGACATTTACTGCCATTTTTACAAATTCTGTTCAGTTCTTCTCAATAGTATCAGGACCTGGCTTTGTGAAATGATCTGGGGTGGAACAGTCTTTAGTGGGCTTTAGTAAGGAGACTTCTAGTGTACAAGACAGTGCAGAACAATGGAAAATGTATCACACATTCTACAGGAGCTTCATCTAGGTAACAGCAAAAATAAATAAATAAATAAAAATAACCTGTTTACCCAAGCTTACAATTTGCTCACATATTCTATCAATTAAAAACTAAACTTAAAGACAGGAATTTACATACTGTCTCTCAAATTGTGACCTGTGAAAAAGTCATTATACAAATTGGCATTTGATACCCATTAAAACTATGCAGATTTAGTTTGCTGAGACCCCAGTGAATACTGACTGGTGACCAGAGGAAAAGGATATGTTAAGGAGGATCTATGCTTTGCACATAACAATGCCAATGCTGAGGAGTACATAAGAACTGCTGAAGACAGAAACCAATCAACCCTATGATAAGCTGATCTGTCTACCATTAACTAGGGAGCAGGGAGAGTCAGCTGAGTTCCTCTACAGGCGTCCCCAATTAGCAATGCTGATGTAGAACTATTTGGATGTTGTCCAAGTTTTTTCTTTTTAGAAGAAATGCTGTCATCAAAATTATCAAAGATTGAATAGTCTACCAGTAGTCTACAAAAGGGGAGGATGGTAAAACTAAATTGATTACAAGACTCTTCTAAGTGCTGGGCAAACTAAATTCATATTCACAAATATATAAAGTATGGTTATTGATTACAATGTGCATTGCTATTCTGAAGTAAAAAAGAAGCTATTTTGACTTTGTAATAATAACAGTTACTCATGAAGGAAAGTATAACACAATCACAAAATCCCTCTTAATTCTCTTGCTGTCTCCACAGCTCTTCCTGTTTCTGACACAGTAGGATAGGACCAGCTCACACTTAAGCCTGTTGCAGTGGGAACTGGCTTCTGAGTAGAGCACATCAGCTGTAGGCAATCTATCACAAGGCTCAATGCTAAGCACTACTCCAACTCCTCTCTTATACCTTAGGGAGCACACTCTTATTTCTAGAAAGTTATTCCACACAAAACTATATAAGTGAAAACACTAATAGTTTTCAGTTCTTTTTCCAGTTTCCCACTAGTTAGTACTTCATGAACAAAAAAATCATAGGCTGGTTCACTAAACTGTAAATAGAAATGAATTCCATTTATAGATAATTGGTAACAGGTCATCAAACAAGCCTCATGCAAAGGTACTAGGTCAAAAATTTCTAAAGAGCTCATCTGCAAAAAAATACATGGTGCAGCTTTTCCATATGAACACTGTTCTAGGTGTTGGAACATAGTGCAGAATAAAACAGGCACACTCAGGTGCAGACCTGAGGTATAATGGACTAATACAGAGACTGTTAAATCTCATTTGTTTTGCTACTGTAAAATGCTGAAACACTACAGATCAGTATTCACAGTATCATTACAGTATTTTAAAGTCTACCAGCATTTCACAAGATTTTATATATATATATATATACACACACATATATATGAGCTTGTTTTAAATCCAGTTGAAAATCTTAGTTCAGCATACCTTTTACAATTTTTAAATTATGCGCCACTCCACTCCCCAAGAATACTAACTCCATACTTCTCAAGTTACTATGCATTAATATATACAAACTAGGCCTGTGAGCTCATTTCCATTCTTCAATAAAATGGTTTCCTGTCCTTTGTAACAAAGTGTAAATATTTCAAGAAATTTTTGCACATTTCCCACATACAGTTTGAAAGAAGCATAAATAAAAAACCTTTCTGGTTAGTTCTAATAAGATTCTAGTACGACAATTCAAGTCAAAAGTAAAAATCAAATTTAAAAGCATCCAATCATTATCTCCTCATAATCCCTAAACAGTAAATTTTAATATGCATTAACTTTGACACACTTTCCTAGATTAAGCTTTTAAATTAAAATAACAACAGAACAGAACAGAACAGAAGAGAACCTGTGGAAGGAACATTAAGTCATGCTTCCCTGATGAAAACAGCTGCTGACACTGAGGTTTCATAGAAGGTAAATTTATGCAGATTAATTTTTACTTCTAAGAGATGAAAGCTGGGGCAATTGTGTCAAAGAATTCTAGAATGGTCCGGCAAGAAGGAAGACTTTTCAGATACAGCAATCAAATATGGATTAGTTTTAAAGTACAGAGTTTCAACTTCAGTTCTTTATCCATTATACAAATGAAACAATGGTGACAGGTTTGCTTCTTTTTGATCTTTTCATATTTAATCTTCAGCGAGATATTGGGTAGTTTATACATTCTGCAGTACTAACACCTCCTGTCTTTGTAACAGGCAATCATAGTTTTGGTACTTTAAGATCTATGCATTTTTATATAACTCTAAAATGGTTTTTAAAATATTAAGGCAGAAAATTGATTTAGCTTTTTTTTTTTTTTTTTTTTTTTTGGTTTTTCGAGACAGGGTTTCTCTGTGTAGCTTTGCGCCTTTCCTGGATCTCGCGCTGTAGACCAGGCTGGCCTCGAACTCACAGAGATCCGCCTGGCTCTGCCTCCCGAGTGCTGGGATTAAAGGCGTGCGCCACCACCGCCCGGCTGATTTAGAATTCTTAATTTGAAGCTATTTGTATAAAACCCATCAACTGCAATAAAGTCTAAGAAAACATAAGTATTTTTATCTCCTTGTTCTTAAAAATCTGAAAACTGAATATAAAAAATTTGACCTCAAGTAAAACAGGGATTTGTAAGTTTTCTTTAAGGAGTTGGACTGAGGCCTAAATTTAATTTGTCAAGATGTAGTATATTAAAGACAACAACTATTTATTAGCACTTACCACCTAATCTTACAGTGAAGGCTCAGCTCGCTCAACTCATCAGAAAAGCATTAAGAAACGCATTCCTAACACAGTCAGTAGTGTGCTGGGTTGCGTCAGCTCTCGGTGTCTAAGGCCCCCTACCCTGATATTTTACTTCTTAGAGCAAAGAAAACCTCGTTCACAGAGTTGAAGTAAGTTTGAAATGGTTTAAGATTACAGCATCATTTGTAGGTCTAAATTATCTATCCTATTGCTGTCTCTAAAATAACTTCTAAATAGAACAACTAAACATTGTAAGCCAAGTGATGTTTGTGAGTTTAGGAGAAAGTCAAAGCTTGGCCTTAGTCAGTTAAGACAAGAAGTAGAAGAAAAACCTTAGTTTTTACTAAAAGGAAAACAAGCAGACCAGAATTTGGGGTTAAATATTCTTTCTTTTTTTTTTTTTTTTTTTTTTTTTTGGTTTTTCGAGACAGGGTCTCTCTGTGTAGCTTTGCGCCTTTCCTGGAACTCACTCGGTAGTCCAGGCTGGCCTCGAACTCACAGAGATCCGCCTGGCTCTGCCTCCCGAGTGCTGGGATTAAAGGCGTGCGCCACCACCGCCCGGCTAAATATTCTTTCTTACAGTGAGTCAGATAGCTTTTGTAAACTAGGGTAGAATACTACTCTCCTTCAACTGGAAAGACAGTTTTCTAAATTTGGCTCTTTGTGCTTCCAACCATCACAGCTTCCTTGAAGTGCTGAGTGGAGTCTGCTGTTACTGCAGTCACCATGGCCATAAACGACTTTCAGAACTGGGTATACTAAGCAATCAGCAGCTCTGCTTGCCTCACTGAGGAGTATGAAAGGATAATTCTTTAGCTCGTGGGTGAAGGAACTAAATGTTTAGAGTGGTCACTGCACCACCACACAGCCTTTCAGTCAGCAAAGGTAAGAATGAAATGTCAATCATACATCATGGAACCTCTGTTTTAAAAAAACAAAAAAACTTAAGTTTCTATTATTCTGAATTAGAACAGGCCTTAAAACACACACACACACACACACACACACACACACACACACACACACACACACACAAGTCCACGCATCTTCTGGAAGTCTTCCAAAGTTCTACTTACCTATTTCACTGTACAAAGGAGGAATCATTGATGCAATACTACAAGATTTATGGCCTACCCAAAATCTTCACTGAATTTAAAACATAAAAAGACCAAAAAGGAACAAAGAAAGATGTAGGCCAATCAACACTGTTGTTTTATTTGTGTGCTCATTAATAAGCAAAGAGCTGGAAAGTAGCTGCATAGACACGGAGCACTTTATACACAGACGCTTCAGTATCACTGTCTCTGGGTCCTGAATGCCCTCCACAAGATCAACACTACAGACAGACAGGTGAAGTTATAGTTCAGAAGGCCACATCCTCACTAAAAAACCTAAGCAACCTAGCAGACTGATGTTTCTTTGGGTGGCTGCAAATGTCCCTTTGAAACGCTAGCATCCCGATTTGCTTCATAGTTTCCTCAGACAGTCATCCTGGCTATCACTTCAGAAGAAACAAAAGGCCTGGCCATCCAAGGAACGTAACAGCGTCTGAGAAGTCTGCTTAGCTGGCATGTTTTTACTATATTCTTCTCTGACGCTCACAAATGGAAGCGGCAGGATTCGAACCCGGGTGTTCTGGATACTCAAGAAAAATCAAGACGTGACTATTTAACAAGTCACCAATTGCTGGCAGCTGAGCCACCGTAGTTCTACCTGCACTGTTTCCCGGGGGTTGCTCCTTTGAGACTACGTAGGAAGGGGGGAAATACGTTTGACAGGATTCCCTACCGAGGTGCACGCAGTGCACGGATAGCCGGGGAACGCGGCGTAGCGAACCGGGTCACTCACCACCCGCAGGAACCACCGTGTCTCAGTCCGTCGGGGACGGCGGGGCCGCCGGGGACCGCGTCCCGGAGACCCCGCGCAGGTGAGGCGGGGGAGCCCGCAGGGCCCCGCCAGCCCGCCGTCACCCCCACGCGCGCGGCCCACCCGGGGCTGGAACCACGCGGCCCGACGGCGCGCCGACGCCCGCCCGCCCGCCCGCCCCGGACGCCCCTCGGCCACTCACCGTCCGTCCCCAGCCCCGGGCCGCACCCTAACGAGGCCGATGGAGCTCCGGCTCCCGGGCCAGCGTCTCCATGGCCGGGTCCCGCCGACACGGAGTGGACGAGGACGTCACGCGTGGAGACCGCGGCCGATCGCTGGCTCTCAACCGAGGTTCCCCCTCAAAACCCCCGAGGAGCTGACACATCAACAAAGATGGCGGCGACGCCGAAGCCGGCGCGGCTACAGCTGAGGGGGCGGGACTCCCGGGAGGAGCCAATCAGCGCGGCGCGGACCGCGTGACGCTGAGCACCTGGGGTGGGCGTGGTTTTCGAAGCACCGCCTCCTGCCCCGCGGCTCCTGGAGACCTTGCCCAGCAACTCGCCCGCACCTTCACCTACGCCCCAAGGGGGCTGTGGCAGGCTGGCTTTCGTGCCCTCGTCCGGCCGGCTGGTCTGCTCTCGTCCTTTCCTCCCCAAGCCGGTGCCATCTTCCGTCCTCACCCTTTGGCCGGTCATCTAATGAGTCAGTGGTATAAAGTAATAAATGAGAATTTGAGATGTGGCTTCCCGGTTCTGACGGCGCAAACTTTGCACTGGACGTGGGTGGGCCAAGTCAGCAGGAGCAGCCTACCTGTGCAGGCGAGCATTCATCCTTGGGAGAGATCTCGGCAGCGTTTCCGTAACACCCTTGACTTGCAATCTTCAGTGACACTCGATGCCATCGTTTACCAATAAGCTGTTGATGCGTCCGTCTCCTTGCAAAGGACCCAGGCTCCTGGGCTAGGTATCCCAGCAGGTTCCATGGCTGCAAGAAGGGCGTTAATTATAGTGACCAGGCCCAGTTTGGGGGAGGGAAGGAAGGTGAGCAGTTTCAGTCTGGAGGTTCTGGAAACCGCCTCTATCCAGTAAAAAGATGTTTTAAAGTTTAGGGCCATGTAGACTTAAGTCGTGAGTGAAAATAATTAAGACTCGTCTTCAATGGCAATTTGAAAAGCAAAACTTACTCCTGTTAAACTACTTTCATAATTGCTGGGGAGGAAAAAAATGCAATGCTAATGTCTTTTCGATAAGAAAATGACGCCTCCCTCCTTAAATGATGTTAATGTATTACTACACATTTTGCAATTAAGATGCCTATGACAGATTATGGGTTGAGTGGAGAGTAGTGGCTTACACCTGTTATCCAGACGCTTGGAAGGTGCAGGATGGAAACACTTTGAGCTTTACCTCCAGGAGACCCTGTCTCTAAATACATGCATGCATGCATGTATTTATGCATACATAGGAAAAGAAGGGTTTGACTTTAAAAACAAATTGGCCAAACATTGCTAGTAAGGTATGTTATTTAAAAAAAGGAGTGATGGGCTGGAGAGATGGCTCAGCCGTTAAAGGCTAGGCTCACAACCAAAAAAAGGAGTGATGAGCGGACACTGTTTCAGCATCTCTCACAGCTCCCCAAGGCATTGTTCACCATGCATCACTCTTTTGACAGTGTTCCCACAGATGTCAGACAATTAAAATGTCACTTTGCCTCCATGGTCTTCTGAACAACTCACACTCTGTTCCTATCATGAGAACGCACCAGACAAACTTCATGATCATGGGGCATGCTCCCAAAAGGCTGATCAGTACTCCCAGTCAGGAGAAACTGCCGCAGCCTTGGAAAGATAACCAAATGTAATGTTGCATTCTGGCTCAGAAGATGGATAGTAGCGGACAGGAATTTAAGTAAATTGTGGACCTTAGTTAATGACAATAGTTCCTTAAAGGTGAAGACCTTATCCCACTAACATGTTCAGAGTAGGAGAAACTGTGTAACTCCATTGTGAGAACTCTCTTCCTTCCCTTCATTCTGTAAAGGTAAAACTAGTCTAAAACAATCTATTAAAAATGAAAAAGGAAATGTCAGGCATGGCAGCTGAATGAAAAATAAATAAAAACGGAAAGGCTTGACTGCTTCTAGGTATGGTGGAGAAGATTTTTTTTTTTTAAGAGATTTGAGGGAGAGCATCGGTAGAGGCAGAGACATCTAGGAGAGTCCAGAGAGAACATGACCCTGGTGGAGGGGAGAGCCAGGAGACCAGGAGAGTAAAGGGTAGACAAAAGACTGGGTAGCTAAAATGGTTGGATTATATAGGGAAGGACAGCTCAGCCCCTGGGCTGGAGAAGTTTAGGGTAGGGGGCAGGGTATGCCAGCCATACCCTTTAACAGGTAGGGACTGAGGGATGCTGGGAGAACCTGGAGGCCAGGTCCAATTTGGTATGTTAAATAGGTATCTCAGCCATTTGTTCTGAATTTGAGATCTAACAGTAGCCCATGCATTCCAGAGACAGAGTCATGGGGATATCTCTGAGTTCGTGGCCAGCCTGGTCAACATAGTAAGGGCCAGAGGCAGGTGGATCTGTGGTGAGTTCAGTGATGGCTCCGTCAACATAGCAAACAACAGGCCAGTCAGGGCTTCCATAGTGAGACACAGTCCAAAAAAAAAAAACCCAAAACAAAACAAGGGAACTGATTCCCAAAAGTTGTCCCCTGACTTCCACATATGTGCCATGGCACAAAATAAATGAAAATGTAAAAAGAATATAGACATAAATCTGGGCAATGCTTTTAAACACTCAAGAAGTGACTGGGATGAAAATGTAGACAAGCCAGGCAGCGGTGGTGGCGCACGCCTTTAATCCCAGCACTCGGGAGGCAGAGGCAGGCGGATCTCTGTGAGTTCAAGGCCAGCCTGGTCTACAGACCGAGTTCCAGGAAAAGGCGCAAAGCTACACAGAGAAACCCTGTCTCGAAAAACCAAAAAAAAACAAAAAACAAAAAAAGTAGACAAGATTGACAAATGAAAGTGGCCGACAGACACGTGGAGATGCCGTTCTTTTGAATTTGTTAGTAAAGTTTCACACACACACACACACACACACCCCAAAAGTCTCTCGAATTTGCCCCTGGTGCTCCCGCGACACCTTTCTAGAGAAAGCTAGAAAAGTCCCGCCCTCGCGAGCCTGCACGGCGCAAGCACCTGCTTCCCATCAGGGCAGCCTCGCAGCACCTGCAGCCCTGGCCGCGGGGGCGGGGCGGGCGCACGTGGGCGCGGACCGCGCAGGCGCGGGGGCCAGCCGCAGGCACGAGAGCGGCCTTGGGCGGCCCAGGCGAGGTGAGCGCGGGTGGAGCTCCTGGCTCTCGGGGTATGGCAAATGCCAGCACGACCAGGCTCCCGAGACAAGTCGGGGTCAGCGGCCCTTTCCGCTCTCTCCAGGTCAGGAGCCCGGGCACCAGGGCGCAGGAGCGCGGCGTCAAGGTGGCCTCGGGCTTGGGTCGTTGGGAGCCGGAAGTTGTGAGCTAGACGTTGAGGTCGGGCGTTAAGTCGGGCGTTGAGCGGGCACAGGACCTGCACATGGGAGAGCTTTGCCAATAGGTTTGGGTGTGGCTGGATCCTGACTGCGTTAGAGGGACCCAGTGCCCAGGAACTGGGGTGTGGGCAAGCAGGGGCCCTGTGCTCAGTTTGGAAACAAAGTGTCCAAAGCTGTTTGGTTTATTTGTTTTTCTTTTCACCCAAAGACCTGTGGATTCAGTACTTTGAAGTCACACTGGAGCGCTGTTTGCTTGTACTCCTTAGATCTTTCCTAAACCCTCTTGCCTCCTATAGCATCTGCAGGGTCACCAGGGTATAAGCCGGAGCACTCGTTAATGCATCCGCTGTGTGCCAATCGCTCTTCTTGGCACTTGGCTTTTCCAGGGCCCCAGCTGTAAATTAGTTTCCCCTGTTGAGCCTCTGGAGTTAAAGCAATCAGATGTCTTTGTTTCCCTGAAACGCAGGAACTGCAGAATTAGGTATCTGACCCGGATTCTGAAGTGGGTGCTGGGCCCGAGTCGGGTATGGTGGGTGGAGGGATGACAAGTTGGTTCAATTTACCAGTCACTTACATTTAGAAGTAAAGAAATATACTTTAACCCGGAAATTACTTCCATTTTAAACATGCAAATTCCCCTGGGTATAACGGTTTACCACTGAAATCCCAGCACTGAGGTCGAGGCACAAGGATGGCAAGTTCAAGGCCAGCAAACAAAGTCTTGCAAACTCCTTCCTCATGACACACAGAAAAGTTGGAGTGTGTATCTGTGATGGAGTGATTGCCGTTTGTGTGTGTCCCCGTCCGTCCGTGTCCTGAGTGAGTTATTTGCTGCTCTTTGCAGGGAGGAGAGTGTTGTAGAGCAGCCTCCATTGCCCTGGGTGGTTTACCTCCAGTCCCTTGTCCAATCCTCATGATTAGTGTTGAGGAAGTTGCTACGTCTGTCTGCGTTTTATAATCACTAAATCCTAGAAAGATGAAATGGTTTGAGCAAAATAGCATCGCTAAATGAGGAAGGTAGGGCTTGGATCTGATTTCAGAGCTCTTGCTCTTCTGAACCACTGAGTTTTGCAGCTCTAAAACAGCCTTTCCTTTTGCATAGAATGTCTCCTGAAATGCACAAGGCCACCAAGGAGGCAAGAGCCAGCTTGGAGGAGGAAAACTGTCTCAAGTCTAGGCTGGGGTGTTTGGGGCAGTGTTTGCTGGCATGCCAGACTGAGGGCATTCACAGCATAGATTATACATGGTGTATGTTAAGATGAGGACCACTGAGGCACTGGAAAGTATCAGAAATACCTTGGATTTCTGCATATTTGAATCTGAATTAGTGTTTTTGGATGTTGCATGTTCAGAAAACCTTTTCTGTGGATGCGTTGTTTTCATGGCTCCCAAATTCATTATCTCCTATTGTCAGGATTGTATTAAACTATATCTAATTTAAAACAATAGATAGAAGTTTAAGGATACAAAAGCATTTTTCTGCTGTTTGTTTGTTCAAAGCCACCTTAAGTGACATCTTGTTTCTGGCTTCTGCTCCCTTTGGAGGTTTTGGAAGAATAGGCAGTTTCACCTGCATGGTACATGTCACTGCCAAGAAGAAGAGTTGTGGTTCTGCTGCAGGGGCTTCCCTCCAGGCAGTGAGTGCAGTCGGCGTCCTTAGGGTGACAGAAAAACCTCGAGCCAGCAGTGTACGGGCAGGTGTGCCTCCCAGGCCCTTGCAGCCACTGCAGCATGGAAAACTTGCAGCAAGTCACTCATTTTCAGAGGAAGCTACACACATAGGTCCTTAAAGAAATACATTTTTATTTTCAGCTTATGAAGCTCAGCTGGAGATTGTCAAAGCAGAATGCTTGAGGAAATCAGAGAAAATAGGGGTCAGCTGAGAGGAGTTGGGCAAGATGGCTCTGATGACCAGGCAGGTGGGAGAGGCAGGGCCTTCGGGATAAGTGGTAGTTCATGATGTTAGAGTCGGCATGGCAAAAGATAGGAAGCAGAGTGAGTGGCAGCATGATTTAAGCGATAGACTGTATCATACTCCACTAGGAAGAAGTAGGCTTCACACAGGAAATAGTGTTTTCAGTTGTGAAACGGCTTTTCTGTTCCTGGTACTTCAGAGTAAAGAATGGTGTGGATCTCTGAGACGACACTTTTCATGCTCGAGTGGGTGTAAGTGAGTCTACCAAGCCTGGAATTTATACTTATAAATAAATATTTGTGTACTGTATTCCAGATTTTGATAGCAAGGTTAAGTCTGCATGGTATTGTTTATAGGAATTATCTGATATAAAATGTTTAAAAACAGTCCCCTGGGTTTATAGTTCTACTTTGACAATTCACTTCTTGAATATATTTCTTTCCTCAGACTTCAATGAATGTTAACTTGCCACCTAATATGATGCCACGAAATAATTTGGAAGCCTCTACTTGTAAAATGGCAGAGCCATTTAATTTTGAGAAAAAGGAAAGCAAGCTTCCACCACAGGACTCACTAAGAAGCCCTGTAGCACAGCATAACCATCCCAATTTCAGACTGAAAAGCCCAGAGAGTGGAAATAAAAAGAACAGTTTCTTGCTTTGTGAGCAAAGCAAACCGTATTTATCTAGTCAGGAAGACAATTCGGTGATCTCTTCAAACCCCGCTTGTATCAGTGGAGAAGTATGTGGGACCAAAGGAGACAGGAAGATATTACCAACAGGTGAGTGAGAACTGCACCCTTCCTCCGCGATTCTGATGGATTGTTTGACTTCATGTAAGACTAAATGCCAGTGGGATAACAGTGCCAAATGACTACAGAAGAGTTCTTGCATCCAATTATTATTTAGATGGAAAGCAACTACCAAGGAGTGTCCTTGGCTTCATTAATCGCAGAAAAGATTCCACAGAAGGGAATGACTACAGATGACCTTCCCCAGGGATGTGGAAAGGATGGATTGTGGTGTTTTGTAATGGGAATTGTGAAATTGACTTAAAACTGTCTTGCACATAGTAGCCCACAGACATGTAGTTACAATGTTAATAGTTTCATGTGATTTGCTTTAAAATAATTTTTTCCCTGATTCTGAAAGCTTTCTCTTTGAGAGGAGGGCCTAGTAGGATTTAGTTCCTGGGTGTGTGAGATGTGCTCTTTTAATGCTGTGTTAATCCAGTCCAAAGTGTGACCCTTGGACTCTAGGAAGCCTTTAAGTCAAAACTAAGGATGTATGAACTGCATTTACCTCACAGCTCAGTTAGGTCCAGCACCAGCCTGGGTTAGTGGTCCCTGAATGTTTTCATTGCCATAAACTAGTAAGCAAACCCAGAAATGCCAGTTTTGTTAAAAAAAAAAAAATACTTTCTATGGAATAATGAAAATTACCATGTTAAACCTTAATGTTTTGTGTAGAAGTATCTTTTTTGTATTTTGTACAAGGAAGAAAGGAATGCTCCCAATTTATGGAAAGCATAGGACTGTAACCTGAAAACAGATGCCAGGCCTCCTTCAGACTTAAGTTTTGAGAAAACATTTGGCAAACAGCTAACAGAGTTCGTTATTGCAAGGGCAACAGAAAATATTTTGCACTAAGTGAAAACACTGTTAAGGTAAATTGGAATCTCAGGCATATGTACCTTTAAGAGCTTCATGCATGGTATTGCTGACATTGGACATCAACATCGGACATGTTGACATGCCAACATTGGACAACTCCAGTGTTCTCCACGGAAGTGTGAACTGAAGCCACTGGTTCTAGTGCAACCTTAGAAGTTACTGACATGGTCTGGGGCTCCACACTGTATTTATATATATAATATATATATATTATATATTTAATATATAATATATATATATTAAATTCTTATCTAACGTATTCTGAATATGGTTTCCCCTCTTGCCACTCCTTCCAGATCCACCTACCCAACTGCACACTTTCTCTTATCTCTTTAGAAAACAGTCAAACCAGATTTTTTTTAAAGCACAAGAAACTCACAAAACTCATAAACAAAATCAGGAACCATAATATATAAGCAAAAGATTAGTAAGACACACACACACACACACACACACACACACACAAAGCAACTTGAGAAAACATCCACAGGCATACCATGGAACCCACTTTGTGTTGACATCGACTGCTGGCCTGAGGCTGCCCTCCCATGTGGTTAATTACCCAGTCAGATTCCTTTGTAAGGAGACAGATGTCAGTTGTTACAGATAGCTTCTTGGTTAGGAATGGAAATCCTGTCCACTTCCGCCTCTCAGGGCTGAGACTCCATCTGGCTTGGACCTGTGCAGGCCCTGTGAATGTTGCTACCATCTCTGAGTTCACATGTGTGTCAGCAGGTGTCTGTTTCCTTGGTGTCTTTCATCCTCTCTGGCTCTTAGAATCTTTCCACTTCCTCTTCCTCACAGATCTCTGAGCCCTGAGGAGAGGAGTTTGAGAAAGACATCCCATTTAGGACCCAGTATCTCAAAGTGGGATGCCGTATTAGTTCCCATCTGCTCTACGGGGCTTCTCTGAACAAGGTGGCTGAACAAGGCCCTGATCTCTGGGTATAGAAGAATGTTAAGAGTTATTTTATTGCTATGCTCCTCTAGCAGAACAGTAATATTTGTTTTCCCCCTCGGTCCATGGCCTTCCTAACTTCTTGGCCACCTGGGCAGTGTCAAGCATGGACTCCATTTCATGGAGTGGGCCTTAAATCCCAATCAATGAGTAGTTAGTTGGTTATTCTCACAGTATATTTGTGCCACTTTCACATCAGTGTATCCTGAAGGCAGGTCAACTGTCGTAGACTTCAGGGTTTGTAGCTGGGCTGGTGGTTTTCCTTTCCCCTCTGGTAATGTGCAGGGTACCTCCTAGTACCATGAACACTAGTCAGTCAGGGTGAAGGCTGTAGTTAGGCTCCAGCTTGACTTGTCTGTGTTCAATGATATGTAAGTGTTGTCTTAAGTAGTAGGGTTTTACCATCAATTTGTGGAGAGTAACCAGTAGTCTTAAATACCCCAAGATGTTTGGAAATTTTCCATGGAGTCACTTGGCCAACGACTCAACTAGATGTAATCCATCCCTGGCACTGGAGATCTCTCGTGGTGGTTAAAGTTGGGGCATTGCCTCCCTGTTATGTTTGGTGACTCCATTTTGATTTCTTTTATACATGTATATATTTTAAGAAGCTTTTACAGTGGTAGGTTTCCGTACAACCCCTCAAATGGCCCATAGTGTGAGTTGTTCCTCTCCTCTCCCTCCTTAATCCCTCTCCCCTCCCTGTTTAATCCTCCTGTATATTAGCACTAATTCTTAATCTTCATCTGAGTACTGATGTGCGATTAGAGGAGAAGCATTAACAGTTATCTGAGAAGAGCATTTGTCGATCCTTTCCTGTCGAGGCCATATTCTTTTGAGATACTTAAAAGCAGTACGTCATGGGTGACTGCGTGTAGAGGAGAAAGCATGCAGGAGTCCAACTACCTTGTTAGGTTATTCATTTCAGAACTGCAAAATTGTAGTCGTCAAAAGGTGTGAGAGTGTCTACTTTCTGACTGGAGAAAGGTTCACAGTGGGAGAAGCTTGACTATTGAGTCAAGAAATGATATGCATACCTGCAACCCTAGCAAATTCTTACTTTCTGCCAGAGAAAGGAAGATGTCGTTTGCTTTTTTGTAGTGTAGCTGGGAGGTTGTTAGGGGGAGAGCTACTGTTTGGGCCTCACAGAGTTGCTATTTTACATTATCAGAGGTGAAAAGTAGTATTTTGGCATTTGATAGGAATTGTGTTTTCCTCTCCTAGGAAACCCAGTGTCACCATTAAGCCTTGAAAACAGTTCACCACCCAACCAAGTAAAAACTGTAAGTTTCTTTTTTCCATCCTGACATTTTTTGGACTGTGCTGGTAAAGAGGCATTTTTCTTTTTGTTAGGATTCAAGGTCAAGTTTACTTCTCTCTAGTCTAGAACCTTTCTTAGGGAAAAGTCCTTTTGTTTAACTGTAGGTTCCCATGCAGGCAGGTGTTAGGGTTAGAGTGAGGTCCTGTGTAACCTTTATTTGGGGACCTCCAGGATCATAGCCTGCACTAATAGAGAACAATGCTATCGTCACAGGGTCCCTTCCATGCCTTTCTGTGGCCGCCTCCACAGGCTCTGCCCTTCCTTGAACCCCAGCAACTGCTCAATGGATCCAGAGTTCTACAGTTTTGTCATTTTGAGAATGTTTTCTCAGTGGAATTCTATTACATGCTTTTCTCTCTCTGAGTAATTCCTTGGAGATTGGGCTGGATTTTTTAATATTTTATTATGTGATGAAAAGTTAGTGATATACTGGAGAAATGTTTGGCTTTTGTCCATTTTCTAATTTGTCTTTTTTTTTCTTTAAAGATTTATTTATTTATTATGTATACAGTGAGTGTTCTGTCTGCAGGCCAGAAGAGGGAGACAGATCTCATTGTAGATGGTTGTGAGCCGCCATGTGGTTGCTGGGAATTGAACTCAGGACCTCTGGAAGAACAGCCAGTGCTCTTAACCTCTGAGCCATCTCTCCAGCCCGTTGTTTAAGTGTTTTAACTTAAATTTTGAAAATTCTTTTTATGCTTCAGAATCCAAGTTTGTTTGTTTGTTTTAAATGAAGCATGGTTTGTCTGGCCTTGCTCCTGCCTCCAGCCTTGTCTTTTCATCTCCTGTTGAAGCCTTTTGCGAAACAAAAGGCTTCATTTAGAAGATATCTGGTGATCAGATTCTTCTGTGAGTGTTGGACCTTGGGTGTTAAGACTGCAAACTCTTTGCTACTCTAGATCACTCAGACATGTTCCTCTTGAGAATGTTTCATGGTTTTGTGTTTTGATCTCTTTTGAGCTAATTTTGTTTAAGGAGCTTGGGTTGTGGTTAGTCTTATTTGTAGGTATCCTGTTGTCCTGGGTGCTGTTTGTGGGAAGGTTAGCTTTTCTTGATTGAGAGTGAGTCAAGTCATTGGAGGATAGTCTGAAGTTCTAGACGCCGCAGAGCATCTCTGCTCCTCATGGCTTTCCATTCATTTTCTGTCCTCCAGCCAACACCATGGTCCCATAGCCAGAGAAGTCCTAAAATTGCACTGATCATTCAACTTTATTTTGCTTTTCAAGAAAAGTTTCTTTGCCTTCACACGATTGATTCAAATAATCTTGCTCCCATATCTACAAAGTAATACTGTTCTGGTTATGGCCAGAACAGCATTAAACCTGTCATCTGATGGAGAGTTAGACACCTTTTCTGTACTCAGCCTTCTGATGGAGACACACGTGTCTCCATTTGTGTAGTCTTTGATTTCTTTCACTCTGCGGTTTTCAGCGTCTGTGTGTTCAGTCTGTGTTAGATTTATGCTGAAGAATGCTTTTTGAGTGATTACATTTATGTGTCCTTGAGTTTATTGCTAAGAAGCAGAAACATTAGGGCTTTCTACTCCATCTTGTGTCTTTGTTGAAGTCATTTATTTTTGGAATCAAATATATTTACTATAATTAATATAGTGACTGATAGTTTAGTCTGTTATTTTTGCAGGTTACATTAATATCTTAATTGTACCTCTGAAATAAATACCATGTGGTCATGGGATATTAACTTTTTACTGGTTTGTGTGGTTGATGTCAATGAAATATTGACCTCAATAAAAGTATTCTCTTCTGTTTCCTCAAAAAGACACAGTACATTATTTTTGTTACTGAAATATTTGGTATAATTCTCTAGTGAAAATTTTGTCATTTTTTTGGGGGGGGGCTTTAAACTGTGATGGAATTTCCTTAATATCTATAACTCTGTTCAAAGTATTTCATGTTGTGTTTGTTTATAAATTTTAAAAACTGGTCTGTATTACTTATGTAGTCAATGTTTATGTATGCTGAGTTCAGTCTGTTCTGGATTAGTTATGTTTGTAGGGTATGTCGTCCAGTTGTATTCCATTTTATTTATTTTACTTGGAGATATCAAGTCATTGACTTGGCACTTTCGTTCATGTGGTGCTCTTGATTTTTCTCTCAATGGAGCTTTGACAGTGTCCCATAAGTTTTGATAACTTGTATTTTTTTTCCTGTCCAGTTGGCTTAACTCATCCTCTGAGACCCACACATTATTTAGAAGACTGTTTTTGAGTTTCCAAGGGTTTGGCATAATGAACTTATTACCTTCTAAGTGCTCATTTCCGACTAGAGTTTATTGTGGTTGGAGAAATCTCTGTGTGATTTCTATTTCCACCATCCTTTCTTAGCTCCATGCTCCTTTTCTTGTGCTGGAGATGGAACCTGGCTCTCCTGAATGGTAAGCACAGGAGACATACGTCTCTGAGCTGTGCCCCATCCCTCAAGTCTTTACAGTTAGGTTACAGGCTTGCTGTTAGTATTCTGTTAGCACTTGAAGAGAATGCGTGTTCTGCCTTTGTTGGTTACAGTGGCTAAATGTGCATCCCTACCAGGGCCTGTTGACTGACGGCGATGCCGAGTTCTGATTCTTGTTGTTCTTCGGTCTAGTCCGTCAGTTGTTGGCAGTGAACATTTCCATCTCCAGCTGTACTCACTGACTTTTGCTCTTCTCAGTTATACTTCATATCGTGGAGCTTTGCTGTTGACCCCTTACAAGCCTAGGGTTGTGAGGTCGTCTTGAGGATTGACTGTTTGGTCATATTCCATCCTCTGTGGAAATTCTCTCTCCTTTGTAATCTTTTATCTGATAGTAATACACTGTCCCCTGGTCTCTGTTAATTCACGTTCATGAGGTAATGTTTCATCTTTTTACTACTTGAATTTCTTACGCAAGATATATTTCAGTGACCTCTCGTTAATCCGTTTACCCATATTGAAAGTTTATCTTCTTTCTGCCACCCATGTCTCCCCTGCATTCTTGTGGGTTAATTGAACACTTCATAACTTTGTTTTGATTGGTACATATCTCTGAATAGGTTTCCTAGTGGTTACTGTAAATTTTACATTATATACATAAAACGGGGGGGGGAGGGTCATCATTTTATCAATTGAGCATAGTTAGTGCTTCTCTGCTCCCTTTCAGAGTTGACCTTATGCTTGCTTTGTATGCTAAGTTTAGGGTTTCAGTTGTATGTAAAAGTCTTATCCACATTGTTACCAGCGAGGCAGTCCCACATGTAGAGCTAAAGAGACATTCTAATATTGCTGTTCTTTGTTCTTCATAGAAGCCCAACAATAACGTGTCTCCTGAAAAATCAAAAAAATCCCACAAGTTGTTTGAGAATGCCTTGTCTGTAAATAATCCAGCACTCTTCAACTCTTTAGGACCACCCCTTCGGTCAACAACCTGCCACCGCTGTGGTCTGTTTGGTAAGCAAGTTTACTTTTGATGCCCACAGGATGGTCTTTCTGTGCATTTAGGAATGTTTTATTATGATGAGCATTAAACACATGACTATAATGGTGTATGTAATGTTGTCTGCCCGTTCATCTCCAACAGCCTGCTGATCTTCATACCTTCCTGTTCCCCCTGCTTTCTCACTGAGTTATTAATCTTACGATTTTTAAAAAAGATTACATGTCCTGAAATGCACAAACACACATCTTAATCAAGCCAGAAGATTTCTGTAGCCTTGGAACCTGCTTTCTTGTCCCGTCCCTATCATTCTATTCCCCCCCCCCCCCATTGTGTTGTACACTGTCACATAAATGGAGTTACACAGCCATGGGCCCATTTGTTCACATTTCATTCCATTTAGAGTGGTTATCAGGTTAATCTGTCAATGTATCTATCAATTACTAATGTTTGTTGAAGTAGTAATTGTATGATTGTATCCTAGTGTTTTGCAGTTGATTTGCTAAAATGAACAACAGGTGGCAGTACACCTTTGCCGTGTAGAATGTGGTATTTTGGTAGGTTGTCTGTCTGTTCTTGGTAAGAGATGTTGTGCTCGTGTCTAGCTTTGGGCTCTGGTGGGTAGAGCTCTCGGCACCTTTGCCCCAGGCTGTGTAGGCCTCGGGGTGTCCGCCCAGGAGTAGACATGTGGCTCATTGTTCTGGTTTGTCGGCTCCTCGGGACCTGCCATCTTTAACAACTTTTCCATAAGCTTACTGGCTACTTGGACATGCAGTTTTTTTCATTTTTAGAGTTGAAGCATTTAAGATCTTTTTGTTTCTTAGTTTTAGATTGTTTTCCTTCCCCCTGGAGGCTGATAGGATTTTATTTCAAAAGTGTCCCTGTTTCCCCAGGTGTAACCTTCACTATTTTGTTTTTAATGACACATGAAAATCATTTCCTGTGCCCGCCTTGTCTTTCCACCCTGGCACCCCTGTGCCTCCGTTTCTCATTTTGCAGTGTGTGTTCCAGGCTGTCCTCTGGAAGTCTGCATCTCCAGCCTGAACTTGAGCTCACTCTCAGCCTTGTTGTTTTTCTTTCTGCATTTGAGAGAGCCTGAAAATTCTTCCCAGGGCCTGACCCTGAGCAGCCTGGTGTCTGCACAGTCTTCCTCAATGATTAGCACAGTGATGTCTGGCCAACCTCAGCTCTCAAGTGTTTTGTGTAAATATATTTTTAAAATGATCGGTTTTTATTTTATGTGTGGATATTTTGCCCATATGTGTCTGTTTTCCATATACATGATACATTGCTTGAGGAAACTAGAAGAGGGCAGGCTATCCACTAGAACTGAAGTTATTTAGAGGGTTGTAAGCCACCATGTGGGTGATGGGAATTGAACCTGGGTCATTTGGAAGAGCAGTCATTGCTCATAACCACTGAGGTATCACTCCAGCCCCCTCTTCAGTGCCTCAGACTGAGGCTGGCTGTGCTCCACAGGCTCACTGAGGTGTTCCCAGTGCAAGCAGACATACTACTGCTCCACAGCGTGCCAGAGGAGGGACTGGTCTTCCCACAGCACCATCTGCAGACCTGTACAGCAAAGGTGAGCACTGTTGGTTCCCCTCTGGGAACAGTGAGCGCATGTTCTGATAAATGAGGGTTTCCTGAACGAAGCAAACCCAAGCCCTGTGCGTGGTGGTGTTTTGCCTGCTTGCAAGTCTGAAGCATTAGCTAGTGCTTAGCAAGATTTAGAACCGCAAGTGAATCTTTATTTCAGATTCATTTTATTATTTTGTGTGTGTGTGTGTGTGTGTGTGTGTGTGTGTGTGTGTGTGTGTGTGTGTGTGTGTGTGTGTATACCACATGTGTGTCTGATGCTTGAGGAAGTAGTGAGTTTCCATGTGGGTGCTGGGAATTAAACCTGGGTCCTTAGCAAGAACAAATGCTCTTAACTGCTAAGCCAACTTGCCAGCTCCTCATCTGAATTTCTGATGCTAGAATTTCACGGTGCCCACTTGTTGTCATGTGTATGTTCCTGGGTGTTGGTGTTGCACCCTCACCGTGACTCATGAGGTGTGGTCTAGTCTCTGCAACAGTTGTCTATGGGATGCAGGGACTGTCCGTATTTCATAGACAAGGACACCAAAGCCTGGGCTGCTCTAGGCCTTCTCATTGGGGCCTTTAGAGGCCACACTGCACACGCTCAGGTGGAGTGTCCGTGTCCTCTCGGGCTACTATTCTCTGCTATCAACATCGCTCTCTGCAAGTTTTGCTTTCCTCAATTCTGTTGATTGAGAATTTTAACAAAATTGAGATTTATGACCCCTTTCTTACAGTTTCTTTGTACTGTAAATATTATAATCAGTTGTCTTATTTCAGTTTGCACAAGCTTGAAGATAATAAATCACCGTTTGAAACGAAGAGCACTGAAGTGAAAAATGAGGTAGGACATGTTTTAGCATTGAGGTAGATTTCAAACAACTCCTTTATGAAGAGGACTCAAGCAAGCTAAGATGTTTGAACTTACGCAGCATGCCTGTGTTTATTTCTAAACAAAACAAAACCTTAGTAATTTCCAGTAGGGGTGGGGTAGGGTGGGGTGGCTTCTTGGGGCTTTTGAGAATTGCTTATTTCCAGTCTTTCCTCAAAATGTTGTTGAGACAGCCATGTTTCTGTGTAATGAAATGTGGACTCTACCGAGCCCTCGCTTTACAGCCCCGCTGGTACAGGTTCTCCATCTGTGGGTCTCCATTCTAGGCCTATCTCTCTTCAGTTTTATGTTAGCTCTCCCCCATTTAGGTAACAACATGGACCAAAGCATTCATGCTACCATTGTGTCCAATTCATATTCATAGAGAATTCTCATCTCTCTGTAGCTGCTACTACCTTCTACTGAAAAAAAAAACCACTACAGTATTCATAAAACACTAACAGGTAGACATTTAAACTTTTAAATATTGCCAGGTATAGTGGCTTGCACCTGCAAACTACTCAGCATTTAAGAGGCTGAGGCAGGAGGGTAGCTTTGAGTTCTAGGCTAGCTAAGGCTATATAATTTCAGGCCAGTCTGCATTGCAGAGTGAGAGTCTATTTCAAAAACCAAAATAAACATTCTTCAGTGTTAGGTGGATTAATCTGTGTAACTGCCTGAAGGATGTCTGTCCTGTCACTCACTCACTCACACCTGCTTTGGACCCCTGGGTTGTGTTCCCTGCCTGTGGAAGTGGCTCATAGTTGTTCTTGGAGGCCTTCCCAGCTCCTGTGCTTTCTTATTTATGCTTAAAGTGGAGACTTCGTGGCCGCCATGCCTTCGAAAGTTATGCCTGTCGTCACAGCTTTGTGTGCTTTTCCCAAGCAGAGTGAGTGTCCCCTTGGGGTCACTAGAGACATGGCGACTGGTGCTGAGAGAGTGATGCTTTCTGACTTGAGAAGTCTCCAACTCAAGAAGACCATGGAAGTAAAGGTATTTGTTTTGCTTTACATGGAGAGAGCTACAGAACTGCCGGGTTTTATTCCTTGTTTGTTGTTACTTACATTGAGTTTACAGTGTGACTAAGCACACCTGATGAAATCAATGAAAATTATGAAAACTCTGCAGTACTTTTCTCTATCGTAGGTATAAAATTTAAGGAACTTGTGTTTTTCTGTCTTTGAAAGGGCACAGTGACTGAATTCAAGCACCCAAGTAACTTTTATGTCCAGTTGTATTCTTCGGAGGTTTTCGAACACATGAACCAACTCTCTACAAGCTTGAAAGAGACATATGCAAATACGGTACCTGAAGATGGTTATCTTCCTGTGAAGGGGGAAGTGTGTGTTGCCAAGTACACGGTTGATCAGGTAACCACTGACGATGCTTCAGCTTACCTTGTTGGGGCCACTTCATGAAGACTGAAGCCATTAAAGCTGCAGGAGCTGGCTTGGGGCAAGCTGGGGTCGCCCTAGTCACACTCCTCCCTGCACTGACCCACCGGGCTTCTGCTGCTTCCTTCCCAAGTGACTGTCCCTGCTGCTCGCTAGCCTTCAAAGTCACGCTTGTGTGTGGCTGAGACTGTGTGTGACAGTCATCTGGGCTAGAAGAACTCTTGAGGTGTCCTAATTAGACCATTTTAGGGATTTCTCATCCAAAGGATATTGACTCTTCGAGTGCCTACAGAGGAAATAGGAACCTTTCATTTGTCTGCACTCTAGGCTAGTTGATGGCTTCTTAGACGAGGATTGTGAAATTTCTGTTTTAAAGCAGAGCGTCACCTATTTCCCTTGCAGACCTGGAACAGAGCGATAATACAAGGCATTGATGTGTTACAGAAGAAGGCTCAAGTCTTGTACATTGATTACGGAAATGAAGAAGTAATTCCCATAGACAGAATCCACCCGCTAAACAAGAGCATTGACTTGTTTCCTCCTTCTGTGAGTCTCTTCTTCGTAAATCCCTGCCCTCGTCCCCGGGAGCTGTCTGTCCTGTGCTCCTTGGATGCAGTGTGTGCTGCTGTTTTCCTGTCTCTGCCCACTGTCGTCTCTGGCGGGTGGATGACTACCCTGTAGCTGCATTCTTCCTGCTGTCCCTCTCTAAGTAGCATCTCTTGTAAGTAACTCTTTCAGGCACATCTTACCAGCTCTATAAAATTCGTCATTTCTGTGTGTGTGTGTGTGTGTGTGTGTGTGTGTGTGTATTATTGGAAAGAAGCCAGAATTGATATATAATAAAGGTAAAATTTTTATTCTTTTATTTCTGAAGCTTCAGTTACCATTGCCAGTCAAAGAGGTCAATATATGTTTTACCTAATTAGTATTGAAGGCTTTTGATAATTCTTTTGACCATGAAATAAATTCTTTTAACAACTCTTTAAATAATTAATTAGAAAATTGTATTCTAAAATGCTGATTTTTGTGAGTAATTTGCACAAAATCTTTCAGGCCATAAAGTGCTTTGTGGCAGGTGTCATCCCAGCTGAGGGAGAGTGGAGCGAAGCCTGTGTGGCGTCTGTCAAGGCTCTGCTCCTGGAGCAGTACTGCTCGGTCACAATCATGGACGTCTTAGAGGAGGGAGTGCTCACCTGTGCAGTCGATGTTGTGATAGAAAGTTCAGGTAAGATCGGGGTCTGTCTTTCGTGCTATTTAGTTCCCATGTGTTTCTCAGAGAAGCAACAGAACCGTGGATATGAGGCCAAGTCATCTCTCTTGAGTCATTTCCATTGTGATGAAAAAGGTGCCTTGTTTGAGCAGTCTGTCAGAACTCTATGGAGTTAGATGGTTTAGAGGGCCAGACTTGGGCTAGTATGAGGTAACTATATTATTATCCTTTTAATGTAGTCATTATAATATATATATATATATATATATATATATATATATATATATATGTATATTCTGCTAATGACTTTTACACCTTCACGGGGAGAAATTAATGAGGGGCTCTGAGTCTTCTCATTCCCTCTGCATTTTCTTGAAGCGCCGTCACAGACATACCTGGCATTAGTACTTAGTGTTTAAGTTGCAGAGTGGATGCACTCTGGAATCCTGCCCTTCCTTTGTGGTTTATATCTGTTTGAAAAGTGGCTGCTCCTATTTAAGTGCTCACTGCCTCAGTTTCCCAGGTACTGTCCCTCTGTGCTCTCAGAGAAGGGATAGATAGCATGTAGCATGAATCTTAACAGTTCTTATTAATAAGATCAAACCCGAGGCCAGGTAATGGGTTGAATACTGGAAGATCAGAGAGACAGAACGAGCCACAGCTACCTCACCTTGCCAATTCCTCAGTTGGTCTTGTTTCCTCAGACTGGAAGCTTCTGTGTCCTCATCCCAATGGCTCTCAGCTGAACTGCTGCTGCTCAAAAGCCTGAAAGCTTAACCAGGCCAAATGCTTAGCCAGCCAAATGCTCCTAGTTTCTGGTCCTTACGCCTTATAAACCGTTCTGCTCTCTACCACCACTCCCTGGGATTAAAGGCTGCTTTCTGGGATTAAAGGCGTGATGAGTCACCATGCCTGTCTGTTATCCTTGAACTCATGGATTTCTGCCTCTGGAATGCTAGGATTAAAGGCGTGTGCTATCACTGCCTTACTAGTGGCTTTTCTGTTCTCTGACCCCAGATAAGTTTATTAAGGTACACAATATTTTGGGAAACACAATACCCCAATAGCATGTGTGACTTAGTAGAGCAGGAGCTTGCCTGTTGAAATTCAGTTTAAAATCTGTTTTTGTTTCTTTGACATGTATATTTCATGTTGTGACTAAAGCTTTGGGATGTGAGTTTGTGTCGGTGTTGGCTGATCTGCTTTGGGCATATAATCTTGTGCCTTTAGTTTTTTCTCATACACAATGGTTGATTTAAACATGCTTCTGAGCAATAACTGACTTTATTATTCAGAATTTTGAAGATGAATCTTTTCATGAAATTTTGGTCAAGTAACTGGGAATTTTTGTTTCGATTTTTTTCCAAGTGTCATTTTGCCTGTAATAACTGGCCTGGTGAAGCAAAGCCTGTGTGAGGGTTAGAATGTCTGAGACCTGTGATTGACTTGTCTCTTTTCCTCTGCCTGTGATGCTTTAGATAGTGTCTCAGTGGAGATACATTTTCTTAATCACCTTTTAGGAAAACAGCTGGACCATGTGCTTGTGGAAATGGGGTATGGTGTGAGACCAGATGAGCAGAACGCCGAGAAGCAGAGTGTGGACCAAAGTGAGTATCAGGCTCAAGCTGAGCAGTGACTCCAGCAGTGTCCTCACCCCCCAAGGCTTGGTGGTCGCATTGTCAAGGCCATTCCATTAACTTCACACTAAGGGCAGTTTTCATTTAGAAACACATTGGCTAATCTCGGTCTTCCCTCCTGTCCCTCCTGAGTCTGTTTTCCAGATTAGTCCTAATATGATCATTAGAGGTTATAAAGCAACACTGTAGGTTGAGGGCTTTTTAGCTCATATTGCCTTAGTTTGATTTGATTCCTGGCCTGGGTTTTTACCAATAATCAGGAGATCTCTGAAATTGTGTTCTAGTAGGGATAGCATTTAAGATTTTAGTTTTTTACTTATTAATTGTGTGTGTGTTTACATCAAGTTTGACGAGAGAGTTAGATTTACTGTGAGCATTTTTCATGACTTGCTCATATGCATAGCTTTTGGGGCCTCTTTCCCTTTGCTCCTTTGCCACTTGCTTTGGAAGTGGACACAACTCTTGTCCATGGTGCAGAGGTGACAGCAGGTTGGTGACCATTCGTCCCCAAGTCAGACTGGGCCGCCCTAGATCTGCCACCCTCCTCTTCCCTCCCGTCCTGCCCCGTCTGTTATCGGTTCTCCTCCCCAACCCCCCGGTGTCTCCCCTCCCCTTCCCTCCACCCGTGTTTTTCCCCTCACCGTCGTCTCTTTAGGAAACAACCTTCCCTGGTTATCTTTTATCTCCTGCCTGTGTGCTATGGTGTTTGCTTTCGTGATATCCCTAAAACAGAAATCTTGGTGAAAACCATTGAGTATTTCTTTGCCATCTAGAGGAGAAAACAAACAATAATAAAAAAAAATTTGAGTCATGCTTAGGACCATAAACGTTAATGGTGCAGAGTGGAAAAAACGAGGTAAATTCGGGGCCCATAGAGTACAAAGTTCTGAGGAGAAAGCCAGGAAGGGATTGTGAGAATTTTGCCAGAGCAGCAGAAAGGTAAGTGCTTCTGGGGAAGGGCATCACACATCAGTGGCAAGGAGCTGGGGAAGGGCATCACACATCAGATGCATTGTGTTGTCTGCAGCAAGGAGCAGAAGGGCCCAGGGAACTCTGCCCTCCCTGCTCAGGTTCCATGACCTATAAAGGTACCATGGCAGGGAATTCTGTGGTTCACAGAAAGATTATGCGAGGATGGGTTAGAGAAAACCCCCTGGAAAGGTGCCTGCTGAGACTTGGGGTGCCTGCTGAGACTTGGGGTGAAGTCGTCTTGAAGTGACAGCACACCAAGCAGGAAATACAGACTCTAGATCGGGGAGGAACTTCTTCCAAGAAATGCAGAACACATTCATAAAAGGCATCGATTTAAAAGGACATGGTTGGGTCTGAAAAACTGAAAGTGAGGTATGGCTGGAATTGACTATCAAGAAAAGGTGCAGGAGAGGGAGCTTAACCTTGGGGTGTGAACAAGAGCAGACCACAGGATGTCTCAGCTGTGCTGAGTGGGCCACATCCGACTACTCCATCCCCTGGGGAAAGTGATGGCAATGTTGAGCAGTGCCTCCTGGAAAGATAGAAGAGAGAGGGATAGAAGATTGCTAAACATCCTGAGGACCTTAAGCTGTGCTATCCCTGGACCGGGCCAGGCTGACACACCTTTGTACACTGTCTGTGGAGGTTTGAACAAGTAAGGATAGTCCTATAGGCTCATATATTTGAATGCTTACTCACCAGGGAGTGGCACTGTTTAAAAAGAGTAGAAGGATAAGAAGGTGTGGCCTTGTTGGAGGAAGTGAGTGGCTAGAGGTGGGCTTTGAGGCTCCAAAAGCCCATGCCAGGGCCAGGCACTCTCTTTCTGCCTGTGGATCAGGATGTAGCTCTTCACTACTTCTCTAGCACCGTGAGTATCAGCATGCTCCCCCATTCCCCTTCCTATAATGATAATGGATTAACTCTCTGAAACTGTAAGCAAGCCCCTAGTTAAATCCTTTAGAAGAGTTGCCTTTTCATGGCATCTCCTCACAGCAGTAGAAACCCTAAGACACTGTCTCTTGTTATCCGCCCAGAGGCACTGAAGTCAGGCCTGGGTGCGGGGCTTCTGCCCTTTCTGTTGAAGACTTCTCGTGCCCATTGCACTTCCGTGCAGTCTGTTGATGGGCTCACCTGCCCACAGGACGGGAGTCTCGTAAGAGCACAGGTTCCTTAATCAGCTCCTTCCCAGTTGCTTTCACACCAGATGCCATACAGTAGGCTTTCAGCATGTGCTTTGTGAGGTCACAGGAGCCCTCGGTCCATACTTCCCAGAGTTTGCGTAGCTGAAGGAGAGCATTATGACCTTTCACTCAGCCTGCTTAGATGTGGGGCAGCAGATGCTGACAGGACATTGAACTTCCTGAAAACTGGCAGATCTTCATCTCTTCCTGTATGACAACAGGTGGTTTATTTTTCTTGCTATTAAGTTTTTCTTTTGTCCAAGTCTTCATTTCTATTTTCATTTTTCTGAAACACATAAAAATATTTTGATGTTTACTTTGTTGCATTCAAGATCATTGGCATTTACCTTGGCTAAGGTTTGGGGCCAACTATCCATTTCAGAGAAATTTTGACCTAATTTCAAGAATCTTTTGCACTGCCTTGTGGGAAGTTAGTCCTAGAAAGCAGATTCCCTCTGCTTTTGGGGCTGTCACAGCGTTCCCTTGGTCTTGGAGCGAGACCTGACAGGTCTGTGGTGACATTAATTCTGTAAACTGTTTATCTGCTGATTTGCACATCTGAGTTAACACAGTGAAACTGACCTTGGGTTTTATCTGGACAGTGTCGTCCTCTTGGTTTGTCTTGCAGACTTCTGATATGTTGATGTCATGATGTCTTTGTCTTGACCCTAAATACCCAGCCTGGAGAAGGTGGGAGCTTTGTCGACCATCTGTTTTTTATTCCTCAGAGTTCTCGTGTACCCGAGTTGTTTTTATGGTGTTCAAAGCCCCTGCTACTTGAATCTCTGATATCAGGCTGAGCCCTGCCACCTGGTATTTATGTCACTCGTTCCACATTTGAACTAATGCATTTTTAAGTGTAATTTTGATTAAATTCAGTATATTTATTGTAGCAAATGGTTTTCTGTGGGGTTCCATTTCACTGTAAAGTGTGTTTTGCTCTGTCTTCTACAGACCTTGTGGTATAACTAATTCTAAATTGTATTTCCTTGAGCTCCGTAGAGACTGAATATTTTACTGGAGAACACTTTAGTTAGAGCTGATGTTTTTATGCCATGGTTTTTCTTCAGACTCTTCCAGCTTTTGGTGATACAGAAACTCCCTTTCTGAAGGTCGGTCCACCACAGAGGGCTTGCTTCCTCACCCAGGGCTGTGGCCACTCAATCTTGGCACCATACCCAATCTTTCTTCTAAAGTGATTCAAATGTTTGTGGTTTCCTTGTTACTTTGTTAATGTTTTGTTTCCCCCACATGATGCCAAGATGCATCTTTCTGCTTTCTGACAAGGCACTCCAGAGGACATGGGAAGAGTGACCCCAGAGAACAAGATTGTTATAGACAGAAATGCCCTGATCCCCAAAATGCTGACTTTGAAGGTGGGCGACGAGTTCTGTGGAGTGGTTGCCCACATCCAGACACCTGAGGACTTCTTCTGTCAGCAGCTGCAGAGCGGCCGTGAGTCTGTTTTCTTTGTTCGATCACCTTCTGGAAGACGAGGAACTCGGTTCCTGTGTCTAAGATGTGATTTGTGTCTACAGACAAGCTTGCGGAGCTTCAGGAATCCCTCAGTGAATACTGTGGCCAAGTGACTCCACGCTCTGATTTTTATCCAACCATCGGGGATGTGTGTTGTGCTCAGTTCTCAGGTGAGGACATGTTTTACGTACAGTTGAGCAAAATCAAAATCTTTGATTCACACACCAAATGGCCACACTTGGGCTTGAGCATTAACATGCACCGATTGTTTTCCTAAACATGCCCAGTCAAACTAGATCAAAGCAGTGTGGTATGGTACATGTAAGGGCAGAGAGTTTACATCAAGAGCCTTGAAGATACCAGTAAGGTGATTTTTTTTTAACGATTTTTTTAAACCAGTTCCTTACTATTTGGATATGAGCACCAACAGTCCAGCTTACGTGAATATGGTAAATAGAACCTTCTACTCTCTTCTTCATGAGCTTTGTTTTGTGTGAAACAGCAAGAGGGCCTGGAGACCTAACACTGGTGTGACCTTTGTAGCTACATAAGTTTGACTTTGTGGAAGCCCAGTTCTGTTACTCTTGGATGAAGGGCAGCCCAGCCAGCTCACTGATAGTCAGTGGGGAACTGCTGGTGCGGCCATTCTCCAGCTGGAACCCATTGAATTCCTCCTGCTGCTGCGTTCTAGGGATGGCCTTATTTGTCACCTTAGCAAATAATTTAGAGCTTGCCTTGGGGGTTCACATGATTGGAATGTGTTCTCTCTCCTGCTGAGCTGTATACTAGAAAGCTATTGGAGAAACAAATCCTACAAATTCATAATGATATTGTATACTGTAGCATGATGGTTAGTCTTCATTGTCAACTGACTGGATCTCACACCAAGGTGTGAGCTGGTCTGCCCCTCCGTGCCCAGCCACGATGGGACTGATACCTCTGATACCATGAGCAAATCAGTCTTCCCTTGGGTTGTTTATCAGGTATTTGATTGCAGGAAAAAAGGAATGCAATTAGTAAGCTGGCCACAGTGGTCCAGCTTTGGGAATGTGAGGGTTCTGATAAGCAGAACTGTAGTGTTTAGTAAGCGTGTGTGCTGCCCTTACCAGAGCAGAATGTGTGCGTGACCATCTCTAGTTGGGAAGCACTTGTGCTGGCTGTGGGGTGTCTGAGATGACTCTCTCCTTGTTTCAGAGGATGACCAGTGGTACCGTGCCTCGGTTCTGGCCTATGCTTCTGAAGAATCTGTCCTGGTTGGCTATGTCGATTATGGAAACTTTGAAATTCTTAGCTTGAAAAGACTTTGTCCCATAATTCCAAAGTTGTTGGACTTGCCAATGCAAGCTCTAAATTGTGTGCTGGCAGGTATGAAATGTTCTTCAAATATTAAAACTTAAAATTGAAAATGGAAGTGTGAAAAAGACACTTGTAGCAGGGAGACCTGCTTGGTGGAGCAGTGAGAACTGAGATCACAGGCTTAGCTGGGCAGGTGCTTGTCCATAGGATCAAGGGCTTCCTCCTGTGTCGGTCAGTTGTCTTCAGCAAACGTTACAGGTCTACCATTCTTACAGTTGTATCTAACATCAGACTTTTCTGAGTTTTGAGCAGTGACGTTCTTTTAATTATTTTGGCTGCATTTGCATCATTTCCAATGTCACTTCCCTTGGGTATGTTGTAAGACCTTACTGCGAAATACCTCCAAAGGGTATGTTCCCCCAGATGATGAGGTGTCCATGAGCATGTGTCTTGTTGTGACTGTGGGACATACTGTCTCCAGTTCTATGGAAAGGGTTGAATTTGCTTGTGCACCCTACAGAAAAGCCCGAGGGAGTGGATCCTGCCACACATTTGTGCTCCAGAGACACCACTGCAGCACTTCAGCCTAAGTAGTTTTCCAAATCAGTTCAGTTTGCTTCATTAACAGAGGCTGGAGCGGGGGTTGGGGGGCACTTACCCAGCTTTAGTTTTGTACTGACTCTAGCCATACTTTTGAATTATTTGTTTATGAATACCTTCCAGTATTGATTTGTATTGAAACTCAAAAACAAAAAACTCCTCACATGTGAATATGTAAAGCCAGTATTTTTTCCTGGGGTGTTTTATATCTTTGTAATTATCTTAATTGCTTTATTGGGCTGTAATTTAGACTCTGTAGGAATCCTTTTTTAGGTATAAAATTCACTAGTGTGTTTCTTTGTAAACTTAAGTGAGTTGTACACTGCTAACCAGGATCTGTCTGAGGGCATTTCCATCACACCCTGAGATCTCATGTTTTATGACAGCCTCTTACCAGGCATGGCTAATCTTTCTTTCTCTGTAGATTTGACATTTGGGACGTTTTCTATGGATGGAATTAAGATTTGTTTTTTTTTTTACATTGAGGTACAGAAGCATTTTTAATTCTATTTTTCATGTTTATGAAATCTTGCTCTGATGGGGTGTTTTGGTTCCAATGTTTGACATAGATTTAACTTAGAGGAAATGAAGTTAAGTGTAAAAATGCTTGGTTTAGGGATTATTTTAACATCCTTTTAACAATTATTTGTTAGGAGTAAAGCCATCATTAGGAATTTGGACTCCAGAAGCTATTTGTCTCATGAAAAAGATTGTGCAGAACAAAATGGTCACAGTGAGAGTGGTGGACATGCTGGGGACCAGGTCCCTGGTGGAGCTTGTGGACAAGTCGGTGATACCCCATGTCAGTGCCTCTAAAGCGCTCATAGACTCAGGCTTTGCTGTTGAGGAAACGGAGACAGTGGCAGACAAAAGTGGCAGTGTGCACACAGCCAACGGTAAGTAGACTGTCCAGCAAGCAGCCCCAGGCTGGGTCCACAGCTCCGAGAGTGTGTGGGCCAGGGTTTCAGAACTGACATTGGAGTGCCTTTTCAGTTGAGCAGTCACGTAAATACATTCCAGGTGTGTAATCAGAGATTTGTGTCAAAAGTTTAATTCATCAGAAATGTGTGACATTCACTCAAGTGACAGGATTAATTGAAATCCTGAATTTTGGGATTCACTTTCCTATAAATTCACCAAAATATCAGCTTTTCCAGATTCCTCCAGAGCTCTGCCAGTGACAGCTCCCCCATCCCAACTATGTTTCCTTCTTTTGCAAAATGCTCAGTTGTTTTCACAGTTCCCTTGGCCATAGAAGAAACAGTTGAGCCGTTGGAGTGGACATGGGTTGAGTTCAGCATTGATGAAACAGTGGATGTGATGGTCTGCATGATGTACAGTCCTGGGGAGTTCTACTGCCACTTTCTTAAAGATGATGGTAAGTTGGCTCTTCTCATTTATTTTTCCTATAGTGCATTAGTAGGTAGCTTGTGAAGAGTATATTATTGCATGATAAAAGCACTCTAAGCGGCCAAGCAGAAATTGCTTGATTGTACTTAGTTTGCTTTTATTCTGTCTTATGGCCCCTACTCTATGTGCTTAAACCATTTTAGATTTCATAACATATCTCCTAACATCATTGTTGGAAATTAAATGTATTTGTTGATCCCATTGACTGTTACATTCATGGATACCAAATGCTATAACAGGAGTGCAGTGTAAAGGTCACAGGTCAGCCTGGTAGACGCTCATCAACAAAGAAAATGTTACTCAGTATCCCAGAAGTTTCCTGCACTCCTTTTCTTTTCCTTATACATTCTTTCTCCTTCAGAGGGAAGTGGGGTCCTGCGTAGATTGATTTTTCCTGGTTTGTGAACCTCAACATGAAACAAAACCATGTAATATGTCTTTCAGCTTTGCCTTGGTTACTATTTCTTCACATGTTGTTACAAGTAATTGGAACTTGTTCTTTTGTTGTTGCATAATATTCCATTGTATGAGTGCACAGCGTCTCTAATTCTGTGTTGTGGCACTTGGCCACCTTTGAAATGATGGTAATGTGAGCACTTACCTCTGCTCATCAGTGCGTTTCTGTTGACTCATCATGCATTTCTGTTGACTCATCATGCATTTCTGTTGACTCATCATGCATTTCTGTTGACTCATCATGCATTTCTGTTGACTCATCATGCATTTCTGTTGAGTCATCAGTGCTAGCCATCTTTTCATCTTGAATCAGTTTCCCATAATTCTGACAGCTGTCACTTGGAGGTTTCTATTCACCCCACATCCTCATACGTTGTATTTTCTGTTTCATTTGAGCTGTTCTGATGAATGAGCATCATGGAGTTTACTTTTCTAAATCTCATTGGGTTTTTTTTTTCTGCCAAATTAATACATTAGACTTGATATCTAAGTCTTTCGTCTAACTCAAGTTCTTAGATACATAATTTCTTCACTTAGAATCACCTGGAAGATGGGCTACTATTTCATATAGAGCAAAACCCTGGGTGTTAGAGAGATGGCTTGGTGGTTAAGACACCGACTGCTTCTGCAGAGGACCCAGGTTCAGTTCTTAGCAGGCATATAGCAGTTGACAACCATCTGAGACTCCAGTTCCAGGGAATCTGATGCCCTCTCCTGACCTCCATTTTGGCACCAGGCAGTCACATGTTGTACGTACATGCAGGCAGAACACTCTTACATATAAAATAAGAATAAATAGAACTGGGGCTGGAGAGATGGCTCAGGGGTTAAGAGCACTGACTGCTCTTCCAGAGGTCCTGAGTTCAATTCCCAGCAACCACATGGTGGCTCACAACCATCTGTAATGAGATCTGGTGCCCTCATCTGGCCTGCAGGGATGCATGCAAGCAGAACACTGTATATGTAATAAATAAATCTTTAAAAAAGAAAAAAAAAGAATAAATAGAACTAAGAGTCAAAACTTTAAATTTCCTTTTTATTTATTTTCATAGGTGGACTTCCAAGTCTATAGTACAAAATTCAGGAGTAACAGAGTGTATAGTGGGAAACAATATCCCATCTCTCTCCTCAGGGGTTGCAGTTCTTTTGCAGAAGCAGCCTGATGTGTATGCAGATGTGTATGCAGATGTGTGTTCCTTCTATGCGCATAACTGTATTCTTTATCTTTCTCAATATCTTAGATACCAGTTCACATATTTCTTTTTGTTTTGTTGTTGTTGTGGTTTTGGGTTTTTTTTTTTTTTTTTTTGAGACAGGGTTTTTCCGTGTGGTTTTGGTGCCTGTCCTGGATCTCACTCTGTAGACCAGGCTGGCCTCGAACTCACAGAGATCCGCCTGGTTCTGCCTCCTGAGTGCTGGGATTAAAGGCGTGCGCTACCACCGCCCAGCCTCATATTTCTTTGTTAATAGGTTGTTAGGATTTGCATAGATGGTGTGGAGAGTTCTGTGCGTCCCTCATGGAGCGTCTGTGTGGTGAATCTGGGAGAGCAGCACTGGTTGTGTCAGGTTTCCAGCAGGTGACCTTTTCCTGTCCTAAGATAAGGTCCAGGATAATGCTTCTGTCTTGGCTCTGTTATTTTACATAGCTACATTGTTTCTGTTTGTGTGGTTTTATCCTCGCTTAACAGGTGTTGATAGAGGTGACAGTCCTTATATTCTAACTTTACTTGAGACTGCTCTTTTTAAAACGTCTGTGGATGTTTGCCTGCATACGTGTGTGTGTACCACATGCATGCAGTGCCAGTGTGGACCATAAGAGGGAGCTGGAGTTACAGATGGTTATGAGCTACAATGTGGGTGCTGTTAACTAAACTGGGGTCCTCTGGAAGCACAGCTGGTACTCTTAACCACTGAGCCATCTCTCCAACCCTGAAAGCATATTCTTGGGATAAATTACAATCACAGGGATAGGTTAGTGGATGAGTGTGCTTTTTGAGAGTCCTTGTGTCCCTCAGGAAGGTAGCCAAGAGACTCCGGTGCCCTTGAGTGCTGCTCCATCCATCTCCACAACGCATCCTTGCTCACTTGGAAGATTCTCCCTGATTAGAATGTCTACTTCTGTGATAGCCTTTGCTATAATTCAGAGACGTTTGCTCGTCTCAGGCTTCTATAGCTGCTTGGGTCCCTTTCCTTTAGATGCAATGCTCTTTGTGTCTTCTTTGTTTCTCCTTAGTGGCTCCCTTTCCTGCCTGATTCTCGCTTTGCCATCTGCTCCCCAGTAGGTGATTGTCAGCTGCTGTGGTTCTCTATGGTGCTGCATTTGAGAGGCTCTGACCTTTCTCTCGGTGTAGTGCACTGCATATTTCCCTACAGAATTCCATCAGACCTCTGTGGATGCCCACTAACTGTGCTCTGCATTTAGTTACTATGTTTACATTTTCAGGACAATATTAACTTTGTGGGTTTGTATAAGGTCTCCTCTCTGTGCTCAGAGCTTGTAGAGTGGCACACTATGGTGCCTCTGAGCTTGTGCCATTGTGCCCAAGAAGTCACTGGTTTCCAGTTTATTAAGAATTTAACTGAATATTGTTGTTTTGGCTTAGAATTTTTGTGAAAGGAACAACATTTGTTGTAGTTACCAGTTGTTTTGGTATGTACTTGAGATTTTCATGGTGAAAATGTTCTCTGACATTAAAGAAAAATCTCTGTTTAACAGTATACATTCTGTGTATTGTGTTTTCAGCTTTAAAGAAGCTTGATGATTTGAATAAATCCTTAGCCGAGTATTGTGCACAGAAGCTGCCAAATGGCTTCAAGGCAGAGGTAGGACGGCCTTGCTGTGCATTTTTTGCAGGTAAGTTTAAGAGTTGGTGTCAGTGACTGCAGACCTTTTGGTTCCTAACATTTAGACCTTGTGCTGGTGCATATTTCCTTCCTGTATTTAAGCACACGTTTTCATCATCACAATTAAAGGGATTCTTAAGATGCCTTATTGTAAGGAGTCCTCAGTGATGAAGTCTTGCCTTAGCACTGCATCCTTCCACACTTGAGTTGTCAGGTGTAAAAAGCCATTTATCACAAGGCTTTTACCATTTGTTGTTTTACCAAATAATGGTCAAAGCATCCAACCCCTGAGCAGTAAGAACGTCAGGATCATTTCCCACTTCCGTGTTTATTGGATAGAGTATGGATGAAGTCTTTGGTTTTTGTCAGATGTCAGGTCTCAGTGCTGTAAAAAGGATTGGCAGATATTCTAAAAATGAATCTTGGGAATTCTCAGTCTAGGAAGTTTTGAAGAAAAAGTTGTAATCTATAGAAGCAAACAAATTCACCAGCTGTGTTATACAAAGCATTTTTTCTAAGAGGAAACTTTGAGTGTCAAAGAGAACGTCAGAGACTGTGTGCTGTTTCCAGGTGACGGCAACTGGTACCGGGCTCTAGTCAAGGAGATCTTACCGAATGGCAATGTCAAAGTACGCTTTGTGGATTATGGCAACATTGAGGAAGTTACCGCAGACCAACTCCAGGCCATATCGCCACCGTTCTTACTACTTCCGTTTCAGGGGATGCAGTGCTGGCTAGTAGGTGGGTGTCAACTCCTTGGCAAACCAACTTTGTATAACCCTCAGTTACTAAGGCCACACTGACCTTCCAAGTGAGCTAGAAAATCCCACCTCACACTACAAAATGTAGAAACTTGGTGTTTTGGTCAAAATACTCAGTTTGATATGAAGAAACTTTCCCCTAGTTCTGGAAGTGAAAACTGACAGGACTGTCTTGAAGGGCTTTGTAGGACTCTGAGAACCTCAGATACTCAAACATTCTGGCATTTACTGCTAATAATTTAGTCTAAAGCAACCTGGTCCAGCTGCAAGGAAACTCATCCCAGTTCCATCACTTACAGAGCCAGCAGTAGAGGGTGGGTAGTCACATGACCCATGTCGGGATGGTGAGTGGACCTCTTGAAGGGTGACTGTGTGGACTAGCATTGGGACACTGTGTGGGACTGAAGTTGTGACGAGGTATTGGCTGTCACCCTGCTGCTGTTAAGATGCAGTCTAGACACCTGTGACGGGAAGATGAGTGCCTGTGGAGCACGTGAAGGAAAAGAGTGTGAGGGACATGGCAGCTTCACAGTGCAGAGAGGGACTCTGGACCCAGCTCTGCTGAGAAGGCAAGGCAAATTATTTAAACTGCCCATCTGTTTTCCTATCTGAGAAAAATAGTCTCAAAGGACAGAGAAAAAATGTAAAAACTCTAGCAAGGCTCGGCAATAGGCCTATAACAACTGTCATACTAATGCTTCCTCTTGGGTGCGTTTTGTTGTGACACGGTCTCTGTGTGGTCAGAACCTGGGACTAGTAAGTCTTCTCGCCTTTTCCTCCCCACTGCTGGAATGACAAGCATGTGTCATGGTGCATGCAAACATTTAAGGGAGTGTGTATGTGTTTGCAGCTGTGTTTTCCATTCACAGTCCCCAGTCATGGGACAGCCTGGCACAGAGCCCGCTGGAGACTTGCTCCAGCCCAGGAATTGTAAGCACAGGACTGGAGCTCTGAAACCCCGGTTTCTGTGGAAGGCTTTGGTTGTTGTCGTTTTTTTTGTGTAGCCCTGGCTGTCCTAGAACTCGCTCTGTAGACCAGGCTGGCCTTGAACTCATAGAGATCCGCCTGCCTCTGCCTCATGAGTGCTGGGACTATAGGTGTGCACCACCACTGACTATTTCTGTGGATGGTGATGCCAAACTCTTAACAAACATTTGTGGTCTGTTGGGAAGCACAGATGTTTTTAGGTCTGTTTTGTCCGTCTGTCTTACTGACTGTTCTGCTGTGAGGAGACACTTAACATCACACCATCTGTTAATCCTGTGCAATGGGTATGCTTTAGGTTGACTATGTGTATATGCATGTACATATGTGTTCGTGCAGGCAGGTACGTGCCGTGGGTGTGCATGTGGAGATAAGAGGACGACTTTGGTGATTCTGTTCACTCCCTCCATTTTGAGCATGGAGAATCAACTCCAAATGCTCAGGCTTGCGTGGCAAGCACTTTTACATGTGGAGCCATCATATAGATCTCAGGTTATTCTTAATCACCATGTTCCATGCCATTGTATCTTTTAAAGTGTAGCCCCTAGACCAGCAGCATCAAACAAGGGAACTTGTTTTAAAAATTCTGATATAGTCCCCAGTCCAGACTTAAATGAGAAACTCTGGAGTGAGCCCTCAAATCTGTGTTTTAGCAAGTGCTGTGAGTAATGTGAGATGCACATTCAAGGCTGGAAATCATGCCTAAGGAAAAAGATGAGAATGAAAAGCCAGTGGCACCGTCACTGACCTCCAGGCTCAGCTGATGAGGGGCTGAGTGAGAAGACTGCCTGGACCCAAGAGTTCAAGATGAGCCTGGGCAAGGTCGAGAGGCCCTGTCTCAAAATAAAAGTGAACAAGCCATTGGAAACTCTGCAGAGGTTCCATCACCAGTTGGTAGCTTCTCGTTGATCACATTATTATGCTGTCATCTAAGACAGTAATGGCAGCTCCAGATCTCACTGGGGAGAGTTGACCTGAGCATCCTAACTCCGTGTTAGCTACAGTGTCTGTGACTTGGGTTTGAAAGATGTAATTTTCTTTAACCACATCTGCATAAATTTTGAGAATCTTACATTCTGATTGAATGTAAGAACTCAATCTCGCCTGCCGCCATAAGCTCACCTCATTCATAGGATTTTCTTTAATGTTCTTGTTCTTAATTCCCAGATATACAGCCCAAAAACAAGCATTGGACAAAAGAAGCTATAGCAAGATTTCAAGCATGTGTTGTGGGTCTCAAACTCCAAGCCAGAGTTGTGGAAATCACCGAGAAGGGGGTGGGAGTTGAACTCACTGACCTTTCCACTCCCTATCCCAAAATAATTAGTGATGTTCTCATCACAGAACATTTGGTTTCAAAGTGTGGTTCGCCACAGAAGGACTCTTCGATTTGCCGACTTGCCAATGAACATAACCAGATGGACACCCAGGGGGTGCAAGGTGAAACCTTTAAACTGTTTGGATTGAAGTTCGTGCTAGCGTTTGCTCTGCTCTTTTGTGTTTTAGTTACAGCATGCAGCAGCAGGAGGCGTCACGCTGTACCTTGTTCTTACTTGCCCACTCCTGCCGTCTCCATCCCCTCACTCTCCACTGGTTGTCTCTCCTCCACAGTTCGCTCCTCAATATATCATTTATTTTTGTGTTCATTGGTGTTTTGCCTGCATGTATGTCTGTGTGACAGAGTCAGAAGCCCTGGAACGAGTTACAGACAGTTATGAGCTCTAGACAGACTTTCACTAGTCCAGGCTGTCCCAGAATTCACTATATAGACCAGGCTGACCTTGAATTCACAGAGATCCGACTGCCTTTGCTTCCTAAGTGCTGGGATTAAAGGTGTGCACCACCATACCTGGCCCCTCTTCTGCTTTTTCGTGTGGTCGTGTGGTCGTGTGTCGTGTGGTCTAGACTCTGCATATGGGACAAAGTGTGGTGATGATCCTCTTCTCCCTAGAGCCTTCTGTTGTTCTCCCCCCTTTAGACCTGATCCTCCTCACTCACTTTTCTCTATAGCTAAATAAAATCCCATTGTGTATGTAACAAATTTTATGTGTCATCCAACTGTTAGTGGCCATCTAGGCTGGGTCCAGGTCTGTCCTGAGTACCTGGGTTGGGCTGACAGTGTCCCAGTGGGCAGGCATCTTGTGCTGTGCCAACTGTGTCCCTGGGTAGCACCCAGTGTGCTGTGCTGAGGTGTAGCAGCATGGGGGAACTCTGTTAGCTTTTGAAGCACCTCCATGGGATTTCCACGGTGGCTGTTTCCGTGTCTCCAGCAGTGAAGAAGTGTTCCTTTCCCCATGTCGCCAGTATTCTTTGTTTTCTTGAAGATCTTGAAATAATCTTAAATTTGGTTTTTTACTTAATTTTATTATTTTTTGAAAATTTCATACATGAGTACTATATTTACATCATTTCTACCTCTCCCCTCCCCCTCTCCGACACCTCCTGCTCCCCCACCTAAATTCACAACCTGGTGGTGGTGGTGGTGGTTTTCTGACTAGTCAAGATGTCTCCTTAAAACAGTTTGCATTCCCTCGACTACTAAGGATCTTGGTCATTAAAAAAAAGTTTCATGTTGAATTTTACACTTTTACTATAGAATATATTTTTATGTGCTTACCATCAAAAATGAAAACTCCATGATAGAGTTGGAACTGGCAAAAGTTGGCTTTATACTTCCTAGAACTTTTTTGTAACCCCACAGCTTCAGATCAGCCATGCTGAAGTACAGAGATTCACTGAGATGCAAAGACTTTGGGTCTGGTTAATTTGTGTGTGTGTGTGTGTGTGTGTGTGTGTGTGTGTGTGTGTGTGTGTGTGTGTGTGTGTGTGTGTGTGTGTGTTTAATTTCTAGGGTTTTTTTTATAATAAAGTTAACTAGAAATTATAAAAACAGTTGTTGACCATGTGAACTTCTTTGAGAACCATCTGTTCAGGTCATTGACTGTAGATTGGATGATTTGGGTATTTGAGCATTTAATTTTTGGAATTTTTTTATGGCTTCTAGATATTAACCCCTGTCAGATGAAGAGTTAAGCGCCCCCCCCCCCACACACACACACACTGGAGGCTGTGGTTGCATTCTGCTGGTTGGTGGCCTTTCTGTGCAGAAAGCTACGAATCCTGTGCAGTGGCACTTGTCAGAGCTTGGGATTACCACCTGAGTCCTGGCCTAGGACTGTAAAGGTTTGTCCTGTTTTTCCCTGGCTGTTCCAGACTTTGAGATCTCAAGATCTGCCCCTCTTGAGTTTAGTTAATGCAGGATGAGGGATCGAGCTGCTCTTTCTGCTGTGATCTCCAGCTTTCCCCTCTGTCTTTTCTCCACTGTGTGTTTTTAACACCTTTGTCAAAGATTGGTTGGCTGTGCTGTGGTTTTGTTTGGGATCCTCTTCCATTGGTCTGCAGTCTGTTTTGTACCAGAACTGAGCTGGTGTATGGCCATGGTTGTGTGGTATGATTTAACATCAGGTATTGAGGTAATTGAGATACTTTAATCAGTGCCCCCTCTACTTTGGAGTCTTTTGTGTGTCCATATATGTACTAGATTGTTTTTTCTAGTTCTGTGAAGAATGCATTTGGAGTTTGATAGGGTTGTATTGAAACTGCAGGATCTTTGAATAAGCGGTCAGTTCACAGTGCTCTGCTGACCCATGAGCAGGCGAGGGCTTCAGTTCTCCCATTTGTTGTTTACTTCTTTATCACTGCAGCTGTACACCTGACAAAAAGGCTCTCGATTCGAGGAGGTGCCATCTGAGCATGGTGGGGGAGAAACCCAGCAAGAGTATGAGGTGGCTAGCCACTTGGGGGCCACAGTCAGGAAGCAGAGAGGAAGGCTGGTGCTCAGCTGTCTGCTGTAGTCTTCTGTTCAGTCAGCTGGATGGCACCACCTCCACCTGTGGGTCTTTTTGCCTTAGTTAAACCTCTCTAGAATAGTAGGATTTTTTTTTGAACATTCATTTTAAATTTAGTTGTTAGATAAACATCATACAGAAGATATTTTAAGGTATCACTTAAAATTTGAATAATTTGAAGAATTGCATTAATTATCCTTTAGAAATATTCTGCAGGAGTGTATTAACTCAGATCCTTGTTATTGAATAACTTTGTAATGTGCACATACTCTTGGAGTTGAGTAAATCCATTTGTGAAAAAGATGTCTCATCTTGGGAACTCTGAGATGTTGATAATCAGCTTTTGATGAACAATTTTATTGAATGAATAAATGGGGGAAAGAGTAAACTGCATATGTTTAATTGCAAGACCTGTGCCTGGTATGTTTTCAGCCATCCCTTCAGCAGAGCGGTGGAAGACAATAGAATTACCACTTAACAAGACTGTACCAGCAAACGTACTAGAAATCATAAACCCAAACTTGTTTTACGCCATCCCCAGTGCAATGCCAGGTGAGGAGCCATACTCACTGACTTGTGCCTCTGCTTTTGAGCTGTCCAGAGCGAGTCCTTGGTGAATTCCCTAGGAAGTGAGGGGGTAAAGAGGAGAGAGGCTTCTAAAGACTTGTAACCCTGAAGCCTAGTTTTAACAACACAAAGGATATGCCCTGTATTCAACCACTTACTCAGCAGCCTGGGTTTTGTATAATCTATAGCTTCCTAGAACAAAAAAAAAATGTCCTTTAATTTCTATGTAACTTTATTTAAAACATATATTATCTATATTGAATTGTATTTACTAAGCTAACCTTGAGTCTCATAAGTGAGCTTCAACCAGAACTATTTCCATTACATTAAAAAACTTAGTAATCGCCGGGTGGTGGTGGCACACGCCTTTAATCCCAGCACTCGGGAGGCAGAGGCAGGCAGATCTCTGTGAGTTTGAGGCCAGCCTGGTCTACAAAGTGAGTTCCAGGAAAGGCGCAAAACTACACAGAGAAACCCTGTCTCGAAAAACCAAAAAAAAAAAAAAAAAACTTAGTAATCAATTAATAATTATAGTTTTTTTAATTCAAAATTATTATTTGCATGTCTGTATTCTGGGTCTGTATAGTCCTACAGACCACAGATTGGAGAAGCATGGTGTGCTAAATATATGAGTAAAATTCTTCTAAGTGAAATATAGGAAAATATTAGTGTGTTATCTTTTATGTGAGATGATACAGATTTTGGTATCTTCAATGCATATTTCATTTGATTAGAAAAATTGAGGAAGGCAAAGTTGTGACTTAATCCATATGCTGATTTCATCAGCTTTTTATTCCATATAGATTACTTTTAGGTAGATTGACTTAAGAAAATTTCTCAATTTTCAATACTCAAGTCAAGCAGCACTTTTATGACTGTTTGTATACTTTTCAATATGTTATACAAAATAAGGTGATGCCAAGTAGTACTCCAGTTCATCCGAACCATAGATTGCCACAAACAGCCCTGAGCACCTGCTTTTCACTTACACAGACCAAAGGTAATAGTTTGTGATTTTGGAAAAGAGTTTAAGAGCAATGATTTGCTATTGCCACAGTTCCTGGGTTGACAATCTGAAGCAAACTTCATTTCTGTCATTGTTAAAATACCCAAAGTGGACATGAGGAGACCCTGCCCACTGTGTACAGTGCCCACTGGCTCTCTAATGCTACAAGGATGGTCTCATACAGTTCAAAGAGTACTTGATTATAAGCTTCCATTAAACAGGAAGAGAAATGGCAAAACCAGTCTTATACCTACTGTGTTCATGACTGGGCTCTAGTGTGAAACATTTGTCTCTGAACAGTAAGACTACTTAAAACTGATGAGAGCTCCCCTCTTGGTGGCAGTCCTCATAATCCAAGCTCTGTCCCTAGAGCCCATCTCCACAGAGGTGCCATAGCATCCCCCATTATAAACAAATGTAAAATGAAAATGATAAAATATAGTTAGTAAATTTTCATAGCAGAATCACCTAAATTTACTAAAATATAGTTAGTAAATTTATACTAGCAGAATCACCCTCATTAGGAAATAGGCAGATACTTCATACCCCTCAGTTCAAATCTTCCTGCATTAGGCAACCAATAGTGAGTATATTTGTTTTTAAAACAGTGTATATTTAATAGTGGCTGACTAGGCTTGGGATTATTTGAATACTGTTACTGTTTAACTGTTTAACAGAATACTGCTCTACTGTTTAACACTGGAAATTGTCTCACACTGAAGATTGCTGTATTTCAGAAAATCAAGAAAAGCTGTGTGTGTTAACGGCAGAATTGTTAGAATACTGTACTGCTCAGAAAGGCCAGCCATCCTACAGACCACGGACGGGAGAGGCATGCTGTGCCAGATACACAAGTAACATTCCTATAAGTGAAATACTGTAGGAAGATGTTAGTTGTTAACCTTTACGTGCGATGAAATAGATTTTGTACCTTCAATGCATATTTCATTTGGTTAGACAAATTAAAGACAAAATTGTGACTTAATTTGTATGTTGGGTCATCTGCTTTTCCATTTTGTATATTAGGTAAGGGTATAGGTATACACAGTTAACCAGCTCCAAGTACCAATTCTGCATTATGGTGGGTCATTGATGCACAATCTTCCATATGTGTGGAGCTTTGCATGTGAATGGGTCAGAAGGAGAATTAGACTACCTCAAGGGATAGGCTTGTGTAACATTTAATGACAACACATTGCATTGCTGATATAAACAACATGTGCTGTGAATGTTTGGATTTGTTTCTGGAAGTAGAGCCAGAGCAAGAGGTGCCGTGGGGGTGCGGGTGGGCATAGTTTCCATTGTTCCCTGGGCAGGTGGGGCTGTTGGCAGGATGGCAGCCAAGCAGGTCTACAACAGAGTACCCAGGGAGACTAGGTTGCTTCTAATCATAGCCAAGACCAAGGTAAGGGAGTCTTTCATGGGACTCTCTCTGCCTGGGTCTCAGAGGTCGAGTAAAGGCCCCTTGGTCTGTAAATGCCAGCAGACTATTAATGGAGCATGGGAATGATGGTCATATGCTGGGAACCTCCTCTGCCATCTTAGTGATGTCACTTCTGTCTTGTTTGACTGTTGTATGGCATCTGGATCTGAACCTGCCTTCATCTTCACCCCAGTGGAAGTTAAGGTGTGGCTTGGGGTATAAGACTCCTTCATGACTTTGAGGCCTCGTAGGCACTGGAGACCACTCCCCTGCAGTGCGCTGTGGCTCCAGGTTGTTGCTGTTGATGTTCTTGTGTGCCTTCACTGCCCCACTCCTCCACATTGGTGTTAAGTCCCCTCAGTGACAGCTGCATGGATGTTGTCAAGTCTTACCATAATCTTAGTCTAGACTGCTTGTCCTCCAAACCTGGGCCAGCCTGGGCTTTGTCCTCCACCCTCAGGTTGAGCACTGTTTGAACACAGCCTCTGTCTCTTCCTGCCCTGTTTGGCTGTGTTAGCTGGATTTCTTCCATTCCACTTAGGTAGCTGATCCCTCCTTCCTCCCCTCCTTTCTTCACTTGACCTTGCCTATCTTTGAATCTACTCCAGTGTCAGCTGTATCTGTCCTTCAGAAGCCGAGGAAAGGTGCTGCGTGTGAGGTAAAATTCCTGAGTTGGAAAGAGCCCGCCCTGGTGTTGATAACTTGCCTGGATATAGAATCTGGGTTATAAGCCATGTAGTACTTTTTCATTGGGACTGCCAGCCTACAAATAATGACACAGAAACTTATTGATTATGAAAGCTTGGCTTCGGCTTAGGCTTGTTCTCAAATAGTTCTTAGCCATTGTATACTAATCTACATTCTGCCACATGGCATTACCTCATCTCTGTACTGCCCATCCTGTTTCCTTTGAGTCTGGCGGGGATTCTGCCTTTCTTCTTCCCAGAGTTCTTTCTCTGGCCGGAAGTCCTACTTATACCTACTGCCTAGCTATTTGGCTGTTCACCTTTTTATTACATCAATCACAGCAGTACATCTTCACACATTGTACAAATATCCAACAACAAAGCCATTTTCCCTGAACATCTTGTGTGTGTTAGCTATTGGTATTTCTGATCACAAGATAGACAGGTTCTCCAAAATCTGAACATAACCTTTTGTGGTCAGGACCTTGCCTGTCCTCTTGATCCTGTGGTTTGCAGATTGGACTGTGAGTTCACAGGGTGGCTTTCTTTCCACTCATGAGTCGGCTCTAGGTCTGGAAATGCTTCAGTTTGGGCATTTTCCCCCTGAACTCACGATTTTTATTCATTCTTTGCTTTTCTGTTCTGTTGAGGAACTGCCAGGTCTTCCACTGTTTGACATGGACTCTGCTGAACGTGTTTGCCTCCACCTCTGTTCTCCTTTTCAAGAGTTCTCTATCCCTCACTTTCCCTATTGAGGTTTTGATGTCACATTTTAGCTTCACTGGCTCTTTTGTTTCCTTGGGTGTGCTTGTGTTTTTGAGGATGGAATGTCCTGTCTTCACCACTGTGCCATCCTTCAAATGTGACTGTCTCCTTCCTCCTCTACCTCTGCTTCTCCCAGGTCCTGTTTTGTTTGCTTTGGCCTTCTCTGTCACACAAGAGGCTTTCTTGAACCATTTTTCCACATGGCTAATATGGAGTACCCAAGAGTTATTTGGAAGTTTATACACAGCAGAACTTACCCACTTGTGGCCTTCAAGTGCAGGCTTGATCAGGCTCCACATCTGGAAGTGCTCCCTTGTGTGGCATGGAATGTACATTGGATGGTGTCTTTGGTAAACTTCCTCCTCTCCTCAGCCTCACACTCCCCAGTCTGTAGTCCCTTTGGAGAAGGAACTTCTAAGTGTGAAGTTAAACCGTTCTCTTCGGTGAATTGGAAATTAGGTGATCTATGTGAAAGTCTGTTCAGAGGTCTTGAACAGCTGCTTCTTAGCCCTGTCCTCATTCCTCCTCCTCACCTGCCTGGGCCCTGGAGGCTGGGCCTGAAGGGCACGTGTGACACAGCTTGGCTTCCTCACAGCCAGCTTTGCGTGAGCTCCATGGGCCATGAGCTTCTTGCATTTGTACGTGTTTTCCAACCTTGCAGAACGGCATTGTCTTCTCATGTTCCTTGTTCTTTAGTTAAAAACAAAAGCAGAAATTTCTGAGTCTCCATAGAGGGATTTGGAAGGAACATAGGAAAAATCTGGACTCTAGTTTAGATGTCTCGGTGTCAGCTTGTAAGTGTTGTAGACAGAGCCACCTCAAGGGATGGGAGGGCTCTGGACTGTGACTGCTGGGCTAAGATTCCTGTGTTCTCAGGTGATGACCTCTGGTACCGGGCCATTGTTCTGGAAATGTCAGACTCTGACGTGAAAGTACTCTACGCAGATTATGGAAACATCGAAACCCTGCCTCTCTCCAGAGTTCAGCCAGTCCTCCCCAGCCACCTGGAACTCCCCTTCCAGATCATCAGATGCTCACTTGAAGGTACACAGTTGTGTTGCTTTCCAGACTTGTGCCTGTGGAACTTTGGATCTTTATATTTTATAACTCTAAGTCTGAATAAAATGGTTTATATCGATTGTTACCAGTGGTCAGGGTCTGGGCTGGGGATTCAGGTCTCACACTGATCTGCAGAACACTCAGGGGAACTTTATTTGGAGCAAGCAAAAGTGCAGGTTATGGAGGGAAGCATTGTCAAGATAACAGTGAACCACATGAGTGAGACCCCTCAAGGGCTCTGGTTATTGTGCAGGCCTCCTTTTATGGGGTTCAAGAGAAGGAAGAGTTGGTTACTGAGAACATGTATACACAGTACATACAGGTAAAAGAACTAGGCTGCAAAATGCAATACTTCAAGAGAGGGGTTATGTGTGTTCAAGTGGGGTCCCAAGCTAAATTATCTTAAGCTTGCCTGGCACTAAGTAACTTCTCAGCGGCAGTATTTAAAGAAAGTTTGTATCTTTTATTCTTTAATTCTAGTGAAAACCATAATCTGTGTATCTTTCTGTTTGAGGGGGGCTTTCCTTCAGAGTGTCAAGGTTTGGGGTTGTGTTGCCCCCTATTGTGAAGCTCTAGTGGCAAGTGGCAGGATGTGAACCCAGGTGGTCTGTGACTCACCAGTGTTTTTGATACCTTGTCACAGCTCCCTGTAGGGGCCAGGGATGTTCACTGGTAGCATTCTAGCCTCCTCACTGTGCTCCTAAAGCAGCCTGTGCTCTGCTGTTGAGTTGGAACTTGTGTAGAGAAAATTAGAATGCTTAAGGTGGCCCTGTCCTGTGACTGTGCCCTTCACACAGCTTTCCTCACAGTGACCACTGACTGCTTGGAGCATACTTGGTTTCTATACCATGTATGAACATGGAGGCAAGATTGTGTCTAGTTTGTGTGCTTGGTGCCTTACAGCACGTTTAACACCAACTGAAGCCGGCAACCATGCTGCTTGTTATCTTATTAGATAACATCCTAGATATGGTCTTTGAAAAAGACACCTGTGTGCTGAAGAGATGGGTCTGTAGCTAGAGTTTTCCTGCCTGGCCCACAGTTAGGACAAATCTGTCACCCGCCAGTCCCACAGCCGCTCAGACCCAACCAAGTAAACACAGAGACTTATATTGCTTACAAACTGTATGGCTGTAGCAGGCTTCTTGCTAACTGTTCTTATATCTTAAATTAATCCATTTCTATAAATCTACACCTTGCCACGTGGCTCGTGGCTTACTGGTATCTTCACATGCTGCTTGTCCTGGTGGCGGCTGGCAGTTTCTCCCACTCAGCTTTCCACTTCCCAGAATTCTCCTCTCTCCTTGTCCCACCTATACTTCCTGCCTAGCCACTGGCCAATCAGTGTTTTATTTATACAGAACAATATCCACAGCATGGGTCAGTGGTTAATATCACCTGAGTCCATTTCCTGCATGTACACAGTGGCTGGCAACCATTTGTAACTCCAGTTCCGGGAGCCAACACCTTCTTCGGACTTCCATGGGCACCAGGCACACACAATACACATAAGTGCAGGCAAAACATTCATACACATAAAAACAATCTGTAAGAAAGATGATTTGGCTTATAAGTACAATGTTTACTCTTCCCAGGGCTGACGGAATTGAATGGAAGCTGTTCACAGTTAGTGATGGAACTGCTGAAAAACACCATGCTGAATCAGAGCGTGGTTCTTTCTGTGAAGGGAATTTCACAGAATGTCCATACAGTGTCAGTTGAAAAGTGTTCTGAGAATGGTGTGATCAACATAGCTGAGAAGCTGCTGATGTGCAGCATGGCAGAAAACCTCACGTCCAAAAGGAAATGTGCCTCACCTCTAGGTACCTTCTCAAAAGCAGTAAACAACATGCAGACACATGCATGGCCCACGTGGTTGGCTTGAGTTGTCCTCACCGTCTCACTCCTCATGGCTTTAGTCCCCTCCACCCATCCCTCCTGCTCTGCACTCCTACGGCAGTTCAGCCTGACCTAAGGTCAGTGACAGGGTTGCTGCAGGTGTCAGGATCCAGAGCGTTGGAGTGGTCACACACTGCACCTGCACTTTCTTCCAGTTCCCCTTGATCCTCATCAACAGGAGAATTCCTTGTGCTTTTGAGATTGAGTCTTCCGGGTATCCCATGAGATGGGCATTTGGCACATCCACCCCCACCCTAAAGGGGTCCCATACCACAGAAGACCCCCTCTTCAGAGGGGAGTGTTGGTCTGTAGAGTCCAGAACACAGCAGCTGAGTGGGAGGGTCCTGTGTGGAGTTGACGCTCAGTCACAGACACAGACAGGTGCAGGCTGGCTCAGGTCTGGGACTGCTGTTTCCTTGTTGATGTGACCCAGTGACTGGCTTTGCTTGTTTGCTTTTAGAGACAACACACAGCACGGACTGTTGCTGCACGGAGTTACAGAAACAGGTGGGTACAGTTCCCTCGCATGGAGCCGCACTCCTAACAATGTGAGAAAGTCAATTAACTGTTTCCTTTTCATCTGTAGATTGAAAAACATGAACAGATTCTTCTCTTCCTCTTAAACAATCCAACCAACCAAAATAAATTTATAGAGATGAAAAATCTGCTGAAAAGCTAAGTAAGTTTCATGTTCTGCCCCTTCCGTGATTGCCCATAGAATGCCTGCAGCCATGCTGCCAGGATGGAGCTGGGCACCTTGTGAGGCCGTGCTTCTTTGGGGTGCCCTGACCTAGTTTGCTCCAGTGTTCTTGCTAGACGATTTTCCTCAGCACTCCTAATACACCTGACTCGGGCTCCACGTGTGGAAGCCTTTTCTTACGATCTGACTTTGAAGTTGCTCACGTTATCAGTATGTAAAGACAGGCATGGGTTGAAGCTTAGACTCAGACTGTGTCCGGCCTCACTGGGACTCTGCTGCAGTACATTAGTACTTCCCTGGGGGTAAGGATGGAGAAGAACGGGAAGCAGGTACCCTCTCCAGCCTGTGTACTGATGGAGCAGGCCATGCTGACTGCGCTATTGAAGGAATGTGCTCTGGCTCCTTTCCAGCACCCCTACCTACCCCTACACACACGCTTTTCCACTGTCTGGGTCCCGTTGTAACAGGGCCACTAGGAAGTACTCTATAGCCAGCAGCCAATTGGAACTTGTGGTCAAAAAGAAACTGCTTTTCTTACTTACCCTGGCCTTCTCTTGGCCTAAGAGCAGCGCTGGCGGAGCCCTTGCAGGCCACTGCAGTGGCTCTCTGGGGTCCTCTGGAGCAACTGTGCTTGTATGGCTTTGATGTGGCCGACTTTGTTGTATTTATTCTTGAGGAAGCATAGTTGAGCTCTAAGCCAGATGCCAAGAGCAACACTTCTCACTGTCAGGATTTAATGTCTTCATAAACTTGATTTCTGGTTTGTGTGCTTGAACTTAAAATCTTGAGTTTAGTGGTGATTTTAAGCAGATAGACAAGAACCTGCTGTGAGTGACACAAGCTTCTGGAGTTGGCCCAGCACCAAGCACACCCATTTAATCACCATTGAACTCATTTGTACTTCTGTCTATTGGTCTGTGCAGTGAGCTTTCTTTAGAAAGATACTAAGAATGCTCTTTACATAATTTCAGATAAAACTAGTGTTTTTAATTGTGTAGGAAATTAGAGGGCTGAGTACCTTAAAAGCTTGATTTAGAGCATACACTAGTCCCCTGTCTCCCCCCCACCCCACCCCCGCGCCCCTCAGTACACAGCATAGCACTTTACACTGGGCTGCACCTCGCTTACATGACACAGGCTGTCCTCAGGTCACCTTACAGGAAGCAGAAGTGCAGAGAACAAGCCAGGCGGTGTGTGCTGTTAGAGTCCCGGCACTGGGGAGGCAGAGACCGTGGCTGCTGCTCCATGGCTGCCAGCCTCACCTACTTGGTCAGTGCCAGGCCAGTGAGAGCCTCTGGCTTCAGAGTAAAACAGGTGGACAAGAGCCTGGATGTAGTCAGGAGGTTTCTCTGGTCCCACCCAGCCCTGTGGTTCCACAGATGCTTATAAAATAATTACTCAGAGGCTTAATATTATTTACAAAATGTATAGTCTATGGCAGGCCTCTTGGTACCTAGCTCTTATGTCTTAAATTAACCCATTTCTATTAATCTATGTTTTGCCATGTGTTCTGTGGCTTACTGGTCTGCTGGCATGTTGTTCCTTATGTGGCAGGCTGGCGTCTCCCTCACCCTGCCTTTTTCTTTCCTGTCTCTCTCTTTGGATTTCCTGCCTGCCTCTAAGCTGCCTTGCCATAGGCCAGAGTAGCTTATTTATTAACCACTGGGAGCAATACATATTCACAGTGTACAGAAAGACATCCCCCAGCACCTGGAGAATGACATGGGAGGCTATCCACTAAACTCTATACCAGTGGGCACAGCATGCACGGACCCTGCCCCCCCCACACACTTGTATATTCCCCCACACACCTGCACACACACACACCTGCACACACACACAGTAGAGCCAGTCTTATTGTTAGATGAGGAAGCAGAGGTTCATGACATGCATGCACACACACTGCAAACTGGGTCTTAGAGCTTAAGGTGAGGAGCCATCTCAGGCTGCGGTGTGTGTGTGCTGGGCTACAGCCTCTTCCTGGGTTAGTCCAGATCTGCAGAGCATGGAGTTAGGAGGGAACCTCAGGGATCATACATTTTGTTCTCATTTTGATGAAAAATACAGTTGAATATTTATTCTCACCCTAATCTTCCTACAAGTAGAGAAATGTGTTTAAAATTTTGAGGCTCTGCTGGGCGGTGGTGCACGCACACCTTTAATCCTAGCACTCAGGGAGGCAGAGGCAGGCAGATCTCTGTGAGTTCGAGGCCAGCTTGGTCTACAGAGCGAGATCCAGGACAGGCACCAAAGCTACACAGAGAAACCCTGTCTTGAAAAAAAAAAAAAAAAAAAAAAAAAAACAACTGAGACTCTAATAACTTGTTTTGTTGTTGTCGTTTTTAATAATAATTATTATTATTTTAGTAATTATGCCTATAATGCCAGTCATGGAGACTTGAGGCAAGGTGATTGTGAGTGTTAGGGCAACTTGGTCTAACAAGACCCTGTCTACAAATTATTATATAATTACATAAAAAGGGGTTACTCAATTTTAAATTTCCTAAATAGAAGTGGTAATATGTTTTTTAAAGAGATAAGTAATACAAATTTTGTTTTTATATTTGGAAAGAGCTCCGATGGCTTCATTGTATGTTTGTGAAAGAGTATAATTTTCTCTGATTAATGCCAATATCTGTAAAAGTTAAACACTGTTGTGGTGTTTAGTGTTTTATCTGACAGGTATACTCTAAATTTATGTAATGTCAGTTCAGGTACTTGGTGTGCTTGTACTTAAAACTTGTGAGCCACGGTGCTTTTTATGGAACCATAATGATGGTGGATTCTTCTCTTTCAGAAGCAGCAGCGTCTCTGGGAAATGAGCACTCAGGAGGAAGAAACAGCAAAAGCTAGACAAGAGAGAGCGCCGCCTTCTGTTTTGTTACTGAACTGTTTCCTCCTCTCCCTTTAGTGACCTCAGCTCTCTCCACCTGGACTTGCTTCACTTTGTTCTGTTGGGTTGGTCCACCCCCCCCCCCCCCCCCAGTTCTTTCCACGAAATACATGAATCTCACATGAGAGATTCATAGAATAGCCAGGCGTGATGGTGCATACCTGTAATCCCAGCCTTGAGGGGAATGAGGCAAGAAGACCTTAAGTTCAAGGCCAGCATGGGCCGCACAGTTGGATGCTTTCTCAGTTTACGAGGAGACTAGGGTGTGAGGTGCCTTCTACTAAGTCTGTGTGTGTTCGCTCCACTGAGTATGGAAGCTAGAGCCTCGCATGTGCTAGGCAAGTGCTCTACCTGTGAGCTAAGGTCCCAGCTCTAGCATCTCCTGCTATGTGAAAGTGTTGAAGAAAATAAGTTGGTGGTAGCATTGGATAGGTCTAGTTGGTGGATAGAGGGGCTTCAGCATTGTCTGCACCTTCAGACATTTGCCAGTGAGACTCCCTGTCATCCTCTGCCTCTTCCCCTAATAAATGCGGTTTGGTTCCTTTGCTTCTGAGTTGTGTGCTCCCATTTTGTGTCTTGTGGCTTGCAGCTTGTTCCAAGGACATACACCCTTCTTGTCTTGGCTGTGGAGTGTGCTCATGAGCTCCAACCACTGCTCCTGCCCTCCATGTACTCTTCTGCGGTTTTCTGACTAGTTTGTAGCCATTTGGACTTCTGCTCTAGAAATAATTTACTATTTTCTGAGACACAAATTCAGTTACCAATTTAAATTCAAAAACTGAGAGCACATTTATTTTCTCATATCTCATGATGAGATTTTCCTAAACTCGCCCATGTGCAGAATTGTGAGTCAACATCTTCCTGACGGCCCTATAGTTTCTGATGCAATTGTCCACGGTTTCCTATCATACTGTGGCAACCTAAGAAGACATCTCCAGCTCAGAGTCGATGGGTAAGAACTGGTGTGAGTGGACTTGTTATTTTTTTCTTTATTTACTGGCAATGTGTGTCAGCTCTTCCATCAACTAGAACTTTCATGTAAAAACGTTGCTGAGGGTACTAAAACAGAGACCATGTCTCCATCAATAGGTGGCCTTCTGGACACAGAGGTCTGACAAGTGTCTAGACTCCAGGGAAGAGGCCCGTTTGGTGGATTAAAGGACTGCCTCACGTAGGAGAGTTACTCATACGCACTTTGTTTTCTCGGGATTCTATTTCTGTAGCTGCTTAGAATTGTCAAAGCCTCAAAATTGGGAGTGGAAGTGATTAATACTCGTGAAATTTTGCTCTACTATATACAATGAATCCTATCTAGATTCATCTAGAGCAGCAGTTCTCAACCTGTGGGTCGAAACCCCTTTGAGGGGGTTAAATGACCCTTTCACAGGGGTTGCCTAAGAGAACAGATTTATGGTTCATAGCAGTAGCAAAATTGTAGTTAGGAAGTAGCAACAAAAATAACTTTATGGTTGAGGATCACCGCAGCAGGAGAAATTGTATTACGGGGTCACAGCGTCAGGGAGGTTGAGAACGACTGGTCTAGAGTCTACTACCAAATTCCTGACAGGACTGAAGTTCTTGTGAGTCTGCCCACTGGAAGCATCTTGCTCTCTGTATTTCTGGGCTCATCACCAGCACACCTGCCTGACTTGGGCAGGTGGGACCAGCAGTAGGCACAATGCCCTGCTGGGCGAGCTGGGCAGAGGCTCTGAGGCAGGCGCTAGCTCATAGTTTTTCACATGGTTGAAGTTACCGTGTAGACCTTCCGGTCATCTTCCCCAGGGAAGCCACCATGGCTTTCATACATCCTAAAACTGGCTCCAGGCAGGATTGTAGCTGCCCAACCTGAGTTGTTTCCCAGAACTTGATTTTAACTCTGACCTTCAGGTGATGCCAAAAGTGTTAAAACTCTGTGGTGGTAACAGTGCTCACCCCTCTGGTGAGAACCTTCCAGGGCATGAGAGCCCCTAGAGCTTGTTACAAGTCAGGTGTATCCCTCTCCAAGGTGTACAGCTGTCTGTCCTTGAGACACTTGTGAGAACTGAAAGCAAGTGGATGATCCAGGTGATGTGGAGAGATGGCCACAGCCAAGTACTGCCAGTGTGGTGGAAGAGCTGGCCGTTGAGTGCTGATGGAGTGTTGGCAGACTCAAACCTTTGTCTTTGTAGAAACTTTACTTGATTGAGCTAAAAGTCACCTTTCCAAAGGTACCTGTGTATACAGCACAGCTCCTCTCCCCACCTTAAGAAGTTGAGATGTGTGACTTCACTCAAGGGGGCCTTTGAGATGATGCCATTTCTGCCCCCAGAGTCCCCACCACAGCCTTGTTGTTCCTGTTCTCAGCCTCACCTCGCTGGCTTGACCTGCAGCCCCTGAGGTGCACTGCACCGGTTCCCTTGGGGTCCTGGGGGACGTGGCCAGACCGCATCGTTCACTGCTCCAAAGCGCTCCAGATGGGCCACTCAGTGGGCCTGAGTTTGCCTCTCTCTCCCCTTTCATCAAGTGTGCTTTCATCATGGAGGTGAAAAATTAGGATGGGGTGCTACAGATTCAGGAATGATGACACCCCTCTACCATCCGGAGGTCAAAGGTGAAGCATTGTTTCCATGTTAGAAAACCAACAGGCTGCAGGGATGGCTGGGGAGCACTGAGATGCTATCCCAAAGCCATGGTCATTCCACCACACACCAGTCTCGAGAGTGGTGAAGTTCTCACTCGTCTCTGCTTAGAACTCACAGCTGTGTGTGTACAGTGTGCAGCTGAAACACTACAGGGCAATTGGTGAAATCATACAGGAAAAGAGCAGCTGGGCAGTGGTGGTGCACACCTTTAATCCTAGCACTCCAGAGGTAGGTGGGTCTTTGAGTTCAAGGCCAGCCTGGTCTACAGAGTGAGTTCCAGGACAGCCAGTGCTACACAGAGAAACCCTGTCTCAAAAAATACAAAAACAAAAAGGAGCAGTTACTCTGTGTAAATAACTAAGCATTGGGACCAAAAAGATAAGGCAAAGAAAGCCTGGAGCAGAGCTCATGAACTTTGGATAATGTCCTGCAGAATAACTCACAAATCGGGAGGGAGGGAGGGAGGGAGGGAGGGAGGGACTATTGTGCCAAGCAGCTGTACCTGGGCTAGTGACTTCTCCACTGAACCCCTCGAATTAATCCTCAAAGCCTCTGGGCAAGACTGTGGTGAAAAGTCTGCAGCAACTGTTGCTTCTGAGCCAGGCTAGCATTGTGTGTGGGTGTTTGGTGTGGTAGATAGAACACACACAGGCAAGTGCTGTATTCCCAACCTGTGTTGACGTTTTAGTCATGAGGTGGAATGTGAAGTGACCCCAATTAGGTAAAAAAAGAAGAGGGGAGGGGATCCCCAGAGTTGAAATAGGGCTTTTCCATGATAAGCATGACTAGACGGAAGTTCAGGGAGATGGAGGATGTCAGCGGTGACTTCCTCTGGGCTACTGTCTGGAGCAGCACAGGCTACTTGCCACATGTAGGCTCAGTACAGTATGCACTGATTACATGTTGAGATCTTGGGACTTGGGGGTTAATATTAAGATGGAGTTCATCTTTCTGTAGCCACTAAAACATTCAAAAGTCCACGTGTGCCTTCAGAGGCAGAGACGACTCTCACCTTCACACAGCCTGTGGTGTACTCAGGAGGCAAATCCACACCGTGACAATGCTCGTGGTGTTCTCAGAACTACTTAGGAGTGATGCTGTTTTTACCTTTGTGTGCTCCAGTAAATGCTAATGGAAGGGATGGATTGAGTGAAGAGGAAAAAAAAACCAAAAACCCTTTCTCCCTCTCCAGGAAGTTTGCAACATCCCTGAAAGCTGTCTGGCTGGAAGAGTTGGAAACCAGCTGACAACTACAGAATGAAATGCAACAAATGTTAAAAAGGAGGTGAAAAGCCAGGTGTGGTCGCTCACATCTTTAATCACACCACTTGAGAGGCAGAGGCAGGTGGACCTCTGTGAATATGAAGTTAGCCTGGTCTGTAGAGCAAGTTCCAGGACAGCCAGAGCTGTTACACAGTGAAACCCTGTCTCGACTCCCCCCCACCCCCAAAAGGTGTAAAATACAAAATTTGGTATTTACCTGCCAGGTCGGCATTTACAGGAATTGTGGGGAAGGGTGCAGAAAATAGGCCAGCTTCCTGGAAGGCAGTTTGTTAATAAGTTAAAAAAAAAAAAATAAAGATCTTTGGTCAAGGCCTAGTGGGTAAAGACACTTTCAAGCATGCCAATGTGATTTCAATCTTCAGAACCCATATGGTAGAAGGATAAATCTCCCCCTAGATCGTCCTATGACTTTGCATGAGGCACTTGCATACATGCAAACACAGCTGTTTAAAATGTAATCCTTGAATTGTATATAAATTGTAGCCTAGGAATTTACTTAGTTTCCAGATGTAATTGGGTGGCCCTACAAACTTACCTAATTGCAATGTTGATCTTGAGACTTCAAGCCAGCCTTTAATCCCAGCACTTGGGAGGCAGAGACAGGCAGATTTCTGTGAATTCGAGGCCAACCTGGTCTACAAAGTGTACAGGACAGCCAGGGCTACACAGAGAAACCTTGTCTTGAAAAACAAAACAATGTGGATATGGACAATCACGTATCAACAGAATGAACCAAGTCTTGTAAGAGGAAATGCCAGTCTTTTCCAGTGACCTGCAGCTGAACAGCAGTGACTTTTAAATTTGCTTTCTCTTGTTTTCTATTTTTTAATTTTTCCAACGAGCACACACTATATAATTTTGATGTATGAAAATGATTGAGAGTTTATGTGCTCAGAGTACCTGCCAGAAGGCACATCGTTTTGTTCAGTAACACTTGAATTAAATACCAGGCACCTTCTAAGTTAAAAGGAGAATGCTGGCCAAACGGTCTGATAATTACCCAACTGCAATAACAGGCAGGTTGGCAAAAGACAGAAGCCATGACAAACAGAAACGATGCCAAAGTCAACATTCCCTTAGTGGGATCGATAAAACCTGCAGAGCAGCCAGCGCGCGCTGTGACCATGGTCGTACGGATGTGTTTACGGTGCTGTGGTTGCGGGTCGCTGGGTAGGGCGAACGGCGAGGCGGGCGCGGTTCCCGAGAGCAGCGGTTATGCCTCCGCCGAATGCCTGGGACGCCCACGGGCTGCTCCGGAGCAGCCAGCACCACCTAAGCAGGGAAAGACCCAGGTGTCCCACGTGGCTGCGAGCCGAACCCCCCCACCTCCCCCGGCCCGAACCCAGCCTGCGCCGCCGGCGGAGCAGCTGTGCGCTCTGCGGATGGGAGCCCCACGCCTCGGAACAGGGCGGGGCGGGGCGGGGTGGGGCGGACGGGGCGCACCCCTGCGAGTGGAGCCCCTACCTGCCGCGCCGAGCGCCGCTGGCTTTGTTCGCTTTGTCTGCGCGCACCTGAGCGGCCTGCCGGGAAGGTCGCCATCCCGGAGCATACCCGGCGCCGCACCAGGTAAGGGGTGCTGGCTCGGGGGCTGTGGGTGGAAAAACCCGAGTTGCCTGGAGCCGTCGCGGGGACCCCTTCCCTGGCGGCCGTGGAACGGGCTGTAGTTTTGAATAAAAGCTTTGGGAATGTGTGCCCCACTGTAAGCACACATGCTACATACAGCATTTCCTCGCGCTTTTCCAAACCAGGCAACCTCGTCCTCCCAAAGAAGTCGCTGCAGAAGAACTCGAGGGAGGTTCGCTGCTCTCAGAGAGAGGGCAAGGGTTAGGCTTTTCGCAGAATGCACATGCGGGGGACTTGTCCACCTTCCAGCTCCCCGCAGCAAACAGCTGGCACAGCTCTGCCCCTGCCCCTGCCCCTTCACCAGCCTGCCCTGGACCAGGCCCTTGATGGCCTGCTGAGACAAAGTGGGAGGGTTTCGGCACATTGGAAACCTGAAGTTTAAAAATCTGGGCACTAGAGAGAAGAAAGGGGACGCTGGCACCTCGCTGCCTTTGCTTACAGCATTGTCTACTTCAGCCTAGACTTCTAAGGGGGACCCCCGCTCCGGAGAGTGAGTAATTATCAGTGGTATGACTTCTACTATAAGCTCTCTTGATTAAATAAACCTGAGACCCCCTGGATGCTTATAGATTCAGTCCCAAAACCTCAAGGTCTGTTTTGCTCAGAAATGTCCTTATTGAGAAAAAAATAGGACAAGTCAAAGGGGAATCTGCTGTTGGCAACGGCCAGAAGGTGGGGCAGCCAGACTCAACTCCTGCCACTTGTCACCCAGCTCCTCAGGCCCTGCTCTTCCTTCATAGACATTAGCTGAAAGCCACCTTCTGGGATTGTAGAATTTCCCAGACTTGATTCTCAGGCAAATCCCAGGGACACAGAGGGATTCCTCATCATCCCAGAGTGCCTGAAAATCCATCAAGGAAGTATTTCTCATCAAATCTGGTTTGGGTCTACCAGCCAGAGCTTAAGGCCAAGCCGCTCCACCCCACCCCTGCCTTCAGCAGGCTGTGAAACAAGCCAACCAGAGGTCCATGTTTCTATGGTTGGACTGATGGAAAAAAATGACTATAGTTTTATAGTTTTAAGTTTACGGCAAACTGAGCAGAGGTACAAAGACTTTGCATATACTTCCTGCCCCCCCCCCAGCCTGCCCTATTACTATCATCCCCCACCACAGTGGGAGCCTCCAAACTCCCTAGTTCAGGACTCGCTGTAGCACATTCTATATATTTGGACAAATGTTCACTATTGCCTAAAAAACTGTCCACGCTTTGCCTCTTCATCCCTCCCTCCCCCAGGCCCATGGCATTACTAATGCTAGCTATCTTCATCATTTATCCTTTCCCAGACATCATGTGGTTGAATCATACAGTAAACAGCCTTTCAGATGGGCTGCTTCTGTCTCTAACACACACGGAGGTCTCCACTCCTGGCTTTTTAAGGAACTTCATGAGAAGGCCATGGTTGGCGGGCCGTGATGACGCTGGGGCTGGGTGCCTGGTTAAAAAGAAAATGCCTTTGTTAACTGTACCACAGTTACAAACATTTTCATCGTCTGACACCTGGAAGTCCTGGGCCAGGGCAGGTGCTTAGTGATTCCCTTTGGACAAATGACGTTTCCTGTCGTCGTGTTAGTGGGAGTGACAACAATAGAGTGAAAGGCTTCAGAACAGAGGGCTATAAACTTGTGCACTGTGCACCATGGTAAATTAAAAAACAAAACCAAAAATAAAAAAACTGTAGTCGGGAGGTGCTGTAAGAGCTTTTCCTGGGGAGATACGGACAAAAGTCGACTCATCCCAGATAGTGCAACGGTAACATTCCAAAGCCTGCTTCCTCCAAAGTCCAGACAGACCAAGGAGTCTATTGGACTCCCTCACAGAATGAAGTCTTGCCCTGGCAACTTGCCCGTACCAGAGTAGACGGAGTCACTCATCTCTGGAGTAGACTTATACACAGCAGGCAGGAAGCTGCAGGAGGGACAGGCTCAGAGCTCAGGTGAAGGTGTGCTGACCCCGTGACCCTCCTATGGTGAGCACGACAGGCTGGATCTTGAGGCTGTGTTGTAGGAAATCACAGCTATTGATGGAGAGGGCGTGGGTGAAAGCCAGTGTTCTGCAACAGGACTGTGATAGAACTGCCGATTAAAAACATTTTCCCCCAGTAAGACTGCTTTAGAATGCCCATTGTGTCATCCGCACACGGCCACCAAAGGGACACGCAGGAGGGGTCGCCGTGTCTGCATTTTGCTGTCTGGCACCTGGGATGCTGCTCCTAGAACAGCTGAATACACTGAAGTCTCTGCCTCAGTTTGCCTTCTCGTCTTCAGCCCAGCCTAGATGAGGCCTTTTTCTCCTCCAGCTGTGCACACACACCCCAAAAAAGTTACAGTTGCTGCTGTCGGTCTGCTTGTCTGTGTTAGTAATTGCTGCTCTTTACCGGGGCTCCTCTAATCTGTAATTAGGAAGGGTAGCCTTCGCCTGAGGGGGCCTTTGAACCGGGTTCTGTGGCATCCTGCCAACCTTCTCAGGTCAAGAGGTGGATAGTGTCACCTCTATTATAGAGAGAAGAGAGCTGAGAGGCGGAAGTGAAAGAATTTACCAGAACGGCTCATGCTCAGGTCTCTTGTGGGCCTATTAATGCTTGTTCGACTCCACCTAGATATTGCACCTGTCCTGACATGGCCGAGAGGACCTGGGCTGGACCCCAGGTATGCAGTTTGCTAGTTCTGTGACCTTAGGTCCTACCTTCTCCCAGGCTGTTTCCTCCTCTGTGGAAATGGATGTGCTCACACGAACCCTACAGGACTGAATATTGTTGAGTGAAATTGGTGGGTTGAGTGTCAGGATCTCTTAACATCAGGTAGAAAATGAACTTCCTCTCAACAAGGTTTTTCTCATGTTGTCTCACTGTTATAACCATCGTACAGACGTAAGCACTGAGATGGGGTCGGTGTTGGCCAAGCCCTACCTGCTGCAAGCAGAGCTGGGCTGGAATCCAGTCTCCAGACATAATAGCCTGTGTGTTGTTCCTCACCTCCACGTTCCCCCGGGTTTACAGCTCTACAGAGCACGAGTCCTGAAGGATGTAGAACAGCCAGGTGAGCCTCGAGCTGTTTGATCTACAAACATCTTAGCAGATGTGGAGAGACTGGGAGCCTCTGTGATATGTCCAGTCTTCCAGGGACTCTCTGGTGACACCACCATTGTTCATCCTGTCCTGCTGATTGCTGCCTGTGAGACTGAAGGTTTGCTGGCTCTCTTTAAGGAGGGCACTGCCTTTCCTAGGAAGCCTTAGAATGTTTTCCCTAGCTGGGAATGGTGACGCATGTTTGTGGTCCCAGCTACCCGGGAGACTGAAGCAGGAGGATTGTTTGAGTTTAGCAGTTCCTGCCAAGCTTAAGAACATAGCAATACCCTGTCTAAAACAGACAGACAGAGGAGATAGCAGGGAGGGAGGGAGAGGGGGAAAGGGAGGGCAGGAGGAGCTCTCTCTAGCGTATCATACTAGGAAAAAAAATTGTCCTCTTGTCTTGGGTCTCTGGGCCTGAGAAAGATATTTTATGTGAAAGACAAGGAAGGTGATTGTTAGAGCAGAAAACAGCAAGGGCGTCCTGGGCACCCTGGAGCCGTCCTCCGACTCCAGTCTCCCTGTTCCGGCATTGACTGTTAGAAAGAACTCAGGTTTCCTTCCTGCAGATTGGGGAAGGCTTATAGGGAACACTGATATTTGTGGAAGAAGTTTTATTTTCTAACGAGGTGGAAGTGGTCTTCCTTTTCCTGCACTCTTCATATCTGATGATGGGGAAAGATGGGCACCACCCTGCAAAGCTGCCCTTGGTGATGGTCTTTAAAAAGCAGCCTTGCTTTGGCTTTTGTTCCTTGCTGTGTCTGAGAAATACAATTCTTAGTGTGTATACAATGGAATGATTTAGCAACAGACCTCACTCACCTGGTGCAGGTGCTGCAAAGGTGTAGCAATCAGATGGGGAAATGGGGTGCAGCCTCTGAGTCCATCTGTGAGCTGCCTGGAAGCCAGGAATAACACGTGTGGTGAGCATAGGTAATGGAACAGGAGGAGGCAGTAAGCAAGGCATTCTGTAATGGAAAGGGCTTGGCAAGGTGGGTCTGCACCCAGGGTCAGCTCCTGCCTCTGGCTTGCAGATCGTCAACAGGAATGCACAAGGCCCTGGAAATCTCACCATGTGCTCCAGTACTATTGAATTGAAGGCAGGTACCAGCTGGTACAAACTGCCAAAGGAATCGATTCAGGGTGTCAAGTGTGTAATTAGGATTCTCTTCCTCCGTCCCACCCCATAGTTCATAGCTTTTTTCTGGGTCCCAGATTTCTGCCCCAGTGCCCCTGTTGGCCTGCTGCCCAGTAGCTCTTCCTTGCTCAACGTTCTTCTAGAGTCTTCCCCAGAATCCCGAAGGTGGTGGCTTGAGCAGCTCACTGGGAGGCTAGAATGGACTCCAATTCACTGACCAGCCCTGTAATGCGGCATCTGTAATGGGGATGATAGACCCTCAGTGGCTGCCTAGGAGGGTTAGGAGAGAAGACCCAAATATGGGGAGCCTGATGGCAGCCTGTGATGGTTTCCTGGGTAATAGTAGTTGTTGATTTTTACCGCAGAGTTCATCGTTACTAAAAACCTCTCTAAGCTGCACATGGTGTACACCTGCAGTCACAGCTACTCAGGAGGCCGAGGCACACACGCGCCCAAGAGTTCAAGGACAGCCAGGGCAATACAGACAGATCCCATTAACTCTTTGCTTGACATAGAGCAGTGGTTTGACTGTTTAGCTACCATTGTAAGAATGTTTTGATACGTAATGAGACGAGAATAAGCTGGATATGTGTGACGATTGGGCGGGAAGAGTCTGGGCGCTAATGGGACTCTGCAGAATGGCGGAGGACAGCTCACCAGTTTGGCAACAGCAATCCTTCCTTTTATCTTAGTCTAAGAAAGTTCAGTGAGCATATGAACACCGAGATACCCTGAAGGGTTCCCTCCAGCCCCCTGCAGATGACCTGAAGGTACTGACCCAAGCATGTGACTTCCCTTCTATGTACCAGGCATACAGTGTCAGGGCTTCTCCAGAGACCAAGACACCATCCCTGGTGGCACCTGGCAATCAAAACAGTCAGATCACAGGACAGTTTTTGTGTGGGCTGTGTGATAAGAGGGGACAGGCGAGAGAGATGCCATGTGACCACCATTTGTGGAAACTGTTTTCCATGCAGTTCCCATTTGCAGAGTGCCAACATAAATTTTGTCTTAATGAGCAGAAAGGTAGGATACTGAAAACGCCCAGCTGGGCAAGCAGAGGCACATAAATAGGGCACGGTGAAGTTGCTTAGGTTAGTCCTGTGCTGTAGAATGAGGGCCCCGTGTTTCCTGGTGCCCCAGTAAGCAGGAACCTCCCATAACCTCCCAGCAAGCTGGGAATGTGTTTCCGGAAACATCATTTACATCCTGCATAGGCTTGCACCCCTGGCTTCTGTGCATGCTCAGGGTCAGACACTGCAAACCCAGAAAACCACGTTGAAGCTAAGGAATCGGACAGCGTTGGGAAGTTTCTCCGGAGTCCCACACTGTCTCTATCCTACTACCTCCTCCACATGCCTCATTCCTCCACTGGCATTGGGGGCCTGTCCCACATCCAGTATAGGGCATAAGGGGAAATACATGCTGAAAGTCCCGCACCTGTCTTGCTGGCAGACCCAGGATCTGGAATCATGTGAGCCCCTCTCAGCTGGACAACAGCCTCCCCAGCTGCCTTTCTCCCTTGATGGTACCTGGGACTCTCCTGGTGCCTCTGCTCTGGTAACACTGAGTGTGCAGGGGTTTGTTTGTTTGACAGCCAGAGTCATCTGGGAAGAGGGATCCTCAACTGAGAACATGTCTCCATCAGATTGGCCTGTGGGCAAGTACATGGGGGCACTTTCTTGATTAATGGTTGATGTAGGAGGCTCTAGCCCACTGTGGGTGGTGCCATCCCTAGGCAAGTGGTCCTTCCTGTATTATATAAAAAGGAAACTGAGCAAGCCAGGAAGCAACTTGGTCTCTGTGTCAGTTCCTGCCTCTAGATTCCTGCTGGCTTCCCTTAATGATGAGAGCCAGATTAACCCTTTCTTCCCCAGGTTGCTCTTGGTCATGGTGTTTTGTCACAGCAACAGAAGAGAAACAAGGACATGCAGCTTTTCTCTGCACACAATCTCAGTAGCTGGAGAGAGGTTTCCTGACTTGCTAGAGAATTCAGAAAATGAGGGTGTTCAATTCCAGCCATCACCTTGCTTGCTTTTGGAGAAGTGGAGGAGGGAATCACTTTAAAAGGGATCACATGGCCTGTTGGGATCCTGCAGGGCGGAGAATGAGGACTCTTTAAACAGAAAATCTCTCCCAAAAGCTGTGGAGACCTTGACTGGATTTGAGGCAGGAATGATATCTGGAAATATGTCAGACGGCTGTTTAAGGTTAGAGTGTTTGGAGAAAGCCTTTATGGTTTGGGGACACTTGCCTTCTCCAGGCTGTGATGACCACACTGAGGCCTCCAGTGCCCTGTTCCTGGGTACATCTGTAAAGACATCCTGGAGCCGGTCACAGAACTCAGGGCTGATATCTGCTTTCTCTTCCTGGCCCTTTAGGTCTGACAACATGCCTCCATTTCTGTTTCTGCCAGCTGTCAGCATACTCCTCTTCTCCATGGGTAAGGTGTTTTGTGGGGGGCTGTAAATTTTGAGGGTTTGGTTTGTTTCTAATCCCACCGACTTTAACTTCATTTTTGGAAAAGATGCTTGTGTGTATGGAGAAGAGAAGGGGTATGCTTGCCTGTGCGAGCAAATGCCCAAGCCAGAGGTTGATGTCTGGTGTCTTCCTGTCACTCTCCACTTCAGTTATTGAGGCCAGGTCTTCCGCTGAACCCACAGCTCACCCTTGCAGCTGGGCGGGCTGCCCAGTGAGCCGCTGGGGTTGTCCTGTGTCCACCACCAGTACTGGAGTTACACACACACACACACACACACACACACACTGCTCCCGGCTTGTATGTGAGGCCTGGGGATCCAAACTCAGGTGCTCGTGCCTGAACAGCAAGCACCTCACCCACTGAGTCATCTCCCAGCCCTGATTTTAGCTTTTATAGTCTCTTAAATCTAAGTCTCCACTGTGTGGCAGCCTCCCTAGCCTAGACCCGATCATCTTCAGCTTGGACTCCTCCAGTTGCCTCCTGATGATCTGCTCGGGTCCACCTGGCCCCTCCATGCCATCCTCCAACAGCAGCCTTATCAGTGTACAAATCGATCACATCTGGCCCCACCAAGAGCTTCTAAGTGACTTTCTGCTCTGTGAGTCCTCTGTGGCAGGTCTCCTTCTGCATCCTTACTTTCTCCTTTTCACAGAGGTTCCGATTCCTGGTGGCCACTCTGCCCAGATCACGTCTCCACCCCATCCTGTCTGTCACTGTCACCCGGGTAAACTTGAGTCCATCTCTTACCCAGCACAGCTCCTCTGGGCTCCCAGATTGTGTCAGTTCACCCAGAGCCTATGCCCTGTAGTACCCGACACAGAGTTTGCTTCTGTGACTTTGACAGTGCATGGCTTCCACAGGGAAGGACTCTGTAGCTGATGGCATCCTCATCACTGGATAACCTCTGTGCCTCAAAGAGGACCTCATGCTCCGGAAGTAGACTGAGAGACCAGAGTCTCCTTCCTTAGCCTCCTGAGTTGCCCCTGAGTTCCAGCCTCTCTGAGGGATGAACTGAGATAGTGGGGAGAACCCCGTGTGTCTGTAGACAATCATCCCGGAACAAGTGCACTGACAGTTCAGTTGTGGAAGGCCAGCCTGGGTGCTCTGCTGCAAAGCTGAGGTATGGGACTGAAGCCTCTAAGACCATGATCCTCCTTAGCCTGCATTTCAGAGAGCAGACATTTGCTGTCTACGGAGTTGACTCCAGTCACCTCCTTCCTGTCTCCCACGAACAAGGCTAAAGACACAGGCTGCCCAACCCACTCTGTCCCATCTCCAAGCCAGGGAGGCATACTATCTCACTTGTCTTCATGGCCTAGGGGCTGGTGTATACTGAGCCTTCTTGAGGAGCAAGGCTTAAATAAGGTTTCTGGTCAGCTTCCCCAGCCTGAGTTCTGCTCTGTCTTGTGATGGTGCTTCCCTCCTGAGACCCTGTCCCACCTGTTCACATGCTTGATCTGTCCAGCATTCCATGGAAGAGGCCATGTCATTGACCAAGGGGACACAGATATAGGTGGTATGGCTGGAACTGACACCCAGGCCTCCTGACTTCTGAGCTGGCTCCATCACTGTGGGTCCTCTCAGGAGACAGGACTGTGGAAGACTCTGTGAGTGAGTGAGCAAGTGAGTTCATCCGTGGCTCTCAGGATTGTCTGTGTATTAGCACCACCCACCCACCAGGAGAGTAAAGTTCTGGGACCTTAGCGGAAAGTCTTTAGAAGAGGCTGCTGACTTGGTTAGACGCAGCTATAGTCAATCACCCTATTCCTAATCTGTAGCATCACAAAGGGGTTTGCAAAAGGCACCGAGAGTGCCGCTCAGACTGAAGATAGGCTCACCCAAATCCTGGCACTTGCTCTGACTCTTCATCACATGATGCAGAGGGGCACAGTGATGTGCTTAACAGGTGGGCACTGGTCATGGATCTCATCAGTTCCTGTCTCAGGGAGGTGAGTTTGGGGTTCCTGCAAAGTCTTTAAAAGTGCTGAGTACTTCTGTGTTTGTTATGTGGTTATGAAGAGTCTTTGGCTACTGGGCTCTTTGTCAATAACTCAGACTTGCCGGGCGGTGGTGGCGCACGCCTTTAATCCCAGCACTCGGGAGGCAGAGCCAGGTGGATCTCTGTGAGTTCGAGGCCAGCCTGGTCTCCAAAGCGAGTTCCAGGAAAGGCGCAAAGCTACACAGAGAAACCCTGTCTCGAAAAGCCAAAAAAAAAAAAAACAAAACAAAAAAAAAAAAAAAAAAAAAAAAAAAAAAAAACACCTCAGACTTATTTCAGGGAACTTTAGTGTCTAGAGTTCAGGTGGAGAGTAGAGCTCTGTGAGCATGGAAGACGGGGCACGTTCCTAGGCTTGGGAATTTCCAGGGAGCTGAGGTCCCAGGGGATTATGGGATAAGCTTTGGCAGTCTGCATGAGTTGACAGTCCTTGATGGTCTCCAGTGCAGTGCAGCAGAGAGCCTGTCCTAGACCTGGTACCCCATAGCCTGGGACTATGGAGCTCAGTGCTGGGTGATGGGAAACAGGGACTGTTTGCTGAAACATAGAGGAAGGGACAACGGAGACCAGAGCGATGTTCATGGAGCCTAGTGTATAGAGAGCAGCCGGGAAGGCAGAGGGACCCAGCCTGGCCGGTGCCGCGTGAACAGGCTGACCAGTGACACCCATGCTGGTGTCATCGTCGTCATTCCCAAGCCCACTGTGCTGCTTGAGTGTCTGTCTGCGATCCGTTTCCTGGCAGTTGCAAACCCTGTGACTCCAGGCTGCTGTTCCATGGGACTCCTCTTTCCCACCCGGCTCCCCCTCTGCCCTGTCCCAGCAGCTCCTCACTGTCACGGTGCCTCATCTACCCTTTGTGTTCACTTGCTCCAGGCTCTGCCTCCCTGGCTCCTTCCCTCTGCCCGTGCTGCCAGCGGTCCAGCAGCTCCATACACACTTCTTCAACTAGATACCCAAGCTTTGAAGCTGCAAAGGGAGCTGGTTTTTCAGAGGAGTTCCCTGGGTGTCCTCCTCACTGCTTTCAGGTTAAGTCATCCTAAAACAGCCCCAAGACCCTTTGGTGTGTTATCCCCACCTCCAGAGTTCATTTCTTTGTTTTCTTTAATTTTGGAGTGCCAGAAATTGACTCCACAGCCTTGTGGCTGGCACACAAGTCTTCTACCACTTAGCTATACCTTCAGCCCCAGAGTATTTATAAATTATCTCTAACTGCTCATAATCTGTTATAATTCCACTGAGTATGAAAAAGCACAAAAAAACTTATCAGTGAACATGCTACCCTCAAACATTTCAGCTCTTGGATGTTAACTGTATTGTAAATATATCAACATTTTTCACTATTTCTGTCTGTTTGTAATCTCTTTGGCCCTTCTCTAGCCCAAAGAACATTGAAGGAGAGGATCTTACCCCACATTTCCCTCCCAGGACAACTGTTTTCCCCTGATTTATTTTCAGTTACAATACCACAGGGTCAAAGGATAGAAGCATTTTCATGAGGCCTCATTCACGTGGCCCCGTTGTTTTCTAGAAAGCTTTGTACTGATTTACAGTATCACCATCGTGGGGAAAATTCCCAGTTGAATCCTTTCTCAATGATATTTAAAATCCAAATTTAGCCATGTAAGTTTGCATGTATAAGCATTCGGGTACCCCTTTTGAATGTTTGCCCTGGTTCTCTTCTGTGGATTTGTCTCTTCCATGAATTTTAAGCTTTATGGCAGTGATATCTTTTTTACCCAGCAACAGATTGAGAACCTTGCAAGAAGGTGCCTGGATACTGAGCCAAGAGCTGTACCCAGAGGGGACACAGTTATGATCATGGACAGAAATCCTCAGGATCATAGTCATTCCATAGCCATCTGGTGTTAAAAACAAACAATGATAAAACTTTCTCCCACAAGCTACTCAAATATAAATAACAAAGTTACTTCATGGAAGTAGAGAGGTTTTTAAATGCTATCCATGTAAGTATCCACAATGCTTGGGGCTTGGGGGTAGGAATGAGTGCTAAACACATATGGTCACATGTGCTACCCCTGAGCCACACCCCAGCCCTGCAAGCCACAGCCACAGCTCTCTGGTGATTTTTGAGAGAGGACGGTTGGACTTCTCCACATCTACCCTCTGCTTTGTTCGTTTAGGTCACATGATGTAGAGACAACAATATCTCCCATCCTTCCATGTCATGACTGCTTCTGTTTTTTTCTCTCCCAGTGTCCCCATCCATCTCTCTTCAGGAAGTCCATGTGAGCAGGGAGACCATTGGGAAGATTGCAGTGGCCAGCAAATGTAAGTTCAGTTTACCTACTCCTCCAGACATGGCTGTTCAGACCTCAGTGCGGTGGACCCAGCCATGCTCCTCCTGAGAGTTTTCACTGTCATCCTGGCTTCCTCTAATGGGGTGGCCAGTCATTTCCCCCATTCAGACCTTTTTATAACTCCTACTGAGCGACTCTCCGTGGTTAAAATAGTAATAATGAGAAGCAGCAACAACAAAAGCAACCTCTTTGCTATTGAATTTTAAGTTAAATTTTCATTTCATTTATGTATTTATTTTGTGTGTGCACACTTATGTGCATGAATGCACTGGTGTGATGTGCATGTAGAGCTCAGAGGACAGTTGGAGGGACTGGTTCTCTTTCTACCATGTGGGTCCCGGGGACCGACCTTAGTCAGCGAGCCTGGTGCTAAGTGACCTCTGGGCTGTCGCGGCAGCTCCCTTTGTTGCTGGTTTTCTTGTCTCAGGGTTTTCTGTCACCTGACGCCTATCTACCAAGCCACCCATATTTCCTGCCGCATTTCTCCTTCTACCTGCTGAAGCCAAGCTAGTGCTTTCCCGGAGGCCCTGCCTGGCTCCTCCCCTCTCCCCCCTCCTAGTTAGGGGGGATTTAGGGTTTCATTCCAGCTCCACTACTTCCTGGTACTTTGTTACTGGGAAGTTACTGCTTCCCTCATCTGTCCAGTGGGAGCGAAAACACAAATCTCAGGCTGAGGGCGTGGCTCAGTGGGTAAAGTGCTCATCTGGATCCTCAGTGCCCACTAGGGAAGCTGGGTGTGGCAGGGTGTGTGATCCCAGCACTGGGTAGTGATGACAGGCTCACTGGTCAACCCACGAGCTCCAAATTCAGTGAGAGACACCATGTCAACAAGCAAAACAGATGCAATGGAAGAACATACAGGTTATCAGCTCCGTGCTGCACAGACATGCACAGGTGTGCACACTTGCATGCACGCACGTGTGTGTACACACACACACACACACACACACACACACACACACACACACGCACAAAAGGACTCTTTAGGAGAAGAGTTGAGATCTAGATGACAGCTAAAAGTACAGACTGCCCCGCTAGGTGGTAGAAGAAGTTCCTCCATCCAGTGTAGTGATGGTTGGTGGGAGCCCTCGGCGCATGCACTGAAAATGCTAACTATGTGCCTTAAATGGTGAATTGTATGGTATAGGAAGTCTCTAGAAGACATTCAAAGAAATAAAACAGTCGGGGAGCTGAGAGGATTAGATGCGTGGACACGTCAGATACAGCTTGTGCTGACTAGTTTTATGTCACCTCAACACAAGCTGTAGTCATCTGGGTAGAGGAGGGGGCTCAGCTGAGAAGATGCCTCCGTAAGATCAGGCTAGAGGCAAGCCTGTAGGGCATTTTCATAATTAGTCACTTGAGAGGGCCCACCCAGCCCATTGGAGGTGGTGCCACCCTTGGGCTGGTGGTCCTGGGTTATATAAGAAAGCAGGCTGAGCAAGCCAGTAAACAGCACCCCTTCATGGCCTCTGCATCAGCTCCTGTCTCCAGCTTCCTGCCCTGTTTGAGTTCCTGCCCTGACTGCCTTCCATGATAAACTGTGATATGGCAGTATAAGTCAAATAAGCCCTTTCATCCCTTGTTGCTTTTGGTTCTGGTGTTTTATTACAGCAGTGAAAACCCTGACTAAGACATAACTCAAGCTGTGCTGAAGTAGAAGAAAGGCATGGTCACTTCAGTTACTTGAACTCTTGGGTCACTCAGCCTCACATGTCAGAGTACCCAACTAAGATCACGACTCTCAAGGCTGGGCCCATGATCACCCAGAAGACCCTCTTCACAGGACTCCTGTCATACAGCTGAAGAAGTGCTCACAAGCAGGCCCTTACCTATCTTATAACATGGAAGCATCTAGTATAATTTCCTCCCTCTGCTCCTGTCTCCAGTGATGTGGTGCTCAGCGGCGGTTGACATCCTGTTTCTGTTCGATGGCTCTCACAGCGTTGGGAAAGGCAGCTTCGAGAGATCCAAGCACTTTGCCATCACTGTCTGTGATGCTCTGGACATCGGCCCTGGGAGGGTGAGTGCAAACGTGTCTTGTCTGGTGTCTTTGGTTTCAAGTGACAGAAACTCAGCTTGAAGCAGAAGAAAGAATCAATTGTCTGTGGGATGTAGAGGACTAAGGGGCAAATGGAAACATGGCAGGATTGATGCTGGGAACTTGGGGATCAGCCAAGGCAGTTAAGTGACCCCTTCTCCTTCCTCGGCTTTGCTTGCTTTGACTGATTAGTTTCTTTGCAGCACACAGCAGAGTTGTTCTGTATTGTCCTTCCAGCTAGTTCCTCCACAGGTTGGGGAGAGTTTGCGAGAGTGCACCTCCTAGATCCTTGTGGATCAGGCAGAGCTCCTAGGAAGGCACCAAATGACTTAAGCCACATAATAATCCCCTGTCCAGTATCAGCACTGGAGAAGAGGGCCTCATCCAGGTTCGGGGCTGGAAAGGGAAGAACATGGATCCAGCTTCCAACTATAGAGAGACTGGAGTTTAAAATGTTTTAATTAAGTCTTTGTGGATGCTCTGTGGGTGGTCTGTTGTTGAGCTGGATTTAAGGCAATGAAGTCTTCCCTCTTAACAATTAAAATTTCATCCCTGGCTCCTCAGAAGAGGGAATACACACTGAGCAGACTAGAATCTTAGTGTGAGGCACAGCCTTGTCCTCTCTTGTCACTTGGAAAGACCTGCTCCTGTCTGATCAAGTCCAGAGAACACCTTCATGCCGCATCCTTCCTGGCTTCCAGCACCACAAATACAGAGTGGGGTCACTGTGACTCTTGCTTCTAAAAGGAAGAGTTTTGAACAACCCAACAGCACAATGAATAATGAACACAACCCTCAGAGAGACACAAACAGCCCTCAGCTGTGTGCGGGGTCGCCCAGCTTCCCTGACTCAGCAGCAGATCTCCAACACTGTATCTGTTTTCACTCTGCACCTGAACAGAAGTACTGGCGGCTTGGTGACATGCTCCATGGGCAAACCTTTAATAAACGAATCCCCGTGCTCCAGAAGCATAGGAATGTCCAACGCTTCCACTTCCATGGGGGCACACCAACTTCTCCCACACTGACAGAGGCTTGGGCCCTCCGATCCGATAGTCCATGCCTAAGGACTCCCACCCATGCAGTTATTGATTACAGTGTGACTTGTCACCATAGAAGATTTCAGGAGCTGGGCGGTGGTGGCACACACCTTTATTCCCAGCACTCAGGAGGCAGAGACAGGTGGATCTCTGTGAGTTCAAGGCCAGCCTGGACTACAGAGTGAGTTCCAGGAAAGGCTCCAAAGCTACACAGAGAAACCCTGTCTCAAAACAAACAAACAAATAAAAACAAGATTTCAGGCAATCTGAACGTGCATTGGTAGGGGACAGGTAAGAACCCACAAGTTTCCTGTTCATCCTTAATTACAAATGATGTAGGGTTCAAGTCCAGAAAGATAGACTGGAGCTAATATATACACTGTCTAAATTTTCAACTATGTAAACCCACCCAAAAATGAAATAAAAAGAAGAGTAGATTAGTTTGGAAAGCCCATAATTATTTGAATTAAAGACTAGTCACAGGGGGAGAAAGGAAGTGGTTTTCCAAGGCAACATTCCTGGCTTAATCCTGTAAAGGATTTGGGAACAAGCAAGGCTTGTAATGGGGGCCAGGCTGTCTGGAGATGGGGTGTCATTTGCAAGTACAGGCAGTCAGGCCTGGTCTCTGACACTAGAGATGTCATTCACACAGTCACGACAGGAGCAGCCCAGAGGTTCTGAATGTGGTATCAAAGTAGTATCAGCTGCCTAGCGTGGCCAGAGAAGAGACCTGCTGGGTTTCCACCTTCCTCCAGACAAGGCCCTACTTTAAAAATGCGCCCCCTCCCCAGTTACTCCTGGAGGAAGTGGCATAAGGCCAGTGACCTTGCATTAGCCTAATGTGTCCTGAATGGGCAGCAAGTTGGGAGACAAGAGAAATATGACATGCATATTCTTTAATTTTTTTTTTTTTTACATTTACTGTATGTAGGTGTATGTACACACAAATGTGGAGTCAGAAGGGAGCTACTGGAGTTAGTTTTCTTCTTCTACCTTGTGGTTCCTGAGGATCACACTCAGGTCACAGACTCCACAACAAGTACCTTTATCCACTGAGCCAGCTCGCTGGTCCTGACCTGTACATTCCTTTCTTTTTCTTCCTTTCTTCCTTTCTTTCTTCCTTCCTTCCTTCCTTCCTTCCTTCCTTCTTTCTTTCTTTCTTTCTTTCTTTCTTTCTTTCTTTCTTTCTTTCTTTCTTTCTTTCTTTCTTTCTTTCTTTCTTTCCTTTTTCCTTTTTTTTGGTTTTTCAAGACAGGGTTTCTTCTCTGTGTAGCCCTGGCTGTCCTGGAACTTGCTCCTTGGACCAGGCTGACCTCAAACTCAGAGATCGGCCTGCCTCTGCCTCCCAAGTGCTGGGATTAAAGGTGTGCACCATCACCAGCTGGCTTGATATGGACATTCTTTATCCCATGCTCTGCAGAAGAGGAAACCAGCTCAGAGACATTAAGTGACGGCTGAGGTCACAGAACAAGCTCAGACAGGGCTACATGTGGAAGAACTGGGCTGCTTGACTCTTAGCCCAGGATTTGCCCAGATTGTCCATCTGTCTATCCCTGTGGGCAGCCTCTGGGTTAGAATGGTGTAATGACACAAAATGCCATCTCCTGCCACCCACAGCCAGTTGACAGCCGGCGTCGGTGTGGCAGTCAGTGGTAGCGGAGGGGATGGGGGTGTGGAATGGGGTGGAACACAGAAAGAAAACAGGCTACAGACCTTGGGCTGACGCTGCCAGGAGCAGATCTCTACAGCTCAGGATTTAAGCATCTCTGTGTACGTTGATTATTTTTGTGTCATGGTGACCAAAAGGAAGGAAAAGGTTTATTGTGCCCATGGATTTGGGGAGACTTTAGCCCATCATGGTGGTGAAGCTGGGCTGTGAAGGTGGCTGCATCTCTGGCACATGGTACAACCAGAGAAAAGAAAAAGCAGCTGAAACCAGGCCTGCCTGTATGACCCACTCCCACCTGCCAGAACCTTCAAAATAACACACTGAGGACAGAGTGCTCGAAACGGGAACCTGAAATACGTACTTCGGGTTCAAACCACAGTGTAGAAATGTGGTATGGAATCCTAGGCAGGGCCTGTAACAGAGCCAGGGTAGTGAGGAACCTGGGAGCTTCTGTATGGGAGGGCCCGCTCTGTGAAAGAGTGCAGAAGGGCTCCATCATGGATGCTTGGGGAGATCAAAGTGGGTTTAACCTAAGAAAGACTTTCAGCAGCACTGAGAAGCGGGGCCTGAGGGAGGGAGCTCAGACAGCAGAACAGACAGAAGAAGGGCTCGCTCCATAAGCGTGAGGACTCGAATATTCCCCACACCCACATAAAAAGCCAGACAGGGTGCCACACACTTGTCACCCGGCACTGAGGAGGTGACATGTGTGTAGCCGCTCTCACATGACTAGTCCCCAGGTCCCAGTTAGGGACCCCGTTTCAAAACACAGAGAGACACCACCAAGGTTGGACTCTGGCCTCTTCCTGCTCTCTCAGATGCAAAGACACAAGCACACACACGAAAGTCTTGAGGAACAGAAACTGGTGTCTGCCTGGGTGAGTCAGTGAAGGCACTCTTCGGAAAGGCTTTGCTGGGCGGTGCCTGTGCGGCGCTTGTGCGGCTTCAGGGTTTCTGTCTTTTCTGTTTGTGGTATCTGATTTGCCGCTCATTTTGATTCCTTTAGTTTTAGGAATCGTTTCCAAGTAGCTTTGTGGATGGCCTGTTGTTTAGGTAGAGTTGAAGTGTTTGAAATCTTCCTCTTAACACAAACTCAGACACTCACTTCCTGCTTTAATGGCTCTGTGACTGGGGTGCAGACAGAGACCTGGGTGGTTTGCTTCTGTGTACAGTAAACTGAAGATAAAAGGCAGCCATTGTGTTCCCAAACCACCAATTAAATGAAATGCCTTAGCGACCTACTGGGGCTGTTTCCTGTGTGCTTTGATTTGAAGCTGAGTTCTTCCTGCTTAATCCAAGCAAGTGGCCCCAGCTGCCGTCTCCGGAGAATTCCTCCCACCCTTCTACCAAATAACTCCTTCCCATGGTTCAGTAAAAAGGAGGACAGTGAAAGAAAAAGAAAATCTGCACCCACACACTCCCCACTCACAGACCACACCACCTGCTCTGACCACCGGACCCCACTACCTGTTGGACCCCAGATCCTCCGACCTGTTCTGAGCAGCCTTGCAGACCCACTCTGCAGGCATGGGCACCAAGAAGACGTGGTTCCATTTTCTCCTTTTCTAGAAAAGTTAGCGTAGTCTACACATTACTCTCTGTCTCTTGTCTTTTTATAGCATATTATCCGGGCAATCTCATCTCTCTCTATGTGGATGTATAGGTATTACAGATAATTAGCCCATCATGAGGATGATTTACCAGGACTAACTAGCCAGCCCTGTTGGTGGACTGTTGCTGTCACAAATACATTGTCATCTCGTAAAGGCCTCATTTCACCTGTGTGGAAGACTACCTCTAAGATAATCTCCAGCAGCCATATGCATTCTTAGCTGTTAGTGTTGCCCTCCATAGATCTGGTACCCATTTATAGTCCTACCGAGTGGCTGAGAACGGTTCCCTTTGCAGACACTGCATCTGGTTTTCATTGTCCTTGTTGTTGTTATTTTTTTTTTCCCACTGAGCTGATAGGGAAACAGTATTGTTTTCCTAAGGCCAAATGTCCTGCCATGAAGGAACCGTTTGTTTTCCCTTCTCTGGTCTTTGTTCGTGTCTCTGGCCAGTTTGCTGCTGAACTGTTCTTCTTTTGCACATGGAGGAAACTCACCCTTGCCTCCATGAGCCATGAATTCCTTTCCATTTTGTCTTTACCGCTGACTGTGTGAAAGTGTGTTTTACCCAGAAGTTTGTTCCAAGCACTGGGATTTGTCAGACTTTACAACATTTCAAAGATTCAAGACTGGATTTTAGTTCCTAGCAAACAAGGGTCTTCTCCCAAGAGTTCTTCTAGAATGTTCCTGGGAAAGATACAGCCTTGCAGCTTGCATACATTTGCACTTCTCCTTGTGTGGTGGCGGGGTGGGGGTGTCTTTCCAGCTGCCGAGGTGCCGTGTGCTGAGCAGACAGTCTTCTCCACCGGCTTGAGATGGTTGTTTTGATTTCTTGTTATGTTCCAGGAAACTGCAGCAGGCTTCCTGCTGCTAGACTTCTCAGGTTGTTCCACTGACTCCCTGTGCCATCCCCTCGCATGGTCACCCAAGACTTAATGTCTTTCTGCTTTTAGCTGCCAACAGCTTCCTGTCTGTGGGAGGCCAGCTCGGTGAACCCAGGGCATTAATTCATTGTCTCCCAAGTACTGGGCCTGCTCAGGGACTGCACTGGAGACTCAAGAAGTGTCTTTGCCCGTTTGAAATCTTTGCCACAGTTGACCTTAGTGCAGAGACTAGTGACTGAGAATGTGGCACCTCTGGGCTTTGGTGAGCTGAGGATTAGGAGCTGGTTGGGCCCTGAAGAGGAAACACATGTTGCAGTGCTCACGACTCCAGATGCTCAGCGCCCCAGCTTCAGTCTTGTGAGGCACGTGTCCGGTCTCCTCCTCTGGCCTCAGTCAGGAAGCAGACTCTGCTCCTTCTCCAGCTCTCTCGCTCCCTCACCGCTCCACTATTGTGTGTCCCCGTTTTAGGAGCCGACTGTCCCCCTCTGAGTCTGGTCTAGAGACTTGGCAGGAGCAGGTCATCGGGGGTGGGTGGCTGTGGTTAGGTTAGGCAGTGGCCTCTGTGGAAATTTGGCTGGATTTGAAAGCATTTTGTGCCATTCTGTGTCTACTCCTGAGGAGGCAAGTGGTATGACAGGGCTTCAGAGAAGTCCAGATACCGGAAATCCAATGGCCCAGGCTGCCTTTCCTTGCCAGTCCAAGTAAGCCTTGTACAGTGTCATCTGTATATGTTACTGTTGTCTTCAGTCACAAAGGCATCAACTCAGCCCCTGTGGATCAAATGAGATAATGCACGAGTTTGCACACAGCAGCACCCAAGCCAGGAAGCATTTGGCAGATGCAAGCAGAGCCTTGCCTGAAGCTGCTTGCAGCTCGGCCGGGATAGCTGCGCGATGGGTAGCAGGTGATTAACTGCCATAGCAGGACACAGATGTGTCTGACCATGTCCTTCCAGATTCTCCAGCTGGTCTGCAGAACCATGGTTCAAGGGAGGCTGAGGAGACACGTGAGTCTGTCTTCTCTGGAATGGTCATGATTTGACCGAAATCCCTGGGGCCTCCGGCCCTGTTTCCTCCTACAGGTCCGAGTGGGAGCCTTGCAGTTTGGCTCCACTCCTCATCTGGAATTCCCCGTGGGCTCCTTTTCCACCCGACAGGAAGTGAAGGCAAACATCAAGAGGATAGCTTTCAAGTAAGTATTAGGGGTTAGTGCCATGAGGACACTAACACTCGCTGCTTGCTTCTCTCTCTCTCTCTCTCTCTCTCTCTCTCTCTCTCTCTCTCTCTCTTCCCCCTCCCTCTTTTTGAAACAGGGTCTCATTGTGTAGTCTAGGCTGGCCCAGAACTCTCCCTGAACCCACAGAGATCCTCTGCTTCCCTGAGTGCTGGAATTAAAGTCGTGTGCCACCACACCTGGTGAAGCTAGCTGGACTTAGAACTGCTGCCTTGAAGGGTTTAGTCCTACTCACTTCCTGCCCCAGCTGTGCATGCTGGGTAATTCTCAAGCCTGCCCCTTATTACATGATGACATCCAGGTGGAAATTTAAAACACTAGTTAAAAAATTGCTACTGTTATATGCAGTTGTTGGTTACCTAGAAGAGAGAGTTAATGATAGGGGAGAACTCGTGGTACCAGCCTCAGCTATCCCTGGAGACCTCACAGCTTTGGACGTTCACAACATGTCTCCAAACCTCACTTTTTACACCCTGAAAAGTAAGTTTCCTTCTATTCCTGAGGGTGCTTTAAGATTGTGGAGAGCTGTTCATGTGCTCATTTTCATATACAATCATAAATATGTGCATGTGCTCCTAGTGCAGGAATGTGTGTATGCCTGTGCTCTTCTGCATGCACAGTGCAGGAATGTGTGTATGCCTGTGCTCATCTGCATGCACAGCGCAGGAATGTATGTATGCCTGTGCTCATCTGCATACACAGCGCAGGAATGTATGTATGCCTGTGCTCATCTGCATACACAGTGCAGGAATGTATGTATGCCTGTGCTCATCTGCATGCACAGTGCAGGAATGTATGTATGCCTGTGCTCATCTGCATGCACAGTGCAGGAATGTATGTATGCCTGTGCTCATCTGCATACACAGTGCAGGAATGTATGTATGCCTGTGCTCATCTGCTTACACAGTGCAGGAATGTATGTATGCCTATGCTCATCTGCATGCACAGTGCAGGAATGTATGTATGCCTGTGCTCATCTGCATACACAGTGCAGGAATGTATGTATGCCTGTGCTCATCTGCATACACAGTGCAGGAATGTATGTATGCCTGTGCTCATCTGCATGCACAGTGCAGGAATGTATATATGCCTGTGCTCATCTGCATACACAGTGCAGGAATGTATATATGCCTGTGCTTATCTGCTTACACAGTGCAGGAATGTATGTATGCCTGTGTTCATCTGCTTACACAGTGCAGGAATGTATGTATGCCTGTGCTCATCTGCATACACAGTGCAGGAATGTATGTATGCCTGTGCTCATCTGCATACACAGTGCAGGAATGTATGTATGCCTGTGCTCATCTGCATGCACAGTGCAGGAATGTATATATGCCTGTGCTCATCTGCATACACAGTGCAGGAATGTATGTATGCCTGTGCTCATCTGCATACACAGTGCAGGAATGTATGTATGCCTGTGCTCATCTGCATACACAGTGCAGGAATGTATGTATGCCTGTGCTCATCTGCATACACAGTGCAGGAATGTATGTATGCCTGTGCTCATCTGCTTACACAGTGCAGGAATGTATGTATGCCTGTGCTCATCTGCATACACAGTGCAGGAATGTATGTATGCCTGTGCTCATCTGCATACACAGTGCAGGAATGTATGTATGCCTGTGCTCATCTGCTTACACAGTGCAGGAATGTATGTATGCCTGTGCTCATCTGCTTACACAGTGCAGGAATGTATGCATATGGCTGTGTCATGACTTAGATTATAAGTCAACTCATATGTAATGTTGCTCATTCATATCGGTATACAGACATATTTTGTGTGCATTATTTATGTATGTATGTGCATAATCTGTATGTAACTATTCTACATACATACATGCACATGTATATTTAGGTACACACACATCATGCACACTGTTTCCACTAGCCCTCACAGAAGAAAGAGTTTGATTTATCCAACTCTGAGCTCTGGATCTACCCTGGTTTCCACTAACCCCTGTCCTAGAGCCCAGTGACATCCTGCCAAGGTCTCTTGTCCCAGACATTCATAGCCATCAACTTCAGTTTCGAAGGCCCTGAGCCCTGAGGTCCTTTTCCCAGTCAAAGGCCTCTGTCAGCTCACCTGTGTTCTTCAGCATCTGAGGCCCCACACAGGGCACAGCAGAATCTTGGTGGATTCTGAAGCCCTTGGGGTCTCGTAGGGAGCATTTATGACATTATCATCCCAGACTGTTTATCCAGCCCTTTTCTCTGCCCTGGGTCCCCCAAACAGGAGGAGTGGAAGCCATACTCAAAAAAAGTACAAAAGGAAAAAGCTTTAAAGAGCTAACTATAATGAGAATGTCTCCATGTACCTACTGGCCATTTGTATACTTTTGCTGGAGAAATGGTCTATTTGAGAGGTTTCTTCTGGGGATGATAAAAATGAAAAAAAAGTGTGTGGATGGGTGGGTGGGAAGAGATTCTGAAGCATCATCACTCAGCATGTGCACTTGCCACACACTCCCTAACAGTTCTGGCCCATCACTCGGCACCTGCACTTACCACACACTCCCTAACAGTTCTGGCCCACGCCTCTTTTTCCGGCTTCATTGAGGCTATTATCCTTCATGACATGACATCACAAACACATTAAGAATGCCAGAGGAAGGAGCTCAGTGAGATGGCTCAGCACGTAAAGGCACGCGCTGCCCTGCCTGATGACCTGAGTCCAATTCCTGGGACTCATGTGGTAGAAGGAGAAAACCAACTCCTGCAAGACGCCCTCTGCTCCCCACATATATATCATAGCATGCATGTTCCGCCATCTCAATACATAAATAAATGTAAGGAAAAAAAATTAAAAATCCCAGAAGAGGCTGCAGGGGGTCGATGAAGGAGCCCCTTTGTCTAAACAAGTTCAGCTCTTCTTTGGGGATGAGTTGAACACTTCTGCATCCTCTCCGACTGTGAGACAACAAACAGAGCAAGGAGGCAGTAGCTCTCTGTGGGCCCCAGCTTTGGGGTCAGTGAGGACATCACAGTGAAGATGTGCTTGTGTGCACTGAGGCAGAGGAGTGGTGGTCCAGTGGAGGCAACAATGACTTCCCCATGCCCTTCTTTCTCCGACTGGTTGGGAAAGCGCTTCTTGTACCCCTGGTCTGCTAGCTTTTCCAGATCAAGGGCAGCCTCCTGTTATGAAGCCCCTAACTACTGAATTCTCGCTGCTTTACAGACTGTTTTAGAGGTGCCAGTCCAGCCTCCCAGTACTGTCCCGGCGATGACATAAAGTCAGAGAATGTAAACGGTGGCTGGTTCTTGGATGTCAGAGCTCCTGGCTAGCTAGCATGCATGGGCTTGCCATTCATGGCATTCACCTCACAAGAGCCCAGCCCCAGGACGCCTGTGACTGAACCCTTTGTGCCTCTCATAACTGTTAGGACCCTGTTTCCTCAGTAACTTTGCTGTGCAGAAAACCATTTTCAGCCTTGTCTTTTAAGGATTAGTTTTTAATCATGCATGTGAGTGCGGGTGGCCTCAGAGGTCAGAGGTAGGTGTCAAATCCTGTGGAGCTGCAGTTATACGTGGTCATGAGTCACCTGATGTGGATGCTGGGAATCGAACTTGGGTCCTCTGGAAGAGCAGTGCATGCTCTTAACCACTGAGCCATCTCTCCTTCCTCCCCAAGCCTTCTTCAGCTGCTTGTAACTCGCATTAACATTTAAACATAGCTTTAAATGTTTTGGCATTTAAAAGTATTTTGTTATTTTTATTATATATGATTTGGTATACACTTCTACATGAAACTGTAGTTATGGTGATCCTCTGATAAGCTGAATAATACATCTACCACAGTGTGTTTAATCATTTCTCATTCCCTCAGGAAACACTTGGGTTGGAGCCTTGGATTTTGTCTATCATTTTCAAAAGCTCAGATCAACTTCTCCTCACTTGAAGTGAGGTTTCTCATGTAATATCTTTCCAAGTCTGTCCTGTGGTAGCTCACTTCCATCAGAACTGTATTCATGGGAGTGGGCAGAACTGGTTTAGAATGTATATTGTCTAGTCCTGAGTAATACACCAGTCAGTCTGAACTCCACAGGGACTAGGGACTGAGAATGAATATCTTTAAGTAACTGATTTTTATGTCTGCTAGGACTTGAGGTTCATCTGCAAGTTCAGCTTCTTACAGTGATCTGTCGGTGATAACTAACCCCGATGTTCCTCACTCATCCATTTTGTCCTCAGACCATGCCATTCTCCCTACTCTAGCATGGAAGGACACTGGACTCAGGCTAGGTCACTTTTCAGAGTTCACCTGGCTAAGCCCTCATAGTAAAGGTAGTCACTTGGCTACACTGACAGCAAAAGCTTGGATGCTAGTCTCCACCTCTCCACAAAGCAAACCTAACCTCCACCCAGGACACAGCCTACTGCAAACCTTTGGCTCTCCATTTAGTCTGGTGCCATGGTGACGTCAGGAGAATCTTGGCATCTTAGCCTCTGACCACCTTGTGTGGAGCTAGCTGCTGAGCTGAGAACAGATTTAGAGATGGAAATGGTCTGTCGGGTAGTAAGAGTTTCTTCTCATGCCTCAGAGGTCAGAGTCACTGCGAGATTCGCCTGTCTTGATGGGAAGCCAGCAGAAAAGTTAACCTGGGCAAGGCCAGTGGGATACAGACAGAAGGGGACAGCCAGCATGTTACCCGTGTGCTGGGCTGTGAAGAGGATGGATACTGTGACCCATGGTGGGGGAGGGTGTTGGATCTTTGAATAATATTAGCTTCTTTCTAGTCACAGGCTGGTGACAAGGAAGAGGCAGGTCTAGACCCACTCAGAAAATATGGGTTGACAGTCTCAGACTCCCAGGTCTTAGACTTATAATAAATTTTGTGTGTTCTCCTCTCCATTAAAAAAAAAAAATCTGGATTGAACCCAAGACTTGCCCTGCAAGTGATAAATGGAAAGGAGCCCAGTGTCACTCTGAAGGTGACTGGGGCAGCCTGGATGAGAAGTGGAAATGGTCATGGAGGAACACAGTGTCACTCTGAAGGTGTCCAGGGCAGCCTGGATGAGAAGTGCCTTTTGTTTTGGTCCTTAAGCCTATAGGAAGAACAGCGGTTCTGGGTCGGGAGGAGAGCGGTGTCCTGGAGGGAGAGCAGAGCCTGACTGAGAAATACAGAACCAAGGCTACGGCCAGGAGCCTTTGGAGCTCAGTGCCCAGGCAGATGCAGGGCACTCACTCCTTGACTACTAGGCACCTTGGCACTGGAGGGGATGTAGCTGGAGTTTTCTCCAGTCCTGCCTGGCCCACAGTCAGGGCAAATCTCTCTCACCTGCCAGTCCCACAGCCACTCAGACCCAAGTAAACACACAGAGACTTATATTACTTATAAACTGTATGGTCGTGGCAGACTTCTTGCTAACTGTTCTTATATCTTAAATTAACCCATTTCTATTAATCTGTAAGTTGCCACGTGGCTCGTGGCTTACCGGTATCTTACATCTCGCTTGTCATGGTGGCGGCTGACAGCATCTCTCTGCCTCAGCCTTCCACCTCCCAGAATTCTCTTCTCTGCTTGTCCCGCCTATACTTCCTGCCTGACTACTGGCCAATCAGCATTTTATTTATACAGAGCGATATCCACAGCAAGGGGAGTTTTATGAGCGTCTAGGCAGAACACACACAGGGGTTGTCAGATATTCTCAGTAAAAGCTTGCAGGTCATGTGGTCTCTGCACAATGTAGAGAAAGGCCGGGAATGTCTCTTTTCCACTAAAACCATGAAATGGGCAGCAGGACCTGTTTCTCTGAACATTACTGACCCATAGAGAGAAAGAACATTGGCCTCAAATCAGCTCAAATGGGTTTTAAACTCCAATTCTGGCCCTCTACCAGGTAGGTGAGAAACAGGTGGATTGACCGTGAGACTGACTAACCATATAGGTAAGAACTTGGGGCTGGGCAGTGGTGGAGCACACCTTTAATCTCAGCACTCAGGAGGCAGAGGCTGGTGGATTTCTGAGTTCGAAGCCAGCCTGGTCTACAGAACGAGTTCCAGGACAGCCAGAGATACAACACAGAGAAACCCTGTCTTAAAAAAAACAAAACAAAACCAAAAGGAACTTGACTCTGGAAGCGAAGGGTTCAGGGTTCAAATCTAGTCTGTACCCATCATGAACTGTTTGACTTTAGGCAAGATCTTTTTTCCCCTCAGTCTCAGGAAGCTGTGATGATAGTACATGAGACTACACTAAACTCACATGTTGTGTATCTGTGTGTGTCTCTGTTTCCATATGTAAACAGGATGAGCACAATGCCTGGGACATGGTAAGTTATCAGTAAATGTTAGCAGTTATTCCTAGATGTCTGTGAACCAGGGTCTCTTCTCCCTGTTATATGAGAAGAATATTGGAACATATACATATACATACATACATATATGTATATGTGTATATTCCAGATGGTTAGCTGTAGGGATTACATTGAGAAACAGGAATGTTAGCTCGGCACTGTGATTTCATCCATGTGGGAGATAGGAACCTGGAGAAGACTCTGCTCTAGTAAACTAGTGGTCGTGGGACTCCAAATCCTGCTGGTGTCTTCAGCGTCTAACTTTGATCCGGTGCGGTGAGAGCCACGGGACCTGGGAGTGCTGCTGACATTTGTTAACTCAGGGAAGATGCGCAAGGAGAATTACCTGTGAAGAGCTTGCGTAAGTTAGAAATCAAGACAAGCTCTGGGGTATGATGACACCGGTGTTGCCACTGTGAGGAGCCCAGCTCTGTCCCTTCACCCCAGCACACACCCTTGTCTCAGCTTTCCCGGGTCAGACACTGTCTTTATTAGTTAGCACTACTCGGTTCTGATGCTCTTTCCCTGGTTCAGCCTGTTTCCTACAGCTCCACCCACACGGATCCCTCCTCTCAACTCCTAAGATGCCTTCCTGCACGTATACTTTTTTAAAAATCTGGGCCTGGGGCTATTCTGTGGTGGACTCATGCTCTGCTCCCTGGTCCCTATTGTACCATCTTTTTACGACAGTCCACAGTGTAGATTAATGGTTAAAGAGATGACTTTTCAATTGATGGTGTTGCTGCTGTGTAGTCGACTGCCAGTCTTCATCTAAGAGTTAGTTCATGCCAGGCTTTGTTAATGTAATGGAGTCACGGAGAGAACTGCCCGTTGAGAGCCTACAGAAGATGAAAGCAAGACTATTCTGGGTCTTTTTGCCCATAAATACTCCCCGGGCCTAATGCACATGCTCTTTCCCCTCTCTCTGCTAAATGCGGAAGGCTTGGCAGACTCAGAGGAGGGCGGGCCCTCACTGAAGTGAGCCTTGCTTTCCAAGTAGCCGCTGGGAGGAGAGGTGCCTAGGCAGGGGGGCCATGGCAGATCTGCAGGAGGCATAGCTGTCTCTAGTGTAAAGGCAGATCTCTCTCTCTCTCTCTCTCTCTCTCTCTCTCTCTCTCTCTCTCTCTCACATACACACACACACACACACACACACACACACACACACACAGAATGAGAGCAAGCAAGTGAAAGAACAGGCAGGCTGTATCCATGTTTCCAGTAAGTTGGATGTTTGGACATAAGAATGGCAGCAGGCCCCTCTCAGAGGACTGAATTAAAGGCAGATATTGTCTACAGATATAGTGTATATATCTGATACATATACTGTGTATGTATGTACATACCCGCTCCATCCATCAGCATCACAGAGTGATGAATGATGCCTCAACCATGCTATTCACGTGGCTAACCACTGTAGTGATTCCATCCCCTTCACAGTTGCCCATGTTGGAGAGACTCTCCTCAGCTAAGGTTTGGCCTCAGTAAGCTGACAGTTCACTAACTTTAGATCTATTGTGATGAGTTAACAGTTCTGGCTGGCTGACAACCAAAGCCAGCTGGCGGCCTGGTGAGTCTATTTTTGGTCTGGATGGTGGAAATGCCCCTTTGAGCCTTTGCTAGGAGTCACTGCTCTTGCCCTATCCACAGGAACCCATTTGCCTCTGGGCTCTCTTCCAAACGTCCCCCACTCACTTCTTCCTTGTCTTCCTCCTGTCTTCAGAGGCGGGCGCACAGAGACAGGCCTTGCTCTGAAACGCCTGCGCAGAGGGTTCCCCGGAGGCAGAAACGGTACTGTGCCCCAGCTCCTTATCATCATCACGGATGGCAAGTCCCAGGGGCCCGTGGCTCTGCCAGCTAAGCAGCTGAGAGAAAGAGGCATCGTTGTGTTTGCTGTAGGGGTCCGGTTTCCCAGGTAAGTACCTCAGTCAGTCTGCATCAGCCCACACGCAGTGGGGCCAACATGACCAAAAGACTTCACAGCCACTGCAAGACTGGGGGTCTAGGAGAACCGATTGGTCTTTGTGTCTCTAACTTGTTTTGCTGGTTCTGGCTACAGTGCACAGCACATCCCAACCTTTGAAAGCACTGGGTTTTCATGCTTCCCTCTGCTTTTAGCTGAACATTTGGTTGTAAGCATCAGAAATCAACTCAAACTCATTTGACAAAAATAGAAATCAATGGAATCACCACCTCGTTTCCCCATGTGGGTCAGCTGCTCCTCTGGTAGGTCAGAGCCTTGGGTTTCATTGCTGCTCAGCTCCACCCTGTCCATCACACGTCTTTCAGCCTGGGAAGGTTAGGGCTAGGAGATGGGGTCATGGCCAGCATGCCAACCCACAACTTCACATCTCAACATTGGGTGGAGGGCCAAAGGAGAGGGAGTGGGGAGGACACCATCTCCAGCCTCTGCCAGCCCAGTTCTGATCAGTCTGAGTCACATGTACACCTGGTGCTGGCAATGGGCAGGGAGTCTATGAGAGGTCTATACTCCTGCTGCCCTCATCCAGGTGTTGGGCAAATCTGCGTTCCTGGAAGAGAGTGCCACATCTCCCCCCCCCCCCCACACACACACATGGTCTCAACCTTAAAAATGGACATGTACCTAGTCCTTGGGTCTCTAATTGTGGGTTTTAGGTGAGATGACTTTGAGCTGGGCACCATGCTTACATTTAGAAATTTGATCTTTTCTCTCAGTTAGAATAGGTTTCCTCCTCATGTTGACACTGGTATGGGTTCTTAGAATAGAGACTGTACAGATGCCCATCTCATTGGAAATAACTGGACAGTAAGACATGTGACTTCAGGTGGAAATGGTGGAAAAGGGCAAAGGGTAAGGGTTGGTGGGGACAGGGTGGTAGCTTTGTTAGAAGGGGAAGCTGTGAGGCTGCTTTGAGGAATTTTTGTTTAAACAGGCAAGGTGGTGGTAGCAAAGACCTAGGCAGTAGCTGTGGGTAGGAGCTCAAGCAAGTAAGCTTCTGAATTGCAAGAAATACAGAGCTGAAGCGTGATCCTAATTAGTCTTAACAATAAAAACCTGGAGTCAGATATCGAGGATGAAAGCTGAAAGATCAGAGCAGAGCAGCAACCACTAGAAACTTCTTACCTCTACAAATCCTTAGACTGAATGGGGGACCCTCGAGATCCTGTCTCCACCTCCCTAGTGGTGGGAGTAAAGGTGTGAGCCTCCTGTGTGCTGGGATTAAAGGTGCGCACCATCACCGCCTGGCTCTGTTTCTCTTTTAGACTGGTTCTATCTTGTGTAGCCCAGAGTGGCCTTGAACTCCTTATCTTCCTGCTTCCTCCTCCCAAGTGCTGGGATTAAAGGTGTGTGCCACCACTGCCTGGCCTCTATAGTTAACTAGTGGCTAACTCTGCCCTCTGATCTCCAAGCAAGCTTTATTTGTCAGAACACAAAATATCACACACACGGAGTGGGCAAGGGAGGCCATGAGTACTCTGTTGTACATGGGTGCTGGACGATGGCTCACTGGATAAGAGTACATGCAAGGGTGAGGACCTGAGTTTGGATTCTCAGCACCCATGTTTAATAAAAGAAAAAAGGGTGCAGCTACAAAGGTCTGTAACCCCAGAGCTATAGGGACAGTGACAGAAGAATCTGTAGGAGTTGCTGGCCATCAGCCTTATACCAGCCCAAGATGTGCACACATACACACCGTACCCCACTGTACATACACGTGCACATACACACCCCACACACACCCCCACCCCACACATACCCCCACACACACCCCAGCCCCATGCTATACTTATATATACCATACATACACCACACACACCCACACTACACACATACCACACACACATCCCTCATACACCACACACACTACATACATACACATACACCCACACCCACACCACACACACCCCACACTCACCCCCCCTACACACACACAAACATACAGATTCTATTTTAAACTCTGTTGTGGGTATTGCTGAAGACTTTGGAGTTTACTGTGAGCAGAATGGAATGCTCTTTGGGGTTTGGGGACAGAAATGACATTTTCAGATAGTCACACTGGCTGGGGCACTAGGGTGGAGGCTAGCGCCCAGCTAGACCAGAGACAGTTCTGTTCAAAGAACTAAGCTGCTGGGGTGTGCTCGGGCATGCTGGGGCGTGTTGGGGCACCGGGGCATGGCTGGACCTGAGGTGCATTGTGAAGGCAGAGCCACTGAGTCAAGTTGGATTGGGAGTGGAGAATGGAGGATTTTGGCCTGAACCCTAGAGTGAATGGTGGTGACATGTCCTAACACAGCAGAGATAAAGACAAGATATTTGAAAGAATGCTGGTTCCATCTCTGCCCCCTTTCCTGCCAACTGAGTCTCTTTGCTGATGCTTCTCCACTCTGGCTAGCACCTGAATTCCTCGGGCAGCTTTTGAGAATGACTATTGTTGAGCCAGGACAGTGGAGGGAGGACAGGAAGGCCACATCTGAAAAGCCCCCTTCTGTATGCCAAGGGATAAGTGGGTACTGGGTGAGAAGTTTGGCCTCCATGTGTTTAATAAGACTGGAGAGTTTGGCACTAGTGAAGTTTGGAGGGCGATGACTTTCTGGTTCTGTTGGGCTGAATTTCGACAGTGGGTTTCTTCTCTTTACATCACGAACTATCTCATCTTCATTAATTTTTAAGATATTTGTTCCTTTGTGTCGGGGGCTGGGCACACATGCATGCCACGGTATACTTGTGGAGGTCAGAGGACAACTTACAGAAGTCAGTTCTCCCTTTCCACCATGTGGGTCCCAGGGGTCAAACTCAGGTCATCAGCTTGGCATGAGTGCCCTTACCCACTGAACTTCTCACTGGCTCTTAAACAAACAAAGAAGTTAACATTTGTTTGCCATATTCCAAAAAGATTCTCATTGTTATCTCTTCTTATGACCTAGGTTGTCCCGAATACCATTTTGTCCTGGGCACTAGTGGTGACGCCCTCTGGACACTGAGGGATTCTGGCTGCATCCCCTCCACAGCCGCATATCGCTGGCCTTGGGGATCTTATATCCCATCTCAATGTTCTGCTGCCACTGGACGTCCTTATGTGCTTTTCTCTTTCTCACTTCAGACAGCTTTCTCTCGTTTGCTAACTGGTTGTTCTTAAGAAATTAATATTAAACTTAAAAAACAAATAGAAAGGAATGTGTGACAAAAGAAGATACATTAAAAATGTATGTATACATTTGTATGTGCAACTATGTAAAGAATTCCCGGAGTTACAGAGTTTTGTTTTTCTTATCAACTATGACTTTCAGAAAAGCCAGTTGAATCCCTTAAGCATTCTGTCTTGAATACAAGCTGACTGGTCTGAGGATGAAGATTTTAGCACAGCGTGGCCCACAGCTGGGCTTCCTTGAGAACTTTCTGAGTTTACTTCTCAGTCTCACCCGGACAGATGAGGTTGCTACGACTTCTGGGTCAGTGGGATGGTTCTGTGGCCCAGGAGTTAGGTAGGCAGGAAGAGAGAGGCATGATATCAGCTGTTGGAATTTCTCCCCAGGTGGGACGAGCTGCTCACACTGGCCAGTGAGCCAAAGGAGCAGCATGTGCTGTTGGCTGAGCAGGTGGAGGATGCCACCAACGGTCTCCTCAGCACCCTGAGCAGCTCAGCGCTCTGCACCTCCGCTGATGCAGGTAGGACTGGGCAGCCTGCGTGGGAACGGCCTTGACCCTAATGAACTCAGGCTCCTTGGGCAAGCGCCTCCCAGGAGGGTTGGTAAGAGAGGCAGGCAGGCCCTGTCCTGGGCACTCTGTTCTGTCTCCCTGTGGCTGGCCTTGTGGGTTTCCACTTGTATCTATGGGATAAGAGGAACCTGGGTTTAGGGTCAGACTTGGTAGAGCTCGCTCTCCTGTTGGGGAGAAAGAACTGAGTCCACACCCCCTCCTTGGCTGCATGGAGGAACTCAGGGTGGTTTTGAGCTTAGGACTCCTGTTGGGGTCAATCCCAGAACTAGAGGAACACCCATTAGAAAGTACTTGTGTGCATGCTCCATGTGGAGTCCTGGCCAGAGGGAATCCTGAAACTGTCTCACTTTGGTGCTCTGCCCCAAGAGAGGCCACAGGTTCCACAGGGAGGGGTAGAGTAGGACCCCACAGCAGCCACTCTAGAGAGCAGAGGCAGAGGCAAGCAGCATCCCTTGTCTTACTGGGAGGGGACTGTCTTCTGACACAGACTGCAGGGTGGAAGCTCACCCCTGTGAGCTCAAGACCCTGGAGACCGTCAGGGAACTCGCCGGCCATGCCCTGTGCTGGAGGGGATCGAGGCAGGCGGATGCTGTGCTGGCTGTACGCTGCCCCTTTTACAGGTTTGTCCACGTGGTCGGGGGCAGAGACATGGCACGGGGTCCGTCCCCATAATTCCGAGTGCTCTAAAGCTGTAGGGGGATCCGCACTCTGGGTCCTGATGCTGGACACGGCTGGACAACCGGTAACAGAAAAGTAGGAGACATAGGAGGAGGCCAGGGATGGACTCGGAGGAACAGGGAGGACACATGCTAGGTCTGTCAGTCTCCTGAACACTTACCGTGGCCTGCCTCGGGGGCTGCGGGTAGGGTGGGGGTAGTGTTGCATTGGAAATAGAAGCCAGGGAGAGCCTGGAGGGGGAGAGAGTGTTTGTATCTAGACCTGGGGGAGGTAGGGACAATCCACATGCAAGTTCTGTGGACATAACAAAGCCTGGGGGATGGTGTCTCTCTCTCTCACACACACACACACACACACACACACACACACACACACACACATACACACACACGCGCGCGTGCGCGCTTTCTAAACCTTCAGAGTTTTCTAAGCAGAGATTTGGACCTCTATGAGGCCAACAAGAGCAGACTGGGTCCGGGGAGATTTTTCTTTGAGCAGTTGGCAATTTAATGAACTTTTTATTCCAGCAACTTCCCAAGGTCTCCCTTGACATGTTCTGTCAGTGTCCTTTGAGTCTTATCCCACCCCCACCCCACCCCCGCCCCGGAAGTCCTATCGTAGAGGCCGTCTGTGAGCCTGTCTCCAGGTAGGCAGCCTTCACAGAAGGAGCCCTGTTCAGAGAGTGGCCGAGGCCATAAGCCTCCTGAGGTGAGGCCATGTCAGAGGTTGTGGCCTGCCAAGAGGAGGCATTCTACCCAGCAGTCAGGAGCACTTTCTGCCATGGCAGAGCCCTCAGGTGAGGGGTGGAGCCGTGATGGCATGGCTTTGGAGTCAGATGGCCACTGTTCCGATCTCAGGCTCATGCTACTTTGGCTGCAGTATGAGGGAACACCTAACACGTGGCTGTCCCAAGAATGGTGGCTTCGTGTTACAGCAGAACGCTAGTTTTCGAGAGGACTCAGGAAAACATCAAGTATGGTGTTTTTCAGATCCTCTTTGAGCTTTGGGGTCTTTTGTGGACACTGGTCTAGATGTACGGAAGCGGCAGGGTGAAGGGACAGGGCTGGGATGCTGGGGGTGGGTGGCCTGGCATCACAGTTATTCAAGCCCTCATCATCAGAGCTCCACAAAACTCAGCTGAGAACTACAGATAGCATTCTGATGCAGAAGAGGGAACTGAAGACCAGAAGGAATACGCCTGGTCACCTAGCTGAATCCAGACCCAGATTCCCAGAATTCCCCCTTCCTGCACTGTGAGCCTCTTGTAATGACGATAGTGGTGATAAATCTGTTCCCAGTGGGGATTTTTGCTCACATACATTTCTAACTTGTTTGGTCATTTTTCAAGACAGGGTTTCTCTGCATAGCCCTAGCTGTCCTGGAACTCACTCTGTAAAACAGGCTGGCCTCAATCTCAGAGGTCTCCCAAGTGCTGGGACTAAAGGCGTACACCACCATGCCCAGCTACATTTCTAACTTTTGATATGACACCTAGTTAATACCTTTTTTTTTTTTTTTTTTTTGAGGATGGAGGGAAAGGTTCTGGGTAGTTTGAAACATTCCCTACTTAATGTACCAAGAAGGAAATGAGCGTTTACTGCTACGATCTCCGATACCTTTGGCCATCCTACCACTGTGTTTCCTTGACTTGTAGCTGGAAGAGAGTGTTCCAAACACACCCTGCCACCTGCCATAGGACCATCTGTCCAGGTATGATGTGACTCTTGGACCCACCAGCTCTCTGTGAGGCCAGTTTATAAAGGGACAGTCCTGAGCAGAGGTGGGATTGGGATGAGTTCCAGGGCAAGAGGGATGGGTGTTTAATGGCCAAGGAGTGTGTCCTGTTATACTTATTCTTTATATGCTTGATGGCATATTTTCACTGAGAATTGACTGATTGATGGCTTGGAATTATTCCCCTTAGCCAATGTACTTTTCATCAATGAGAAACACCCTGAGTATCAAAAAGACAAATGGCCTCACATTTGTTTAGCATTATCTAGAATTAAACTTGGGGCTAGACACCTGAGTGGTTTTCACCTCTGTCAAGTGGAGGTGAGATTTACGATATCGCTCTCCCACTGGGTGCTGTGGAAGGCCTCATTCCTGGATCCTATTGAGATGCAGGTTTACAGTATTCCTCTTCCACTATCCACCATAGAAGGCCTCATTCCTGGATCCTACTGAGATCCACTAGGTATTGCTTGTAGAAGGGCTTTATCACTGTAAAGTCCCACACAGGAAGACCCATTAAGCATCATTCCCCATGGTCCCCAGTGTGCTCCCCATGAAGAGGTGTCCTACAAACAAACATCGTCTCTGAGTGTTGTGTGTCATTTTGTGGGCTTGTCTCACCCAGTGAGATAAGGAACACGGACAGCAGTTTTCAGGCAGGGAGGGGAGGTCCCCAGCCTGATCAGACAAGTCCCTTGGCACATCCTTTCAAAGTGCTGAAGCCCCAACATCACTGGTCTCTGATATGGAGGAGAAACTGACACTGAGACCATGGCTGTGGAGAAGCTGTGGACCCCAAGTGACCTGAGCTTGAGTCTCTGTTCTGCCCTGCGCAGTCACCTGACTTTCAGTGAGAGACTTCTGCTCAAGGAGCTGCAGCTTCCTGTCTGCAAATGGAGGTTAAACAGAAGTTTTCTTGTCTTAAGGTGGCTGTGAGGATGAAATGAGGCCTTGCTTGGGTTGTGGTTAGCCCAGGTCTCGTCCTCATGACAGATGTTCAATTAAGAGTCTCTGTTGCTATAGTTCCTGAGCCCCCAAGAGTTCCCCACAATGCCCAAGCTGCTAGGACAGCAGGCCAAGGAGAGTTGCACAGAATTTGCCTCAGCAGTTTCTATCATTGAAAAGTCTAGCCTTTAACCACAGTGATGTAGCCAGCAAATGATAATATACTAATGTTTTTAAGGAAAAAAAAAATGCCAGCTTCAATGGCAATACACTCAGCTGTTCCCTAAGCTCACACTAATGCGTGAAGATCCTTCCTGTTCTCTGTGACATTGGGAGGAAGGCCATGGGGGGTTAAACTGCATTTCAATAACTGGTAAGGAGCAAGGAACTCAGGGATACTCTCCGTTCTGTGCCTGTGTTCTTGGCTTTTAATGGAGTATTTCTCTGATAGGCCCCTGTGACTCCCAGCCCTGCCAAAATGGAGGCACATGCATTCCAGAGGGTGTGGATAGGTACCACTGCCTCTGCCCACTGGCATTTGGAGGGGAAGTCAACTGTGGTATGTATACCTGGGATTCCCAAGATTGACTACCTGGGGGCAGGTAGGGCCTGGGTTCATCCTTCTTGTCCCCTGCTGGCTGCTGGGTAGAAAGCCGCCTTTTTAAGCCACCTTCTTTCCCCGTAGCCCACTGATCTGTCAAATAACGCAGCCTCAGATACTCCATGATTAATCCAGATGTTGGCGCCGGCAGGGCCGTTGAGTAGCCGCTGCCTAATGTCTGAACATGTCTGTGGCTCCTTTCATATCTCCTACCAAAGAGGAGTAAGGAGCTCTGACTTCTTTTGGTTTTAAAGCCATGAAGATTCTATGAGCCGCAGCTCCTGGAGGCGTGTGTGCAGGGGAGGGCAGAGTTTAGATAAGCTTTATGTGAGGTGCCCAGCACAGTGCCTGGCACATGGTGAGAGCTGTTAAGTACCTTTTACTAGTGTGCTGCTGCCGCTGTCGGCAATCCATATGGAACAAGGGAATCTCGTACCTCAACCCTACTCAAAGTCAGTCCAGGATGATAGCTGTACATGTAAAAAGCAGAACAGGGAAGCTTCTAGAAGAAATGTAGGAACGTATTTCCATGACCTTAAAAGCTGAAAAAGCTACCTCAGAGCTCGAAGGGCACTAACCACATGGGGGGTAAGGTCAGAGGGTAGGTGCATTTTGCTTTATGAAAAGCAGCTGTACTGCATCCCTCAGCAGAGGCTGGAAGCAGCAGTCTACCTCTGTCTCTTCTGTCTCTGTCGTGAGCATGGGACACTTACTCCAGGGGCACCAGCCTCTCCCCTCCAGTGTCTTCCTGGGAGGTTCCTTGTGCTGGAAGTGGTATGGAGGCGTCTCAAGTGGGGCTGGTCTGCACACTGACTGCAGTGGCCCTAGATGACGGTCTGTATCACTGTGATTCTGACAGCCCCAAAGCTGAGCCTGGAATGCAGGATCGATGTCTTCTTCCTGATGGATAGCTCTGCAGGCACCACTCTGGAGGGCTTCCGGCGGGCCAAGGCCTTCGTGAAGCGCTTCCTGCAGGCCGTGCTGAGTGAGGACTCTCGGGCCCGCATTGGGGTGGCCAGTTACAGCAGGGATCTGATGGTGGCTGTGCCTGTCGGGGAGTACCAGGATGTGCCAGACCTGGTCAGGAGGCTTGACAGTGTTCCCTTCCATGGTGGCCCAACCCTGACTGGCAGTGCCTTGCTGCAGGTGACAGAGCATGGCTTTGGGACTGCCAGCAGGACAGGCCAGGACAGGCCACGCAGAGTAGTGGTTCTGCTCACTGAATCACACTCACAGGATGATGTGGCTGGGCCAGCAGATCATGCAAGGGCTCGGGAGCTACTCCTCCTGGGCGTGGGCAGTGAGATCGTGCAGGAGGAGCTAGAGATCATCACAGGCAGCCTGAAGCACGTGATGGTCTACACAGACCCTCAGGACCTATTCAGCCAGATCCCGGAGCTACAGAGGAGGCTGTGCAACCAGCCACGGCCAGGTAAAGTTATGCAGCCTAACCTAGGGCTGGCTTGTCAGCAGGCAGGGCCATCTTTCTTCTGGGCACCACTAACCATTCTTTTCTCTAGTGCTTGTGCTGGGGACTAGAATCATAGTCACATGGCCAGCAGGGACTGAGAGTAGCACTCTGTGGGGACTTCCTGTGAGGACTAGATAAGACAAGCCATACATACCCTCAGCATGTCCAAGCACTCTGCCCATCATTGCTACTTACTAATTATGCTTGATCATTGTTATTAGTCTTCAGGAGTTCTGAGTCTACAAAGCCTGCTTGAGAACAGTGGCTTCTTCCTGGCCTCTCTGTTGGTAGCTCATTAAAGAGAAATGCATTCTTGGGACATACGCATGTGTACATGTGCACACACAAAGCGAACATTTTCTAAGACAATACCTACCCTGTCTACCTGGCATGTGCTGTGGCACTTTACTGTTCTGTTCTGTTCCGTTACCCACAGGGCTGATTTTGTGAGTGGCAGCCCTGGGAGTAGGCATGTGCATGCAGGGGCGGGGCTAGTACCAGAGACATCAGAGCTCGAACATCCTTAAGAGGGCGCTTCAGTGCTCCCCTGAGGAGCTGAATGGAGGGAACTGCACATGGCACTGAGAATTCCACCGTGTTACTGTCCCCAGCGGCGAAAGTACTCACTTCTATAACAGTGATGAGGACTGCCATGCCCAGTCCCATCCTGTCCCTCTAGGCCAGTCTCCTACGGCAAAATGATTTGGGTTTTACGTATAGTTGCAGATATAGAGATGTGCCAATTGCAGAGGGTTCCTGTGTTTGTTCCTTCACGTTAGAATGGATCCTTGTTACCACGAATAGACCAAGACCGATGCACTATTACTTGGTACAGTCCACCTTTGCTCAGATGTCTCAGCTTTTACCTGAAATCGCCTTGTCCCTGAATGCCAGCAGTGCCCTTTGCCCGGGACAGTTAGTGGGCCTGTCTCCTCAGGCTTCTGTGTGTGGCAGTTTCTATATTCTCCTTATGTCCAGTGTGGTTTTTAAAAGCTGATAAATCAGGCTACCAGCCCTTCTGACTCCGTATTTAAACCTTCCCAGCGGCTCTCTGTGCATCTGGAAGCAACCTGAGCCCCTTCTGCTGGCTTCCGAGAACTTCCTGTCCGGCTGTTGCAGTCTCCACCTTACCCCCCACTGTAAGATGGGGGAAGATGCCTCCCCACTTAGAGACACCCTTTCTCCTCCAGAGCTAGTAGAAATGTCACCTCCCCAGGCATCCCCAAGCCACAGCTTGTCCTATTGTCCCCTCTGGTCCTTTCCCACTTTCCCTACTGTGTTGCTGACTCTGTTGTACATACATGTTCATTTCCCATCCACATGTCATAGATCACCAGTCTGTAGAGGGCGGGTATCGTAATATTAGCATCCTGTGTCCCAGAGGCAGCACATGGCGTAAGGGGGTGGGGAAAGAACTGCAAGAGCGGCCATCGGGGTCCCCAAAAGGATTCCATATGTTGGAGGCTTCTATCAGATCAGAGGTGAATGGCCTGAGCCAGCAGGCAGTTTGACTTTGCCATCTCGTGGCTTCCGTGTTGAGGTCCAAGGCCACCATTTGTCAGCCAGTGAGAAGGAAAAGGTGGGGCAGGGAGGCGCAAGGCAAGCGGCTTCCACTTGCACATGTTAGAATTTATAGTTTCAAACTTGGAAAGCACATTCCACTAGATGGAGACTACTGCATGGCCGTATCTGGTGGCCAGGGAGACTGGGAAATGGCACCAAAGTGGCCACTTGCATTCACGCTTATATTTTAGAAGGGTGAGCTATGGTTATGAGGAGAGTGGAGACCACATGGCAGTCAGCACACTGGCTGACCTCACCTAGTCCAGAACAGTCCCTGCTATACCAGCCAGGCCCAGACAAGGGACCTCTTCTGTTTGCTGCTCCAGGCTGCCAAGCACAGTCACTGGACCTGGTGTTCCTGCTGGATGCCTCTGCCTCAGTGGGACCTGAGAACTTTGCTCAGATGCAGACCTTCATCAGGAAATGCACCCTGCGCTTTGATGTGAACCCTGATGTGGCACAGGTTGGCCTGGTGGTGTTCGGCAGCCAGGTGCAGACAGCCTTCGGGCTGGACACCCATCTCACGCGTGCCGCTGTGTTGCGGGCCATGAGCCAGGCTCCCTACCTCGGGGGTGTGGGCTCTGCTGGCACAGCCTTGCTGCACATTGATGACAAGGTGATGAGTGTCCAGAGGGGCGCCCGCCCTGGTGTCCCCAAAGCTGTGGTGATGCTCACAGGTGGGAGTGGGGTAGAAGATGCAACTGTCCCTGCCCAGAAGCTGAGAGACAATGGCATCTCAGTCTTGGTTGTGAGCGTGGGGGCTGTCCTCAGGGAGGCAGTGCGGAGGCTCGCTGGTCCCCGGGACTCCCTGATCCATGTGGCAGCTTACTCGGACCTACCATACCACCAGGACGTGCTCATTGAGTGGATATGTAGAGGTGAGTGGGAGGGAGCACACTCCCTTAGAGTTGTCTGAGCCGTCACACATGTCGTTACGAGGAAGACAGCTTCCTAGTCCTCATTTGCCGTGTGTCAGCTTCTGTGCTAACTCTGACAGTCCCACGAAGTCCCAGGTGTGACTATATTATACATTTAAGGGTCCAAGGATCCAATCTCATCAATCACGTGATAAACTGTTGCTTCAGGACCAAGGGAGACGCTCTGGTGTTAATTCAGTTGCACGGCCTTTAAGATTGAACTAGGATTACTTAGGATAGGGACCTCTGGATCTGACCCAGGCTTGGGCACATTCTCCTTTGCAGAAGCCAAGCGGCCAGTCAACCTCTGCAAACCCAACCCATGCATGAATGAAGGCACCTGTGTCCTAAAGAATGGCACTTACCGATGCGAGTGCCGGGGTGGCTGGGAAGGCCCCCATTGTGAGAACCGTGAGTGGGTCCCTGCTGTTCAGGCATGGATGGGGTTGGTCTCCTTAATCCTGCCAAGTTCTACAGACTTGGCAGAAGGCAGGTTGTGCCATTCAGTCATTTGTACGAAACATTTGGAAGGGTCTTACGTATCTCAGGCATTTTTTTTTTTAAGAGTAGGAGATCCAGGCTGATAGCTAAGACAGATCTGCCCTTATGAAGCCTCCATTCTAGTGAGGGGACAGAGCCAGTAGTGTGTCAATACAGTGCATTGGTAGTATTGGAATGTGACATTAGAGTCAGGTGCACTGGATATGAGCAGGACATCAGGGAGGTGGGTGTTGGTTAGGAGCATGGGGATAGTGTCACAGGATGTGGGACCAGAGACATGTAGGTGGGTGACACTGTGGTAACTGGTGTCCATTCTTGAATATCTCCATTTGTTTGGTGACATGAGAACAGCCTATTGGCTGCAAGTGAGGTACTGGAGCTTTGAGAGGAAAGGGACTTTGAGGAGAGCTGGGTGACAGACCCAGGGGACAGCAGCATCCAAGCCTCCTCTTCTTAGACCAGGCAGAAATCAAGACAACCCTGGGTTATGGGTTTTCAGCCCTTGGCACACACTGGCTTCCAGTGGCAGCTGAGGAGGAGGAGGTGTGGGCGGTGGGATGGGGGTCTGATCTAGTGCCTTTCACTGGCTGAGGGGAAGACTCTAACAACCTCTCTTTCCCAGGCGTCTTGAGAGGAGATGCCCCCATGGCACGTAGCTTCCGTCAAGAGCCCACCGGAGGATGGCAGCCAACCCCCCAGCAAGCTCCTGGGCATCTCAGGATCTGAAAGGCACTGTCTGTGGCCCGGTGCACCTCCTGGGAGTTCTGGAGCATCTGCTTCCAGCTCTAAGCAGAGCTGTCCTGCCCACAAGCCTCTGCCACAGAGGACTGTGCTGCTTGGGACAGGAGCAGCTGCAGCTGTCTGTCACTATGGTGATGTTGGAAACTGCTAATGTGTCAGTATTTACCTCCTGTACCTGTTTGTCACCTTTCCTGAGGATAAGGAAGAGGCCAGGGAGCTTGATGGCCTGCTGGAGGGCCATTTTGACCATCACAAATGCTAGAGAGAAGGCTGAAAGGTGGTAATGTCTGGAGGAAGGCATCTGCCGGAGCGTACCACGCAGTGATGGTTTTGACACAAAAGGTGGACTTCTCCCTTTCCGAAAAGATAACTCCTATGGATTTAGTTTGAAAAGGGATTATGTGCCATTTGTGAGGTTTTCTGGTGACCAGATCTGTGTGTGGGAAAGACCTGGGAAGGTCTCAGACAGCAGTTTGACCAATTAGCCAGTTTGTGTATAGGGAAGGGGCGTACTGTGAGAAGGCTTCTCCCGTGTGGTTGGTCTGGGGGCGGCACAGTAAGACCTTTGGGGGCTTCCTTTCAGAGTTTATTTAGGAGAAGTGAGTGGTAGTGCATTGCTGTCCTCGTTTTTGGTGGTGGCAGTGAAGGGCGGACTTCACAAACTCAGCCATTGGGGGCGAGGGGTGACTAGGAAGTTACCTTCCAACGCTCACTGGCTTTGCCTCACATGCTTCTCCCACCCAGTCTGTTGCGGGACTTTTCAAGAGAGATTCGTCATCCAGAGCACCTGTATCTGTGGGGCAAACTAGGCGCCTAACCGCGGCGGCGGCACTCCCGTGGGTTCCCCCTTGCTTGTGCTCTTTGGAGCCGGGCTTTCAGGGGAAGCGCTGCAGAGCTCTGGAAGCACCTGAGAAGCACTGGTAATGGCAGGATGTGACGTAGGCTCCCAGGATGAGACTCCCTCACCATTACAGTGTTCTGTGGGTCAGTCTGGCTGGCTGAGACACTACTCTCTGCAAGTTTCCTTCACATTTAGACTGTGGATGTGAACAGTTACATACTGTTAGGTTTCAACCAGTGAATCAATTTTTTGACTCCCTGGATAAGATTTCTTTTGTGATATTTGGACATTTCCATATCGGAGCAGTGCTAATTTTATCATGGAATGCCTGGATTTCCCAAACTTTCACACTGTTATAGTCATAGTATTTTCTTATAAAATCTTGCCAGTGTCTGTATTTAAGGCTTCCTAGTCAATTTTGCTATTCCATTTGCTTAGGTTATCTTATTTCTTAAATTGCAGTAGCATGTTCAAGGAGTCAGAATTTGGTCTTGTTGATTTTTAAATATAAAATAAATAATTTGTGTTCCGAATTTCCTTAATCATTGCATAGGCAGCCTTGTGCATATTGGTGTGTTTCTTTTTCCCAAGAGTTGGTTGGAGCCTGTTTAACCTCCAGAGGTCTGGCTTTCAACTGTTTGCATGAAATTAGCCTCTGGGGCGTTTCCTGTGCAGTTGGTACCTTAGTTACCAGCAGTTAACTCTTCATCTGGATGTTTCCTGTGCAGTTGGTACCTTAGTTATACAGCAGTTAACTCTTCAGCTGGATGTTTCCTGTGCAGTTGGTACCTTAGTTATACAGCAGTTAACTCTTCAGCTGGATTAAAGATCCTTACAGTGTCTTGCTGGGCTACCCCATGCAGCTCTGCCAGTCTTTCCAGTGTGCATTCAAGTTCATTGTGTAAATAATCAAAACCTTTGCCCAGTGTCATGCCGTGAAATACAAAGGAAACCCAAAATATAATGAATATTTTATTTAAAAAAAATCTAACTCACCACTTGATAAAGGTCACCAAGTGTTTATGACACAGGAAATAAATGCCCTGGGATTAGAAAGACAATATGCATAAAAACATTTAGCCTTCAGGAACCAGTGTTTGATAACTGATTCTGAATGCCCAGAAATGGGGTGGGTGATAGATGAAATGTTTCAACCTGTGTTAATGCCGCCACAGAGAGACAGACCACAAAAGGACAGCACTGGCTGCCAGTACTCTAACTCACCACTGTTTTTCTTGCAAGAGGACCAGAAATTAAAAACATCTTTAAAATGGGAATGAAGAGGCCATTAACTAACTCTTTTCTTAAAAGTGGCCTGGACACAGGACAGAGTCTGTAAACACAGGGAGTTTCCCCTATACAATACAGCATTTGTTTAAGAGTTTGTCTGTTAAAGGTGGTTGAATCAACTGCCGTGGACTAGGGGGAAAGTCCTTAGTGGGCTCAGTGCCTTAGCTTCCTTCCAAATATGTCCCTGCTACTGGTCTCCAGAGTTCACGCCATTGGTGGCTAGCACTCTTTAAGATCATCAAAGACTATGTAAGGGCCCACCAGTGTGGAGTCAAGGGTAATCTAACCCTTAATGTTGCCAGATACAGGATAAAAGATAAGGGGTCAGAAGGGTAGATTTTCTTGTCACTCAAAGCCATGTGGCTATTTTTTCACTACTTAAAAATCTTGATAAAACAATAGATTGATGGATGAAATCTTAAAAAAGAAAAAGTACAATGTCTCATTAACAGCCAGTAGACTTAGGTCTCCAGAGAAGCCGCTGCTGCTGTATTCCCTTTGGCTTGAAGAGGAGACTGTGCCTTCCTCTAACCAAAGCTCCATTCACGGCACCTCATTCCTTGCTTTTTCTTCTGCACAGACTCACCCTCCCTCAGAGCTGCTGTTTATCAAAGACTTGAAGCAGGATTGTCACCAAGGTCCACACTGACACAGAGTCTTTAGGTGATTCTTGTTTCCTAACTGGCTCCTTTCTTCTCCCATTCCTACAGTACCAAACATAAGCACCCGAAAAAGAAAGTTATCTCTCTGTAGCCACCTTCATAGATGTAGAAAAGGTAAGAAAAACTATTAAGCTCAAAAGCAGCTGTAAGTACAGCTAGCCTCATTCCTGTGTGGAGCACCTATGGAGAGGTTTTGAGGCTGTGGTTCAGCCAAGTGTGATGGTTGATTAGTAATGTCTGCAGTGGTAAGGGAGTAAGAGGCTCATGCAATGAAATGGATTTAATAGTTCACCGTTGGCATGGGTGTTTGACCATCTCATCAAGTACACAGGACAGGAACAAAGAGAATCCTGGGTTTGTCAAAGCCAAGGTAGCTCTAGGCACATTTCTTATTATACACACAAGTTAAGGATTAACGAGGCTTCTTGTTGAGTCCTTGGGCAAGAAACCATTCCATGGGAGTAGTGCCTGTTTTCACTTTAGTGAGCCTTTTGTCGCTGGCTTCTTTGGTTTTGATGGTAGAAACCTTTGGATTGAAACCATTTCAGTCACAGCCCACCCCTGGAATCCATTGAGAGGTAGGGATGCCCTCAGGCTCATTGGGAAGAACACTTGAATTAAGTACCTTTCTGGTTAATCAGTGATGAAGACTGAGCCATGGCAGTTTTCTCCTGAGAGCACACCTCTCACTCAGAGCTAGTGCCAAAAGCCACAGTGTTCCATCTGCAGCCAAGAGGCCCCACCTTACAGCACTTCCACTGGCCCCAGGGGCCAGGGCTGGCCGCTTACCTTGGCTTTCTGCAGGACCGTGCCTTTGCCTGTGACCATGACTGAAAGGGGCCTGTTCTTGAGCACAGATGCAGAGTTGACTGGGGTGGAGTCTGGAGTGGGGTTGGGGGTGGCAGCTTTGGGCTGTGGCTAAAGCGGAGAACAAGGGCTGGGTCAAGAGGTTTGTCCATAGAAAACCCACCCCTCCCAACGTGTGTCCAGGAAGCCCGACATACAGCTCAGAGGAGCCACAGTGCCCAGCACTCACGCGAGGGCTCATGTTGTCCAGGTGGGTGGTATCCACAGTGGTGCCCAGCGTCACAGGCCCAGCCTCAGCCTTCTTCAGGTTGTCCTTTACCTCCATGATACTGAGCTCAAGGTCCACACGCCTGCCCTCCTCGATTCGACACTCCTCCTCCACTTTCTTCAGCTTCTGCTCCAGGTTGGCCAGGACTCCCTTATCTGTAGAAGAATTAAACTTGCCAAGGCCAGGGAACCACGCTGCACAGAGTCAGGGTTTACATGCACCCCTTCATGTGGACCACAGGCCTGGATCTAACATAGAAATGTGGAAATGGGCCTTTCAACGTGTAGTAGACGGCCTTCTAGAGCAAATTTGAGTGACTCTGTTCTCATAGGCTGAAGGAATCCAGAGGGAAGCTCTGCTCCTACAGGCAGACCTGAGTCTGAGCCCAAGTCCTTTCTGGGAGGTTCTAACCACTCAATTCAAGCCTGAAAGCAACTTTACCAAAGGTCCTTGGAGGGTGGCTGGGATGTTGTAACCCTGACCCATACTATTGCCTCTATCCTCTGGTGCTTCCAGCTTCCCAAGGCCTGAATGTGGTCTTTAGCCTTGGATCTCCTTGGCCCGGAGTTAAGAAATGATTACCCGCTAGAGCAAGTACATTTAACATGGAGTCCCCAGCTCCACTTAAGAACCACAGGAAACCTGAGGTGCTATTCTTAAGCATTATGAGAGACGACCAACAGTCCTGGATGGATGACAAGCAGTAACAGAGCCACTGTTTCAGAAAAATACACAGAGGAAAAGTTAACTAGTGTAGTGATGTTTGGGATCCTGAAATTAGTGTGTATATATACACTAATATATATACATATATATATATATATATGCATATATATACATATATATATATATATATATATATATATATATATATATATATATAATTTCTATCCAATATCAATGCTTTGAAACCACTTTCTTCCCTGCGACTATAAGACCAAGGAATCCATTTGCCAGGAGAATAAGCCATAGTTAGAAGTTTCTTTTTCCCTACCTGGAATATCTATGTCAGAGAGCCGGGGAAGCCTAGACCCCTTCCTCAGAGCGCAGCTCGTGTATTTAGGGGTTCCAAGGACTGCTATGGTGAGCTCCGTTACCTCACGTCCCAGCCTTCTGCTGCTGTGAGCTGATGATGCCTAATCTTGATCACCAGTTTGACCAGAGTGAGTGACACCCAGGAAATGAGGAAAGCATGCCTGTGATGTGTCTGAGGTCACTCCCCGAGATGAGCTCATGAGGGCTTTGAACTAAGCAATGGTTGAATCCATTGATAGATTCAAGGTTTACTAGACTATTGGGGGATGATAGAACTGTGGGACGTAAAGTCTTGTTGGAAACTGGGCTCTCAGGAAATGCCTTTGAAAGGTGTATTTTCCCTCTGTTCTCCCATACTCAGAAACAGCCAAACAAACATGGACTAAATAAAGCCGCCCTCCACCTCTTAGTTGTTTATTCCAGATATTACATCATAGCAATAAAAACCTGACATACCGTATCTAAGAGTGCCGATCCCTAAAAAAATGAGGAATCCCACTTATAGAGATGGAAGGAAACAGGAAGTGTGTGCCTACAGAGACGGACTCTCTTTGGGGTCCAAGAAATAAATTGTGGTGATGGCTGCTGTGGTGGTCTGAATGAGAATGGCTCATATGTTTGAGGGCTTGGTCCCCAGTAGGTGGAACTATCAGGAAGGATTAGGAGCTGTGGCTTGCTGGAAGCGTGTGTCACTGGAGAGGAGCGTTGATGTTTCAGAAGCCCACACCATTCCCAGTTAGTGCTCTCTCTCTTTCTTGTGGTTCTGTCCCAACATGTGAGTTCTCTGCTATTGCTCCAGTACCATGCCTGCCTGCTGCCCCAATGTGTGGTGATATTTGTGCTGAAATGTGATTTTATTTGTATGTTAATACATAAAGTTGCCTGGGGGTCAGAGCTAATAGCAAGCCATAGAAGAAGGCGGCGGCAGTGGTGGCACATGCCTTTAATCCGATCACATGGCAGGCAGAGTCTGTGTGTTCAAGGACACAGCCAGCATGGAGACTCATGCCTTTAATCTCAATACAAACCATAGAAGACCTGGAGGTCTGTATAGACAGGCAGTGACGAGGAGGTCATGTGGTTGGGTTTACAACCAATGAGGAGGCAGAACAGCAAGTCAATAAAAAGACAGATACACAGGAAGTAGCTCTCTCTCAGGGGAAGGACGGCAGCGGCAGTGGGTGGTAAAAAGGCAGTTTTAGTGTCAGCTCTTAGCTACTGCTCTGACCTCTTGGGCTTTTAACTCTGCATTTGGCTCTGTGTTTCTTATTTAATAAGACCGTTACATCTACACTAATGCCCACCATGACAGTCATGGACTCAACCCCTCCAGAACCATGAGCCCCACAATATATTCTGTCTTTTATAAGCCGCCTTGGTCATGGTATTTTGCCATAGCAATGGAAAAATCACCCATACAGCTGCTGACTGAATATATGAAGAAATACTCTCTTGTGCACTTTAAATGGGTTCACTGCTGGACAAATGGACTCTGTCTTGACAACTAAAAAGTGGAGCCATTTCACCCCCAAGACCTTCCTTCGATTGATGTGGCTTCCCGGGAACCTGCTGCATTTGTCCCCAAACCTGCTAAGCCAGTTGTACTTGCTGGCAAGACTCTGTGATTTAAATATCCAGGGGGATCCAGGTCAAGTAACTCAGAAGGGCCTCAGAGGTAGGTTGCTAGGAAACCTCCCCTGAATGATGTGAGACCTCGGAAAATTACTACAAGGCCTCAGAGTTCTTTGAAAGTGTCTCAATTTTATGCACTTAAAACAACAGCCTGGAAATTACAGTGTACTTCAGGTGTGGTCAGCGCAAGGATGACTTGGGACATCTGTCAGCTGACCCGGATCTCAACCTGGGAACAACCTAACTACCTGCTGGTGCTGTTGACACTGGCCTGAGGATCTGTGGATCTGGACCAAAGGGTGAGGGGGCTTAGGTCGAAAGATTCAGAAGGCAGATCAACAAATCCCAGTCTTTCCCTCTCAAAGCCCATGTGTCTTGGGCCAAGGTTCCACCCTGGCCCTCATCCGGGAGCCCCTACCTGTGCATCTTAGCAGCGCCTCTTTGAGTCCCCGCTTCTCTCTGCGGAGCTGAGCCAGGTGCCCCCGGATTTCCTCCTTCTTCCTCTCCAGCCTCTCCTTCTCCTCCGTGTACCGCTTCACCTCAGCCTCTGTCCGGTTCTTCCCAAGTTTGATCTCTACAGACCCAGACAGGGAAAGGCTTGTATCAGCAGGGGTGGATGATGAGGGCTGGACCTAAGCCCACTTCTTAGACTTAGATAGAACCTAGGGCGTGACAGAACACCCATGCTGATGCTAGCTCAGCAGAGATGGGGAGAGAGTTGGTCCCTCACTTTTTTTTGGCTATGTTCTGAGGCAGGTTCCTTCACCTCCTTTACCTCTTTTAACCTGTCTCCTCAAATGAAAGGGAGGAACTCAAGCTAACATCACCACACCATGTCTAAAATGTTAAGCCTGTGTCTGGTCCACATACCTGCACTGGTCACCCTCAACTTGTCCTTCACAGGTGGGCTGGCACTGGTGGGGCTAGAAGCCATGGTGTCAGGGCAGTTGGCTGGGAAGGAGATTCTCTGCTGCTCGGCCTGCAGTTTAACTGTGGTGATTCTCAAGGTAGGCTCTGTGGGCTCCGAGGGCTCCTGATCCTCTAGCTGCCTCTGTGCCAAGAGAAGTCACACTCCATGACTACAGGGCATGGCAGGGTGGCTGGGCACCTGTAGATGGGATGGCTTGTACCTGCTGTTCCTCTAGGCTTTCTGGAGACCCTGCGTGTGGCTCATCTGGGGTGGGGCCTGGGCCTGGGTCTACTGTGAGGGTCTCAGCTAGGTCATCCAGCTGTGGTAATGCTGGAAGAGAGGCCAGTGCCTGTACCCCACTGGGGCTGTGCAGGAAGGACTTGACAGGCGTGAGGTCCAGGTACACTCGGTCAAGCTCACTCTCACTGTTAGCATCTACAGCAGGGGTGGCTTCCTCAGCAGGCTCTACCTACAGGAAAAAGTCAGGGGGTGTTTTATTGCTTGTTCCCTTGGCTGTAAGGGACCTGGCCTCAGGGCTCCTGTCCCCTCCCATGCTGGAGGAGTTGCCCCTTCCTTCCAGAGGAACCCTGGGTGGGATGGCAGAGTCCAAAGGCAGAAGACCCGGGGGACACAGCACTCTGTAAAGAGGAAAGTATCCAGGTCTTTCTATTGGCGGGGTGGGGGGTGGGTGAGGTATGGGGGGCATCAAGATTGAGGGAGCGAAGCTACCAACCACGCAATAACTTCTTGGTTCCGGAACCAGGACCTTGCCACCACACGCTCAGCCCACCTCAGCTACTGATAGGGCCTTTGAAGGCTGATGGCGTCACTGCACCCACGCGACACTATCCACCATCTACTCTCTACCCCTATCCCTGACCAGAGCAAATAACCAGGTGTTTCTTCTAGATAGGCATCCAAGTTAGACCACGCAACCCCTTGCACAAAAGATGAGTGGCCTGCATTGATGGCCCTGCAGGTGACCTGGGAGCTGCTCATCTTGGGAACAGTCTGACACCCTGGGACAAAGCTTTGGCTGAAGGACCCAACTGTCCATGCCACTGCTGAGTGCTTACCACTGCCGTCAGCTCCGACATCTCCACGTCATCGTACAGCTCTTCTGGGCCGTCCCGGCTAGGCAGGCCATCAATGTATGTGTTGGGCTCTGAGAACTTTCTCTGCATCAGTCTGGAAGACATACATGGGTGCATGAAGCTTCTAGGACCCTGTAGAATCCCACCAGCCTCAAAGAATGCAGACTAAAGGCCCTTGGCTACACAGATCTGAGATAAATGCCCACCTCCCCGCAGCTAGAGCCATCTCCTTTTCTTTGTTCTAGAACTCTTGGGTCTAGATTTCTCCTCCAGAGGAAACAAAGTGCCCTACCCCAAGTCCCCCAGACTCCTATGGTGGTCTTCTGCAGGCTCTTCACTGTTATACATCCAACCTAGCACCAGCCCCAAGATCCCAGCACATTTCACGACCACAGTGCACCCGGGGCAGCTCAGACAAGATGCATCCCCATTTTGTATGTTAGGAAACAGGTCCATTTCAGCAGCCAAGCTGCTTCTGTCAAAACTGGCAGCACCTCCTTGTCCGAGACACCCCTGCCCAAGCCTGTCTGTCTGTGTGTAAAGGAGAAATGCCTACCTCACCCTGCATATCCCAGAATGTAGTGGAGACCCAGTGAGGAGCCCAGAGGAAGGGCAAGGGGAGTCAGGGAAGTCACCTACTCTGTCCTTGGGAGCTGGAGAGTAACCAGGGCTGTAGAAGATGGACCCCAGGGATAGCTCTCATCTGGGTCTCCCTGGGCTGTGCCATGCAGCTCCCCTGGGGCTGGCTCTCATCTGGGTCTCTGTGCTAAACAGCTCCCATCTTCCTCCTTTGCATCCCCTTAACACAGGACTCAACTGACCCCATGCTGTTGGTGGCCACGGTGCCCTAGCTACCCACCAGGTCTGAAGGCAAGGTTGGATGGGAAGACATGCAAGGAAAGGCCTCTTCTTACTCACAAGAGAGAGGTTTTGGCCGCACTCACAATACAGGAAACCCTTTCAGCATCCACATAGTCATAGGTGAACTCTTCCGGGTCTGCCTTGGAGCCTGACTCTGAAAGCAGGAGCCCTAGCCAGTGGCCCATCTCCTCTGAGGACTTGGCCTAGAAGGACAGAGAGTCATGAATGCTATCCTGGCCAGTCTCTCCCCCAGGCCAGAACAGCTCACTCCCATCCCTACCATCAAGCATGAGACAACCTGTGCAAGGCACCCAGCACACTGTATCCCCTAATGATGAACCCAAATAGCATTTCCTGGCAGTGAAACCATGGTTCCACTCTCAGTGACACTCCAGACATCAGCAGGGAGCATCGCATGCAATTTATAGACACACGTTTCTAGAAGCTGATAACCACATTCTCAAGGTAAAACCATGAAAGATTATCAAGAGTTATAAACTGTTAGTAGTTGCTGAAAGTGTTGATTACTGAATGACTGTACACTTCGTAGGTTGACTCTTTATTTCATAGACGGTCACTGTCCCTTTCATCGTCTAAACCATGTACACAAGACCACTGAGACGCTTCCTAAGAAACAACAATGTTCAGTTTTATTTTTGTTTATGATATCAATAATGTCAAGGAATCTGAAAAACCTAATACAAAAGCAAGAAGCCATGTTAATTTTCCAACTCAATCCTAGCCAGTCTGGTGTGTTTCCTTTTAGGGGACAATGCATCCGAATCAACTGCAGGCAGGCAGTAGGCATTTCTACTCAAATGTCAACATTATTTTTGTAAAAGCCACAGGCTTATTCTCATAAGCAAAACTAGCTACCTCTCTGGCATTATGTCACACAGTCCTGCTCCACTTCTAAAGCTGCAGTTAGAAACCAAACTAGAATTTGGGTTGGTGTGACATTCATCCTCAATGTCTGCTTGAGTGTATGTGGAAGTACGTAGGAGACACCCCTTGGGGAATGTCTGTGAGGATGTTTCCACAAAGGTTTAAACGAAGAGGGGGAAACCCCCTGGATGTGGAATGGACTGGCGTCCTGCACCGAATAAAAAGGAGAATGCAAGCTGAGCACCAGCATTTGCCTGGTTCCTGGCTGTGGATGCCACGTGACCAGCTGCCTCACACCTCTGCCATCATGCCATCCCCTCTAGCATGGCATGAGTCAAATCAGCTTTTCCTCCTCTGAGTTTTCTGTCAGGCATTATTTACAGCCACCAGAAAAGGAAGACAGTTCATTTCTTTTCCCCATTTATTTCCTGTTGTAATTCTCAATACTACTTTTCAAAGGCATCTCCTAGGTCACTGTCCCCACACTGGGCAGGTTCAGGGGCTTCCTGGTGGTCTAGGTCACTGTCCCCACACTGGACAGGTTCAGGGGCTTCCTGGTGGTCTAGGTCACTGTCCCCACACTGGACAGGTTCAGGGGCTTCCTAGTGGTCTAGGTCACTGTCCCCATACTGGACAGGTGCAGAGACTTCCTGGTGGTCTTATTTTTGTCCCTTCTTGTCCCTTTTCCATCTACACTTCCCTCAAATAGTAGCATCTTAACATCCATTTCGATCATGTCATCTCTCCTGAACCCCCCCAGGAGCTCCCAAGGTCTTAGGATCCAAGCTCTGCCCCCTTTCCCAGCCTCGTCCTACACCCAGCCAACATTCATGGTGCCCTTCTCCTTCCTTGAAACTGTAACTAAACAACTAATCATGTAATTAGCCAAATGTCACCATACTACCAAACTAGAAAATAAGTTCTGAGGCCAGAGACCAGTTTTCTCTGTCATCCAGTGAATGGCTGTGGGCTAGTGGGCAAATGAGCATGTCTTCATGCAGTCATTGTTGGTGTAGACGATTCAGCCACCAGAGGGCAGCATTGAAACAGACTTTGGAAGACCACTGGATCAGAGTTAATGGGCAAGTGCTTACTTGTGTGCGAGGAACTCGTCCCCGCCTGTGGGGCTCCTAGCAAGCTTGCATTATGTCATCTTTTGTTTTTGTAACTGTAACAGTGCATGAAACCCAGGCAGGGAGAGGCCAGAATGCAGCTGTATCACAGAGCAAGTCCTGATCCCAGATAGATCCTGACAGCCCTCATTTTTGTGTGCTGGGCCCCTGGGTTCTCCTGGCTGGTGGCATACAAAGTAAATAGCATTCCTTTGAGTTTCAGAGGCCTCTCTGGCAACTGTGGGTACTGAAAGTACTCCCCAACTACCCTAAGTGCAGGAAGCTGCCCATGGTCCCACCACCGTAACAAAGCCACCCACCCGGAGGTCTGAATAAGAAAGGACATTTTAAAAAATGCAAACAATTGCAGATAACGGAGGTAAATATAACATGAAGCCACACTGATTCTGTCTCAGTGGTATCATGGTCCTCAGTATTTCAGTCAACAGCTGAGACTGCCCGCCCTTAGCTGTCCTTCCTGCCTGTCCCACAGCCAGTGTACCTCAAGCTTGGCCAGCTCCTCGCCGTTGTGGAGGATGCGGAAGGAATACAGGTGGTCCGGGCTGGGGTCTGGAACTACTTCACAGCCCAGCAAGCTGAGGGGCTGCTGGGCCGCCTTGTTCCGGTTCCGGTCCTGGAAGAAGTGCAGGTGGCTGTCTCTAACGAAACACCAACGTGACTTCCACTGGCTGTTCACCAGCACATTCAGGTAGCCTGCAGAAGGATGTGCAGACAGGAGAAAGAGGCCACTGGAGGGGATGCATCTAAAGAGGACAACTCTAGCAAGGGACACTCCAATAGGGATGTGGCTGCAGGGGACCTAGAAAACCAGCGTCTAGGGAAGGCACCATCATCGGGCCTCTTTGAGGACCACTCGTTTCAGAACCTTTGGCGTCATCATTGAAGCTGAGAGCCTCAGACTACGTTATTTTCTTCCTTTGGGTAAATAGGCTGCCGAGGTAGGGCAGTACAGCTGTCCTGGTTCTTGGCAAAATTATGACCAGAGGAATGTGGGATTTGTCCTTCGTTATAGGACTGGGGAGTCGATGCAGAGGATGCAGGCTCCCTGACCACACCTGGTCTCCAGGCCTCCCTGTGTTCCAACAGGCAACCCTTACTTCCAGTACTCAGGCCAAATCTCCTGGCCGCAGAGTCTGCTGCCGCCTCTGAAGCCTCAGGTCCCTCAGCTCCCTGATACGTTGTCCAGACTCAACCCACAGTGCCCAACCCTTCTCTTTTCTCCTGAGCAGGTGTGCCCATGCCCTCTCTAGCCCTGACTCAGTCTACCTTCTGTTAGAAAGTCTAGGGCCTAGTGCAGTAAACTCGGCTGACCTCCTCCACTGGACACACCTGCCTCCGTAGGAACTGCACCAGCTCCCCTGCCGAACCCAGGTCTGCAGCCTTTTGACCAGGGACCCCGCTCCCCCATAGCACACAGAAGCTACCAGAAGCAGGGTGCACCCAGGATGCTTTCATGGATGTGTTCAGCTTCTCAAGGGGAGAGCAGCCCTTCCCCCACCCCTTCTGATGAAGGTTCATGAACTGCCACCACATACCGATGCACCCTTGTCCTCGAGGCAACAAAGATGAGGAGAACCTGGGCTCCTAGGCCTTCTCCACACCCGTGTGTGACAGGTTGCCTTCTCTCCAAGCCTCACCTCAAATACACAGTCTTACGAAATAGGTCTCCTCCATTCTAAGTGACTGGCAGCTGCTCTGGGCCCTAGCCAGGTGAGCAGGCAGGAGCTGAGAGTAGACAGCCACCCTCCAGCCCCACCCACAGTGGGTCACATGGTGGGTAGCGGGGATCCTGTGTATCTCTATACCACAATATGGAAGACAGACTAGAACCTGAGCTCTAAGCTGATGCTACTGCGGCCATCCAGGCCCTCTAAACAGTAAGAAATTTAGGTCAAGTGTATGAAGGGTGAGTTCCTGAGCCCCTGTGTCCTCACCACCATGTCCCCAGCCAGAGGGAGAAGAGTATGTGTGAACGAAACAGTTCCAGAGATAATCTGGTCACATCACAGACAGTGATACACTGGGACCAGGCTCCCAGGCTGTGCACTGTTTCCTAAGGCTTTAGTGACAGGAGGGACCAGGCTACTCCCCAACCTGGGAAGCAGAATGCTCCAGAGGGAAAGCCTTGTCTTTCACCCAGCTGGCCTCCAGGCCTCAAGCAACAAGAGAACTGGGGTGCTGTGGGATGTTCTGTATGGCAAATGTGTTGCTGATTAGTCAATAAATAAAACACTGATTGGCCATTGGCTAGGCAGGAAGTGTAGGCGGGGCAAGGAGGAGAATAAAGCTGGGAAGTGGAAGGCTGAGTCAGAGAGACACTGCCAGCTGCCACGATGAGAAACAGCATGTGAAGATGCCGGTAAGCCATGAGCCACATGGCAAGGTATAGATTAATAGAAATGGGTTAATTTAAGCTGTAAGAACAGTTAGCAAGAAGCCTGCCACGGCCATACAGTTTATAAGCAAAATAAGCCTCTGTGTTTACTTGGTTGGGTTTGAAAGGCTGTGGGACTGGCAGGTGAGAGAGATTTGTCCTGACTGTGGGCCAGGCAGGAAAACTCTACCTACACTGAGGTCTCACGAAAGAACCCAGGAGTGGGACAGATAAAAAAGACCCAGAGGTGAGCAGTAATGGCCTCCAAGCCCCAGAGAGGGCTGCAGCTAGAAGCCCCAGGCTGGGAATTAAGATATTTCACACCAGGATAATTTTTTAGGCCTGGCCTGTCTCCATCTTGACCTCAGTTTCTTCAATTATGAGTGACAGCATGAGAGATAACCCGTGAGAACCTACCAGCACCCACACCTGCCCTCTGAACCTGCCACTCGGCTTCCCCAACAGGTCTCACCTGTCCCTACCTCAGAGGGTTTTCTCCAGTTCTCAGGCAGTTAAACCTACTTAGTTCCCACCTCCCCTCCAAGGTCAGGTCCATGAAGCCATCTCTGGTCACAGGGCAAGTAAGGTTCTTCATGCCCCAAATCCTGACTATGAAGATGGTCCCATGTGCATTCAGGTGAAGGACTGTGCCTTCCACCCACCTGCTCTGACATTGCCTGTCGTACCCACACCACAGAGCAATAAAATTGTGTGCTAAAGAGAACACTGAGCCGGGCGGTGGTGGCGCACGCCTTTAATCCCAGCACTCGGGAGGCAGAGGCAGGTGGATCTCTGTGAGTTCGAGGCCAGCCTGGACTACCAAGTGAGTTCCAGGAAAGGCACAAAGCTACACAGAGAAACCCTGTCTCGAAAAACCAAAAAAAAAGAGAACACTGAGATGGTACCAACCACTTACACGTTACTTCCTCAAAGGACCCAACACTGTAGCAGGACAGAACCTGGTAAAGCATAAAGAACAACCCAGGGGAGACAAACCCAAACCCCAGCTTTGTGTGCTCTCCAGCATCCTCGGCCTTCTCTGCGTGGGTTCACCTTCTAAGACAAGTGCTACACAGTGAAGAAGCCCAGGGCCCTGATGGTCGCCATGGGTCTTACTAGATGTCTCAAGGGATCTTTCTGGGGGCTCCTGTGAGGTAGATTTCTTCCTGCCCAGGTTCATTAGGTTGCTCAGTTTGAGGCCAGCAGAACATTTCTTCTTGACTGTTAAGATGAGAAAACTATCAGTGCTAGACACAGCCTGCCCACATGCAAACCCATCTCCACTCCCTGCTCATCCCTCCCAGCCTACACACACTCATGTGCACACCCATGCACATACACATCTTCCCCACATGAGGATCGCCAGGCCACGTCAGCTATTCCCAAAGTCATGCACTCGTGGAGATACACAGGCATCTCAGTGTAGATGAACACTGGGAATCTTTATAGACGGTGTGGCCTCAAAGAGATTTGAAACAGGACCGGAAAAGAAGAGCTGGAAGGATGTTCTCTCCCCCAGCCTGTGGCAAAACTTAACTTTGGTTTGGTCCCCTCTCCTTTTGTTCTGTTGGGGGCTATGTTGGAATCAGCTACCCCCAAAACAATTAGGGTTGAGCCAGACAGCCAGGTCTCAAACCCTAACTACTGTGGCCCTCTCACCCAGGAGGTAGAGGGCCATAGCCTGGTTACCGTCTTTGGTCTCTGGGACCTCAGGGTGGCTATCAACGGAGCTCCCGTATTCCGAAGCTGACACGTACTTCTCAGCTATATCTGGCTGTGGACAACAAAGAGACAGACAGTGATCACTGCTAGGAATAGGTACCCTGAGAACTAAAATTTAAAGGGAATCATGGCTCTTGTGAGTATGCTAGAGACCACCCAACCAAACTTCTACCAGCCAGTATTGAGGTCACTGGTAGGACACTGGCCCAGTTTCCTTTTGGGGCTCTCTAGGGCACCTACCATCACCCTCCTTCCTAAGATCCACATTCCACCATCCTCAGAGTACCTCCCCTGACATCCTGTTCGCAAGCGCTCCAAATGGCTGTTGGACCTGATATGACAGTGGCCCATGGCCCGTGGGAAACTGCACCTACAGGGAGGACCCTCGTCCTCACCCAGTGGGAAGGGAGCCCAGACTCATTCCTGTTGGCAGCCAAACAAGGAGTGAGACCCTGAAGACGCGCCTCTTGCTGAGCTGGAGGGGCTTTCCATGTGGCCTTCAGCCTTCCAGAGAATAAAGGGCCTCCCTCTTCCCCTTCTCCTTGTTTAAACGCTCCATGTGCCCTCTGTCTTTCTGCTCTGTCAGTGCTAGAGACTCAAGCTGAGACAGCCATGTCCCTGTGACTGCTGTGTGCTTCCTGCCTGTTGATACTCGGGACTAGAAAGGGTGACCCGCAGGTGACACACTTAGTCCAACTTCCTTGATCCTTAAAACCAAAGCTCCCCAGAGCACTGTGCAAGGCAGCCCTGGAGCCACTGGCTGGAGCCGCATAGGGATGGCTCCACCTGGAGGCTAGGGACTAAGGGTGGGGGTGGGGGTGGGGGATGAGCCTCAGCCTCGCAAAAGAAATCTCCAGCTTAAGAATACAGAGTGATTTGCAACAACCAAGTTGCAAGATCAGTCTAGACTCCATCGACAGAGGACAAAAGAAAATGCATCCTATAAATACAATGGAGTTTTATTCAACCACGAAGAAGAATGAAATCTCATCACTTACAGGAAAAAAAATGAATGCAACTGGAGATTGTCACATGGAGGAAAATAGGTCAGACTCAAAACGACAAATGCTGCATGGGCCCCTGAGTTCTACACAGATACGGAAAATAATTAATGTATGACATACAAATGGCATCGGTACTGTGGGGGGAGGGGAGCCAGGGCGACCAGCGGACGGAGATGTGTGACACACTTGTATAAAAACGTCCTTTGAAACCCATCACTGTGTGCCATGAACTTAGCCCACTCAAGTTTCATATAAAAAAGGAACACAGGGCAGAGTGATTTTTGTTTCAATAATGTTTCCTCCTTAAGCAAGACAAGGTCTATAAGCGTTTCATCCATTTTCCTGCCAAGATCACTTCCTGTTCTTATCCAACAAGCATTGTGTGTTTCTTACTAATTGGGCTGCAAGACAAGAGTGAGGAACAAGACTTTCAATTTGACACTCTGGATTTTCACTAAGAAGACAGAGAACTGGACCTCCCCTCTGGATTTTCACTAAGAAGACAGAGAACTGGACCTCCCCTCTGGATTTTCACTAAGAAGACAGAGAACTGGACCTCCCCTCTGGGCAGGGTGGAACCTTACTTTCTGACAGTTCAAGCGCAGGACATCTGGTGTGTACTGGTTGCCCTCTGAGGCTCCTTCGTAAGGCAGGCCACTCACCTCCTGGATGACCTGGATTGAAGAAGCACTGTGAACAGAGGCCACTGCCCTTGTATGGCCCTGCTGCCCCGCCCTCGTGGCAGGGAACACAGACCCTCCAAGAACAGACACACCTGTGCCCCATCGCAGCCCACAAGTGTTCCGGGGACACAGTTGCCCACTCACACACTCCCTGTAGGAACCCCTAATCTGGGGGGGTGTGCCAGGGGCCTCTGCATCCCTGGACACCATGAGCCCCCTTTCTGCCACCATGAGGGCAGGGGTTCTGTCCTCTTGTGAGTGTCATGAATGGTGAGTGTACACTTGCTGATGCTTCCCTGACTTGCCAGGACTGTGGTCTCCACACCGTTTGGAAGCAGGCTTGGATACTACTTTGATCTGATGTAAACTCTGCACACTTGCTGACCATGGGCCACTAGTCATGGGCCACCTCACCTCTTCTAGAAAGGACCTGTTTAACTGGTATTCGGTGCCTCACCAGTGGTTACACAGGTCAGAGGTGGCCCTGATCTCACTAATCAGCTCTGCACCCCCCTTCTGAGCCCAGGACCACCTAGGGGTAAAAGTATGAGGGAAGACAGGTATGTGTGTGTGTGTGTGTGTGTGTGTGTGTGTGTGTGTGTGTGTGTGTGAATGTGTGTGTGCACACCTATGCACACACACATTCACACACACACACCCATTCCAGAAACCCTTTGGAAGTAGGAAGAGCAGTTTCAAGCGTCCTCTGTTTTTGGTCTTTCCCTACAATCGTTTGTAGAAGTGAGTTTGAAATCAGAGGCAGCAAAGGACTGCAGGAAGCACAGCCCTGGGGAAGAGGAGGCAAGGCATCTCTTCCTTCCCAGCCTGTCCCCAGCTAGGAACACAGAACCATGAAGGATATGCAACATTTCCTAGGAGGAAGGCAGGGCCTGGAATCAGCAGTCACTGCATCTATAACACTAGGGTGCTGTGGGATGGTCTGTATGTCAAATGTGTTGCTGATTGGTCAATGAATAAATCACTGATTGGCCCGTGGCCAGGCAGGAAGTATAGGCGGGACAAGGAGGAGAATAGAGCTGGGAAGTGGAAGGCTGAGTCGGGGAGACACTGCCAGCCGCCATCAGGATAAGGAAGATGTAAAGTACCGGTAAGCCACAAGCCACGTGGCAAGGTATAGATTAATAGAAATGGATTAATTTAAGCTGTAAGAACAGTTAGCAAGAAGCCTGCCACGGCCATACAGTTTGTAACCAATATAAGTCTCTGTGTTTACTTGATCGGGTTTGAGCGGCTTGAGACTGGCGGGTGAGAGAGATTTGCCCTGACTGTGGGCCAGGCAGGAAAACTCTAGCAACACTAGACACTGTAGCTGTGAGGACTCAGTGTGAGGTACTGAATACAGGACAGGCACCTTCATTCCTGTCCTTATTAGCTTAGACCAGAATACATGGAGGTCCTGCCTAGGAGGGAGTTGACCATCCTGCCATGTTGCAGGCATGGGCAGCTTCCTGGAGCCAGGCCATCTCTGCACTCATCTGCATGGAGGACACAGAGCTGGTGTCTTCTGCACAGTCTCTTGTCTTTGAAGCTTCCGGCAAGAGCTGTGGGACCAGGGAGAGAGGGTGAGGGTCTGGGGAAGGATAGGCAGGTCTGAGCAGACAGAGGAACAGTCCTGGGAACCAGACATAGGAACAGTGTGCACACGCATATCCCTGTATAAGCACATGCTCATAACTATGTGTGCATATGTGCAGTGTCTGTGTATGCCAGTATACATGTACGCACATGTGTGAGTGAACTTAGGAGTATGAGGATGGACAGGACTGACAGAAACCAAAAGGGAGAGCTGGGCAAGAGAAAGAGTTCAACCAGCAACTCAGCCCTGGATCCCAAGAACACTGCAGACCCAGACCAGCCCCTTGCATTCTCTGGGCCTCAGCTGGCCAAGGGTCCTGTACTTGGTATACACTGGGTCCAGTGCTGAGCATTCTGCATGTATTAAAAAACCAACTTGCCGGGCGGTGGTGGCGCACGCCTTTAATCCCAGCACTCGGGAGGCAGAGACAGGCGGATCTCCGTGAGTTCGAGGCCAGCCTGGGCTACCAAGTGAGTTCCAGGAAAGGCGCAAAGCTACACAGAGAAACCCTGTCTCGAAAAACCAAAAAAAAAACCAACTTAAGATCACTTCACATGCACACACACACACACACACACACACACACACACACACACACACACACACACACACAAAATGTGCGCGCATGCGCGTGCACCAGGTTTTACTTTCCAGAGTCAAATAATGGCTCAGGAATTCTCCAGATCCTCCAAACTGCACATCTGTCTGTATAGTGGCCCCTCTGTTCTACATGACAGTCTATAACCACCTGAAAATTCTTCAGAAGGGACTGAAGTACCTGTCAGTCCCTCCTAGGATACTGGCTTGGCCAGACATCTCAAAACATTTAGTGGTTTCACAAAAACATCTTGTCAACTGGGCTGCGCTGGCACATGGCTTTAATCCCAGCACTCTGGAAGGTAGAGGCAGGTGGATCTCTATGAGTTTGAGACCAACCTGGTCTGCAGAGCGAGTTCTAGGACAGCCAAGGTCATACAAAACAAAACAAAACAAAAACATGTGGAGGTCTGGTGCACTCCGCTTACCCGAAGCCACTGCTCAGCTTGGTCCTTGCTCTGCAGCCCCAGCACAATCACGTCGGCATTCATCGGCGTGATCTTCAGCTTGTGCTCTTTCTTCCGCACCTGTTTCTCCTTGTGCACAACGCTGCTGCCCAGCAAGTTCACATCCAGCTGAGGGCTGTGATCTTTGGATGATTTGTAACACTGGAAGAAAAAAAGAGGCTACTTTGCTGGGATAGAGGGGTGGATTCTGCAAAGGAGGGGCCCTTGAACACTGAAATGCCCCCCTCTCCTCCATGAGCCTGACCATATCCCCAAGCCATAGGGCTGGATACCCTAAGGCAAGCCTTACCCTCCATCAGACTCTCTCTCTTCTTCAGGCCTCCTTCTCCCCGACTTTGACTAGGGATGTTCCAGGACCTGAATCACCCAAATAGTTCTACATTGCTCTGGCCTTGGAGAAGGGGGCTCCTCAAATACAGCACGCAGCACTTAATGATGTGCTGCTCACTGGTGGGTTACAGCGATACACAATGGCTTCATAAAATCACGTCCCTTAATGACACAGTTGTCCTAGCTTGTGTAAGGACCTGTGGCCCTCACACAGTAATGACATCACCTGAGGACACACTTCTCAGAAGGTGTCACCCCACTAAGTGACATAGGGCTCTCTGTCCCCTGTACACAGAACTCACTTCTCCACAGTGGGACAAGCTACTCTTTCTCTACCTTTCTGCATGTCTTAGCTTCCCCAGCAAAAGACCCATTGGGCATGAAAAGCAAGCTTATGGTCTATCTTGCCAGATAACGGAACTCAAAGGAAGGGACTGTCTATCACCCTTTACCAGAGAAGACATGTTGCCCTTCAATATCTCACTGTAAAATGAAGGTCCTCACAGGATAGCTAGCAAGACCACTCCAAAAAACATCTGGAGTGAGATGGACATACTGTGACCAGAGGGAAGGTGTTCATAAAGACCTCATGAAACTTTAGGTCAGGACACAAAGCTGTCAATTTTGTTCTGTTTTTGAGGTCAAGGCCTACTATGATGCCCAGGCTGGCCTTGAGTTCTGAAACTCAAATAATCTTGCCCTATACTCCGGGGCAGCTGACCAACCACACCTAATTCAAAGCCGTGAATTTTTTATTTAAAATATCAGGAAATGGAACTATTGTCAGAGTCGAGTCTCTGGTTCCTCTGTGAGTTTTGACTTAGAATAGGTGGCACTAAATCTTGTAGTTCTTGGGAGGATTCCAACAGTCTTCAGGTTGCTCAGACCAAAACAGTAGCCAGAACTGGAGCTGGAGCTGGGCTGAGGGAGCCACTGGGTTGGCCACACCATCATATTAGAAGGACCAAGGGACAGAAAAAAAAAAAAAGAAGAAGCAAGGGGACCACTGTGGTGGCAGATGTCTGTAATCTAAGAAAATGATGAGTTCAAGGCCTGCCTGGGTTACATGGTGAGACCCTGCCTCAACCCCCCTCCTAAAAATAAGGTGCAAGGGATAGGATGAGCAACTTTCCTGCTTCAACAGCTTAATCTAAAGCTACTAGATCGTCCTAATGCAGACAAAATACATTCATCTGCACCTGCAAAACTCTGCACACTATCTTAAGTTAGGGAAAGGTTAAACCTCCTGATGTCAAAGGCTCTACCCCCAATGTCATGCCAGGGAACAGCCCCTCCCCCACCCCTCCCCGGCCCCAGTGAAGAAGATGAGGACTGACCAAGAGTCTGGTGTCCCTGATCACACAGAGCTGCTTGGCCCACTGGCCCAGCCACTTCTTGCGCCACAGGAAGGCACAGATGCGGGCATCGCGCATCAGCTCAATGCTGGCCTCAGGCGAAGGCCACTGGTACGGGGCTGCCTTGCCTTTACTGCTCTCCTCTTCATCATAGGACTCGTAGGAGCTGCTCACAGCCTCTCCATCCTCTGCAAGGAAGACCCACCCCATCAGTCAGGGCCCAGCTGGGCAAGAGAATCCACACATAAGCAACACTTCAGAGGGTAGCAGGCAGGAGCAGCTGGAGACCCCAGGCTGCCACCCACCTGGCCCTCCCATCCTTGAAAAACCTCAATGGCTTTCCACCCCCACCCTCTTGAAGAAACTTCTCAGATGCCGACTCAGAACACAGAGCACATTTCCCTGCCCAAACTCTATCTTCATGGATCCATAGACAATCCTTTTGAGATAGAGCTGCCCTGCAGATGAACTGCATGCTTGCCCTATGGGCCTCTGGAGCCAGTGGGGGTTCCAGGTTCCAGGCTGGGTCTAGCTCTGCCCCAGGTCTGGAAGGGGCCTGACTCTTCAGGGGGAAAAAGAAAAGGAAAAGAGGCCACATAAACCATAGCAGGAAATGACATTCTCAGAAGTGGCTGTTTCCCTTGTTTAGGATGTGGTGGCGCACACCTTTAATCTCAGCACTGGGGAAGCAGAGGCAGGTGGATCTCTGTGAGTTCCAGACCATCTTGATCTACATAGTAAGACCTTATCTCCAAAAGAAAAACAATAACAAGAACAATGTGATGAGGCCTGATCAGAGCCCTTAACAAATCTGCCAGTTCCCCAGGCCATGTCCCCTCTTCTCCTCGGACCAGCCCCCAGCTCCTTACCTGGGCTCTATCTTACAGCTTCTCCCACTGCTGGCCAGAGGCCTCTTTTCGTTCTACCTTAAAGAATCCTTCAGCACAGCACAGTACAAACGGCATGATTTGGTGCACACTTCACCTTCTTCCAAGTCTATTTCATATCCCTACTGTCCTGCAAGCATGGTTCTTCTCCAGCCTCATCGCTGTGTTTGAGGCCAATGAAACCATGTGGAATAATCAGTCTACCTCCTACCCATGCATCCATCCATGCATGCGTGCATCCATGCATGCAACCATCCATGCATCCATCATTCCATGCATCCACCCGCCCATCTGTATATCAGTACATTCATCTAGCCATCCTTTAAAAAGTATTATGGGAAAGAAAAGGGGACTCTGGATTACCGTGACACCCCCTAACCAGTGATCTTGATACTCTGCCTGAATCCCCAATGGACAAGGAGCTCAATATTCTCCCATGGCTAGACACTCCCCTCTACTCAGAAAAGCAGCCCCAACTGCTGCTTCCCTGTGCCCTCCACACAGCAGTTCCTGGTCTGTCCCCAAGGCAGACTGAGCAACAACCCCTGCATCCCATGACTCATTTCAAGAGACAAGCTGGGGGGCCCCCGTTTTATCTTCTTAGCGTATTAGTTAAACAGAGTTACAAGTGAATTAGAATATAGGAAAGAGGGATGGGGCTACTGTGTGGTTATTCTAGTCATGGTGCCAAAGAAACATATTTACTTTGTTTCAGTAATTCTAAAAATAACACTTTAAATATTTTCATACCAGTTTTCTTTAAAAGCAGTACGGTACTGCTTATCTTCCTGGCTTACCAAATACATAGAAAACAAAAGGATACCAAGCTCCTAATTCGTACCTGTTCTATCCATTAAATGTTCATAGATGGAAGATCGTGACACTTCCCAGTGGGGACCCTAAGCTCTTGTGTTTCTGTGGTACTGTAAGCTCACACCAGCCTCTCAGAACATAGCCTGGCCACCTGCTGTTTCAAGAGCCATAAAATATGCATACTTTCTGATCCAGTAATCCCAGTCCTGAGAGTTTATCCTGGAGACTAACTTTCAAAAAAAGAAGAGGAGGAGCCAGCAAGATGGCTCACTGGGCAAGGGTGCTTGAGGCCAAGGCTGACATCTGACCTCCTGGCATATGCTGTAGTATGCGCATGCCCCCCACCTCCTGTACTTCACTCTCAAATAAAAAATAATGTAAAAATTTAAAGAAGAGGAAGATTGAGATTGAGCTCTTGCCTAACCTGCACAAGACCCTCAGCTAGATCCCAGCACCAACATAAATAACTAGAGAAGAAGGAACATTACATGTGTTAACGTATCCATTGGTGTGTTACTTAGTAGCGAGCAGCAGGGGGCTGCCTAAGTCAGTATGATTTCATCTACTTGGCAGCATTCATGTACCCACAATCAATTAAAGCCCTGAAAACTGGTCTGCAACTCAGTGAACTCCCTAAGAGGGCAGGCGGGAGGTAGAACTGCAGGTATGCATGCAGATAGACTACCAGGCAACAGAGAACTCGGGGGAGTTGATTTGAGAGGGAGATGGTGGCCAGCGTGCTTGGGTCAGTTGCCTGAGTTGTCAGTACTGTAGCACCTGTCAAAAGGGAATGAGAACGACCCGTGTCACTGCGGTTTTTCCTTCCAGAACAAGAACCAGCCAAGAGAGGCTGCAAAGCTGGGTGTGAATGCTCTGGCTCTGTCCCCAGCACCCAGTGTGGGCATCTGAGACAGTGCTGCATGCTTGGTGGGGAGTTCTGATGGTGTGCGGTTCCCAAAAGCTAGCTAAGACACAACAGCTAATCCTATATCAGGCCTAGCTTGGGAATTGTGAGGGCAAATGTATTACTATTGTGTTTACCCTTAGGAAGGACAATAGGCCCTCATTAATGTTGAATTTTCTTAAAACAGATCTCTGGCGGGGTTGGAGACTTGGCTCAGCGGTTAAGAACACTGACTGTTCTTCCAGAGGACCCAAGTTCAATTCCCTGCACTCACAAGGCAGCTCACAACTGTCTGTAACTATAGTTCCAGGGGACTGGACACCCTTACCCAGGCAAAAACACCAATGCACATAAAAATATATATTAAAAAAGCAAACAAACAGATCCCTGGCTTGCAGGGATGTGGAGTAAGGAGGAATGAAAGGCAGCAGATAATCCTGACCAGGATGCATCTCTTTGTCCTGTGAGAGTCCTCAGGAGCCAAGGACCAATCACTATGAAAGCTACAAGTCTTGTATCCATATTTCCTGGTTCCACGGGTGCAGCTTTATGGAAGGCAGAGTGTCCCACAGGCAGGGCTTCATGGAAGGCAGAGTGTCAACACAGTAATACACTCATTGGGCAGGAAAAGTGTATGACTATGTACATGCAGGACCCGGCCATGGGGACAGGAAGAAGGCAGTGGCCTTCGGGGCATGCACTCATTTCAGAGAAGGTTACAAGCAAGAAACCATTGGCATTCCAACTCTGAGGACAAGCAGTACCCAAGGTGATCGTGGCATAAATGACTCCTTCAGGCCACTGTGCCCATTTGGGGACTCCAGTGGGGAGATATTCTCCATAGTGACCTGCATGATTGATGTTCAACAGCACAGTAGAGAGAGGGGGGAGGAGGGAGGGAGAGAAGGAGGGAGGAGAGGGAGAAAGGATAAAGAGAGAGGCACAGTCAAGCACAGAGACGCAGATGTGGCATGTGGCTGACTAGCATTAGTTCTCAACCTGTGGTTTAAACCTTTTCACAGGGATTGCATAAGACCATCTGCACATCAGATATTTACATTATGATTCATAACAGTAGCAAAACTGCAGTTACGAAGCAGCAACGAAAATAATTGCATGGTTGGGGGTCCCCACACCATGAGGAGCTGTATTAAAAGGTTGCAGTGTTAGGAAGGCTGAGAACCACTGCTCTAGGAGTTACTCACTGCTGTCCGCTCTGAGGTGTGGACTCATCAGGTGAGGCAAAGGATGCCATCTGCTAGCTTTGTTCACATCTAGAGGTGACCACTAGTCCTCACCAGTGACGTGTGGACAGAGTGACATATGTCATGTCTGGGTAGTACTTTTAAGACACAGGCAGGCATTTCCCACTCTTTCTTTACAGAGGAAGCTCTGGCCCTGGAGGGTGACTGAGCCAAACATGAGAGGCACCTGAGTACCCAAATTACACAGGATCAGAAATGTCACACTGCTCAGAGTAGAAACCAATGCCAAGGAGTTACAAATTAGAGCAACTGGTACTCCCCGGCTCGGCACATCAGGATGAAGACCCTGATGTCTTGGGCAGCGATGGCCCTTGGTGTCTCAAGCACGAGCCCTCAGAGCACTCAGTTAGCACTTGTACAGAGAGCAGATCCTGCCTCAGCGGAACAGCGGTGGCACATTGGTGATAGAGCAGGACAGGAGTCCCAACACCCGGCCTTGTCAGGGAAGCCAGTAAGTCCTGTTGGCCAACCAGCTAGAGAAACACCTCTGCTTAGCGCTCCTTCCTGTTTGCTGCGACCAGGTCACCCTGCTCGAGCAGATGTGGGGACAGCAGGCAGGAAGTGAGGGCTGTCTGGCTTGCCACATAGGTAAAGTTCTCTGTCACAAGGATGTCCAACTCCCCAAACTGTCCCCAGAGCTCTTGTCCCCAGGTGGTAGGAGAGACAGGCAATCTTCCCACCACCTGCTTTCCTGGCCCATTCCACCTGGAAAGTTCAAACTGACAGCGAGAAGCCCCAGGCCAGGTGGTAGCCAGCAGGGACGCACGGGTGTGAGGCAGGCAGCGGCAGGCTGGGTGTTTCTGACCACTTGTTTGTGTGGAGGTGAAGTGTCTGCCTGTGTGTTTAGAAGACAGGTCCTGGCTGGCAGGGGCCACACCCAAGAGAGCAGATGGGCTCAGGATACATGGAGGTGCTCACTGGGTGAGTCACTGTTTCTACCGTCAGGGTGCATCCAGACAGCATCACCACACCCTTGGTTGGCTTGGGTCTGAAATCACAGCCTGGCTGTGACTCGCCAGGACCTCACTAGCTCCGTGGGCTGAAGTGAAGCTCATCTGCCCACAATGCCAACCACTTATGATGTCCCCAGTCCCTGCAAGCCTTCACCTCCCACACAGCTCCTGGGACTGGGGGCCACAGGTGAGTGAGAAGAGAGAGAAAAGACCAAGTGTTCTGGGTCCTATCTCATTTTAGTCCTTTTGTTGAAGAAATGTACAAGGCTCTACTTCACCCAAGCTCATTCCCACCGCCAGGCACCCACACTCACCTTTGACCTTTGCAAAGTGCTCTTAGGACTACAAAACACTGTCACAGAGGAAGGAGGAAGGAGGACTTGAGAAGATGCTGATCTTGGTGTAGCTGTCCCTAGCGGCCACTTGTCAAAGACTTGTCCCCAGTGTGGTGTTGCTGAGAGACACTCTCCAGAGTCTTGGAGGGTGGAGAGGTGGCTCAGCAGTTAAGTGCATTTGTCTTTACAGAGGGCCCAGGTTTGGTTCTAGTCACCCACATGGCTCCTCACAATCACTTTAACTCCAGTTCCAGAGGATCTGATGCCCTCCACTGGCCTGCTTGGGCACTAGGCACAAACATGGTGTGTGTGTGTGTGTGTGTGTGTGTGTGTGTGTGTGTGTGTGTGTATACAAAATACCCATACAGATAAAAACAAATTATTTTCTTAATGAGAAAGCTCAAACAGAGGAGTAGAAGCTTCGTGAGAGGTCCTAGCTATTGGAGTATCCTCAAAGGGGTCACAGGATCCCACCCTGCTTTTGCTTGCTGGCTTTGAGGTGAGCAAGTTGCACATGTCCCCCACTGCACACGTCCCCCACCGCTGTCCCCTGACCGGTCTCAAAGCAGCCAAGAGCAGTGTGTCTGCCCCATCTTGAAGAAGAGTCTCCAAACCTTTGGGCCTAATCAAACCTTTCTCCCTTTTAGGTGAATTCTCTCAGGTCTCATGACAGTGACGAGAAGGACAACTGCAAGCTGAGGAGCCTGGCCAAGAAGAGCAGGAGTCTAGCATCCAGCTCAGCGTGCACAGCGGAGTGTTCAGATCCTAAGTTAGGTGGGTCATGAACTGACCTGCAAAGAAGGGCTTGCCGTCCCAGTCAAGGAAAAAGCTAAGTCCTCACCATGGCCAGCAGCCCTTCATATGCCCCTCCCCACTCTCTCCTGACTCGCCTGGCCCTGCCACAGTGGCTTCCTTGTTCGTCAAACACACCAAGGAATCCCCTGACTGAAGGCTTTTCTCTCTGCCCAGAATCCTCTCTGTGCAGTTACGCACCTGGTCTGTCCCCCACAGCTCAGACACCCGCCCAAGGTCATAGTGTCGCACTCACTGCGTCTCTGAAGCAGGCAAAGCCACTCTCGCATTTTCGGCCCTAACAGCCATCCCCAAACAAAATCTCGTGGTGATTTATTGTGTACCCCAATATATTGTGTACTCTAATAAACTTATCTGGGGATCAGAAGACAGAGCCAGCCACTAGATTAGACATAGAGGCCAGGCAGTGGTAGCACACACCCTTAATCCTATCACTCGGGAGGCAGAGATCTGTCTAGATATCTGTGAGTTCAAGGCCACACTGGGAACAGAGCCAGGCAGTGGTGGCACACACCTTTAATCCCAGCACTTGAGATCTCATGCCTTTGCTTGGGAAGGACACACGCCTTTAATCCCAGGAAGTGACATGGCTGGGTGGAGAATGGTATATAAGGGTGAGGAGACAGGAACTGAGCAGCAGTTCAACTGAGACCCTCAGGTGAGGACTCAGAGGCCTTCAATCTGATGATTAGTGGAAACAGGATCGGCTGAGGAGTTGGCGAGGTGAGGTTGGCTGTGGCTTGTTCTGTTTCTCTGATCCTTCAGCTTTCACCCCAATACCTGGCTCCGGGTTTTTGTTTGTCTGTTTGTTTGTTTTTGTTTTTGTTTTTTTGTGTTTTTATTAACAAGACTGGTTAGCAATTCGTGTTACAAAATCTGAGTTACTTGTGGCCTGTGCTCTCCTTTGAACACGCTTGTTCTTGCCCTCCTAGTGCGAGCATAGTAACTGAATCTAGAGAAAGAGCACGAGTGCTTCCCTCAGACTCAGCCTGACCTCCACATCTATCACTGCCCAGGGCCACAGGCCCCTTGGCCAGCACACCTCTCTTACACCACATCTCTGTGCTGAGTAAATAGCCAGGTAGGAGTCTGGAACCCCGTAGATACAGGAAGCTGCTCCTGCGAGCATCCCCAGTCTTTCCTCACAGGCAGGTGGGGGCTAGACACTTCACACAGACCAAAGACTGAGCGTTGTATGGCCAGTTCTCAACCGAGGCCATTTCCTGTGTCATGTCACTTTGTCTGCCTGTCACCAGATGATGAATCAGCACCAGCCCCTGGGTTATAGCAGTTAGACCCCTCTGGCCCCAGCCCCTGGGACATACCATTGACGGAGGTGTCATATGGCTCTGCCTCTTCATAGTAGCCTTCAGGAGACTCAATCTTTGGAACAGTGAGCTGCTTCCGCTCTGGAATCTGTAGCACAAACAGACAAAGCCAGCAGCTTCAGATGGGGCACCCTGGGAGCAACCACAGTGACGCTTTCATGAGGGGAGACAGAAGTAAAATATGCCTGCCTAGACTCTCAGCAAGTTGGCCGGGGAGCAGGAACTCTGCCCTGGGGGACGGGATGGCCTCTAAGCCTTGTTTGCCTCCTCTCTAAGGAAGAACCCTAGCCGGGCAATTTTTGGGGTACACGAGCCAAAGTGTGAGAGACTTGGGCTGGAAAGATGGCTCAGAGGTTAGGAGTGCTTGCTGCAGAGTCATGGGAAGCAGAGCTGGGTCCTAGGCCCATATGACAAGGTGGGCGTCCTGCATGCAAATGGCCGCAACTCCAGCTCGAAGAAATCTGACACCCTTTTCTGACCTCTGCATGTGTGCATTCTCTGTCTCTGTCACACACACACACACACACACACACACACACACACACACACACACACACATACACACACACACGGGGCAGGTAATTAAATATGAGAGAATGTTTTCACAGGGCCCGGCCCACATGAAACACAGGAGGTAACTATAATTGTTGAGGGGCCTCTACAACCCCAGGATCTGCAGTCTGTGTGGAAAGGACAATGGGTATGCCCAAAGCAGCCGCCCCCCATGACTATCACGATGTCAGCTGAGGCAGGCCTACATAATCCCGGGTCTAATACCTGTCCCGACCCCACTGTGCTTGGCTTCGTATCAGCGGTGCTAGAGCAGGCATGAGGCAGGCAGGCTCCGCCCTACCCTTCTCCTTCCACAGCCACACAGGAAGGAGCAGGGTCATGAGGTCATAGCCTACTGACAGCAGATACTGTGTCCACTGGCAGAGGTGGCTTCTGAGAAGTGACCTGCTCCTGGGCTCTCTCCCTCCTGAGGCCTTGCACGCAGTAGGTAGGCACTCAGAAGCTGCCAGAGCTGATCCTTGGCTTGCTGCCAGCACCTGGTACAAAATCTCTGTTTTGTCATCTGCTCGGCCAGCAGCCTGAGGAAGGGCAGCCTATGAGACCAACTATGACTCCAAGTGCTGCCTCCCAGGGTCTGAGGGGAAGAGCCTCCCCGGACAGTCTTGGGGCTTGAACATCTTAAACTGGCTGCCTCCCTGTGAGGAAGAAGGTCCTGTCTGGAGGGACACTCCAGGCACCCGAAATTTGGCCCTGGGTCAGGGAGGGACTTGTCGGAACTGAACAAGTGGGAGAACAGAACCTCTGTCACAGGGTTTGCACTCATCAACACAGGGTCTGTGACTCGGGGAGGCCACTTGTTTAGGGTAGCACACCACGCAGGTTTCTTAGATTCTCCCCAAAGTAAAATCTACTGTAGACGGATCATTAGAGATGGCGTAGGACTGTGTGGTGAACACCAACAGTGGATGTTGGTTTGTCTGGGCTGTAGTACAAAAAGAAGCACAAATGTCTGTCACCTGGAGTCACGGAGGATTAAACTGTGCTGGGCAGGATTAAGTGTCCAGTGTTTGTTTTTACTAGCCCTCCCCCCAAAATACAAAAACATCAATGTCCCATGAGACAGTGACATCATCAGAGGTCAAAGGACAGAGAGCCTCATATTCCGGGGCAAAGGAGAAAAGACCACTGTGTTAAGGACCATCAATAAGATGTGAAGATTGACTGTGATAGAGAGTTTTATATCAACTTGGTGGAAACAAACAAGCATTATCTCAGAGGAGGGAGGCTCAATTGAGAAAATGCCTCCATAAGATCTAGCTGTAGGGTATTTTCTTAATCAGTGATTGATGGGGGAGGGCCCAGCCCATTGTGGGTGGTTCTGTGTCTGGACTGGTGGTCCTGGATTCTGTAAGAAAACAAGCTGAGCAAGCCATGGGAAGCAAGCCAGTAGGCAGCATCAGATCCTGTGTCCAGGTTCCTGCCCTGTTTGAGTGCCTGCCCTGACTCTCCAGTGATGAACAGTGATGTGGAAATGTAAGCCAAATAAACCCTTTCCTCCCTAACTTGCTTTTTGGTTGTGGTGTTTCTTTACAGCAATAGAACCCTAATGAAGGGAGTGGTCATTAACTGAGGATGCAGAAGACATTTGATTTCAATGCTGAAATAATCAGCCATCAGAAAAGACAAGGAAGAACCCTCCCTGAGCTGCAGAATTTACCAAGATCCACATTTCTGCTTGTTCTCCAAAGAGCCAGCTAGCACATATTTTAGGGAACTGTTGCCTCTTGGGGACTTTTATCTTAGATGGTTGCAGCATGGAGAAATCCAGACTGTACATGCTAAAGAAATGTAGCCAGTGCGAGGAAATGGTACTAAACAAAGCAGGTTGCTGGTGGGTGGACCAAAGGGCTGAGGTCGCTTGTGTACCAGTCCCTAAGATGGAACATAAGATCCAAAGATGAAGAGTAACCCAGATGACCTGGGGCACCCATGCATCCTTCCCTGGGGAGCACACTATGGAAAGTTCTGGGGCCACAGTAAGTGGGTAGACCCCTTCCCACACTGACCATGGAAATGCCATCAGGGGTGTCAGCTTCTTTCCCCATCAGAAAGCTCCCTTGAGATCAGTGCTAATGTCATGGTTAAGAGGGGGGTGGGGCAGGGACGGTGAGCTTGCCAAGATGGTAACTTGTGGCCAGCAAACATCTGTTTCTCTTACGATGACCACAGCACCTGGCTGTGCAGACCACAGCCTGGAAAGACTTCAGCTGAGTCATGGTCCACACCCACGAGTTCGCTCCAGACCCCTGGCTGCCCTTCACTGCTGGCAGGACCTGGTCTCCTCTGATTCTGTGGGGACTGAAGTGAGGACCGAGCCACTAGGGAAAAGTCAGGGTTCAGGGTTGACATGCATCCCAAGCTCAGGACAGAGACCACCATCCTGGTCCAGACAGGTATTGCAAACCCAGCATTTGGGTGAAGGTTTTCTGTAGCACTGTGATATTCTGGAGTCAGGAGAGGGAAGGGGGAATCTCCGACTGAGGAGGTTCTCCAGGCTCAGGCCCTGGGGTGGAACTGCCATGTATTCTGCCTGGGAGGCCTGGGTGGTGACTCTAGTGTCTCCTCCTCCTGACTCACCTGACCCTGCTCCTCTGGAAACACTGGACTAAGATTTTCACTGCTTCAGGCAGAGTGAGCAGGAAGGCTTAGGGGCACAAGTATGATCATCACATGTGTGTGGGCAGGAAAGAGAGGGCCTGGGTAGTAGAGACCACCCCTTCCTCATGCCACATCCGGAAGCACTGGAGGGTGCCTAGGACAAAATTTGGAAGGCCTTGGACACTCCATACCCTTCCATCAAAGAATGTCAATCTGGTAGGGGGAGGGGCTTGCACCATAAGGTCAGCGGGTGTTGTTAGAACTTTCTGCAGGCCTGGAGCCTGTCCACAGGACTATCACCACACCTCAGAAGAGCCTTTGAGACTGAGCTATTCCTGGGTAGTGACATTTTCTCCAGCACCAACGTTCTCTCAGACGTGGCCCTCTTCCCACACTGAAGTTCTGCCACAGACAGCACAGGGAGTGTCTCTGGAGAGGACAGTGTCTACCTTGTCCTTTCCCCACCCTTCAACTCACACAAAGACCCTTCAGGTCTTTACACTGGAGAATGGCATGGATCCCAGGGGCTTCCAGATTCACTCTGACTGGGGTCTTTAGAACTATGACCAAAGGCCAAAGCCAGGCTCTCTACACTGTGTTTATAAAACACAGATTTACAGAATACTCCGCCTGGTGAATACACCTTCCCTCCAGGTGCTGACCCAGAAGTACCTGGAATGACAGGTGGCATTTCTGATCAGCTAAGTCATAGTGAGCGATGCCTGGGTGCCCCAGAAAACTTACCAGGTGATCTCTACTCCCCAGGCCCTCTCTTTCCTGCCCACACACATGTGATGATCATACTTGTGCCCCTAAGCCTTCCTGCTCACTCTGCCTGAAGCAGTGAAAATCTTAGTCCAGTGTTTCCAGAGGAGCAGGGTCAGGTGAGTCAGGAGGAGGAGACACAGGAGTCATTACCACCCAGGCCTCCCAGGCAGGATACATGGCAGTTCCACCCCAGGGCCTGAGCCTGGAGAACCTCCTCAGTCAGAGATTCCTCTTCCCTCTCCTGACTCCAGAATATCAGAACCACTCACAACTGGATAGGAGAGCTTCAGGAAGGTGTCTCTCCCAGACCCCCAAAGCACTGGGGTGAGAGTGGAGTAGGGGGAAGCTGGAAGGAACACAGCCCTTCACTTTGCTACAGATCCAGCAAGAAGCCTGTGTTCAGATCCTTCCTCTGCTTCCCTGATGTTGGCCTGGGCTAGGACTCTCAATACTCTGAGATGGTGGCAGAGTCACCTGTCCCTTGATGGGCAGTGAGGGAACAGATTTGCATGGAGTAGGGTGGAAGTTCAAGAAGAGACCGTCAACAGCATCACTGGGACCCCAGAGGTGAAGATTGGCCTTCCAATAGTCATGCTCCTGACATGGAGAATCCTACCAGCTGTCACTCAGCTCAGAGGACTTCAAGCATGGGACATTGACCCAGGTTCTCGAGAACCACCTCTATGCTCCGTGTGGTGGAGCTGTGTATCCCAGCTTGAAGGATCCTGCTGTCCTTAGAAAGCCTTGAACTGGAGGCTGGTTCAGAGCCATTCTGGGCCTTAGACTTCTTGAGCCTCACAGATCAGGTGATGGCCTACTTGCCCAGAGCTCAGTGACCATGGAATACTGACCCAGGACCCCTGCTTCCTAGACAACCCCTAGACATGGCCTTGGGTCTTTTCTACAAAGCCTCTTTCTCGGGAAAAGAATCTGGGATCAAATCCTGACTGTCACTTCTAGACTATGAGATAATGGGCTTTTCCGGCATTGTCCTGGCTGGATGTTTTAAAAGTCAACTTGACACAAGCTAGAGTTGTCTGAAAAAAGGGAACAACAATTGAGAAAGTGCATTTATAAGATTGGCCCATAGTCATGCATATGGGGCATTTTCTTGATTAGTGATTGATGTGGGAGGGCCCAGGCCACTGTGGGCAGTGCCCACCCCTGGGCAGGTGGTCCTAGATGATGTAGGAAAGCACACTGAACAAATTAAGGGAAGCAAGCCAGAAGCAAGACTGTCCATGGCTTCTGCTTCAGCCCCTGCCTCGAGCTTCCTGCTTCAAGTTGCTGCCCTGACTTTCCGCAGTGACGGGCCTGGAACTGGAGCTGCAATAAACCTTTCCCTCTCCAAGTCACTTCTGACCACAGTGTTTATCACAGCAACAGAAACCTAATGTAGCCCAACATGTAAGTACTATGACTCCTCCCTCCGAATCCTGGCTTAATGTGGTGCCCACAGTACTGGTGACTTACAGACTTAGCCTAGTGAGCCGGACCATCTGGTCAGACCGATGCCAACATCACTGTCACTTAAACACTGAGGAACAAAGGGTTGGAGACTTGAAAGAACTTGCTCATGGTCAAAGAGCTAGTGCTGGCCAAACCGAGATTTGAACACACACCCACTCATCACTCAACCACTCTCCATCCAAATATCCATCCACCTACCCACCACCCATCTATCTATCCAGCTATCCATCCACCCATCTACATAACTACCTATTCAACCATCTACCCATCTATGTATCTACCATTCTACACCCCTACCTATCCTTATCCACCAATCCATCCACCCAGTCAACTTCACCTACCTACCTATCCACCCAATCACCATCAACCTACTTACCTATCCACCCAGTCACCCTCAACCTACCTACCTATCCACCCATCCATCCACCCATCCAAGTGTGCAACCACTACTTTATGGCCTACTCAGTATAGACACTTGGCATGAGGTGGTGGCTGAAAGATACCATCCTTGTCCTGTGGAGTTCACATCTCATAGAGGAGAGAAATAATAAGACAACTACATCAGTTGGATGCTTGGGGGCCATGCTTGGACACAATATAACTGAGGCAGAGCAGGAATGCAGTGGCTCCTTTATCCAGGCCAGGAAAGTGTGAGAGCTTCTGAGAGAAGAGGAGGCAGCAGTCACCTACAACCCAGTAGTCCAGAAAGTACAAAGTCCCTGAGGCAGAACCAGCCCCAGGGGCAGAGGGCAGTGAATGAAAAGCCAATAAAGAGGCTGCTCAGCTGCTATCGGCAGGAGGTGCAGGCAGGGGACCAGGTTAGGAACAGGAAGTCTGTTTCCCACCTTCACAAGACCCACTGGTGGGTTTCAAGTATGAGGTGCAATGTGGTACAAATCCTTTCTCTGTTCTGTATATTTGAGACCAAGTCTCACTTTTAGGCCATGCTGAACTCATGCTGGAACTCACCTGTAGCCCAGGCCAACCTTGAACTCATGGAGACCCTCCTGCCTCAGCCTCCTGAATGCTGGGATTATAGGCATGATCCACCACACCTGGCTAAGAATTACCTTTTCGGCCGGGCGGTGGTGGCGCACGCCTTTAATCCCAGCACTCGGGAGGCAGAGCCAGGCGGATCTCTGTGAGTTCGAAGCCAGCCTGGTCTCCAAAGCGAGTTCCAGGAAAGGCGCAAAGCTACACAGAGAAACCCTGTCTTGAAAAATCAAAAAAAAAAAAAAAGAATTACCTTTTCGGAAGGTCACAAATTCATGGACTGGTGACCAGAACAGTTTATGGCCCTGCAGTGTTAGGTACAGGTGACACTTAACAAAGCCTCCCCAGGCACACTGCTCGTATCACCTGGAGTGTCCTGGTCAGGCTTCCTGTGCTCTCACTTCCCCGGGCTGTGTCCTGCACATAGCGTGCTCAGAATGTGTCAGAGGCTGGGAGGACTGGTCAGACACTCATGAGGACAAACGCAAGCTGAGAGCTCGAGTCAGGGAGGCGGATCAGGTGTCCTGGCCCAACACTCACCGTCTTGGGTGGAGGAAGATCTGGAAGACTCTTCTGTGGGGCTGAGGAGTGCTGGCTGGCCTCCCCATTGGTCAGTGGACCCTGCTCCTTGGGCACTGTGGGCAGCAAGAGGAGAAGGCTTCAGTGAGGGGCGGAAGGGTCTCATTATCCAGGCATGTCTGCTCACTTGTCCTGTCCCTGGCCTGTGTATTCTATTTGAGCAGGTGTTAATTACCCAGGCAGGCGATCCCAAGAACCAAAGCTGCTTTTTTTTTTTTTTTTTTCCTCCAAGAATAGGACATAGCAATGGCCAGCCCAACACAGATTCCTCAGAAGTAGCTGGCGTGGGGTTTCTGGAAGGCTCTGCAGACCTCTCCTACCTGTACCATTTTCAAAAATGGCCCAGCCACAGAGCTTCAGTGAGCAGGCAGCTGTTTGCCAGTCACTATATTGAGCCACACAAAGCACCAACCTGGTGATTATGGCTCTTTCCTCCCACCATTTACCCAGAAGGTAGAGCGGACACTGGCACTGCATGAGCTTCTCAGCCCCTGACTTGTGGCGGGGGAGGGTAGGGAAAAGGCATGCACACCACACCAAAGAAGTTAGGTTTCCAAGTCTCTCCAGTTCAACCAGCCCAGCGAGACAGCACAGGCTGGCTGAGGGCTCAAAGGCAAGCCCTTATCAGGACGTGGCAGAGTCTCCGGGGGACTTCCCACCTCTCTCTAAGTCTTTCTGTTTGGGACTAAGAGAAAAACCTTCTTGTGGCCCTGCTGAATATTCTAGAATGTTCTGGGCCAGACACACCAGAGGTTCTAAGAGAAAGTGCTTTGGGCAGAGGAGCAAGGTGCCAGGGGCAAGGCCCCAAGTCCTTCTAGGAGAGAACCCATGCTGCCCAGGAGTATGCTGTGAGCTTCATCTCTTAATCACAGTTGCTGACACCACCAGTTCTCCTCCCTCCTCCCAAGCAGGCTTTCACCCAGAGGCAGGGCTGGAACCGTGGGATCAGCGCCACACACGGCTGCTCTCCTAGAATGTCTGAATTACGACTTCCTCTTCCTGCAATGATGCTGGGAAAAGCCAAGAGATTTTAGGGACATATTCCTTGTCCAATAGGCAAGAAGGTGGTGGCCCCATTGAAACATCCAAAAATATATGAGCCCAAAATACCATTAACCAAAATGTGCATTCCAAAAATAAACCCCTGGGCCTGTCTCAGCTGGCTGGGAGGGAGGTGAGGAGGATGGGTGAGGCTTATGGATCCTCTGCCTGAAGCCAGGCAGCCCAGCAGCCCTTCGGGCCTTGTACCTTCATGTGGAGATGCTGAGTTCTGCTCCCTGTTGACTGACACTTTGTTCATGTAAATATATTCCTCATCAGAACCTGCAGAGGAAAAGACAGGAGATGTGGCTTCATGTGACTTTGTTTTGCTTCCAGAAAGAGACAGTATCCATCAAGGTATCTTCACATGCTCGAGGCCCAGGGAGAGCACCAGGCACGGGGTTGGCTCAGTGATCAAGAGCACTTGCTGCACTTGCTGAGGACCAGGGTTCAGTCCTCAGCACCCACGCAGTGGCTCACAGCGGCCTGCAACTGCATTTCCAGGGGCTGCACCACACTCCTCTGGCCTCTGTAGGCACCAGGAATACACGTGATACATGGACACATAGAGGCAAAACACTCATACATGTGAAATAAAGTCAGGTAATTAATTATGAAAAAGCTGAATAAAAGAGCTAATCACAGAGACAGGTGGAAGACTTCCAATGACTAGATGCTGGCCACTGGCTTTCTACCCTGGGGGTGGAGGACGGAGGTGGGGAGGCCACAGAGGATAGCTGCAGGACCAGAATGGGTAAATGAAAGGGCTTTCATCCCTCAAAGAGCTCCACACATTCCACAAACTAAAGATGTCTCTGGACCCCTGTGGCATTGTAAAATATTTCCCATCTGCCTTTGTCATGAGTTGTCATAATGGACTAAAATCAGAAGTGTCTAGATTAAAGTAAACCACACTTAGGGTCTGGACATTTAGCTCCCAAAGCCCAAGGTGGAGGTGGGGTCCTTAGGCTGGGGAGGAGGGACAGGTGAGTGAACAAAACACTCAGGGCAAGAAGTCTGGACATAGGGAGTGGAGAGCACCAGTCCTTTGCTGTGCTGTGGATTGAAACTTGTAGTGATACAACCCATGCCCTCCTTTAAATTACTGATGTATAGGTCAGGCCACCATTCTGGTTGGTGCCTGCTGGCAGAGGGGAGCCAGCCTCCTGCCACATGCCTGGTTCTTAGCCCCGATGCACCCATTCTTGGAGGCTGCTGAGGAAGCCCCTCATGATTTCTCCTTTTGTGAACCCTCTTGATGGTCCTCTGTGGCCTGTGATTTGCATTTCCTAGCAACACATAGCCGGCCAATTCCTGCTGTTGGACCGTACTCCTGAGCCAATAGACTCAATGCAAACCTTTGCCAAAGGATCCAATTCAATGCCAATCTCTTCCATGGCCATAGACTGCTGACTCCAGCCAAGGGCCTACAAAAGAGCTCGAGAACCTAGAGGGTCAGGAGGAGGCTAGATGGGTTCTGGCCGACAGTCACAGCCACACCATCTCAGTGTCCAGCCGTGCCAGACGAGTAAGCATCGGCCCGGCCAGGATATCTCCACTGGTACAACAGAGGGTGGGGAGAGGTGAGGGACCGGGCTTTGCCAAGCTCTGCTAGGAGCGGCAACTTCTGGAAAGTAACCCTGATCCCTAAGCCTCGGTGGTCTTCTCTGCCCCATGGAAGACCACCAAGATGAAAGACTGCCTGTGGACCAAACAAAACTCAAATTTAGGGAGGATGAAAAGGTAAGATAGCTGACAGAGATTAGAGGCAAGCAACACAAAGGCTCACAGTGAGGAGACAGTAGGGGAAATCACAGCACCTCAAAGTCAGCATGCTTCGCCACCGTTCTGCAAAATCAAACGGATTCCCAGAGACTGTAAACTGACAATCACATGGACTTGATTCTGGAGGATAATTTTACACCATCACATCCTTTTTCTAGCGTTTCCACAGCCAGAAAGCTGTCTTACAGATAAGTTCCAGCACATAAATGGAATTTTACTTGAAGTTGTTCATTGTAATATTGTCTGAAGTCTCTGGCTTTGTTTGAAAGCACTGTAACCGAGATGCCTACCAAGAGGCAGCAAGAGGGCCTGTCATCTGCAGAGTGTGGCCCTTCTCACAGAACTGGGGCAAGGGAGGGAGGGAGGGCTGAACCTCTCGGCCACAGCTGGATGGACAGAGCACGTGCAGGGCCTCCTGTAGAGGGGCGACCACTGGAACACACTGCAGTCTTAAGCAGGGGAAGCAGGGGACATGTTTCTTGCTCACAAAGGCAAGGTGTACCGAGGGAGGGCTGAACCTCTCGGCCACAGCTGGATGGACAGAGCACGTGCAGGGCCTCCTGTAGAGGGGCGACCACTGGAACACACTGCAGTCTTAAGCAGGGGAAGCAGGGGACATGTTTCTTGCTCACAAAGGCAAGGTGTACCGTAGGCTGCCAAGTCCCCGATAGAAGAGCATTCAATCTATGCCCTGTCATCAGCCAAAAACAGAGGGGCCTACCAAGCTAAAACGTAAAAGCTCAGAAAACCAGATTAGAGGATCCCATCTAAAAAATATGAAGGCACTCACATAGGTACACACATGCATACACAGGTATACTCACATGGACATGGACACACACACATGTACCCCGCCCCCCCCCCCCCATATTCCACCATATATGTGAAGACACAGTCTTTCTTCAAGTGAGCAGAGTGTCTCCCCTCCAAGGCCAGAGAGTGAGCTGAGTCTGTGGCCACAGTGAGGTGGGGGGGGGGGGGAGTGTCAAGAGGAAGACACATTCTGTAAGAGGGTGGGAGTGTTTAGGATTCAGTCTTGGACGGCACATTTAACCCAGGTGACAGAACCGGAGAGAAAATACCATGGTTAGGTCTGCCTGCCCTGGCTCACCGGTGACAACCGGGGGCCTCTGGGCAAGTGACTTGCCAAGCCTAGGTCACTTCACTGGTAAATGCCATAACACCAATTCCCTCACAAATATGAGGTAAGGATTAAGTGACATAATCTGAGTCACTGTACATATTACACGCTGTCCCAGAACACTGTTGGTACCAACTGTGTTAATTCCCTATAGTCTAAGCAGGGCAAATGTCAGAAGGCAAAGTTCTCAGATGTGTGTAGTAGCAACTAACACATGGGTGTCACCCCTGAGAATCTCAAGCGGTGGTCACAAGCCTCAACGTGGTTGAGCACATTCATCAGTGGACTTGGGGATCTCTGGAGTTGTTCACATTGGAGACACCTGATCAGATCCCCACCATTGATCTGTAGCAGAAGACAAGAGCTGGGAAAGTCAGAAAGATAAAGACCACCCCACAGGAACCATACAGCACGCTATGCTAGAAGGGATCCAGAATGGAAGGTACTGCCTGTACACTGGCACCGGATGACAGCCGGCTTCCTCACAGAGACGGGCTTTATAACATTGTTACAAACTTATAGCTTTATAACAATGTTACATCTTTATGACAGTGTTACAATGTTACATCTTTAAAAGTCTGGGATCCTGCTGTCTGAAGGGTTCCATCAATGAGTCCTCTGTGAGGTGACTCATCCTTCTTCTAACCTTCCCTCTTTGTAGTGTGGATTCCCCTCCGTTTCCCACCAGGGCTGCTTTGATGTGCAGCCCGGCAGACGCTGCTACAAAGCTGGAAGTCTGGGAACTGTGCAGTGACCTGGAGAGAGGAAAGGCAAGCCCTTGATGCTGGGGAGTGGGTAGCCAGGATGATTCCTCCAGAAAGGAATGGCTACCGGAATCTAGAAACACACTTCAACTTTCCACATCACTGCCCTACAGGGAAAAGACATTTTCTGCTGGGAACAAAGGGAAGGGAGCCCCAAAGAGCAGCCCGCAAGATTCAGGCTAGATTCAGGGAGCGTTCTGGACTGTGACAGCTGGAGCAGGTGAATACTTCCCTCCCCTGGCAGGGATGATGGCCACTCTTGTAGAAAGGCAGATGGATTGGATGCCCTCTGATGGTCCTTACTGTCCCCACATAGAACATCTAGTCACAAACACCTGGAATAAAAATCAGCTGCACTCAGCTGTCAAGATTTCACAAAGCTTTTCTTCTAAAAGCAATTCTGAGTTTGCTAGAAATGAAACCATCCATCTAAAGGAATTATACAGGGGCATCCACAGCAGCCTTCAAGCTATACAGCTGAAAAGCATGAACACCCCAGACAGACATCAACGAGTAAATAAGGGTAGACTACTCCAGCAGTGAAAGAAACAAACTACAGGCACAGCTCCGAAGAGTCTGCAAAGGGAGCCAGGGGTTCAATACTCCAGATGAAAGGAGCAAACTACCGGCACACCCCAGCCCAGTGAGGCTCCAGGGATCCACAGTAGACACAGCATGATGGCATTTACACATGACTCCAGAGCAGAAACCTTCTTAAGGCAAGAGAAATTAGAGCAATGCTTGCCTTGGAGTGGAGATGGGAAGGAGATTAGAGAAAACAGAGCAAGGTTGAATTTAAGATAAATAATTGTATGTGCATATGCATGTGGGGGTCAGAGGCCAGCTGGAAATGTTGGTCCTTAATCGTTCTTTGCCTTGTGTTGCACGTGTTCATGTGTTCGTGTGTGAGTCCTCTTTTATTTAGATGTGCATGTGCACAAGTGTGTTTGCACATGAGTGGGCTCACCTGTGCAGGTCCATGTGGAGGTCAGAGGTTGACACTGGGGATCTTTTTCAATTGCTTCTCCACCTACACTTCCTGGCCAGCACCCAGAGGAGACCTGCCCATCTCCACCTCCCCGTGGGAACACAGGTGTACACTGCAGCATCTGGCTTGGTGGGTGGTGGGGATCAAACTCAGGTCTGGAGAAGCTTGTACTGCAGGACTTTACAGACTGAGCCATCTTCCCAGCCCATGAGAGGATTTTCTGGATGATAGGAGTATCCTGTTTAGTTTTAGATAGGGGTTACTCTGGTGTATACAATTATCGAAAGTCACTGAACTGCACACTTAAGGTCTGTGTACTTTACTGTATATGAATTCTACCACAAAAGAAATGGTGAAAAATTATGAACTCATGATTCTGCAATTTACAGTCTTAAAGCCCTATTTTCTTCTCCCCTCAGGCTACATGATACTAGTCAAGGATTTAAACTCCACAGTCTGAGTTCCCTGTGTGGGAACAGCACCAACCGCATGGGGTTGTCTTGAAGAAACTAGTTCATACAAGTGCCGTCTCCTTGGGAACCCCAGGCATTTGTAGCAACTTCCTGTTACAAATGGAAGCCATAGGCATTCTCAACTTCCTGTCTCTTCTCTTTTCAGCCAGCAAGGAGAGGGCTTTGAACACACTGCACTTAAAATCCCACTTACCAGCTGATATGTGGAGTATGCAGAGGGTTCCCAGCCAAGTCACGCTACCATAGTTATGAGCTCAACTGTGCCCCTTCATATATTAAGCCCTAGTCTCCCAGGCTTTCAGAACTTTAATTTGGACATAGAGCCTAAAACTGAGCTCTCATTGTGATCCTAGTCCATGTGGATGGAGTCCTCACAAGATGAGATTAGGAGACACACGCAGAAATGGCTGTGTGAGGACAGAGGGAGAAAGTCCTCAGAAGGAGCCAGCCCTGCTGACTCCTTGCTCCCAGGTAGCTGGCCTCCAGATACAAGAGAAAAATAAAGGTGTGTTATGAAAGGCGCCATGACACTATGCTACAGGAGCCTGACCAGGTAAGCACTCTGCAGGCACCTGCGGCCCCAGGCCCACACTTACTGCTGCTCTTGGTGTAAAGCCGAAGGAGCTCCGCCAGGCCACTCTTCTTTACCACGGCTGCACTGCTGAGGTTCTCCTGGTCTAGAACCTTGAGGAAGTCATCCAGCTCTGTCAGCAGCTGCTCCAGGGCTAGAGAAAAACACAAGAAAGTGTGTTCAGTGACTGCTTCTCTGCAGACCCAGCAACACCCCACCAAGGACCTGTGGTCTCAGCAGGAAGGGACTCCTGTGAGGCTTGGGAGAAACACTGGCTTGGGAAGGGCATTCTCGGCTTCAGGGTCTCAGTGGGAGAAAAATACGCCCTTGAATTTGAGACAGACAACCTCAAAGGGAGCCACAGGCTCACCACTTGCTGGAGAAGTGTCAGTGGCCTGGCTGGCCAAATATTCAGAGGGTAGCTCCTCCATTACCAATGCCTGCCTCCACAGTTAACAAGAAGAAAACACCCTCCAAAGGCCTTGCTGGCTGCTGAGCTCTGGCCCTGGTAGTGCTTATCAGTCTCATCTTTCTCTCCATGGAACATTGGTCTTGCAACTTCACCTTCTCAAGTCATTTAGATAAACACTTTTTTTTTTCAGAGTCCTTCCATCAACCCAAATACTACTGTTCTGCTAAAGGAACATAGTAAATGACTTCTAATGACATTCTGCTGTACCCATAGGTCAGTGCCCTTCCTGTTCAGCCATCATCAGAGACGCTTCCTCTTGCAGTGGACGAGAGATAATGTAGAGACCCACGACTGGGCAGTGTACAGACTTTGGAATACCCAGTCCTAAATGGGATGCCTTCTTCAAACCCCTCCCCTTTGGGCTCAGGGATCTATGCTGAAGAAGAGGCAGGAAGAGTGTGAGAGCCAGTGGGGGAGGAGGACTCCAGGGAAGCAGTGTCTTCAGACACAACAGGACTGATGCACATACAAACTCACAGAGACTGTGGCAGCGTGCACTGGCCTGCACAGGTCCAAGACAGACAGAGCTCCAGTGCTCAGAGGGGGAAGTAAACATGAGCTCCCATCCCTAACCAAGAAGCTATCTCCAGTTGACAACCGCTTGCAAAGGAAAAATCCGTTTTCTCTAATGGAGTCTCACAGGGTATATTAACCACACTTAGAGGCAGGCCCCATGCTCAGCCATAGATGGCCAACTCAAAAAGAACTCAATGGTGTTTCTGCAGATTTTTTTTTTTTTTTACTCATATTGTTTTGTTTGGACATATTTTATCTTACTGGTCTCTTATGGTTTCTGATTTTGATTTTGTGTTTTTATGGGTTTTGTTCGTGTGTGGTGTGGTGTGTGTGTGTGTGTGTGTGTGTGTGTGTGTGTGTGTGTGGCTGAGTATATGTGTGGGGAGTGTCTTGTGCTTTCTTTTTGATTTTGTTTTTAATTCTGATTTTGTTTTTGTCTGTCTGTTTGCTAAAGAGATAGAGAAAGCAGGCATGGAGTTGGATGTGTGGGGAGCCGGGAGGACCCAGGAGGAGATGGAGGGAACCATGAACAGAATATATTGAATGAAAAAAAATTTCAATTTAAAAAAAAGAGAAAAAAGTCTTCCCATCACTGAAATGCTATAACTCCAAGGCTGATCTAGTTTGGATACACAGCTCTCTAAAATGCATACCTGTTCATGGATGCCTCTGACGAAGAGCTTCTCCTGATTTATCTCTCTCCAGAGTCTCACAGTGCCACTTACCACATTTGTTGCCAAACTCTACAGCCAAGCCTGTGCACCCTACTCCACCGTCTTGGGGATCCACACATTACAGGGAGTGCCCCTTCTGTCTAAATGCTGTCCATCCCCAGGCCTTGCTCTCCACAGCATCCCTCCTGAGGCATCCTGGCTAGCCTCTAGGACAGCAAAGCTCCTTGGGAAGATAACCCTATGCTATCAGCTTTGACCTCTAGGAAGGCTAAATCATGGCCCCAAAGACATCTACACTACTTTGCATAGCAAAGGGGACTTCACAGATGTGGCTGGAGGAAGGGATGCTCCTGGGTAATTCAGGTGAGTCCCAGTCATCACAAGTGCCCTGAAAAGAGGAAAGAGAACGAGAGTTCAGGAAAGAAGACGGGCGGGCTGGGGCAGGAGCCAGAAAGGAGTGAAGTCGTCACAATGCTGGCTCTGAGGCCAGAAGAAGAGGCTATCAGCCAAGGAACACAAGAGACAGAAAAGTGAGGGAATCCTGGGAGGATCAGAGTCCAGCGGATGCTGCGCTGCTCTAGAATGATAAGTTAGTGAATCTGTGTTGCTGTGAGTCACTGAGCTTGGTAGCTTGTCATAGCAGTAGTCAGAGGCTTACAACACCCTCTCGTAATGCTGAAGCTGTCTGCGGCAATGTGTGTGCACCCTCCAACAAAGGGCGCTGCATTTGGCTTCCGTTTTCCAAGTACCCGCAACATGTCCAGTATGAATGAAATGAAAACAAATCCACTCACTTCCCACGTACACACAGCACTCCATGGCCAGAATGCAAAATCAACCAATCAACCAATTCCTGCCCTGGGTCAGAACTGAAGAGAAGCCACTGAAAACCCAAGGACCTGGCATAACCCCCCTCACTAAAACACTGGAACAGGCAGGCTTTCCCAGAGGATCTGTTCTACCTTTCCAGTTTGTTTTTTCACACATGCATACAAAGATATGTACCTGCAGACACCCCACTTGGGACCCAGGTCTCACATATGCTGCACCACTGAGCTGTGGCCCCTATGCCTATTCTGATTTATAATTCTGCTCTCGATTGGTCTGCCTGGAGCCAGCTTACAGAGTTCAACTGAATGGGCTGCTGCTGTAAAACTTGGACCCTAGCAGCTAACCCACCACTGGGGGCCCTGCTGGTGCTTGCTTTCCTTGTATGCAGCCTGAGCTTCCTGTCTTCGTGGACCACTTTATCATCACCACCACTATCACCATCATCATCACCACCATCATCACCACCATCATCACCACCATCACCATCATCACTACCATCACCATCACCACCACTACCACCATCATCAACTATCACAATCATCATCATCACCATCACTACCATCATCACCATCACCATCATCATCACCTATCACAATCATCATCACCATCATCACCATCACCATCATTACACCACCATCACCATCATCATCACCATCATCACCATCATTACCACTACCATCACCACCATCAACTATCACAATCATCATCATCACCATCACCACCATCATCACCATCACCATCATCATCACCTATCACAATCATCATCACCATCATCACCATCACCATCATTACCACCACCATCACCATCATCATCACCATCATCACCATCACCACCACCATCATCACCACCACCATCATCATCACCATCATCACCACCACCATCATCAACTATCACAATCATTATCATCACCACTGTCATCATCACCATCATTATTATCAATTTTTCAATATAAGGATTGAACCCAGAGCTTCACACATGCTAGCAGTCACTCTACCAACTGAACTCTATCCCTGCCTTTTTTTACTTTTTGAGATAGGGTCTCATTAAAATGCCCAGGTGGCCTTGAACTCACTGTGTTGTCCAGGCTGGTTCAGACTTGAAATCCTCCTAACTTAGCCTCTGGAGTAGGGGCTGGGACTGTACAGGCTTATGTCAACCATGACTGGGCTCTGGCCATACTTTAATACCATCTGGAGCCAGTGAGTGGTTTCTGGAAGTCTGTGCCTCTTTACCCCCACCCCAACTCCCCTGTCTTCCTAGCATTGCTGATCAGACCCACAGCCACACCAAGCAGGTTGTAAGTAACCAGAGAAAGAGAAAAGCAGAGTACACTGGGCATGCCAGAAGACAGAGCAGAGAAGACGGGAGCTTCCAGGTAGTCAAATGTCTAATCAAGAAGCCGGGACACAGTCTTTCTAATTAGATAGATAGAAAGGAGACACATCACTAGAGGGTGAACCCAGCATCCTGGCAGCCCCATCACTGGGTGAGGCTCTACCATCAGAGCCAGAGGGGCCTCTCTGCTGGAGCCCCCACCTTGGCCCCCAGGCTTACTAAGGTTGGAAGTCATGTTCTCATGCACAGTGAGATGTTGCAGGACCTAGGCAGATGGGCAGAGGTGGAACAGCCCTGGCAATGGCTAGAATGTTTTTAAATGGGGGAGGGGGAGATGACAGCTCTTACATGACATAAAATGAGAGAGGAATGCCTCTACCACAACCTCATAACCTGGAACACTGGCAGTCAGCAAACAAACCTGGCCTGCTATAAAGCTAACAAGTACTTAATCGGGGTTGACGTATGCTGGTCCCAGAGATCTTGAAAAGACAGAATCAGATTCTTAAAATCTCAGGCCTTAATTGGTGGGGTCTGTTGTATTTCGAACAGCTATTCACAAGCTTCCTATCTGCTGAGACTACAATGAGTTCAGAGGAGGAGCCAGTGCAAACCAAGGGTGCTGTGAGCACAGGGACTCGCAGCCTTGCACTTAGCTCTGGTGGACAAGAAAATGAAAGGGCCTTGCTAGGAAGCTGGGGTCTAGGTTGTGTTTTCCCTGAACTTCTGGACCTCTCAAAGAGGCCAGGCCTCTGCCACCACTTCAGAAGGACCCAAAGAGGAAAAGGATGACACTGGATATGCCGAACGCCTCCTCACTTCCTCATCCTTTCCCAAAAGCTACCGATTTCTGGAAAACAGTCTTTGTTTATGTTTCGCACAAGCAAATGCAAACTAAGCCAAAGGTTACAAAGTGTGTGCCTGGCCCCAAGGGACGAAAGTGGCTCAGAGGGTCCTCAACACCCACAGGGTTGTTTGCTGAACACACAGGTGAAACCAGATTAATATAGCAATGTCTCCAAGGTTCTAGGAGTGCAGAGGTCTGGGGTTAGTTGGGAGAAGAGCTTACAATTGATCATTGAAGCCTTCCTAGAGCTTACTGGGAGAGGGACTCTGTATCACAGGCACACAAGGCATGGGGATTGGTGGGGAATTGGCTTCAGAAGAAGAACATGAATCCTGAGACTAAAGACAGTGAGCAGAGCCACCCCAGAGTGTTCGTCCAGTGAGTGGAGGTGAGAAACTCTGAACGAAGTGGAAAGGGACGGGCAGATAGGGAGATCACTCAGATAACTGCTCAAGTAGAGATGGTAATGACCAGGACGGCTGGCACTGTGCCAACGGCTGTACCCCACCATCTCCAGTTCCCACAGCCACTTTGCAAGTGCAGCTGTGGGAATGGAGTACTGAGGCTGGATTAAAACCCAACGCTATTGCAACCCCAGGGACAGTAACAGTGGGGTTCAAACCCAAGTATGTTCAAGTTCAAAGAACTGTTGTCTGCATCTGTCAGCTGGAGTCACTTCCAGTGAGCTGTTGAGGGTGATCAGAGCCACAAATTTTGCTTCCTGGTCCATCATAATCAATAGGCGGTTCACAGAGACTGGAACAGGAAGGCTAAAGGAAACAGGAGACAGGTGGAGCCAAGAATCCTTGAAGATCACTCTGTTAGACGCAGGGTCTATAAGGGAAGATGCTCGGATGCCTAAGAGGCACATAATGCCACCAGACATGAGTCTCATGGACAGCGGGGCTGGGGTTGTGCTTCCTGACCTGGTACACAGTGGGTGGGGTGGACACAGCAACACCCAGTTTGCTTTGCTCTGAGAACAGACTGACATCTCCCCTTTTCTAGAACATTTAGGGGAAGGGCAAGCATTAAGAGAGACATAGCTTGAAGAAACACAGGCCCGAAGGCCCGCGTGAGACTCTGGGGACCAGCATACGCCATTCCCTTCTCTTCTGGATCCACATCACTTACAGTCTGCTCAAGTGCTCTCTCCATGAAGCCACAGGTGACCAGCTCCACGCAGCTCCCTTGCCAGCTCCATCTCCCCCAGTTCCTTTCTAGTCAAGCCAAATGTCCTGGGTCATGTCAGGGTAGACATGAGCCCTGTGTGGTCAAGAGTCAGGCTTTGTGGGTGTGGGTACTGTATTACTTTTCACGCTACTGTGAGAAGATGTCTGACAAGTACAACTTAGGGAGGGAAGGGTTGGTTTGGACAACCCATGTGAGGGAACAGCTGGGGCAGGGAAAGCGTGGATGGCAGGACCGGGAGGCAGCCGGCACACTGCATCCGTGGTCGGGAAGCAGAGAGAGATGAACGCTGGTGCCCAGGCCACCTTCTCTTTTTCATTCAGTCCGGGACCCCAGCCCCTCAGAAGGTGCTGCTTGGCATTTAGGGTGGGTCTTCTTTGCCCAATTAAACCATTCTGGAGACACCCTGGGAGTCACCCAGAGGACTGGTTCAATGGTGATTCCAAGTCTCATTAAGTTCACAAGGAAGGTGAACAATAACAGACCTCTAGCAAGGTGCCAAGGGCCCAAGAGGCAGCAGTCCTCGCCAGACATCTTTCAGGGCTCTGGCTACAGGCTCTTGGGAATAACAATCAACAGAGGCACTGTGCCAGTTTGCACCAACCCCTGTGACATTCTCCAACCCCCAGGGCTCAGAAGGGCAGGCCACCCCTCAGAGGAATGTGGCCGTTCCATTGAGGTTCAGGGACCCTGCTCATCACATTTCCCTTCGCCCCCACCATCCCCCACGCTTTCATTTCGATTTCTTCCTTGTCCTTCAGTGGATGGGGGGAAAATAAGAACGTAGTTCATTCTAGAAACTGTAGGCCCTTGTGCGGGCTTTCCATCTTGGCTCTGTTAAAGTTCAGGGTTGTCTGCTCAGGGTGACAAACCATGAATAAGATTCTTGTTTGGGACTTCCAAGGCCCACGCAGAGCTGGACTGTGCAACGGCCCGATTCATCGCCCTCCTCCTCAGGACCTCCCCCTCTAGCTTTCCTTACCCTGGGCAGTCACTAGCTTCCCAGGGGTAGCCGTCTCCCCAACACACCAAGCAGGCTGAGCTTCATGGGTCCCTCACAGTCTCAGGCACATGTCTATTTATATAGCTACATTTGCTGAAGAACCATGATTCAGCCTGATTTTCCTTTTGAACACCAGCCTCAGCAGACCTGTTCTTTATAAAACCATATTCCAGAAAGACGAGTATGTGTGCATCCCTCCCCTTCTCCCGGAAGTTTCCCAAGACCAAGCCACCATCAAAGCATCCTCAAGAACACAATTGCTGGGGGCCAAGGGGAGTTAGGGATGTTGGGAAGGACTCCATGAGAGGCAACAGCATCACACAGAGGTGGCAGTGAGGCTGACAATAATGCACGGGTTCCCTATGGGCAAAGGACCTCAGCTTTGCAGGGTCAGCACCTGGAAAAAACACCCCTTTGCCCCACTTGAGAAGAGAGATCAAAGTCCAAATCACTCGTTTCTTCAAAAGTGCCAAGAATGAACCTACAGCGTATGCCTCTTAATAGGAAGTTGGATTCCTTCTTTCTTCCAAACAGAGGTGTACACATGCACGTGCATGCACACACACCCCCACACACACTATTCACTATCTTAACTATTTCACAGTTTACAGTCCTGGGGTGTGAAAACATACAATGTTGTGTAACTGTCACTGACATCTAATTCCGGGTTTTTATCTTATCACCGCAGCAGAATCCCACCCTGCGTCATTTCCCCACTCCCTCCTCCCCACAGCCCCTAACAATAATCTGCTCTCATCTCCGTGGTTGGCCTGTTGTGGATCTATCCTGTGAACGGGATCAGGGGATATGTGGCCTTGGGTCTGCCTTCTTTCACTTTCAAGGTTCCATGTTGCCACAGGTTGAATACTTTCTTCTTCTGGGGAATGTAACCCCATTCTATGGATTAATTACATTCTGTGGTGAGGGGGGTATCATTTTCTAATGGAGATAAAACTCACATGCTATAACCACACTCCATTTTACTGTCTCATGCTTGGCAAACATATATAGCTGCAATTGGCCACTACCACAATCAAGATGTAGCACATACTCACCACTCAAAAATGATGCTTAAGAGGCAAACCTTTCCCCGTGCCCAGAGCATGGGGACTGCCTGACCTTCAGAGCTCAATTCCTTTAACTTAACAAGAGGCATCCAAGATGCACAGGTCTGTGAGGGAGATACGACCGTGCTATGTCTCCTCGATGGCCAGGGTGGATGTGGCTTGGTTGGCTCTATGTGCATCCCGCCCAGAGCCGCATACTCAGCCGAAGAGCATGAATTTCCCCAAAAGAGGAAGGCAGCTCCTCAGTCCAGGGTAGCCAAGAAGCCTGTCCCTTTTCCTTGCTGGGTAGTGTTCCATTGTGTGGATGTCGGGCAGCTTTATGCTCTTCCACCGGACCCTTCTACACAAACCAGGAGATTCCTGCATTTTCATACCAATGAGTTTCCACAAAGATACCTCACTGTTGACTTCCAGTGACTTCTGTGCCTTAAGTACATGCACACCAAAGACAAAGCGTAGGTACCTACGGACTTTAAATCATCCTTATGCCAGGCCCACCCCGAGAGGCCACTCTCATTGCTCCAGTGCTGGTTTGGGGCTTCAAAACCTTTAAAAGTTTCCCAGGTGAGTCTAAAGTAAAGCTACGGTGTCCACTGGGCCAGATGATGGAGTAAATGAGTTCATCAAAACACAAAGATCTGCTTTGTGATCAGTCCTTTTACTCCATGAAAATATTTCCGCATGGTTCCTTCAAACTGCACAACTCAGTTCTGATTTACACGCAGAACTTTGGAGACCTGCACCTGTCTCATGAACTCAGATGCACTTGGAAATGTTTTTCTTTTTCATTCTGGACAGGAGGATGTAGAAGACAAGGAATAAAGATGTTTCTGTATTTACATACCGCCCAGCTCAGTTCTCTATCCTGCTGGGTAAGTGAAAGCTTAATCCTGCCGATGAGCACTCCCAAGGTTCACAGAAGGCCCCTCAGTGGACTTGGGACTCTTCGGGACTGGGCCAGTAATGTAAATAGCTTTCTCCAGTATAAATACTCCAGCAGTCATTCTTTATCTCCAGCTCCAAGAAGAGGCTGAGGGGGAGAAGCGTTTCACTAGCAGTGAATGCTCTGTTCCCCGCTGGGCTTGACCTTCCAGGGTCATCTGACCATCATTTTTGCAAGATCTGTTTTTTCTCACCTATCTTTGGGGTCTCATCACTTGAAATGCTTTCCTTACGACTCACCCTCTGCGTTCCCGGATTAGCTGAGTGAGCAAGGGAGGAGGACATGGGACGGATGCTCGCTGTGCCTCGCAGTGCTGGGGAAACAGCCGGAGTTGCTCACGGCCAACCTCTCAACTGGAATAGACCTCCTTGGGGAGCAGAGTCCCAATCCCAGCCAAGGAGCCAGCTGGAACCCCCAAGCCCACAGACTGGGCCCTGCAGAGACTCACGTGGTAATAATTGAAGACACAGCACCAAGCCATAAAGGCAAGAAGGCCTCTTGGCCTGCTAAGGGGCTGCCACCACAGAGCCTTGCTCCATTCCCATCCACCCAGCTCAACCAGCACAGGCTAGCTGGTGACTCACACTGTTTTTCTATTTGTCCCACGACTAGGGGCCCAGAAAGCTCTGTATGGGCAAGGGCCACATAAGTTCAGGGTTGGCTTCCACCACCAGGCCCAAACAGGTCTTTGTGCAAAGACAGAAAACACCTGCTGAACACCATACTGACAGGCCAACAGGCAGGCAGACAGGCAGGCGGACGGATGGACGGACAGATAGACAGACAGCACACACACACACACACACACACACACACACACACACACACACACACAGAGCTCCTCCTAATAAAAGAAGTTAGATGAGTCCTTTCAGTAGCCTGGGCAAAGGACTTGCCAGTTCCTGGCCGTAATTCCAGTCCCCACCTGGAATGGGCAGGCAGGGGCCTGCCCTGGTAGCTGATGGCCCGGTGTGTGTGTGTGGGGGGGGGGGGGGGCCGCACAGGCACTTGCTCCTAACATGGCACTCTGAGAGGTCCTTCTAAAGTTATAGAGGAAACCAGGGAAAGCAGCTCCACACTCTCTCCCCAGCTCTGTAGCCACTCAAGGGCACACAACAGCAAACTCAAGACACTCCAGGTCTCTGCGGCCTCCAGGGTCCAGGCCAGACAAAGAGGCTTTGGGACTAGAAGGCTTTGTTCCCCACCCCACTGAGGACATTCCTGAGATGCACTCTGCCAGACAAGCAGCGTCATTCAGAGTCAGGGCGGGGGTATGTGGGTGGGAGGCACAAAGGTTTGGCTCCGTGTCTCTCCACATGGCAAAACACAAAGCAGGCACAGCCCACCTCGGTCTCAGAGCAGGGCTACGGGGCATCAGTGGAGTCTGGGGAATATTGTGTTGAAGGAAATCTGGAAAATGATCAGAAAGGTTATTATCTCTTGGTGGAAGAGTTATGGGTGATCTGCCCTTCCTTCCTCCTGTCCTCCCCTGCTCCTCAACAGGGGGTGCACAGAGAGAAAGGCTAAATGCAGTTGCCCACTACATTTTCTGTTTGATCTGTAGACTCCAGCTTGTCCCAGTTCACTCGATACTCGAGTTAGAGAAAAGGGCAAACACCAGAGAGTGGTAGAAAAAGATACTGCACTGTCCTAATTTACTGTTCCTCCCCAGAATCTGGCCAAAGTAATGTGAAGCCACTGAACTACATACCACACAGGACTCTGCCACCAAGGTGTCAAGATCAGCCCCAGCAATCAGCTGCCCTGACCTTGGAGTTAGCCAGCCAGGAGGCACTGGCCTTCCCTGCACTCCATTCAATGTCCAAAAGACCCCTGGGCAAGAGCCCTTCCTTCAGATGCTGAGGAAGCCAGGCTAGAGAGACCGGCTTCCTGGGCTCGCACACTGGTCTGGTCTGAACCCTAGTGGCCACTGGAACCTGGAGCGTCTCTCATGCTCCCCCGAAGTACTGGAGAGGAACAGCTCCTCTCCCTCTGAGCTCCTGGTCTTGGGGACTTAGTCAATCTTGTGGTACTTTTGTTTCCATCTTTGTAAGGTAGCATTGGTGAGAGTGCCTATCACATGACTGGTGTGAAGAGCAGAAACACAGCCCCACAAAAGCTTCCATTAAAGGGTGCATGCCAGCTATTACGTAAAAATCCTAACTCTATCTGTAATTAGATACAAGAACTCCGACATTACTTTATTTATCATTTTTATGTGTATGTTTGTGTGGATGTATGGTGTGTGTGTGTGTGTGTGTGTGTCTGTATGTGTGTGTGTGTGTGTGTGTGTGTGTGTGCGCGCGCGCGCATGCCCACGGTAAAAGCTGTTCGAGCCCCTGGAGATGGAGTTACAGAAGGTTATATGCTACCTGACACAGGTGCTGGGAACTGAACCCTGGTCCTCTACTGAGCCATCTCATCCTCTAGCCCCATCCTTACACTACTTTAAACACACGCATGTGCATTATAATTTCAATAAAACAACTTCCACGAGGTCACTGGAGATGTCCCAGTTTGATATTGCAGGACTACCAAACTGTCCTGGCAGAGGGCAGTGAGGAAAGTGTAGGGAGAATTTGGGTTAAGCTCTCCCAGAAAAACCACCTTCCCAGAAACTCACAGTATTGAGAATAGACACAGGAACATTTTCAAAGCTTCTTGTGGCTTAGGACTGGTTTCAGCAGGTTAAAAGTGGGGGCAGGAGGTGGGGGTGGAGAGATGGCCCAGTGCTTAAGAGCTCTTACTGCTTTTCCAGAGGACCTGGCTTTGGTTCTCAGCACTCCATGTGACAGTTCACAACTGGAGTCTATAACTAGTTCAGGAGATCCAACGTGTTCTTCTGACTTCTGTGAGTGCCAGGTATGCATGTGGTACACACATACACACACACACACACGTGGGCAAACACTCACACACATAAAATAAATATGAATAAATCTTTAAATCTCAACTGACACCAGAAACAGGTACGGAGAATCAGAGTTGGCACCAGGCTGGGACTGAGGAGGCTGTCGGGTCTTCTCCTCACATCTCCCTGTCCACCTCTGTTCCCACCATCTCTCTGCCTCCAGCAACGCTTCCCTGATTAAAGAGCAAGCACGATGCTACACACAGCATGGCTCTGAGAAGAACAGCGTGTGCAGTGGATGCACGTGGGCGTCTCCTTTCTCCAGCATCCATCCACACTAGATCTCGGCTAAGTTTCGGGGTGAGGATGTTGCTCGTTGGTGCGGTCTTTCCCAGCATGAGCAAGGCTCTGGGTTTGATCCCAGCTCCACAAACAAAAGGTGAGCATGGGAGGAGGAGGAACGGAAAGAAGAAAGAAAGTTAAAAAGGAAGGGGAGGGAAGGATGCACAAGGCCCTGGGTTCGATCCCTAGCACGACCACAGAACAAACCAAAACACAACGGTCGTGAGTGATGCTCTGGGAAGCCCCTCCCACACTGTATTGGTTACTCCTTTTGTGGCTGTGACAAAAGCTTTATTTTGGCTCACATTATGGGAATGGTCCATCATGGCATTAGGAATGTGAGGCAGATGGTCACACCACATCCACAGTCCGGGAGCAGAGAGATGCCTGTGTTGGTGCTCAGCTCACTTTCTTCCACAAGCCTGCCCGTGCGTTGATGCTGCTCACATTCAGGATGGGTCTTCCTGTCTCCACTTCCTAGCCAGCATTGTGCTCCCATGTGGTTTGAAATCCCCTCATGGTGACAAAAGAATTAGCTATCACACTCACTATCAGCACTTGTGGTTTGAGTAGAACAGAATCTTTACCACAGATGCCACTTTGGGTCTACCCAATCAGAGCATCCCATTCCAGCCGCCGGTGATTGGTTTTGGGATGGAAACATGATCAAAGCCAAGGCAATGAGCATCAGCTTCAGAGCTACCAGGAAGTGGACAGTTCCTCATTCGTGGTCAGCTTCAGGCTATCATGGCTATCTCCAGGAAAAAACTACCTAAAAGGAAGGCAGACCCCACAGAGTCCAGACACCATCATCTGGTGCTTAGATTCAGCTACTCCTAAAACTAGTTTTTCTGTTCTGCCACTGCGTGCAGCTAGGCATCTCATTCATTTGTTTGTTTGTTTGTTTCAGCCAGACTGGGTTAGGTTTCCTTCAAGAGTGAACTAACTACCACAGCACATTTCTGACCTTGGAACCTGGGCCAAGCAGTCTTCATATGAAATCGCACTTTATCCTGTCAGATAATGTCAGATAGGCATTATCAAGCACAGGTCGGAAACCAAAGGAAGCTCCCCAGTTCTGCCAGGGTCACCCAGCTCAGATCAACAGGTCCTTCTGGCTCCATTTCACTGGGAAATATTTGCTTTTAAAACAGAGTACACAGGGGCTGAGTGTGGAGCTTAGTGGTGTGTGAGGCCCTGGGTTCAAGTCCCAGCACCTCCCAAGAAAACAAGAGGCTACGTGGCGAGGGCACTCCAAAACCAATCTAATGAAGGCCGTTTGGGGAAAAGGGCCAGAAAAGCAAAACAAAACCAAACAAAAACCCACTTTGAGAACGGGGGCTACAATGCAACCGTGGCCTGGGGTGGGGAGAAGACCTGAGGATGAGCGCAGATAATACTAAAGCTTCCAGTGGCCTCAGAAGTAAGGAGCGAAAAGAAGAAGAAATTCCATAGTCCACAAGGCACAAGACTCCTGGAAAGGAGTGAGTGAGTGAGTGTGTGTGTGTGTGTGTGTGTGTGTGTGTGTGTGTGTGTGTAGCCTAGGATACAATGTGAATTTTTGACCATAATTACCATTTAAAAAAGCTCAAAAAACACCACTGGAAACCCTCAAAGATTGCAGATTTTAGAAATATCCGATGGTACAGATTTCCTCAGCAGGGTCTGAGAAATGTTCACGAATTGAATTTGTTAATATTCCTACAGCAAAACATACACATATTTGTACTGAATGAAATAAACAAATGATAAAATTGCCTCGTTATTTCAGGGAAGAATTTGTCTCCATATCGGTCTTCGCCTAACCAAAAGAAAACAAACAAAAAACCTTTTGTTCAGTCTGGGGCTCTGGGAACTGCAATGAGGCTGGAGAGAGGGTGTTAGTTAGCTGACAAGCAGCAGCTCAAGGTCGGAAGGGTCACTCGGTTCACAGTTTGAGGGGATACAGCCCACTGCGAGGCGAAGGTGTGACCGCTGCATGGCGGCGAGAGTGTGCAGCTGGGAATCCTCATTGCTCACAGCTTGAAGGAACCGGACAGAGAGTGCACAGGAAGTGGAGCTGGGTATAAACCCCTCAGCCCCGCCCTCCACTGACTCACTTCCTTTGGTGAAGCTCCCCCTCCTTAGAGGTCCACAACTTCCCCAAACGAGGAGTAACTGCTCCAGACCCAGTGTTCTAACCTCGAGCCTGTGGGCGATGTTAACCAGTCAAACAGAGCAGAAGGGTTTCCCAGGTCTCTTTCCTTCCCTTAGGAAACCTGCCCTTAAGGTTCCCAGAGTCCTTGTGGAGACTGTGAACCAGCGTTTAGTTTTGTAGAAACAGAGACTGAACCTAGGGCTACACACACACACACACACACACACACACACACACACACACACACACACACACACACACACGAGACAAGTACTCTACCCCCTAGCTATATCTCCAGCCCTTTCTACTTAAATACTCTAGGGTTTTATACATTGGTTTTTAATTTTTTCTGTGTATGTGTGCATGCACATGGGCGTCAAAGGTCAGCTCTGAGGAGCTCTTCTCCCTTTCCACCATCTAGATCCCCGACGCTCACCTTGGCAGCAAACACCTCTATCTACTGAGCCGTCTCACCAGCTCCTCTTCTTGAGACAAAGTCTCAATAAGTGTCCCAAATGGACCTTAAACTTGCAATCCTCCTGCCTCAGCCTATGGACTAGCTGGCCTGTGCTATCAGACCTGGCTCCTTACCAGATTTTCAGCAGATTGTGTGAAGCTGTGATTAGGGAATTTACAGGGCTATGGGCAGGGGCCAGTAAACAAACCCCCTTAAGTAAACTTTGCTCCTACCTAAGACTCATGCAGAGACATGCCTTGCCACATGTAATGATTAAATACATGAAATATGGCTGTCTTGAACTGAATGTCCTATACTTGTAAAAGAAAGACGGAATTTTGAAGAAAGATTTTTTTTTTTTTTTTTTTTGGTTTTTCGAGACAGGGTTTCTTTGTGTAGCTTTGCACCTTTCCTGGAACTCGCTTTGGAGACCAGGCTGGCCTCGAACTCACAGAGATCCGCCTGGCTCTGCCTCCCGAGTGCTGGGATTAAAGGCGTGCGCCACCACCGCCCGGCGAAAGATGTTATTTTAATAACATGTTGAAATAAAGATATTTGGGAATCACTGATTAAAATATATTCTTACAGTTAACTGTGTCTCTTTTCTATGTTTAAATTCTTATATATAATTTGAAATTGTATATGCATGTGTATGTATACATATATATGGTTTGGAATTTTATATTTTATAGGAGAGCACTGGTATAAAAGCCTTTACTATAGATGAAACATTTTATGGTTGTTATTTTATGCTGGGCATTAAACCCAGGGCCTTGCACATGTTCGATACTCCTAGCTTAGAAAGAACAACATTGGGGGAAGTTATCTTTTGAAAATAAGTCCATGTGCACAAAAGTGCACAATATATACCCAGTCACACAGTGAGTTTGTAGAAAATCCACATTTGCTATCCTGCCCACATGCTTTCTAAAGTGAATCTTAAGTCCCCTGCCTCACAGAGGGTCATTCTTTAGTAAGAGCTCCCCAGGGGCAACGAGGAAGCCTGACGAACTTTTCAAAGTGCTGGGGGAGATTAACCAAGGTAGACAGGAGCCTCAGAACACGCAACCTAGACTGCACTTTGTTTATCTGCCCAGGGACCAGATAAACGAAATTCCATAGTTTCTCGACGAAACCTTCGAAGCTGCTTATACAAACAACCTAGAGGAATCTGAGTTTTGAGCTGGATCGTTGTTTTTGTTTCGTGTTGCAACCAAATTGTCAAAAAGAAACTGCTGATGTATAGCTCCAGATTCTCCAACACTCTACATTTGTACTTGGCTCCTATTCAAATCTCCTTTTCCATCCCTGGCCAATCTTAAGGGGATCCTGTGCTCCTTATCTCTCCACCTGGCCTCTTCTTCCTGCTCTAGTTTCCACAATTCTGTGCCCTCAAACCCCCAAACACCCTGAAATGGTCTGCAGCCACCTTTCCTGTGCTGTAACCACACTGCCTAATGTGACTCCTGCAGGCGTCCCAATCTGATTGTCCCCTTGACCTTGATGTACCAGTGTCCCAAAGTGTGATCAGCATTTCAGCAGTCAGTATTCCCTTCCGGAGTCTCCCAAATCTCAGTGCAGCCCTCTCTAAGATTAATTAGATTAATTAATTATCTTACTTTTAATTATGTGTCTGTGTGTACTTCTGTGTGTGGCTATGTGCACATGAGTGCAGGTGCCCACCGAGGCCACAGGCATCCTATTTCCCCGAAACTGGAGTTACAGGTGAGTACTGGGAACTGAGCTTGGGTCTGGTGCAGAAGCATGCTCTCAGCTGCTGAGTGTATCTCCAGCCTGAGCCCTTTCTTGTTCAACACATTTCCTAGCAAGTTGTTCTGCAGGTGTTTCTCAGGTGACAGATGGATATCCAGTGGTCCATTCAAAGATGTGTGGACCATCTACTGTCTGCCAGAGCCATGCTAAACAATGAAACAGCAAAGACAAATAGGCGACCCCCTCCGTAGGCTCCCTTCTGTAAACGTCCTCCACAGTCCCTGTGTTTGTCTGTAGCAGGCAGCACTGTTTGGGGAGCTTGTGGGACCTTGGGACTGCCACCGAGCCAGTGCAAGTCTGCAGGGTGGACACTGAAGGGGATATGACTTCTGGCTCCAGTCTCAGCTCTCTGATTCCTCATCTGCTGAGATGTGAGCAACCCATGCCATAACCTCCTGCCGCCAGGGATGGATGTCGAACAACCATACCTCCCCCACCATGATGGACCCGCTAACCCATGAGCCCAGATAAATCTCTCCTTTCTTAAATTGCTTACGTTGGGTATTTGATCAGGGATGAGAGAAGTAACCAAAACAACTGCTTCCCAATGTCCTAGATAAGCAAGCTGTTGTGCACTACACAGTATATACGGTAATCATACAGTATATACGGTAATCAATCACACAGTATATATGGGAATCAATCACACAGTATATACAGGAATCAATCACACAGTATATACGGGAATCAATCACACAGTAGTATACGATAACCACACAGTATATACGGCAATCACACAGTAGTATACGGTAATTACACAGTATATACGGGAATCAATCACACAGTATATACAGTAATCAATCACACAGTATATACAGTAATCACACAGTAGTATACGGTAATCACACAGTATATACGGTAATGCTGCCTTTACTCTTGCCTTTCAAATAAGGTGTTTGAAATTGAGGACAGAGGTCTGAGGCCTTTTTTCAGCTCTCCTGTCCATCCAGCTACAGTTATATTCTGTTTTCTTGTGAGGGACATAGCATGTTTCTAAGCTTCTTTGACAGTGGTGACCCTCTATTTGTTTTTAAAATTTCTACCTTAAATCCCAAAGTAGATTTCTGCAGTACAAGTATCAAATTTTGGAGCAGGTGTCCCCAAGACAGTCCCAGGTCTGAATCTCAGCTTTGTTGAGGAGCTGCTTTCTTATAAATGAAGCTGAGTTTCACTTTTTAAAATTATTACTGGAGTGTGTGTGTCTGTGTCTGTGTGTATGTGTGTGTCTGTGTTCATGTCTGTCTGTGTCTGTGTGTTCATGTCTGTGTGTGTGCGTGCACGTGCACGTGTACCTCCATGTGCCATGGAGCCTGTGTGGGATCAGACGACAACTGTGGCGTCATTGTCTCCTTCACAAGGGTTCTGGGCATGGCACTCGTGTCTGTCAGGCACTCAGGGCAAGCACCTTCACCCTCTGAGCCATGTCACTGGCCCAAAGCTGAATCACCAAAAACACAGACGCAAAACCTCGAAACAAAGGAGCCCCTCTGCGCCCGCCTCTCGGAATGTGACCTGTCATAATAAACGCAAACACGCACAACACATTTATACCGAGCGATTTTCTGCTGAAGCGATGAAGATGCGGTTATAAATGAATAACGCAATAATAGGGAGACAGCCGAAGAGAGGGAAGGAACAACTCACAAGAGAAAAACTGCTCAGTTACTAACGAGCCAGGCCCGGTGTGGCAGCGTACCCTCTGATGCCTTCTCTCAGGAGCTAGAGGCAGGAAGAAGAGTTCAAGACCAGCCTGGACTGTGTAGCAAAAGCCTGTCTCAAAAAAATCAGAGCAGTAACAATAATAATCAGCCAAATGATGACAAAGGTTACCTCACTTATGGTATGATACACCTATATGTATTTTTATTATTTATTACGTATGTATGTATGCATGCATGTACATATGTCTGTACATGTGTGTGCACATGTATGTATGTGTGTACATATGTGTGTACATATATGTACACGCATACATACATGTGCACATTCATGTACGTATGTATATTCATCCCTTCCACAAAGAAGCAGGTCCAGGTTAGGTAATCCTCCCAGAGTCATATAGCTGGTAAAGCAGACCTGAATTCAAATCACCCTGACCGCTCCCCATGGCTCCAGCTGTCTTCCCTGCCATGTCTTCCTCCATGCACACAGAGTAAAATGGGAAATACAGCAATCCATTATGATTTGAAATAGCACAGGCGTGCAGGTCTAACTAAGGGTTACTATTTGCTCAGATCTGTAATAAAAATATAATAAAAATTCTGCGAGTCCATGTCCATCCAACTCCCAACTGCCTGTGATGAGATGGAGCCTCTGGGGACAGTAATAACAAAGAAGGCAGCAGTGGAAGGCGGACCCTGCAGCTTAGTATGACTGTCGCTAAGGCTTCTGGTGTGTGGCATTGAGTTGTTAGGATACCTGACAAACTGGTCAACAAATCTTACGTGATAATTTCTTTGTTAAGCATGGATGGCCAAATTACAAAATGTAACTACTTTCCTACTGGGTTTAAGATGACTTTGGATATTACAAAGACTAAGTGACTTTTTAAAAGTTCGCAAATAAAATAATTCACTGTTCAAATGTATTCTGTGGGTCCCATGTATAAGCACAGCTTGTGCTCTTCACACAGCAGCTGGGGAAGGACAGTGGGCAGGGAGGAGGCTGAGCAACTCCACAGACTGGCACCACTGGTGACTCATCAAACATCTGGAAATGAACCCACTTTCCCCGCCCATGCCCAGCTGTTCTTAGTATAGAGTGTGTAGCAGTTACAACTGCTAATGGACAGGTAAAGGTTGGCTAGGGCACAGTGTTTTAGTGGGAGCCTTCCTCTGGCTACCAGGAATGAGTTTCAGACAAGTACTTAGTGTAAGCCAGATGAAAGGACCCCGGGCAGCTTTCACAGAATGATAATTACCATCACCTATTAAAAAATTATACCAACATGGTCAGGGCCAGAGGCAAAGGAAGCTGATGGTACCTCAGAAGAAAACATCCATTACTAAAGCCCTCTTTTAGATTTCTGTCATGGTCTCTCCAACTCCGTTCAACTGGGTATGGCTTCACCAAGGACACCAAGGTCACATGCTTGACACTTCAGCCTCACCAGAGCTAAGAACAGAGAATGCTTGCCACGGAGAAAGTGCGACACCTGATTGTGTGTATCAACTTGATGGAGCTATGGAGTACCCAGACATTGGGTCAGATGTGACTCTAGGTGTGTTGTGTGACCTTTGCTGGATAAGGTTAATGTTTGAATCAACAGACTTGTAAAGGGGATGATCCTCCTGGTGGGACTGACCCTCCAACCTAATGAAACCTGACCTGAAAAGACTAAGAGGAAGTTCTCCTGCTCAGCTCTCCTGGTTGAGACGTTTGTCTTTTCTTGTCTTTGGGCTTGAAGTGAAAACTTGGCTCTTTGTGAGTCTTGAATGACAAGTTGGTTTTGTTTGTTTGTTTGTTTGTTTTTTCTGGAAGTTTGAGCAGCAGCTATCCTGGTTCTCAAGCCTTCGGACCCCAAACAGAACTGCGCTATTGACCCACCTGAGTCTCCGACTTGCCAGCTGAAGATTTTGACACTTCTCAGTTTCTGTAATGACGTAAGCAGATTCCTTATACTTTCCTTCTTCATACAGTGAGAGCTTAGAGATGGAGATCTCTCTAGATAGATGTCCTATTGGCTCTGTTCTCTGGGGAATTTTGAGGAAGACAAAAGCTTTTGCTAATAAGGGGGATGCACTGCTCAAAATAAAATATATTTAGACAAATGTAAAAACATCTACATGGCTAGGACCACTCCCTGAAACCTAAGAGAATGGCCTCTATAGGCTCATAGATTTGAATACTTGGTCACTAGGGAGTGTTACTATTTGAAAGGATTAGGAGGTATGGCCTTGTTAGAGGAAGTGTGTCACTGGGGGTGGGCTTTGAGGTTTCAAAAAAGCCCATTCCAAGCCCAGAGTCTCTCTTCCTGCTGCCTGCAGATCTAGATGTAGAACTCTCAGCTACTTCTCCAGCACCATGTCTGCCTGCACACTGCCATGCTCCCTGCCATGATGATAATGGACTAAACCTCTGAACTGTAAGCCAGCCCCAATTAAATAGCTTGGTCATGTGTCTTTTCACAGAAATAAATGCTGACTAAGACAGTACTTTTCTTTCCCAAACTAACAAGCACAACTCACATCCTCACAGACCAGACAGTCTAGCACACTGAGGCTCAGAAGTTCTCACAACAGCGGGTATGTTGTTTCTGGTTCTGGTTTTGTTTTTCCAAGCACAATGCATGCACTGGTATAATGAGCTCCCTCACTTACAGGTATTTGCTTCTGGTAAAATCAAAGGACCAGGAGTGAGGACATGAATGTGGACAGATAATGGGGAGACGTGGAGCTCTTTCGTGCCGCTGTGACATCTTAACCGATCTTGGTCTAGAAATACCAATGAGATAATTGGAGGAGAGTATGCCCAGACCCTCAACACCTGATCCTCAGGAGAGGAGCCTTCCTAGTCCAGAGGACAAGTCCAGTCAAACGTTAAACTGTAAGTCTAGGGACAGCACTTGCTCAAGACAACATGCCATGAAATTGGGACAGAGCAGCTGAGACAACTCTAATACCAATTCTGTGAGCAATGGAACTATCTCAAGTCCCCTTGACAACTAAGGAGTGCTGTGCTGTAAGGAGTATGCTGCTGTCTCGGCTAACTCTGACCTTGTTTCTCATACTGTGTTTCTTCATTCACTCATAGCTCCATGAAGTATTTATGATTGCTTACTCCAAGCAAGAAACTCAGATCCAGTCATGAGGGACAATCAATGCAGTCCTCCTGAAGTTCACATCTACATGGTCTGTCAGTTCTCTTGCTATGGAAAAAGCCAACATAACCATAGACACCATCCACCTTGTGTTTTTTAAACAGGGCCTAGAGGCACAAGGCAGTAGGCTGGGCCGGCTGGCCATCGAGCCCCAGGGATCCATCTGTCTCCACCTCCTCAGCAATACAGCTGCACATGTGTATTGCCATGTCCAGTTTTTTTTTTTTTTAAACCTCTCCTTTTTTACAAAGAAAAAAATGTAAGTTTTAGGAATTGAACTCGGGTCCTCTAGTATTTTGCTAACTGAGCCATTTCTCCAGACACATTGTTTTTTCTTTCTGATGGCGAAGGGTGACCCTAGTGTATTAGACAGAGGTGCTGGGGAATCTCTGTGCACAAGGCTTTACAACTTCCTTGAACCTTAGTTTTCCCACGAAAAGGAAAGTGGGAAGATCATATCTACTTCACAGGGCTTGCAAAAGGATGAAATGAGATAAGCCATGGAAAACACCACACCCAAAACATTATTCTGTAATTGTTATTTAGTGCTCAACTATAGTCAGCTCAGCTGTGCCGCTCAAGGGGCACATCCAAGTCCTGGGGGTACTGTGAATGCGGCGGTATTTGGAATTGAGTCTTTGCAGGTGAACGGTAAGGTCCTAAACCCAAAGCCGAGGTTCTTCAGAAGAGAGAGAGGAGGAAGCTCAGGATAGAGAATGGAGCCTAGCAACAGCAGGAAACAGCGACACTCCCTCACAAACGCCAGGAGAGGTGAGGAAAACGTCCTGAGAGCCTGGCCTCACTGACACCCACACTTCTGACTTCTGGCCTCCCAGGCTGTGCAAGAACACATTTCGTGTTTAAACCATTGTGGTGCTTAGTTATGTGGCCCCAGGAAACCAACCTTGGCCTTCACTCCCGCTGACTTCTGGGACAAGGACAGATTATCAGCATGTGGCTTTAAGAGAAAAAAAAAGATCCCTAGAAGACTAGGCTTTCCTAAGTCAGGCCTGCTTGGGAAGGGTCTTTTCATCTGATTGTAACAATCTGACTGTTGAGGCCAAGGTTGGATAAAGCACAGGGACAAATAGCCAAACGAATGGAAACACATGAACTATGAACAAATGGCTGAGGGGCCCCCAACTGGATCAGGCCCTCTGAATGGGTGAGATAGTCAATTGGCTTGATCTGTTTGGGAGGCATCCAGGCAGTGGGACCGGGTCCTGTGCTCATTGCATGAGTTGGCTGTTTGAAACCTGGGGCCTATGCAGGATCGCTTGGCTCGGCCTGGGAGGAGGGGACTGGACTTGCCTGGACTGAGTCTACCAGGTTGATCTCAGTCCTCGGGGGAGGCTTTGCCCTGGAGGAGGTGAGAATGGGGATGGGCTGGGGGAAAGGTGACGGGGGCGGGAGGGGGGAGAACAAGGGAATCCGTGGCTGATATGTAGACCTGAATTGTATTGTAAAATTAAATTAAATTAAAAAATAAATAAATAAATAAAAAGTTAAAATACAAAAAAAAAAAAAAGATCAGTCAGGACTGCCAAACATCATTCCTGGCAAGCCTCAGTCCTCCATTTTGTCATAATCATTACCAGCTTTCATAAAAAACTGAGTAACAGGTGTCAGAGGGCAGCTGCTCAGAGCCCTGTGCAGAGGACCTTGCTCAGACAGGCTTTGTGTCTCACACGGTGGCCGCAAGAACTGATCCTGTCACACATTCAGGCCATCTTCCTGAAGTCAGCTCTGGACCCAGAGCAGCAAGCTAGGGACACTGTGGCTTTGTGGGAGCTGGGGAGAAGCAAAGCTTGGAAGGCATGCAGAGTGAGAAATTCCAAGATATGAGCTGGGCCTGAAGAAGCATGGTTAATATCCTACCCTTCAGGGAGCGAAGGTAGGAAGGTTGTGAGTTTGAGGCCAGCCTGGGCTACATAGAGACCTTGTCTCAAAAAGCAAAATAAGAAAGAAACTCCAATTTATTTATTTATTTTATTTATTCATTTTTTTAAGGTTCTTAAGCTTGCGGGCCCACTAACCACACCATGGTTAGTGTAGCCTGGGTCATAGCCACATGTGCCACTATTATACAAGGCCAGTCTTCTGGAGGCAAATGAACCCTGCTCTCTGGTGAGGACTCTAGCTCCTAGAGCTTTGATCTAGCTCCACTCAGCTCTCACTGAGCCCACCGCTGACTTGTAGCGTGCATGTTCACGTATGTGTGTACATGTGGATGCCAGGCACCACATAAGTGTGTCTTATTCAACCACTCACTACTTCATTGTTTGAGACAAGGTCTCCCCCTGAACGTGGAATTCACTGATTGAGCTGGACTAGCAGCTGGCTAGAGAGCCCCAGAATTCTCACCTCCCAGCACTGGGATTCCAGACATGTGCTACCTCCACACACGCATTTGGGTGTGTGGTTTTTCATGTGGGTTCCGGTCTTCATGTTTGCATGGTAAACACTTAACCAACTACACCAATTCCCCAGTCCAGCTTTGACAACTTTAGGGCAGATTCATTATCCAATCTTAGAGCACAGAGCTTACCAATTAAGCTAAAATCAAACCCCAGATCTCTGCCCAGGTTCACTGCTCACATCCCTGCCCACCTCAGAGCCTGTCCCTGAACATCCACCTGCCTGTGTTCCCCAGAATTTACTCAGTTCTGTTCAGACCACAGAAGGGATAGGGCTGTCATGGGACAGCCTGCTAGGGCCAGGCACTATTCTAACATATTTCCTTCACCTTCAAAACAACCCCTCATGTGAAAGACAGCAATACACCCATGTTACAGATGTGGAAACTGAGGTGTGAAAAAGTAAAGGCCTTGTGCAAGGGTGCAGTGCTGAGGTGCCGCAGACCAGACTCTGGGCCAGGACACCACAGCCCTGTCCCCATAGGCCACGGCAGTGTTACTGACTCATCATGAAGACATCCTCAGAAGCAGCTGCCGCTGTGGGCTAGCTAAAAGTCACAGAGAGGACAGCCAAGCTGTCACTTGCAATCACTGTTCGGGTCCCTTTCCCAGGCAGACGTTCTCCAGTGCAGGCCTGCTGCTTCCTTACCAGCTCAGCACAGGCGCAGCTGTGACAGCTGAGGAGCACTTGTCCTAGGCTCCTGCTGCTGGCTGCCTCAGGGGAAGGGCCTGGGCAGTCACTCTTGGTAAACTGGGGTCTTGCCTGAGGCCTCCACAGCAAGGCACAGGGTGCGAGGCTAATACAACAGAAACCTATTCTCTTCCACGGCTGTGGGTTCAAAAACATACATGGTCAGCAGGGCCATGTCCTCTCGGAAGCCTCTGGGGAGGGATCCTTCCCTGCCTCTCCTCCTCCTAGCATGCCTTGGCTTGTAGCCCCATCACACTGCCTGTTGTCATGGGATGTTTTCCTTGCATGTTTCTGTGTCTACACTGTTCTTTTCTTCTAAAGATAGCAGCCCCTGGATGAGGGCCTACCCTCATCCAGTACGACACACTCCTAACTTGATTACATCTGCCAAGACCGTGTTTCCAAAGTGCAATCACATTCCGAGGCTTGGGACTTGAAAGTATCTTTTGTGTTGCTGCAATTCAATCCACAACAAGGCACATGAAACCCAAACGTGTCTCAGAGCCACTCACCTATACCCCAGCTCAGGGCGAGGCCCTTCCTCAGCTACAAGAGCTGAGCTGATGCAGCAGGCTGGTCACAGTGGGTCTGAGGAGGGGTCAATCCGGACCCTTCTGCTCCCTCCTAGACAACTAGGTGTCCTCAGAATCTGGGGACACAGGTGTCCCAAGTGACAGGGCAGGACAGCGGTTCACTGAGCCACTGGTCCCAGAGAAGTGGCAAGTCCAGAGCAATCAGTGACTGTTGTGCTGCTGCAACACGTGATCAGGAACCCCCACTTCAATCTGTCATGACCCCCAAGTCAAGGCTTGGTGGAGGTCAGCACTGCCTCTCCTATGTGCCCTCTCCACCTCTGTCACTTCAGTTTCCTGGGGAGTCAATCATCCTTTGTGTCCGTCCTGAGTACAACTCATAGTGCCGAGGCTACAGCACACTGCTGCGACCCAATGCCGATTTGTCGATGATGGATGGATGGATGGATGGATGGATGGATGGATGGATGAACAAATAGATATAGATATTTTGAAGGGCATTTTAGAAGAAGACAAATTCAGTAGGGTAAACTGAGTCCTGCCATGGAAGAATCTATAACCCAGAAGGAAGAACTGAATCACCACTCTACAGATGAATCTGTTACATCACATGACTAGAAGAGAGTGTGGTGAAGGATTGGGGTTATGGGAAAATGAAGAATGTTGTCCGAATGACTGTCTGAACAGATGAAGATGGCCAGAGAGCGTTCCGTAAGATAGAGAGAGAAGAGCGGAGAGTGAGGGGTGGTTGAGCGCGTATTTCAAACAGATAAACAGTGAAACGTGACTTCCGGCAACCATGAGCCAAGCAGGGATTGCCAAGTACTTGGCGAGAACCTGGGTTCCCTCCCAGGTTCCAATTACCTAGCTGGCTGTGACTAATCACCTAGCTGGCTGTGAGACGTCATGATGGCTTAGAGCAGAGGATCGGCAGTGAAAACTCTAAAGTTTAGAGTTAGCGGCTGTGGCGTGTGTGGTGACATGTAATGGATGGAAGCCAACCAGCAACCTGAAGCCTCTCTGTTTCTGCTCAGCCACAATCCAAGCTCACAGCTCTCTGACAAAGGTTGTGCATGGAGGCTGTCTGGTGAGCCCCAAATGCTGTCCAGAAGCCGTAGCGAGACATATTTTACAGGGCCAGCAGCCTGAATCTGGGTTTCTACATGTTGGGTTTTCAATGGGAGGGAATCCCTTCTCTCCCTGTCAGCACACACACTCATTAAATCATGGTCATTTTGGCAGAGAAAGCAGTCAAGTTCTCCAAGCACTTCTCCATTCGGTGCTGGACAAACAAAACACACAGGAGAGTCTGGGATGGATCTTGTCCTCTTCCAGTCTCAAGCCGGCATACAACTAGGAAGTCCCCAGCCTTGGAGCCACTCCTGGAAATCCAGTACTGATAACATGTTAACCTATGACGCAGCACCAATCCTGTGACAAAGAGGATGCATCAAGTCCTCATTCATGAGGTGACCATCCAGGTGACCCACAATACATCAGAAGTTAACTTAGAAACACTCATGAGACTCTGACATGTAAAATCTGCATAGAGATCTAATACGGAAACAAATAATACGCAGGGCTCCATTTGGGAAACATAACTTATCCTGTGTGGCTTTTGAAACTGTCTTCAGCAGCCACTGATGAACTGAAGCTATTCTCAACTGTGAGCCCCTCAAGACTCACAGTCCTCCGGCATACCTTCCCCATCCAAGTCTGTTCAAATCCCATTGCCAAGCAGCCTAAGGACAACCCATCCTTGAGCATCCTTGATCGTCCAGATTTCCATCATAAATTTGTTACTATATCTTCAGGATTGAGATACAGGAGGAGGGATTCTTAAGGGAAAGATCCATTCATTATAGGGAAGTGCCATGCATCTTAGTTCTCAGCAAAAAGGGAAGATTCTTGAATGCTTATGCAATAGACAACCAAAGCGGGCCTGGATTGTATCTAGGCAAATCTGGTAGAGATTCTGTCAAGAGGACATCAACAACAGATCCAAACAGGTAGAGCCACGCAAGCCCTCAAAGCCAAAGGGCAGAGAAGACCCACGGAGGAGGACTGTCCCACCCACTCTCTGATCAGGTCACTGACTGGTACCCAGTGTGCATACTTCCTAAAGGATTGCTAAAAACAGGACAGAGAACCAAAGCCAAAGCCAAGAGAAGGATAAAGAATATGAAACTGGCTGAGCAGTAGTAACCCACACCTTTATTTTTTCCCTACAATCTTTTTATTAATTGACACTGAGGGAATGTAGATAGCCCACACCTTTAATCCCACCACTTGGGAGGCAGAGCCAGGCGAATCTCTGTGAGTTCGAGGCCAGCCTGGTCTACAGAGTGAGATCCAGGACAGGCACCAAAACAGCATAGAGAAACCTGTCTTGAAAAAAAAAAAAATGAAACTGAGCTCTACGTTAGAAGGGAGTCAAAGAGGCAAAGGAAAAGAGGGGAGAGAATTATTTTTCTGATAGAAGAAAAAAGCTGCCTGCCAATTCCTTGGGAGTGAAAGGTTTTTTCCTGATACTAAGTGGCAAGAGGAATTCCCCTCATTAGACAGACCAGGGCTCCCCCAATGCTTTCCCATATTAACAACTAGTTAAGACAAAGCTGCTCCATCAAGATGGCCAGGCCACACCACACCCATGAATAAGGCCCCAAATGCGTGGGAGGTGACAGCCCACACATCACTTACTGGCTGAGCCAAAAGGAAAGCAGAGCTCTGGGCAACATCCCATCTCTCTGTCTCCCTGTGTAGCAGGAGCCTTCCTAACAAAAGGAGGGAAGACAAAGGACTCTTGGGAACACCCTGTCTATGCCAGGGCAAAACTCGTCAGCTGTGTACAAATGAACATGCAGGAATCGTCATGCTCGTCAGGCCAGCCTCATGCAGATGGACATGCAGGGATTTACATGCTCGTCAGGCCAGCCTCATGCAGATGGACATGCAGGGATTTACATGCTCGTCAGGCCAGCCTCATGTTCTTGGAGAACTTGCAGCAGAGAGCAAACACAGGGTGCATCCCACCCCTAAAACGCCAGAGGTGGGGGCACTATCCAGTGTTTCCAGGGGTCGTCCATGACACATCCTTCCCCTGCTTCCATGTGGAACAACCTAACACCCCAGCACTGAAGAGACAGGATGTGGTTGTGGGCAAGAGCTACATGGGTGAAGGGTTTTTGTAAAGCAACACAAACTGACCAATCAGGAGCTCAGCCCCTGAAGCTGGAGCTGATAACTAGAGGCCAGAGGCCAGGTTAGAACACAGCCCCCAGCAAATCATAGCTAACTGCCATGAGAGAGGAATGAAGGCTCTGTTTGAACTTGCAAGTTTATTTCAGGTTATCCCAAAGGCTCCCCAGGCTCCTTGGCAAGGAGGCAGTGGCGGGCAAAGGGAGTGGGAGGAAAGGCCGCCCTCCACCCCTTTCTAACTGTGGGATAGTGTGTTGCAACATCAACAGCAGCCGCTGATGGCTGTGGGAATTGCACACAGACTGAATGCAAACAGAAACCCTGCTTCTCCTTCCCAGCCTCGCAGGCCAGGCTGCGGTGGGGCCTGTGGAATAATTAACACCGTGCACAGACAGGAGCAGAGACGGCAGCGTCCATCACCAGGGGTGAGAATCCACAAGCGCCAGCTTCCTGCTCAGCAGAGCAGCTACGCAAACGTAGGGCAGGCAAATACATAAATACATGTCACATAGACACCATCAGCCGTGGAAAAGGACACCTCAGGGATGGACCCAGAAGACAAATGTCACTGACATAAGCCTGGTACTGAATGACAAATACTGCCAGGTTTCACTTACGTGGGGAAACTTTCAGCTGAACTCACAGGAGTAGAGGTCAATGGCGTCTACCAAAGGCCGGAGTTGGGAGAGACAGATTGCAGTCACAGGTACAAACTTTCCATCAGAAAGTAGGTCACTGGGATGGGAGGGATTGGTGCTTAAGAGCCTGCACTACTTTGCAGAAGGCCCAAGTTCAGTTCCCAGCACCCATGCTGGGTGGCTCACAGCAACCTGCAGCTGCATCCCTAGGGAATCCAAGGAACGACAGTCGTCATACATTGTACACTTGAAGTATGCTAAGACACAGATGCTCTCACCACACACACACACACACACACACACACACACTCCGATGTTAACTATGTAAGATGATGATATGTTGATTTGCTTGACTATAATAATCCTAACATACATGTGCATCAAGTCATTATGCTGAACATCTAAATGTGACAATCTTTGTCATTTATGCCTCAAGAAAGCTCAAGGGAGAAAAGGACAGCTCTGCCCTCTAAGGAGTTGGCCTCTTCATAACCAATGACTGTTAATAACTATAACGCATACAGTGGAGGATAAAATCTTACCATTCAAGAAAAATGATTATGAGATGCTAAGGTATGACTGTAGATGTCCCCATGACAACAGTTTCCTTGCCTGGGTATGAAAACCATCTGATGCATAAAAAGACCTAATTAGGAGACCGTCCACACATGCAAAACAGAATAGTGAAATGAACCCAAGGGAGCCCACTTGTGAGCTGTCCATCTGTGAGCCTCTGTGGGTGCAAACCCTCACCCTTCAGGGTGCAAACCCTTACCCACCAATCAGGTTTCGCCTCATCCCCTCTTTCTTTGCTGAGGCATTTAAAATATAGTACATATAAGTGCTACAATAACTTACAAATACTTCAATGAATCTCTAGATGTTTACATTGGCTGTAACTCACAAATGCCATGTCCAACTCATATTAGAAGAGTCTCTTGCTTGATCCACTTGGGTTTAAACAATGTCACCAACCCTTTCTGACACCCACCTTAAGGGAAATACTTGTAGGACAGAACAGCTAAATGATAAAGAGCTGGGCCTCCCCTGGGTCTGGAGAACGAACTAAGATTACCCTTCTTGACCCTGTTTGCTAACAGATATTTGGGGTATGGCTATGTTTGAGCTGAAGCTTGCTTTCATTTTAACAACAGTTGGGAGGGAAACAGTAGGAATGCACCCCTTGCATATCTTACCATTATGGGGTCACCCAGGTGAGACAGATGCAGCCCCAGAACCGTTATCTCTTTCATCTGGAGTGTCCCCCTTCCCCCTGCTCTATAAATCCATATTTGAAACCCAGTTCAACCCTGCTTCCTTCAAATGCCTCCTCCAGCTATCAGGACTTAGGAAGCAGCAAGGAAATGTGGAACTCAACTGGACATTTCCCATGGCCGTGAAACATTTGAGGACTACAAGAATGCTATGTATGCCTCCTTGTGACAAGGTGGCATCTGCTGTGGCTTCTGCACCACCTAAGGAGGGGATTCTTACAAATGCCCAGCCACTGGCTGGCAAGGGACAAGCTGGGATTGTACCTATTCCCTGTGTCTTCCTAGAGGTGGGGACCAAGCAACTGAGGAGGGTTGTGAGCTTTTCTGTCTGGTTGTGGGCATGCTCAGTCTGCAGGGCAGGAGTCAGGTGGGTTTGTGCAGAGAAAGCAGTTGGACTGAGAAGGACAAGATTTGGCAGTCAACTCAGAAAGAAAAAATACAGTTCAGCAGGAACAGCAAGTCTCAGGATACAGGCATCTGGTGTGGGTGGTTGCAAAGGTTGATTCTGAAGAAACAGCAGATCAAAAGGTCAAATGCCCTCATCAGCCTAGAGCAGGGAAAGGTGATGTGCCAAGGTCAGAATCTAGGTCATGGAAACTTCTCTGTTTACTGCATTTTTAACAGTACAATAGCAGGGAAAGAGGTGTGTGTGTGTGTGTGTGTGTGTATCTTCATAGCTCACAAACCTAGTGAATTAAGGAGGATCCTAGTATGTGGACAATATGGATGAACCCTGCCATGTTTTATCAGCAAACACACAATCAAATGCCTCTCTCCACAGGAGCCACCACAGAACCTTCTTCCCAGCGAGTCACAGTATGTGGAAACCAGGCAACAAAGACCTCCATTCTCCTTCACCTGGATGAAACAGCAGGATTCTCCACCAGTTTATTCCAAATCAAAGTTTCTCTCTAGGCTCACTGGTTGATGCTGTAAGAACTGTTTTTGTAGAGAATCTGTAGATGACCAGCATGATCGTATATACCCCTTGGTCTCCACACAGTCACTCTGGTAGGCCCTGGGGTTGTCCTGGGAGCCCCCATGCTACATTCCAGTGGGCTCCCAGGTTCTCCTCTGTCAATAGACGCCCAGCCCTGGGCTGACTTGCCATTGTTCAAATCAGAATTTATGGTTTGGTCAAGGGAAGTGGCACAGGGCTGGGTGGAGTGGGAGGGGTGAGGGTTGCCATGAGTAAAAGAATCTGGTATTTTCTTTTGCTTTAGTCTCCATATCTCAATGTCCAGAGAGGCTTATGGTGGCCAGCTCCGGAAGCTTTTATGATGCCAAATACTTTCTCAATGACTTCTTTTGTGTATTTTCTTCTGTGTTTATGAATTTAAAGTTTTGTGGGGAAAATGGAAGGTGTGCACATGGTGGAAATACACACACATACAGACATATTATATATATGAAGCAGTAGTATAAATACAATGAGAAAGTTTCCCTTTCATCTCAGACCTCACCCCAGCTCCTCAACCCCTTTCTTGGCATCTACTATCAATGGATTGTACATACTTCCAGGAATTTTTAATGCATGATATTCTATATATAACCATAGACAAATACAGGTAAAGCCTTTGCTACAAATAAGCACACACTGTACATAGTACTCTGTACCTGCTATTTTTACTTGCCAATATCCTTTGGAGGCAGCAAACACGCCTTCTTTTGTATAGCTATGCGGTATTTCACTGAATGGATGTAATGTGTGTTTTGAAATACATCTTTTTGTTTAAAGAATTCTAAATGATTATCATTTTGAGAAATTTAAGAAATGCAGGTTAATGAGGAAAATCCCCTCTTCTCTGTACCTGTGTGCTCGCCCATGTGTGCGCCTAAGTGCTCGTCTGTGTGTGCACCTAGAGTATGGAAGCCAGATGGACTTCTGGTATCTTAGTCTGTTCTCTCCACCTTATTTTCATTTTCACTTACTTTGCTGAGACAAGGCCTCGTCCCTGAACCTGGGCTGGCCGGCACGAGAGCCCCCGGCTTTAGGGGTACAGTGTACCCACCTTTGCCTGGGCACTGAGGATCTGAACTCAGTTTTCAGATTCGCGCAGCAAGTACTTTACCCACTGACCCATCTCCAAATCCCTTTTAAAAACTTGTAGCCAGGTGGTGGTGGCACACGCCTTTAATCCCAGCACTGGGGAGGCAGAGTCAGGTAGATCTCTATGAGTTCGAGGTCAGCCTGGTCTACAGAGCGAGATCCAGGACAGGCCCCAAAACTACACAGAGAAACCCTGTCTCAAAAAAATCAAATCAAAACAAAACAAAACAAAAAAACTTTTAATTCCAGCACTTAACTGAGTCTTCTGAATGATTGCCCTGGGTCCCTCCTTGCTCATTAGCAGACTATTTCCTTGTTCCTGTCTTGGCCATCTCCAGACCTTAAAAGTCATGGTTACCTGCTAAATATTGTCTCTGACCCCATCAATTCCAAGCTCCAGTGTAGTCTTGCCACTGAGGCCTGGTCCACGGTGACAGAATGCTGACTGCAGTCAAGTTCCCAAGACCACACGTGGCCTATCATTAGCCTGTCCTCATGGAGTAGTGTCCAGGAACCACACAGGACGGTCCCATCCATTAGAACTGTCTCACACAGATCCTACCGGCATAACCCAGTCTCGCTCCTCTGTTGCTCCAGTGGTCTGGACTTGGGAGGCCTCTGTGTCATTCTGCTCACCCCACACATCTCCCTGGCAACGGGACCCCCAAACATCCCAGCTGGAGCTGCAGATTGGAAATGCCCGTGCATTATCTTCGGATGTTTCTGGAACGTGGTCATTCAAGCAGAAAGGGAAAATGTGTCTCTGGAAGCTTTCTCCAAAGACAACAGCACAGCTGGCTCACCCTCTGGCTCAGAGCATCGTGGAAGAGGCAGCAGGCCCAGCGGGACAGCAGTGTCACCTAATGGACTGTCCTCTGGGGAGGGTCTTCCTGGACATCCAGCTGAACAAGAAAAACTCCAACTGCGTCTCCAAGTCTCTCTGCCCCCAACCTGGCTCAGGGGAGCCATCCTCTCTGCTTGGGGGCAGCAGTATTTGCTCTAGATTCATTCTGTCTTTAACTGCTTGACATTTACACAGGAGCTCAGAGTCCTGAACTCACCCAGCAGTTGGATGATTCTAGAAGGGAGTGGGGGTGGGGAATGCAGCTGTTTGAGTGTCTCCATCCTTGGAAAGAGCTTCTGACTAGGAGTTGGAAGGGGCCCAGGCTGATGTCGCACCCTGGAGAAACTCTTTCCTAGACAGATGGAGAGAACTGGGCCTGTGGGCGGGAGGGGCAGGGTGGGGCCCGAGGGCCGAGCTTAAGCGAGTATGGCTATTGTCCCTAGCCCAGGCACTATCTGCACATTCCTCCGAGTTGACCAGAGTATCTGAGCTAACCTGGTCATGGAAGGCATTTACTGAGGGTAGGCTGGGAGAGATATTCCATCTGGCCCTCTAGCACAAATCAAGCCCATCACCCATTTCTCTGCAATCCTCCAGTCACACAAATTGTTTTTACAGTTTTGGATGGTGGAAAGAAAATAAAGAGAATCATGCATCAGGAATCATTTTCATCACGAAAATGATATGGAACTAAAATCTGTGTCTCTAAATAAAGTTATATTGGAACACAGCCATGCCCATTTGTTTACATAGTACCTATGGCTGCTTATACACTGAAAGGTCAGGGTTGAGTCATTGTCATTCAGACCAGATGGCCACAAATCCTAAAATAGTTGCCATCTGGTCTGTCCTTTACAGAGAAGTCTGTGGCCCCTATTCTAGAGCAGGTTAACAGGCAAAACCTAGTGGCCGTAATAGAGTAAGATGAAGGTCTACAAATTTTTGTTAACAAAATTAAAAATGTAACAGTGATTCAGTATAATGTTTTGCATGACAGGCCTACAATTGACAAAAGAAATGTTATTGAAACACTCTCACTATTTCACTATGTAGCCCAGGCTGGCCCGGAATTCACCAGATAGCTGGGTCTGATCTTGAACATACAATCCTCTTGCCTCTCCTCCCCAAGTGTGAGAAACAGAATTTTTTTTAAGGGCATAACATTTTGCCAATTTGGAATTCAAAGTTAGTGTCCCTTTCATCAAATCAATTGCAAATGTTTATTTGTAAAAATAAATAAATAAATAAATAAATAAATAATTGTTAGCTTGAAAGTCCTTAGACAATGGGCTGTAGACTGCCAACTCTTCCTGTGAGACAAGAAGGAAGTCGACTGTGATTTTACAACCTCATATTTCAGTTCCCTGCCAGTGTAACTATTAAGAAGTATTTAAAATTTATAGTTTCATATAGACAGTTGTATAGTTTTCTCCTGTCTACCTCCAAGCCACCTGCACACCTACCCTACTGAAGAGATCCTGAGCTCTCCGGGGAAGGGCATGTCTGTTCCCTGCTTCCTCAGCGCTGGCTGATGCAACAAGCCCGTGTACAAGGGGCCTTAAGGATGACACAGACCATGTGCTGAGCACCAGTGGGGGAAGGGCAGGGCTGTCACGGACAATACAAAGGCTTAGAAGAGCAGAAAGGAAATAAATAGAACTGAGTTGATCCTGCTAAGCAAGTGGTGTTGGGTAGCATCGAACCAGCATGTCATCTTCATTGGATCCTGCAATGTAATTTTTCTTTTTTAACCTGAGGTAGAGAGCATTTGGTCATGTTCCTCAGAAGTAAAGAACCCCTGTAACCCTTGCTCCCCCTGGAATCAGACCTCAGTGATCACCTAACTCAAGAACCACAAGGAAGGGTACTCTGTCTACACAGTCTCAGGGGCTGAAACGACTCCCCAGATCAAAACCCTGACAGTGCAGCAGCAGCCACACTTGTTAGATCCAGAACTGTCAACACTCAATTAAAAACACACACCAGAGCTTTCACACCAGCCAAGGAACAGAAATTCTGAAGACTCAAGACCAGAGAAAAGGGAAGAATAATGGACCACCCAGGCAGAATCAGCTAGAGATCAAGAAACCATTGGCGCTTCAGGCCTCCCTAGAAGTCACCACCCACAGAGCAAGGGGCCAGAAGGGATAGTCCAAGTGGACTGGATGTGCTAATGCTTCGCCTGCCTACCCAACACAGTGCAGAATGGAGGGGCACTTAACATGGTGTTTTCAAATATTACTAGCGGGTATTATCCGGGTCATACCACACCACATATATAAATCATCTCTTCTCGTGCAGTTTACTAATTCATACTTACCCTGCCCCTTCCCAAATCAAAGAATCCCAGTTATGATATGAATGTGAAATGTTCCCCCATAGGCTCATGTGTTTGAACACTTGGATCTCAGCTGGTGGCACTGTTTGGGAGGAGTGGAGAACTCTTAGCAGGTGGAGCCTAGCTGGAGGCAGCTGGTCCCTGGTGGGGTCCTTGATGGGTCCTAGCCCTACTCCAGTTCCTGGCCAATCTACATCCAGACAGCAAATACAATGTAACCAGCCAACCTCCTCCTGCTCCCGCCCCCACGCCTTCACTCTCTGATGGGAAGTGCCACTCAAACGTTAGTCCAGAGCAAACTCTTCCCATTCTAATTGTTTCTCGTTGGGGATTTTATCACAGTGGTGTGAACACAACTACCATGCCCTCTGACTGCCAACTGCAAGCTGCTACAAACTATATCCTGACTAGCAAGTGAAGTGTCATCCCACAAGTGTGGAGGAAGGCAAATCTCAATTAGACTGTCTGAAAATTCTAACAGGGAGGTTTCTCCTGAGACTCTACAAAGGCCTTCCCAAAACAAAGAGTAAAGGAGACATCAAGCATGATCTAGAAACTGGATAGCTCTGGATGAGTCCAAACAAACTGATGTGCTTTATGTGAAAAATAGTTATCACCGTATCCACTGGGAGTGTGGCAGGCAGTGGGTGGCAGGGATACTATACCCACAGACACAGGGTCATATGACACTCGTATTTAATCAAGGGAGTGCAACGTTCACACCTGTGAACAATAGTGTTAACAAAACTGAGTTCTTAGCGGAACAGCACCCGTGGTATGGAATGGGTACCTTTCCTCAGTGTGGAAAAAGTTTCCTCAGCACTGATGCACTGAGCTCCATTGCCGTCTGCATACAGACTGATTAAGATCCATTGCTACTCTCCATGTCTCAATTTTAATTCAGACAGGTATGAGTCACCGGCTCCAGCAACTCGAGGAAAGAAGGCCCTAGTGGCCAGAGAGGCTTGAGAAGGGAGCATGAGATTAATGGTACCATGTCAAACAGTCGTCTGTGTGTCTAAGGGGCTCTGTAGAGGGCTCCAGTGTGGTTTCTATCTACATTGCTTCATGTTTTCAAGAAACAGAAACATTTTTTTCTGAGTCTTCACACATGCCACCAACTATGTGCTGGGCCCCAGTCTGCCAGGGAGCCGCTAGGGCAAGGAGGATAACAGAAAAAAGCCCAAGTCAAGGGGGAAAGCCTGCAGAATAAGGATGCCCACGGCCTCCTGCCCACGGCTTGTCTGCTCACAATGGACCTGGAGATGAGTCCTTTGCATTATTCACAGAGCTCATGAGACAGACACTGACAGCTATTTCTTGCTTCAATGCTAAGTATGTTTCTAAAATAAGCATTTGCTTGGTGTAGACACAGGAAATGGACTCAGTTCTCTGTCTCAGCTGCTGAAGCTTATGCCTCAATTTCTGCTTACCTTCTCCTGTTGATGCCTACGTAGATGCTTGGATGGAATCCAGAAAAAGTTGAAAACAAGTGGGGAGTGGAAGAAGTCCTGAGTGAATGTGTGCTACTGATGGGACACTGGCATGTCAAGGGCCGTAGCCTCAGACCCATGGGAAAATGGCAGAGCCTCTGAGGGTGAGGCTGAGAGGGCTGGTCCATGTGTGGATGGTGACAGTGTGTGCACAAAATATCCACCATAGCTTTCTGGCCCCCCAATATTTATGACCTGAAGACTGCTCCCCTATAGAGACTGCTTGTGGTGGTTTGAATGTCATTGGCTCATATAAGCTCATAGGGAGCAGCACTATTAGGAGGTGTGATTTTGTTGGAGGTGTCTCACTGTGGGGGTGGGTTTTGAGGCCTCATATTTGCTCAAACCACACCCAATGAGACAGACCACTTCCTGTTGCCTGCAGGTCAAGGTATATAAGAACTCTCAGCTCCTTCTCCAGCACCATGTCTGCATGCATGCTGTCTTGTTTCTGCTCATGATGATAATGGACTGAACCTCTGAACTATATGTGAACCACCCCAATTAAATGTTTTCCTTTATAAGAGTTGCTATGGTGTCTCTTCATAGCAACAGAAACCCTAAAGACACTGCTCCTACCAAGATGAGCTAAACCCGCCCCCTTATTCAACTATATATAATAACCCTGCCTCCTTGTTCATGTGCATGTAATAACCCTGCCTCCTTGTTTATCTGAATGTAATAAGCCCACCTCCTCACTTAGCTATAGGCAATACCCCCACCTTTCTATTCAACTCTTAATAAACATGCTGAGCTTCTGGGATGCTGTGGTTTCACCATCAGAAAGCCCAGTCCACTCCATCCTAGCTTTCTGTGTCTTTCTTTCCTTCATTCCCTTGATTCCCAAGGCAGGTCCATCCTGGTGCCATGTTGGAGATGGCACACACATGCTAAAATCACAGCCATTTCTAGGACATGCTGGCAGATTTCCTTTTTCAGTTGCATTCATTGATTGATGTGTGTGTGTTGTGTGTGTGTGCTCATGCGCACGCCTAGGCTCATGTACATGGCACATGTGTAGGTCAGAGGACAATTTGTGGGAGTCAGTTCTCTCCTTCTACCATGTGGGGCCTGGGGATTGAACTCGGGTCATCAGGCTTGGTGACAACAGTCTTTATCCACTGGACAACCTTATCAGTTCACACTGATAGCATTTCTTCGTCCTCTTAAATGTGTCCTCAGTGTCCAGGAGATTGTGAATGTACACTAAGACCCTTCAAGGCAATGAACCACAAATTCTACACGGCAAATAACAGACTTCCCAATAACAATGTTCCCTCGTCCTTCCTGAAAATATGCCACTTCTAAATTACCAGAAACTTACATGCCTATGATAGTGCCAGAAACTAAAGCCAGCACAGAAACCTTCAAGAGGAGACTGGTCTCTGGCTGCAGGTGTGCCCCTAGTCACTAGTCACCACTACCGAGGGAGTGTGAGCCACAGTGTTCCAACCAAGAGGAAGCACTTGGCCATGGCTTAGGCCCCGCACCGAGGGATGATTACCTACATGAGGTCCTCTGCATACAGTCAGCAGAACCCACCACACTGACCCAGAATTCTTATCTCAACTATTCACCCATGATAAGCAATAGAGTCACTTACCATCCAGGGGATGGTTAATATGCTGGGAAAGTCTGTCCCATCACACAAACAGGCTCCAAGGATGAAAAAGAGGGGGCTGAAGAGACGGACAGACCAACAGACACGGTTCTCCTTTAGAAGAAGTTCTGAATACTAGGGCAAGTTGCAATGCATTTGTATTGCTATTTCCAAGCAAAATCCTTTAGAGGTTTCCTGTTCCACATGGGCCTATCCCACATTCCTAGAAGCAAACACTTGCAGGGTAGTCACGTGATGCCCTCCTAATCCCATAACCCTCAGCTCTAAGTGTTGGGTATTGTTGGAGAATGTGAAAGATAAGTAGATTTCTTTGTGGCGTTAAGTTTGCCTTCCATCTCCCCAGAGAGTAGAGAACATCCTAGCTCACAGGCTGAGTCTGCCTGGGAAGGGATGATTACTTCATTGGTTGAGATTTGATGGGGCTTTTTATGTTTTAGGTAGCAAATACTTTCACTATCCCTTTAAGACAAATTTTCACCATCTCCATGGGTCTTGACTCACACAATCTAGGAAAAAAACGTAGCCAAACTCTCTCCTTCCCCGTTAGCTAGGTTCTCAATGGCAACTTAGTGCTGAGTGATGACCACATTTAGGTCCAAAAAGCTTCTGTGCCAAAGTAGGTGACTTTCCTAACATGACTCCCCATTTTAGCTCTGCTTCTACCTGGGAGCAGACATCAACTCCAGAGAAGCCACCAGATGGAACTTCGCACCACTGTGTCCCGAACAGTCTCACCACTCACCAGCTGTCCAGGACACCTGACAGAGTGCTTTCTGAAGGGTCGTCCTTAAGTTCTACCTCCAGGCTTGTAAGGATTAGATAAGACAACATAACGCACATGTTAACACATGGGGAAAGATCTAGCCACCATGAGTCACATGCTTCTGGGTAGCAGAAATGCTGTTCTTTACCATTTGTAACTGTACTAACAAATAGAAGTCTACAAATGCTCACAATGAGTGGGGCTGTAAAGCAAGATGAGGGAACTTGTCACAAAATCATACTAATAAAAACAGTACAACAGGTATGTGAATGGACAGACAATGGAAAAGTTGAGACCGAACCACATAGACCATAATATACATATCCAGTGACTGATTTTACATAAAGGTGTTGAAAAGAAAGATTATCGAAAAGCACCATCGATACAATGGTGACAGCCACATGGAAAAGCATTTAACTAGACCCTCTGTCATGTGTTATGAAGACTTTCAGATGTTCAAACATTTAGAACAAATGCAAACACAAAAGTGTGCGAAAGTAGAGGTGGTGGGAGTGGAATAGGATCCAGAGATTTTGGAAATTAATCTCACAGTTACTCAAACGGTAAAACAGAGTGAGCACAGGACCAGGAAATTCGGTAGATAGTAGACAGGCAGTGTGAGCACGAGACCAGGCAATTTGGCAGATAGTAGACAGGCAGTGTGAGCACTGGACCAGGAAATTCGGTAGATAGTAGACAGGCAGTGTGAGCATGGGACCAGGAAATTCGGTAGATAGTAGACAGGCAGTGTGAGCACGGGACCAGGAAATTCGGTAGATAGTAGACAGGCAGTGTGAGCATGGCACCAGGAAATTCGGTAGATAGGCAGATAGTAGGAATATACATAGATACACCTGAGAGAAATGAGGACACACACACACCCCCCAAAAAACCTGGTATGAATTGTTGTAGCAGCATTATTCATAAGAACCAAAATCATAAACAACCAGTATTTCTACCTGTGTTGAAATAAACAAGCTGTGTTGTCTCCACACAGGCACATCAGGTGGAATACTGTTTGCTCATAAAAATGGATGCAGTCCTCATGCATTATTCAAGTTGGATTGAACCTTGAAAGCATTACTCTAATTGCTAAATGCCTATGTGCCTACATGTGTGGTTCCATTCAACTTCAGACCATGGAAATCTAATTGGTGCTTAGAGGGTGGGATGGGTTGATACAAGGTGATCGTTAAAAGGTTTTGAGTTTCTTTCTGAGGTGATAAGAATGTTATAGATTTGGCTGGAGTGATAGGTTAGCAGAGATGTGCATAAACTAATAGAAAACATTGTAACTTTTTTAAAAAAATTGCATATATTGTGTGAATCTGTGTGTTAGTTTGTGCACATGTGTGTGAAGGTACCCACTAAGTCCAGAAGAGGGTGTCAGATCCCTTGAAACTGGAGTTACAGGCACTTGTGAACTGCCTGACACAGGTGCTGGGAACAGAACTCAGGTTCTTTCCAACAGCTGTAAATGTTCTTACCGCCCGAGTCATCCCTCCGGCCCCTGAGCTCTTTACTTTAAATGATGAAATGTGAATGACGTCAATAAAACTACTCTTTAAAGAAAAGGAAAATATGGACTATTTTAAATGTTTATCTTTTGAGGAAGACTTTCTAAGTGTAATGAAATCTCAAAGGCACAAAAGGAGCTAAGTTTAATTACAAAAAAAATTACAGGAAAAATTGACTTTACAAAAATAAATATAAAAGCAAGACTATGTAGAGAGCCGTGCACGGCCGTGCCTCAAAGATGGCACGGCGTCTGGCTTCTGCCTTCTGCCTTCCCGATGGCAGGTGCTCCTTGTTTGGCTAAGGCTAGGATCTGGCTTGCTTCCGCACACCTGGACCTAATCTGGCTTGCTTGCGTATGTCTGACCCTATCGGCATTGTCCACGTGGCACCACGGGGTTGATTGCCCAGTGGCTATAAAGGGCGTGGGCTGGCTTTCCCCGGGAGGAAGATCAGAGGAGATTAAGATCGGAGGGGAGATAGGAGATCAGGAGGAGATGGAAGATCGGAGGAGATAGGAGATCAGAGTGTGTGTGAGTGTTAGAGAGAGCGCGAGTGAGTGATAGAGAGTGAGTGAGTGAGAGTGAGAGAGAAGAAGAAGATGGCTTTCCCCGGGGTCAGAAGATTGTTCAAGGTTCCTGAATAAACTGCTTGGAGAAGAGCCTGGCGTCACGTCTTCCTTGCTGGTCGAGGCGGACGCGACAAGACTAAAGTCAAGAGTGTAGAAGAAATCCAAAGGGTTGGTTTCTTCAGTGTCTACAAAATTAATTCTGTAAACAAAATAAAATAAAAGATTGTCTGGCAAAAAAATGAATAAATGCTCATGAACAGAGAAAACACAGATGCACTCAAACACAGGAAAGGATGTTCAATATCACTCAGAATGACAGAAACCCAAGCTTAACCTGCAAAAGGCCCTGCACAGATGTCCTGGGCGCAGGGAGGGCTTGTCTGATACCCTGCCGAGGAAGGAGCAAGGAAGATGACTTTCTGACACTAGCTAATGTGACTAAACAGAGATGCAGCCAGACCAGGTGTGGCAAAACACACTTGTATTCCAAGCTACTCAGGAGGCTGAGGCAAGAGGATTGCTTGAGCCCAGGAGTTCAAGAGGAGCTTGAACGACATAGTAAGAAACCCCTATACCTAGCACACCCCCAACCACCTATGAGAACAATTTAAAAAATCTGTACAAGTTCAAAACACACACTAATAAAAATCTTAATAAAATAAATCAAGCATTGAAACCATGCAGGGACCGCAGCAGCTCCCTGGGGGGGGGGGGGGGGGGGGGTTGCACGCCGGGATCCATTGTCAGCTTTAACACAGGCGGCTGTGGTGGCTCCGTCTCCAAGGAAATGGAGACCTGCATACAGGTGGATGTTCTTAGGACTGGGACAAGGGACATGAATAAACAGGGGGCCCCGGGGGCTTCATTTCTACTGGACTCTTTGGCTTTCTAAAATCTTAAACCAAAGAAACTGGACAGGAGCTGGAGGGAAGGGGGAGGAGGAAGGGGGAGGGAAGAGGGGAAGGGGACGAGCTGGAGGAAGCAACCATTGGGATTATTAGAGGACCGGAAAATATCTGGAGGGTTAAGAGTATCCCTGACACATCATCACGGAGGGTAAAACGTGGGGGTTTTGCATTCCAGCCTGCAAACGCCTGCTGGAGCTCCTGAGGCTCACACATAGTCTGTGACAAGCATGAGACGTGCTTCAAAACCAGCGCAAAGGTATGTTCACATAAAAACACAGGCGTGAAGTTACTACCCTGAATTCTTTATAGGATGGTAGGGCCTTCTGAAATATTGTTTATACTATTTTAAATCCATTTGAAATAACTCCAACTGAAGAAAAAAGAAAAAGAAATAACAGAAAGAAAAGGAGAAGCAAAAAATGGAATTTTCCCAGTAGGGCCCAAACAGCTTGGAAATCAGACTGTTCCTCTTTGCACTGGCTGATGGGAGAGATGCCTCCTTCCAGAGGGTGATGCGAGCAGAACCCATGAAATGAGGGCTGTGACTTCTCACCTGGGGGCTTCGAAGCCTGAGGTACCTGCTTTCAGCTGTGGACAGTTACAAGGCCAGAGACCGCCTGGCTCTGCCCGGAATCCCTGCTCTGGCCTTCGTTATAGCCGTCTTCCCCTCCCACCTGGTGGTTGAAGAAGGAAGTAGACAGGCTGGGAGCAACGGCCTTGAGGCCTGGTGCTGGCCTGACCTTCCGTCTGTCAGTTCCAACGCGCTCATTCACCCAACCGCAGTGGAGGCTGCAGGCAACATGGGCTGCCCTGGAAGAACAGACCCTCCGAGAAGACCCAGGTGACTGCAGAGGGTGAGCCTTCACTCTGTGGGTCAGTCGGGTTCTGGAAGACAGCAGCTGAGAGGTACAGCCATTTGCTCTCATCATTTAGAACCCTCTTCATCAGCCACCGACCCTGGTCTCGCCTTGGCCCCACTGTGGCAGCTTGAGTCTTCTTGCTCAATCAATGGCCCTGTGTCTGTGATCTCAACCCCGCTCCAAGTGATGAACCAACTTCATTGGGAATGTCTGCTAAGAGCTCTCTGAGAAGGGCCATTGTTCCTCCATTTAGGCCAGCTGTGAGCGTGGACGAGGGACATTCATTACCCGGGACATTTGCCAACAAATGAGAGACAGCTGTTGGGCTGGAATGGCGTGTGGTTGCATGTTGCCTTTGGTGAGGTTTATTTTCCAAGTGGGAACATCAGTTCTCCCAGATGCTAAGAAATGGGAAAAATGCTCACCTTCTCCAGTCAAGCAAGAGTTCACGGTCACTCACTAGTCATGTATTGCATGAGATGTCACAGGGACACGCCGGACCCCAGTTTCATACTTCCCTCTAGTCCCAAAGAGAGGCCCCCAGGTAACAACCCCACGCACCGACCGGCACCTGTGAGCCATGCCACCACAGCCAAGGACTATGACTTGCCTTGTGTCTCCCTCCATGTGCCCACAGCAGGGCTGGGTCTCCATGCTCAGAAGGAACCCACAAAACTCTAAGTCTGGCTGAAAGGGAACTTAACAGAAATGTCTAGACTTCATCAAGAACAAAGTGAATGCCTGCCTGTATGTCAAGTACTCCGTTGACGAACATCTTAAAAGCTGTAAAACCAGCCATGAGGATCAGACAGGGACATTGGGTTAAAAACCCACCCACCGCTGTGTAGTGCTCATAGAGGTGCCTTGTGGAGTACAGCACCCAGGACCAGATTTTACTTAGAAAGGCTTCTGGAAGGAAGGTGTGGTGTGGTAAGTAACGGGGAGCATGCTCTCTGTCATGAGAGCCAGAATGAGCCTGGTGAGACCAGCAGATGACAGGACACCTGAAATCCAGGCACACCATGGAGCCTCCTCTGAGAAGTATGATCTCATCGGGCCAGGCTCTTTTCAGAGTCTCAGCTTCATCTGGGCAACACAAAGTTACCTTCCCTCATCCTAAAGATGGCTGTACCATGGTCATGACTTGAGACCCCAACAACGACAAATCTAACCCTAGCTGCAAGCCAGATTTGAAGTTATCTGAGGAGAATGCTCATGCCGAGGTTAATCAGGTTAGCCTCTAGAGTTAAGACACTACTGGGCTGGCTGTGAGTTGTTTGCTCATGGTGTCTCAGGCCTCTATTCTCTTTGTCCTCACAGAAAAGACAGAAATGTTTACTGCTGGACCCTTGCCGTCCCCGCCCCCACCTCCCCGTTCTGATTTTGCTGGTCTGGAATAAGATGAAAGCACCTGATAGAAAAGCTTGGGGAAACCTTTTATTAACATTCTTAGCTCAGCTGAGTTCAGACAGCAAGCCCCTGCATTCCAGGAGGCTTCGCCCTGAGCAATGGGATGCCAAGAACACCAACGAAAAGTTCCAATACACTTTTCCAGTGGGAACCCTGCCTAGCCAACCCAGAAGGCACAGAAATTTCATAAAATAGGGCCAGCGGGAGTGTTACTGGGTAGTTTAAGATCTTCCCACCACCTTTTGGGTCTCCAGGGATTAATCAAGATAATGGGCAGAAAATGTCCAGGGGAGGGTGTCAATGAAGAGTCAGTGAGCATGGACCATAGGATGTGTGCAGTGAGACTTACACACAGCTTCCCGGTATCACACGCTTCCTATGCAACAGCTGTGGGATAGCTACATTTAAAAAGCCTCTGGTCCTGGTGACCCCACAGAGAAAAGGACAGTCACAGGCCTCTGACATGACTCCCCCGGATGTTAATGAAGGACTGTGATGGAATGTACTTTGAAATAAGACATACTAATACTTTTAAATCATTTCTCAAGATCTTGATCTTTGCTGGCGATCAGAAGGCTACAACACTGCAGAGCAGAAAGATGGAGCGTCAAGGCTGACGGTTGAGGGTTCTCCCTGTGGGTGTGTTCTCTGTAAGCCAGCTCTCTGTCGGAGGGGCGAGTACTGAGCCTGCCTCCACAGCCGCCAGGAGGCACCACGATTCTCCAGGCCTAGAGATGACTGATGGCCAGAGATCTTTACTGTTACATTATTGAAGACTCAGAAAATGGAGTCATGAGTATGGCATCCAGGTCCAGAGACGTAAAGCAGAAAGTGAGCACTGTCAGCCAAGTCAAAGGCAGGACAGCTAGAAGAGCGAGCTGTCCATAAACCATCCCTAGCTCGGAGAATGAACAGTGGGAAACAGACCGCCAAAGCCAACCTCAGGGTAGCTTCTGTTTCCTGAAAACATGCCCATTTTGCTGTCCACTCACCCGCTCACACCCAAGAGGGTGAGCTGTTTTCTTGCTCACACTTAGCATCCCCAGCAGCCCCAGGCTCTGCCTCCTGTGCCTTGGGAGAGCACAGCATTGGGTGCAGTGAATGGGGTATCACACATCCTGGTCCAAATGGCTCTTCGCCATACATACATTTGAATCTCAAAAGAGGCTAAAAAAACAAAACAAAACAGGAAACATAAAAAATCAGTGGTCAGCTTTGTCCAAGTCAGACAGGTCCAGCATAGTATTTAAATATACTGATTGTATATGACTATTTCACATATGCCAGGTGGGAGGGAGCAGAATGGGCCCCTGGATTACATACAGTACCTTGTGTTCTGTCAGTCAGTTACTGGAAACACCCAAATCTACAGCTTTCTATTCAAACATTTGGATGCTGGCTATCAGCCATGACCCATACTTAATAACTCAGACCCAAAGATGACTAAGTACCGAGGTGCTCATTGTGGCTGATAGCAACTGAAAGATACACAACCATTAAAGGCCAGCCTGACCATGCCAGGCATAAGAGAAAGTAGTCAGGACTGGCCTCCCTCTGTGACGATGTTGGATGGCTACCCTCCCATGTCCACCCCTCCCCTCTGTCATGAAGTGGGATGACTTCCTCCCCCATCCACCCCTCCCCTCTGTGATGAAGTGGGATGGCTACTCCCCCATCCACCCCTCCCCTCTGTCATGAAGTGGGATGGCTACCCTTCCCCATCCACCCCTCCCCTCTGTGATGAAGTGGGATGGCTTCCTCCCCCATCCACCCCTCCCCTCTGTCATGAAGTGGGATGACTTCCTCCCCCATCCACCCCTCCCCTCTGTCATGAAGTGGGATGGCTACTCCCCCATCCACCCCTCCCCTCTGTCATGAAGTGGGATGGCTACTCCCCCACCCGGCCCCCACTATAGCTCTGACAGCTATAAGTGAACTTTAGGGTCTAGCATAAGAATGATCTCTTATCAAAGCCTCCTGGGAAAAAGGCCTTGGTCAGGCCAGCAGTTCACGGGCAGGCACAGGGCAGAGGAGTCCCTTCTCCACTTATCTCAGAGCACACTACAATGTCTCATGTTGCCCTCCTCAGCCTAATTCTGCTTTGAGTTAGAATTATATGTCGGCTTCTGCTCACATAGGTAGAATAGAATATATAATTTCCCTTCCTCCCACTCTCATGAACTTTCAAACAGGCACTTTTGATATATGTTCTGCTAAACGTGGACTGATTCATGCATTTTTTTTTTTTTTTTTGGTTTTTCGAGACAGGGTTTCTCTGTGTAGCTTTGCGCCTTTCCTGGATCTCGCGCTGTAGACCAGGCTGGCCTCGAACTCACAGAGATCCGCCTGCCTCTGCCTCCCGAGTGCTGGGATTAAAGGCGTGCGCCACCACCGCCCGGCTGATTCATGCATTTTTAATGGCTAGAAATGCTACTGTAAGCATCTGTGTAGTCAGAACCCAGTCTTAAAGATCCACCCCAGAGATAGCAGGCTCTTTCCCACTCCTGACCACAACCAATAATGGCGCCCATCACTCTCAATTCTGCCCCTGGGAGCTCATCTTTGGTCATTTCCAGGTCATATAGTAAATGTATGTTATAGTCAATGCAGCTAAGACATGCTGGAGTGTTCTGTCTTACTACATGGCTGGTGCTTCTTCAGTCAGGTCCTAGGGCTGAGGAGCAACATTCCCTATGAATACTTGGCATTGTGCATGCCTGCTAGGCTTCTGAGCAGTCAGCTGGCTTGTCAACAATTACTGCAGGAACTGGGACATCTCTTAGATACTTTGTTAGGTTTCTGGTGGCCTCTTTACCTATAAATTCCTATTAATATACTTTGTCTCTTTTTGAGAATTCTGCTTATCAGTTGACTTGTGGGAACTCCTTATAAATCTGAAATGCCAATCCCTTGAAGTTTTTTGATGTTATAACCATGCTCCCCCAGTCTTTCCGCTGCCTATTAACCATCTCAGGGTATCCACAGGCAAATGGAGACTTTAACTTTGAAAAACTCAACTTGAAGGAAACCTAGGACATCAAGAGTTTCTCAATCATCCAAGTTCTGTTTGTAAGCACTCAAAATACATCACACACAGACATAGGTGCTATGTAACCCTCAATGAGTTATATATAGATTACCCATTAATTATAGCATCAACACAATGGCTATGGCCATTGAGAATTGAGCAAGTTACACTGAGGAGGGCTAAAAGCCATGTGTGTGCACACATGTGTGTTAGGAAGAATGATGGTCAGGACATCCAGACTGAGTAAACTTTTAACAAATAAGCTTGACAGGCAGTACTGAGGGGAGGGCATTCTAGCCCATGGTCAAGCACTTGCAGAAGTCTACCACAGATGTCTACAAGGAATCTAGTATGTCCACCAAAAAGGGTGGAGCCAGGATCCTTGCAGAAGCTGGGCATACAGGAAGTGGGCCATGTATCAAAGAGGCCCAGTTTGTTCTTAGTACAGACCAGAAGCCAATCTATCCCCTTGCTTTCCATTGGAAAATTACTGTAGGCACTCTCTTGACACAGGAAGAAGGCCTGGTCAGGGGCCTGAAGAATCCAGGCTGGTCTTCATTATGGTAACAATATGCTCACATCTATGAGAAACCCACAGACAGAAAAGACTAGAAAGACAAGGGTTCCTGCGCGTCAAAGTTAAGAGTATCAGTGGGGGAAGAGACCTTCACTGAACAGTCCATACCACTCAGAAAGAAGCTGCACATTCCCTTTGTGCATCAGTTCTCGGCCACAACACTCCCCACTGCCAAGTGCACCTGTGTTGGAAATGTATGGAGTACAGTCATCAGTGAGACACTGGAATCTCACCCCAGTCCTGACCAGGACCCTTGCCAGCCAGCTCTTCCCTCCTCAATCTTAATTATTTTCATACTCTACAATGGCAATATTTTTTAAAAAGCCATTTGTAGAGAATGTTTGCTCTAAGCTATTGACTGCCCTTTCTTTCTTTCTCCAACTAGGGAGGAAATGCACAGGTAGACATCCAGCAGCCACTCACGAAGACACACAAGAGGCTGTGGGAGAAATGAGTCCTTCTAACCCATCAGAGCCAGACCTCCTGGCAGTCTCTCCCTCACTCTCCCCTTCATGCTGCTTCAGCCTTGCCCTCCCCAGGAAAATCATCTTCTTCTGGTCAACATCTTATGCTTTCAGAGTATTAGACAGATGCTCAAGTCTGGGCTGCCATCAGTCACCTCCCCACAACACACACACACACACACACACACACACACACATCATACCTGATATCTGGAAATGCTTAGGTCTGCAAAGAGAGAAGAGGGCAGCTAGACCTCCCCAAGACAGACTCCCCATGTCTTTCTATCCTACCAAAGCTATTCCCAGCATTATTCCTACATCAGATGATTCCCAGCCCCTAGTGCCAAGGACAAAAAAGTTATCACCTGTCTCCAAGGCCGCCTACATTCTTGGGGACAAAAGGCTCACACTTATATAATACCAAAGTCCATGTCAGGGTGACCAGGACTGACCCACCCCTTACTCTGGTTAGGTGGCCCCATGGGCTCCAGCAGAGAAAGTGGGCTTCTGCTTTCCTCTTCTGTCTCCCTACACACTTGGAGCACAAGCATTCCACAGCCTGGCCTGATATCAGAGCAAAGCCCACATGCTCAGGACTTAGTATTAGCTCCCTTTCCCGTGTCAGTGAAAGCAGCAAGCAAGGACAGGTGGTGTGGGGAGAGGAGTTGCTTCTGGAGGGTCCCATCTCAAAGACAGCCACTGAAATCCTCCTTCTGAGGACAGACTGCCTCCCCTCCCTTGAGGGAAGCAGCTAGACAGCAGCCAGGCGACACCTGGATCCCATAACTCTAAGAGATCTGATCCCGGCCGGAAGTGTTTACAGTTACACACACCAAATCAGCATCATGTGATAGAGATGGGCGCTTGCCCATGGGAAGTCAGAAGGTCAATGGGAAAAATTATTTTAGTCTGCGTTGAGCCTTCATGTTTGGAACTTTTATCCAAACAATGCAGAGTTCTCATGCTCCCCCCGTGTGCCCATTCCCTCCTCTGGATGGTGGTAGGAGGGGCTGTGCACAGGCTGAGACTGCAATCCCACCCTCCCCTATGGCCTGCAGCTCAGACTGCTACTAAAGACAGGGAGGGGCAGGGACAGGGAGAGGACACTTCTAGTCATGATGCACCAGCCTGCTTTAAACTAGACAGGTTTCAGGTTAGTAAGTACAAATTTCTGAGGAAGAGAGAGGTTGGCATTGTTTACACGGGTCCTCCATTTCCCCAGGGGGAATGCTGAGGTAAGCCCTGTTGCTCAGAGGGAAATGCCCTTTCTGAACTCAGGCTCCATCTCTGAACAAAGCTGGCATGAAGGAGAGTGGGTGGGGCCCAGGCAAGTATTCCCAGAACACACCCGGAGGTGGAAGCAGAGACCCAAATCCAAGGAGTTGTCCTCTGACCCCCATACGTGCATCATGGCGTGTGTGCACCCCATCCCCCCTTTCTGTCTCTCTGTCTCTCTGTCTCTCTCTCTCTGTATTTCTCTCTGTGTGTCAAACAATAAACAATTTTTTGAAGAAAGAAGAGAGAATGGACATGGGAGACAATAAAGAGGGAAGAATGAGAGAATTGAGAGGAAGAGAGAGGGAGGGTGGCTGTCAAAGAAGATGTGGGCTTACATTCCCCTAACAGGACCCTCGGAGCACCCCACAACCAGGCTTGTGCAGATCGTTTTAGGATGTGTCCTTCCTGCATTCCCAGCGCCAGGTCTCAAGACATCTAGGGTGATAGTCATGTGAACCACAGACAGATTGCCATGGACTCCAGAGAGACACTAGTCTTACCCAGCTGAAGTGCCTATGGTGGCTCCCTCAGAAGGCCACCAAGAGCTCTAGAAATCTGGGACTGTCACAGGTCTATGCTGCAACTGCACTTGACTGCCTTATCCACCATGACCTTCAGCCACAAGTCCAATAATGACCATGATAGAGGGTCTTATCTTTAAAACATGTCCAGGTCAAGATGTCAAATAAGCTTTCCAGGCAGTCCAGAATGGATCAGAACTTGGAGAGCCTGAGGTCAGCAGCTACACAGAGCCCAGTATGACAGGGCACAAAGTAGAGTTGCTAATGACCACCCTGCCATGTCTCAAGGACCAGAGGCCCTACATCGGGCATCCAAGCAGAAGGCATGAGGCTGTCTGATATTTAGTGCTTCTGTGAGATACCTTCCACTCTATCTCCTTAATTCCGTCCACTTGTGCAAACTATAACTGTATTGGTTACTTTTTGTTGCTATGATAAAACACTGACCAAGGGCTGGAGAGATGGCTCAGCAGTTAAGAGAACTGGCTGCTCTTCCAGCAGTCCTGAGTTCAATTCCCAGCTACCACACAGTGGCTCACAGCCATCTGTAATAGGGTCTGATGCTCTCTTCTGGCATGCAGGCATATCTGCAAACAGAAATACTCATACCTAAAAACATATATAAATGAATAAAATTAAAAAAAAAAAACACTGACCAAAAACAACTTGGAAAGGAAAGGGTTTATTTCATCTTACATTTCCAGGTCATAGTTCATCATTGAGGGATGTCAGGGCAGGAGCCATGGAGGAACACTATTTACTGTCTCCCTCACCTGTCCCTCCTCAGCTACATTTCTTACACAGCCCAGGCTCACCAGCCTAGGGATGGTGCCATCCACCACTGGCTGGGCCCTTGCACATCAATCATCAACAAAGACACAGACATGGGCGCAGGTCAATCAGAAATAAACAACTCCTCAATTGAGGCCCCCTCTTCCCAGGTGACTCTAGGTTGTGTCACGTTGACAATAAATACCTACCAGCACAACAGCCAAGCAGAAGGTATTGTAAACCACATTGTCTCCATTTGCAGAAGGCACTATAAACTACATCATCTCTAGTTTTTCAAAAACATGCCAGTTGGGAATGCCACAGAAGTATTCACAATGCAAAGAACCACAGGGTAGGGTAGCGCTGTCCCCAGTGCGTAGATGAGTCTGGGATTAGGACAGAATATTTACCACAGGAGAGCCAGACTATAAAGATGAAGCTGAGATGCCCCAGGCAAGCTTGCCACCCAACAGTTCCTGGCCCTGCAGCCAGGGACACCAAGCACCCTAGCAGAGTCCCTTCCACAAGACCACATTTGAAATTCAGTAAATCAGCTCAATATGTTCTAGCACTGTGGGTATCAAATAAAAGGAGCCAGTGAAACCTTCAAACAATAAGCTCATTCAACACAATCTCTTTTTCTGCCCCCATCTGGGACTTGAATACAGTTAACATGAATAAATCCTGTTGTATAAGGACTGGGGGTGGGGGTGGGGCAAAGAGGGTGGAAAATGGGAGGGAATGGCAAACGTCCAGCTTGCAAGTCCAACAGGATGGCGGACAGTTCCCCAAACCCAAGGGATGTCGTGTGACGGGCTAACCCTGAGAGGGCGGTTCTAACCTGCTGACAGGTGAAGCAGCACCTGTAGCCCCCCATGTAACCCCAGACACCCTGGTATATAAGCCAGCCCTCCAGGTTTTGTGCTCAAATCAGAAGCAGACCCCAGGGCTTCCCCAGACTCAATCTTTCTCGGGGGAACCAGCCACAGCCAGACCTGACCCTGCGTCAAGGGCTGTGTCTTGAACCAGGAAGAGGTTCAAAAGTGTTGCTCTGTCACTGCACCGCCCGGCCTGCCGACGAACTAAGACAGAAGGACTCACAGCTGTTGCCTGTTCATTCTGCTGGGATGCCCAGGAGATGGAACAGAACTGCCGTTGGGGGTGACCAATGGTTTGAACACGTCAGTGTTTAAAAAGGGATGTCTGTGTAAAATTCTCCAGTGCAATTCACATTTGAACATGATCTCGGCCACATGACCCTCGTGGCTAGATGTTCCGTGGACATCCACCACATCATACTTAATGAAGTTGCAAAGACTGACCCCAGACAGCTAGGGCACAGAACCAATGACATTCACCCAAAGAACAGGCCAATTCAACATGCTTGGCTTAGAAAAGGAAACCACCAGAGAAGTATGGTGAAGACTAATAATTTGTCCCCTGTGTCACAAGGCTCAGCCCGGCCTGCGGACATCCTTTACATCACCTGGGACTGAGTTGTGTTACTTTGCTGCCCCATGGCTTCCTCCCCCTCCAAAGAAGCCCCGACATAACACTTGCTAGTGGAACTGCCAATGCCAGAAAGTCAACAGAGAGTGGATGGTGGTGCAGCCTGGACACTCCATTCCAGCTCAATAGCCTTCTCAGTGAAAAGAGTAAAACATTGCCACAGTCACCGTGGTGGAGCCACATGTAGCTAGCGGCAGAACACCCAGGGTGCTGTCCAGGGCTTCCTTACCCAGGGTCCTCTTGGGCTCACCTGCTCTCTGGCATTTAGAGAACTGATTTTGTAATGAAAGGAATGCTTCCATCATTATGTTTTCTAGAAGTCTCCACTGCTCAGGATGCAGTCAAAGCTGAGTCTATGCGTCAAACTAGAAATCTGCACTACCTCTAGCACCACCATCAGCACCAAGACTCAGTTTCCCCTGAATTCCTGTAATGACCCAGTGTATTGAGCACATCCTCCATCTCACAAGGCAGGCAGCACCATGGGCTGTGATTTTGTTTACAAAGGCAGCAACTTGATATGGAGTAAAATGATAGAAAACATCAAAGAGGGACACACTGTCAAGATGGACGGTGGGCCACGAGTGAGCAGGAGTTTGTAAAAGGCAGTTTTACCAAGATATAGTTTACATACAGAGGAAAACAAACCTGCCCTGATAACTGGACAATAAACACAGCTGTCCAACCACAATAAGGAGGTTGGACATCTCTATCATTCATGGTACTTATTGTGTTATGTCCTGTTGTGGACTACCCCATCCCCCAGGGCAGCCCTGGTACCTACGGAACTGATTCACATTCTCCGTAGGTAGTCTGGCTTTTTCTAGAAAGCTGTCTAAGCAAACTGAGTGGTGTAGGCTCCAGAGCCTGCCTCCTTCCACTCAGCATCCTGCAAACTGCCAGAGGCCAGTTACAACCACTTTTAGTTTCAGACTTTCTCTTTCTTATTGGAGGGATGAAACACTGCGCTCCGGCTTGCCTTGGCTGTGAAGATTCAGAGGGATTCAACAGCTGAGGTTTGGGGATAGGGTGAGCCCCTACTTCAGTTTTCCCAGGGCTAAGGAGTTTCCTAGGGGGTGGGGTTCCAGGGGGCAAGACCAAGAAATCCCAGGCAAACCAGAATGACTGGTCACTTGACTTGGGGAAGCCACCTCCAAGGGTAGACTGCTCCACGGCTCCATGGGATTCCTTCTGGTGCACAGCTAAGTACTCTCTCCGGCTAGCAGCTGGCTCTATTTCCTTGGTTTAACACTAAGCAGAAGGTTTATTTGCAGTCTGCTAGTGCTGACATTCCATGCAAGCACAAGGCCCTCCACCAGGCCCACAGCTGGCCTGGAGTCCACAGGAGGCCTTAGGAGGTAAGAGGAACTGAGCTTCTGTTGTCTCACCCTCACTTAGGTCCTAGCGAGACCCCTGACATCAGTGCTCTGCCTCACTCTGTCCACCCCAAGCCAGAGCTATGCTGGCCCCACCCACATGTCTGGGCATTATTCTCCATACCCTCCACTTGGCCGAGTTTGAGCTTAGTTTACTTGGAGATTAAGTAGAGAGAAAATGAGAATCAATTGAGAGAACATTAGCAAAGAACTCACAGCTCCTGCTGGAATTTATAGGTCTCCCCTACATAAACTCACTGAGTAATCAGAGAGAACCAGGCAGGACCAGGATACAAGGCTCAGGAGATAGCAAGTCCTGTCTGTCTTTCCAGCTGGCCTACATAGCAGGGATGCAGACGGTGCCTTTGGAGAGCAAGGATGCTTTGCCTGATACTCCTAACACTAAGCTCCACCAAACTTTACTAAGGATACGCACAGCTGGAGTCTAAATTTACTGAGGATCCACACACACCTCAAGGGCAGAACCACATCACAGAAGTTCCCACAGATACCACTATCTGTTCTCCTGACTAAACACAACATCATCCTCAGCAAAGTATTTACCAATGGTTCTTAGGTTATTCCTCCAGGCTGTCTGGGAGTGAGTTAGGGATCAGTAGCTTACCCATACAGAAACAAGGCCCAGAAAGATTAATTGACTTGCCCAAGGTCGCACAGTATGTTAGTGGCAGAAGGCAGATTAGAAGCTCCAGCCCCTGTGTCCCCAGACCAGAGCCTGGTGGCTCCGTGGGGTCCCCCAGGCCTCCATCCACAGCATGGGCAGAGCCAGGTCCACACCCACAGGAGCCTGGAGGCCAGCTGAGCGGCTGCAGAGGGCACAGACAGGCTCATACTCACAGGCAGAGACCTGCAGGATCCTTCTCTGTACCATCAGGCAGCAACAGCCCTGTGCTGAAACAGAGAGAGAGGACTCAAGTTGCTGAGGCTGAGGGCGGCCCGGGCACTTCCTTCCCCACTTCCAGAATTTGGCTCAAAGATTTTGCTTCATTTCTTTTTCTGAACCAGGTCTGCTCTTGAGAAGCAAGGCACTAGACAGTATGTGCTCTGTACATGACACTCATGTATCCACCCGTTTATCCTTACTATGTGCCTCGTGAGGGGCCGAGGGCTGGGCGTGGTCTCTTGGAAGGCAGAGACAAAGTCCCTATCTTGACAGAGTTTAGCGTAGCAGGGAAAATAGATCTGTATATAATTATAAGACCAAGTAACATCAGTTCAGGACATTGGTTGCATGTCTACCACGTATCACGTATTACTGAGGCCCTACCTAAAGTGGCAAGGAGACCTGGGAAGCCATGATGGTTTTGTGGAAGACAGACATGGGGCTGGGTCCTAAAGATGGAGGGGAGTTTAACTCAGCAGCTAACCCCTTCTGGCATGAAGACACTGACAAGATTATGATCTTGCTTCCAGAACTTTTTTGTAGATAAATTCTTCAGCAGGAATTCTCCTTTTACAAACGCAACTGTCCATAGCCTGTCACTGACCTATGAACTGTGGCTTACCCTCTGTGGACTCGGTAGCCCTGCCTCTCAAATGGGACTGACTCATCTCCTATTTCAAACCTTAGCACTGGCCTTAACTATCTTTGGAGACACAGTGACATACAAGTCCTTCAAAAATGAATTCCTTCCATACTTGACAACATTCTCCTTCCCACTAAGTCTGCGACTCCCTGTCTCTCAACAGGAAATCAGTTTTATTTATAAGAAGCACAGTCCTAAACTGGCCTTTGCTGGCAGTCCCATCCATCCCCTTCCTCCCTCCCTCACTGTCTTCTCAAACACATTCTCGCTCTGAGTCCTCAGTGGCCACAAAGCAGTGAGCCTGGACCAGTGCTTGAAAAACCACATAAGGGGATGGGGCTGCCAGCATGACACATGACAGCTGCTTTCCAGATGGGGAAACTGAGGCCTGGAAAGATCAGTGCCTGGTCCAAAGAAGCATACAACATGTAGGTCACTGGGTCTCTGGGCTGCTATGTTCTCCACTCTGTCACCATGCCATCCCCTCTGGTGGCAGCCACAGTGCCCTAATCCCTAGCTTGGGAAGAGTCTCCCTCCCCCGAAGGACGGATGCCTTCAGAGGAGCATTTCCTGTCCTTAAAGGGGTTTGGAGGATAACCCGCACAGCTTTCTCAGCTTTGAAGCTCCCTGGCCCGTCCTGGCCCGTCCTGGCCCGTCCTGGCCCTTTAACTGTGCTGGAAGCAGCCCAGTTCCCAGGGCTCCTACCCCATCAGGAGAGGGGAAGGGCCCAAAGCTGAATTCCTGGCTCCTGGCTCCTCAGCACCAACATGACCTCTCCCACTTTCTGTTTTAGACTATTTCGCTACCAGGCTCCCACACACACAAAGAGCTTCAAAGTCAGGAGTGCCCAGGGTCAAGTACAATGAGCAGACTCGGAGCTGAGGCCCGCAAAGCATGGAGACTTGGACATTGTTTTTAAACAGTGATCACATACCTCTGTTCAAAGCCGACACTGACTGAAGGTGAATCACATCACATTTCTGCAGGCATCAGAAGACACACCAGGGCACATCTACACTATCTGCTCCACGCTTGCTCTCATTTTTTCAGGGGGAGGATGTGTACTGAATCCTAGTGGGCCCTCCACAGCTATAGGTTGTGGCCTTAGAGTCAGCCAACCCAAGATCCACCACACTGGGGTGGGGTAGGGAAATACTATGTTGTTGATGATGTGTCCTGTGTATTTCAGCCTACAACAGTTGCATCTATATATTTTTTTTTTTTTTGGTTTTTTGAGACAGGGTTTCTCTGTGTAGCTTTGCGCCTTTCCTGGAACTCGCTTTGGAGACCAGGCTGGCCTCGACTCACAGAGATCCGCCTGGCTCTGCCTCCCGAGTGCTGGGATTAAAGGCATGCGCCACCACCGCCCGGCTGCATCTATATTAAATGTGTACTGATTTCCTTGTCATCGTTTCCTAAATGCTACAATATAGCAACTACATACATTGTAACCTAGAGATGAAGTAAAGCAGTTGAGAGGGTATGGTGCCTCATGTGCAAGTCCTACACCACTTTAAGAACTTGAGCATCATCAGATCTGGATACCCCTAAAAGCAGTTCTGAGGAGCAAACGGACTCGTGTGTGTGTGTGTGTGTGTGTGTGTGTGTGTGTATGTGTGTGTGTATGTGTGTGTGTGTGTGTGTGTGTATGTGTGTGTATGTGTGTGTGTGTGTGTGTGTGTGTGTGTGTGTGTGTGTGTGTGTGTGTGTGCTGTCAGGTTATCTTCCTCAATTGCTCTCCACCTTGTATTTTTGGAAATTAGAAATTAGTCTCACGGGGACTTTGAGCTTGTTGATTCAGCTACCCTGGCTTGCCAGCACACACCACCATATCTGGCTTCTTACATGGGTGCTAGGGTTATGAACACAGGTCCTCATGCTTCCATGGCAACCATCTCCCCAACCTACTCCTCTGTTTTCTTATTTGAGGTTTCTGTCTTTCTTTTTAAGTAAATATGATTCTCAACTTTGGGTCACATTAGAATCACCTGAAGACCTTTGAAAACTGCAGTGCCTAAACCACACTCTAGACATTGAAATCCGGACTGTCAGTTGCCCTTCCTTCCCATGTCCTACAAATACATGGTTCCATATACAGCTGAGACTAAGAACCTGCATCTAGGTCAGACATCAACAAGGAAGAAGCAGAGCTCTTAGGCACAGAGGAAAGATAACTCCTGAAGGGGAACTATAAATTATCAGTCTGCTTTCTTTCCCTTAATTTTTTTTTTCTTTTCAGACCTTCCCTGACCACAGCTCTCAAGATTTCCCAGCAAGCTCTAAACATGTTGTTTTCTGGACAATAGTTCACAGCACCCTCCTAACTCCTGTGCCATAAAGTCACCTAAGGAAGCTGTAACCAGACTGAAAAACCAAAGGCAGGAAGATTCATCGCCACAACCATTTTAGATGGGATCGCTCCCATCTAAAATGAAGTCTGTACATCTCAGCCAGGCCAGTTAGGATCCAAGAGTGATGCAACTTCAGGAAGCTTCTGCACGATGTTCCAAGTGTAATCCACAGATAGTAGGTCAGTCACATTTGGCCCTGAACCCACTCACCAGCTGGGAGAGCAATAGGAACCAGGATCCTTGACTGCATGGGGGGAGGTCAGCCAATGGGCTCACGCACAGTGATACAGGATGCTCTTAGGAGAGTCATAAATATATAAACACTCAAGGATGGGAGCCTTTTCAAGGCACCCTGTCGGACTTGGCCTTGAATCTTGGACACTTGTAGGGGTCTTACTGCTTATACAATGCCAAAGAGATTCCCATGCAAGGCACAGCAACTTTACCAACACTTTATAGCAATTTTCAGAAAGGTTTTATTCCTCTGGGAGGGGACCCTCACTTACTCCCACACCCCTTTGTCTTTGCTTGGGAAAGCCATGGCGATCTAGTAGAAGGGGTTGGAAAGAACTGGGAGAAAGGTCTGGAAGTTTTTATAGTATTAAATACTGGGAGATATTTCAGCCATCCTTAAGCTCCCTCAAGACAATTGAAAGTTAGCCCAGAGCCTAAAAATACAAGCTACTTTGGGGAGGAGGTGCAATGGATAACAGTGAGGCTGTGGACATGGAAAACATATTTCTCCTACCACGACAGCTTTCTAAGCCTTTCAAATTAGAGACAACACTTTTGGATTCTGAAGACAATAATGAGCAATTCTACCTATGTGGGAAAGAGGGCTCAAAATTGGAAATTTTGAAATATGAAAGCATTTAAATTTAAAAAAAAAGTCAGATACCATCAGAATTTTTTGACCAATTTTACAAAAGTTCCAAGAGCCCAGATAAATCTTGTTTTCCCTATTTAACTTTATCATTTAAACCATTATACCTATTTATTCTGTGACTATTCAGTCTTACCTTAAAAATATGGGGGGGGGGGGTGTGCTAGAACTCAAACCCAGGGTTTTACACATGCCAGGCAAGGGTTTTAACACTGCTACACCCTAAAACCTTACCAAAAAATGTAAAGGCCCCAGTGTCTGACAAGCAAGAGTAACCTTGTTCTAGCTAGGTTCCTGGTTTACCAGCCGTGGCACTTAGCAAAAATTTTGCAGACAAGAATTTGCATTCATTGAGTTCCCAGAGCGGGACTCATCTGCCTCTCCTGAGAACAGAGAATGTAACATGCCTGGGGTTAGAAGATCCCACCTTCTTCCCAGAAAAATTAGCAGATATTAGCAGCATGACCTCAGTGAGATCTGAAGTCATTTCTCCCGAGAGTCAACCGAAGCTGGGTGGTTGGATTCTCCTTTGCAACCCAGGTAATCCTCAACTTATCGATCTCTAGTGCATACATCTGTTTCCAAAATATAAACACTGACCTGAAACCAAGTTCTCTTCAGTTAGCAGGAAGGCCCTAACTGAGCCTGGTGGAGGATAAGATTTTTCAGCCCCCAGGAGAGAAAGATAAACTAAGCAGATTTTATCCTGCCACGGGCCAATTCAGAAACTATTTACACAAAAACCTGCAGATCAACCCTAGGCCAACAGACGCCCACCTGTTGCCTGTTAACTAACTTGAACCAGTTTGATGCTTGGGCAAAGTAGCTTACAACCTGGATCCTCCATTTGGGGCCAACATCTGCTTCAACTTCACAATCCCCCGGGGAGCTGAAGGAAGACACCCAAGGCCTCAATTTCCCCGGAGAGGTTCCCTCCTTAAGGGCGGAGGCCCAGGGTGGAGGCAGGAACAGCACTTTTACCAGGAGAGGGGCTGTGGCTGCCAGTGTTTGAGACTGCATGAGGGCAATCTCAACCCTTCCCGAACAAAACTGACTAGATTCCACCAGAACTTAGATAAGACCACCAGGTTAGACTTGGGAGAGAGGCTCCAGTGAGAGGTCAAGGAAAGAAACCGAAGTTTGCTGATTTCCTCTGGCGCCCCTCCCCCGCCCCACTGATCTTAATGCCTAGACCCATTTACAGGTGAGTCTGGCGGATACCTCACTCGTCACTAATGATTCTGATGAGAAAACGCAAAAGGAAAGTCAAAAGACGTTACTTGTTTAGGAAAACGTCCTGTCCGCACAGGTGCCCTAATGTAATTTCCATAAATAAACGATAAAGGGCGAGATTCCTTGGAAATCTGAGCGTTCGCCTTATTACCCTCCTAGGGGAAAACAAATATAGAAGCCGAATTTCCTTTCGCAGGTTTAGCCTCAACACCCCCCCCCGGGGGGGGGGATCAGTGCAAGAGGCTTTTCCCAGAGGAAGGCATGTGGGGGCGCACCGAAATATCCGCTTCAGGGACAGCACCTTGAACCCCCTTTCAAAGGATCTACTATCCAAGGCTTCTGGACTCCAGCCCCGGGGCTCCAAAACCCTTCGGGCATATCCGGGCCGGCCCGCCCACTAGGGTTTGGCCAAGATCCCTGGCCAGAGCCAAATTCAAGTTCGCTCAGCTGCCAGGACGCCTACAGGCGCTCCACCTGCTGGGCAGCCCCCTGGGCTCCTAACCCACACTTCACGCAGCTTGGGGGTGCAGGGTCCGCAAGGGGCTCGGAGAGGCACGGTTACCAAAGTGGTGGAGACCTAGCCAAGAACAGAACAGCAGGCCACCCCACCACATCAGGAGCTTTCCTTACCACCCGACAAAGCTTATCCAGGAATCTGCAAGAAGCCCCCTCAGCAAGGACCCGACAACTCGCCCTTCTGCCCCCAGCAGCCCCTCATTGTTTAGACCTTATTTGGGCCCCCTCTACTGTAGACATCTTTTTTCTCGAGGCAAACTAGGGGGATGACGGGATGACTCCGGACACATCCTCGATTCTCCAACAGGTGAGAAGCCTCACCTTGACCTCCAGGTAGAGACCCTAGGCGCCTAGGAAGATCAAAGGGCGCGCGGACCGTGTTCTAAGCCTAGGAGCCCACTGCCCGGCCCGCGGAGCCTCGGTCATCCCCTCTTGGGCTGCGGTCCTTTCAGCGTAGACAGCCCATTCTGGTCACCTGAGTCCAGGCGACAAGCCCCCGCCCTCTTTCCCCCGAACAAGGAGGTGCGCCCGGCGCCCTCACCTTTGTAGCGCTCCATCCCGGCCGCGGCGTGCGCTCTCGGTGCTGCGATCGGCTCCGCGCGGCGCTCTCGGCGCTGGGTTCCGAGCCCCGGCTGCGCGCTGGCCCCTCCCAGTGAGGTCACGCTTGCCGCCCGACCTCCTGGAGTGGCCGCCGCGCCCCCAGCCCTCCGATCCGGTCTCCACCCGGGCGAGTCCCCCTCGACAGCGCCAGGGATCTCCGCAGCCGGTCCGGACAGTTGGCGCTCGCGTCCTCGCGCACCCCGCACTGGGCTCCCCGCCCCGGCGGTAGATCACTTCCTCCAAGTTGGCCTGAGGGCGGTGGCGCGAAGGAGAGAGACTGGGACGTCCTCAAAGTTTGGAGGAGGCTCCGGGAGCAGAGAGCTCCCGTAGGTCTCCACCGAGATCTGTTTTCTCAAGTGCAGGGACTGCGAACCCAATGCCGGGAGGAGGAGACTGAGGGCCAGCGAGGAGGTGGAGACGGACGTAGAGCGCCTCCTGCTTGACCCCTCGAGCCAGTGCGCTCATGTCCAGCTCCCTCCAGGATGCGCCACTTGAGCACAGAAGCGGAGCCCTCACCGGCGCCCGATCTCGGTACTCCTGGCCTGCCACCTGTGGATCGTGCATACCTTGGGGCACAGGAAAACGTCTACCTGCAGCCTGCTCCCTGCTCCCAGGTTTTGAGGGCGTCTGTAGCCGAGGCTTTCCTTGGGAGGACAAGAGTGTTTGGAGCCTCCTCAACAAGCTTGGACTTCCTGAAAAGATGGCACCTGTCCTGAGGTACATGAGTCTGATTCTCGACTCTGCATCGCCTCCACCGAGGAGCCATTTGCATCCAGTCCTTCCACACTCCTAAATCCTCCCAAAAGATCCACCCTTTCCTTTAAACGTTTGGGTTTTCGCTTTTTAAAACGTGCTATGTGCCGGATGCTTGGTTTTTTGACAAATTTCCCAACTTCCTGGAAGAAACACTTTGGGGAAGGTTTGTTGTTTTCTGAGCAACTTCTTCATGCTTCCTTGGAGCGGCAAACCTCTTGTCGCAGCCATCTGCACAAATAATTTTTCCTAGTTAAAGCAGCAGCTCACATGGGCAGAGCCCACCTCGCCAGCCTGGAGCCTTGCTCAGGGCTGCAAAGCCTCAGCCTTTCAGTTTGCCCACTCACCCTGTGATAACAGGTCACTGTCTCCCTCCTGGAGGAGAAGAAACAAGTTTTAAGGAGATGGGGGGAACTAGCCCGAAGTCACATGGCTTGCAAAACACTACAAAGGGAGGAACACCAGGGCTGCCTACTTCCAAGTTTCATGTGTGTAGGTCCAAGACCTGCACATGCCACATGCACATGAACACACACACACACACACACACACACACACACACACACACGGAGTTGGTGGTAAGAATGGTGTCCCAGGGAATCTGGGCAGGAAATGGTGTTCAGCTGGCCTGCACAGTGGGCCTTGAACAGGGTCAAGCGAAGGATGTCCGGGGGCCCTTGGTATTCTCCTGCCCTTCTCACACTTGCAAACAGCCCAGCATGGCACACACACTGTTCTATGGTGGCTGGAGACCGTTCTCAGGGGAGCCCTGGGTTTTCTTTGAAGCCTCAAGTCTGTGGTCACTGGTCACTTTTAGCCAGACCTCTGCCCTGCCTGCTGAAATCAGGTGGGCAGGTCCAGACTCAAATCAGCGGGGCCTATTTAGCTAACCTCTTCACGAGAGGATGAAGACCTGGCGTGGGCTGATATTCCTAGGGTTAAAGGGTCTCCTCTCTACAAATGAGGGCAGGAAGAAGTGAGAAGACTTGCCCAGAGTCTTTCAGACCTAGGACACAAACCAAGCAAAACCCAGGTTTCCTGATTCCAAATCCTGTCCCCCTCATTCTCTTTAGTTCAGGCTTTCCTGTGACATTAACTTGACAGTGTTGTCCCCAGTAAATCCTGATACTGTCTCTTTCTGCCTTTCAAGAAAGCATGTTTCTGCTTCCAGGACAGCAAAGCTCCCTCATCCTTAAGCCCGGCTCATCTCTAAACTGGTTACCTCTTCCCCAAATCCTCTACACACACAAACACACACACACACACACACACACACACACACACACACACACACACACACACACAGAGTTGGAAATGTAGTTCAAGTTCATCTAAAACTGTAATTCACAACCGTGTTCCAGAACAAAACTGAAATGGCAGGAATCCTCAGCAGGAATTTCAGGCAGCCCCTCCTTGTGCTCACCTGGGCACAATTTAATCTCCACCCTTGGCACTTCCACAAAGAGAAAGTCGCTGAGTTTCTGTCAGACACCTGAAACCAAGAACAGCCTGAATGCCATATCAAGCACCACTGGCATTCGGTGTGCTAACCAAGCCAGCTGTGGAGGGTAGCATACTCTCCATGGACACACCAGAAAAGAAAAAAACAAAAAACAAAAACAAAGCCAATACAGGTGCTGAGTGGGACAGAGTCTCACCACAAGAATTCATCATACTACTCAGAATGGCCTGATGTTTCAAAACTATGAATTATATATTTCTAGAATTATTCATGTAATATTTTTAGATCCCAATGGACCAGAGAAAAATAAAACTGTTAAAAATGAAACCACAAGTGAGCGAATACTGTGGTAAGTCCTAAGCCATATTAGCAGCAGAGACGTGTTGTTGTCTTGTGTTTGAGGCCGAGTCTCAAGGAACCAGGCTGGCCTTGTACTTATCATGTAGCCAAGGATGGCCTTAACTCCTGGTTCTCTTGCCTCTGCCTCCCAAGTGCTACGCCACCATACACAGCCAGGAGTATTTTTTTCAAACCACAGAGGGGCTTCTCCAGCTGAGGGACCCAAGAGGATGTGTCCAGTGGAAGGTATTGCTTTACAAACCTTATCCTCTGTATGTGCACAAAAACCCCAGAGGCACACATTACTTTCTCTCTATTTTCAATGTAGACGTTAGTAATTTGCCACGGTCAGAGGCTGCGGCATAGCCATGACTTGTCACTGTCCTTGTTCTTAACTTCATCTCTACTCATCCTCTCACAGTAGCTCAGAAAGCCACCCCTCTTGGGGCTGGAGAGATGGCTCAGCAATTAAGAGCACTGACCGCCCCTTCAGAGTGCCAGGTTCAATTCCCAGCACCCACATGGCAGCTTGCAACCATCTGTAACTCCAACTCTAGGGGATCTGACGCCCTCTTCTGGCTTCTGCAGGCACTGCATGCACATGGTGCGCAGATAGATATACATGTAGGCAAAGCAACCGTACACAAACTTAAAAGGATTAAAATGAAAAATTTAAAATCCCTCCCTTTCTGAGGAGTCCCTGCTTCTCTGTGCTCACCCTCTGCTCAGCCCAGTCCTCCTCTATGGTCCTTTCAAGAAGGCTGACCTGCTCACTATACACCCTCCCACATTTTAGAAAGCTATTCTACCCTTTTATTTATGTGTATGTGTGTGTTCATGTCCACTGGAGGCCAGAGGAAGGGTTCAGATCCCCTGAAGCTGGAGTTACAGGCTGTTGTGAGCCCCCTGGCACAGTGCTGGGGGTCTGCAGGAGCAGTAGGCACTTTTAAGCACTGAGCCATGTCTCTGGGCCACTCCCCCCACCCCCCACTCCACCTCACCCCACCCCCGGCTGCTGTGTTCAACATGGCTCCCACCACATACTCCAATCACGCTATTGGATGAAAATGCTAGTTTGACAAACACCCAAGGAAACGATTAAAAGGAGGAAAGACTTCTTTGACTGGTGGTTTTGGGGATGACAGTCCATGTGGCTGGCTCCACTGTGTCAGTGAAGCATCGTGCGAGCTGGAGGGTGCGAGCTGGAGGGTGCGCTGGGGTAGAGACACTGACCTTGTTGCACCTGGGAAGCAGAGAGAGACAAGGAAGGGGACCAGGACAAGGTGTGTATATCAGTGCCCTTGGACCCATTTCCTCCAAGGAGGCCCCCCTCTTCCTTTCCACCACCTCCCAGGAACGCCATCGTGTTATGACCCGGAAAGAGGGTGCTAATCCACTGATTAAGTCAGAGCCTTCATGATCCAGTCACTTGTCAGACTGGCTGTACCAGCGGAGACCAGGCCCTCAGCACACGAGTGCTGGATGTGGGGTGGCAGTTCATATACAAACAGGAACAATGAATTAATGAATGGTTATTTAGGGTTTTTTTTTTTCCCGATAAAAGAAAAAAATGAAACCCACAGAATGTCTTTGCTGGTTCAATTCAGTGAGACAGGAAGGTACGAGGTCTGGTGGGACCCTGGGTGGGATGGGTAGAGGCTTTTTGGATGTGACCTTTGAACCAAGACTTAGAAGAACAAATGGATTTTTTAATTGTTTTCACTAGACTTGGGAGATGGATCAGTGACTGAGACAGTTACTGCTCAAATGTGAGGTCATGAGCTCAGATCCTCAGAACCCGTGTAAATGAGGCACAGGGGCACACATCTGAAATCACCATGCTTCTACCACCAGAGGGACAATGTGAGAGTCCCCAGAAGCTGGAGGGCCAGACGCTGTGGCACAAGAAGAGGCAAACAACAGAGACCCTCTCTCCAGCAAGGTGGCAGGCTGGACTGACAGGCAAGGCTATCCTCTGAGCTCCATGCACACTAACCCACAACCCACACGTGCCATCCCTTCTTCAAGACTCTGCCATTAATAAGACATAACATGAATGTCTCTTGAATCTGGCTGGTTGGTATGGCGGCATTCTTTATGCTCCACTGTGAGGAACACTGGCCGGGGTCCACATCTTACAACGTTACATTTTAAGAAACCGAGGCCTGGGTTGGATGTTAGAAGTGTGCAACAGACACATAGCAGATGAAACCTCTGAGCCAGGATGTCTAAAGCACTCTAAGATAAACAAATAAATATTTGATTCACAGAAAACAAGCAAAGCCTGAGAGGAAGAAAGGGGGAGAGGGGGGAGGAGCTGGAGGACGGACTCCCAGCATCCTGTGAGTTTGGGGACTTCATGAAAAAAGAAAGATCAATTCAGGGCAAGCCTGTTGGCCTCCTGGTGATGCCGCCTCCACCTTTCCTTGACTGACAGAGCTGAGGATCGCAGACCAAGGGAACTTGAGTGAGTGTGGGGACTTCCGGTTCTACCTCTAAAAACCTTCAGTTCAGAAAACGACATCTGCTCTATGACGACTTCATTTTTGTAAATGTAGCATTTGGTGTTTACTAATTTCCTTATGATAGCTGCATGAAGTAAACAAAACCACAGACCTAGGCTGTGCAGGATCCAAGAGCTACTGATGTCGGTTTGGGGAGCAGTAGTTGGAGGGCACCTCTATTCCCACCTCACACCAAGAATGAGTGAATTTGCTCTGGTTACAATGTGGGTCCAGGGCTCACAGCCCAGAGCTGAGTGCCTTGCCTCACCATCACTCCCAAGCTGGAGCCATGCAGAATGGCAAGGTTTCCTGTAGTGGGTAGCTGTTCTGTCTGTGACCTTGAAGCACTGCCCCTAGTGATGCAGCAGGTAACTGCTCTACCTGCCTATGACTTTGGAGTACATGCCCCTGGGGTGTGGCCTTGCAGCGACCCTTAAGACCTGAGATGCACGTTGGCACTCTCTCTTCACTCCCTGGTGAGACTTGGATGCTGGGACAGTCTCAGGTGCAGAAGAACAGCGTGGGACCTTCCTCACATTTTCCAGGACTCTGCGACAATTCCTCTGTTCTGTCTTGTGAATTTTCCTTTCTTAATAAATCCCTTTGTCCTTTAAGCAGACTCCGTGGATTTCTCGTTATGGTTTCCTATCCTGACTCCATGCACACAGCTGCACCCTCCTCCATCAACTCTCTGGGTACCAGGTGGGCCTCACCCATCTGTTCATACTCTGCTAAGAATGCTTTTGTGAATTATTCTAAACTTTGGATTCTGAGATCCCAAAAGAGATCAAAACTGACCACCATCCAGCACACAGCTACTCCACTTAGTCAACAGGAGTCTCTGTTGGGCCTTCTCTCCAGCACCTTGGGCTGAGGAGTGGGGAGGACAAATTCTTCAGGACTCAGCCACCCAAACCAGAAGTTCTCCAACTCCATGGACAGGGCCTCTGTGTGTGTGTGTGTCCGTTTTGTTGTTGCCAGCACTTGCCCCACCCACCTTAGGCTCCTGATTTCCCATTCTCTGCTGTGATTTCCACACTGGGAGAAATTTCAGAGCTGTTTGGAAACTTGAGACCAATGACAGATCCAACCATGAAATACGACTTTAAGGGTGTAAGAGCCCAGAAACTATGTAGTGCCTGTTCAAGGATTCCGCACGGATTTACTTCTTCTATATGGCTGCCACTGTGGCTACTCTCCTCCTCCTGCTCCTCCTCCTGCTCCTCCTGCTCCTCCTCCTGCTCCTCCTCCTGCTCCTCCTCCTCCTCCTCCTCCTGCTCCTCCTCCTGCTGCTCCTCCTGCTCCTCCTCCTGCTGCTCCTCCTCCTCTTCCTCCTGCTCCTCCTCTTCCTCCTGCTCCTCCTGCTCCTTCTCCTCCTGCTCCTCCTCCTCTTCCTCCTGCTCCTCCTGCTGCTCCTCCTGCTGCTCCTCCTGCTGCTCCTGCTGCTCCTGGTGCTCCTGCTGCTCCTCCCTGTGGTTACTAAGACTCTCTTTTCCCATACAAATCTCTGGCAGAAAAGCAGGCAGATCATTCCCCGAAGCCACGGGTTACTAGGAGTCTCCAGAGGACCAGAGAAAAGTCCTTCCTTCATGTCAGGAAGCTTCCTTATTGGCTGAGCACTGCCTTCCTGAGCTGGCGGAGCCCCAGAGCTCTGACCCTTCCAGACTCTGCCCACAGCCTTTTCTTTCCCTCAAAGCTTCCCAGCACTTCTGAAGAGATTGAAGATGGAGAGGCCTTGGTCCTCTGACAGGCTCACTCAAGATTCATTTCTCATTTAATGGCAGAAAGTAAGGCCGTCATTTTAGGTCTACTCCTCCAAGCAGGCCATGGAGCCATGGGAACAGAAACTCATAGAGGCTCTGGCAGTCGGGTTTACAGGTCTGTTGTTGGCTCACAGTTTTGCCACAAGCCTGCAGCCCTCACACTGACTCATCCACTTCTCCCCAGCAGGGGCTTCCCTCAGTGCCTGCTGCCAGCCCAGTGTGGCACACCCAGGCCTCTTGGGGATGCCTGCATACCAAGCCAGGCCAGTACAGCTCAGTTCCTTTAGCATGGCGAAGCTTCCAAGTATCTCACTGTGGGATTTCAGAACACCACTCTCCTAGAACACAGGCCTGGACCTGGCTCCTGCTTCTCCTAGCTCCTGGGTAAACTCTTTTTAGACCCCCATTTCCCGTGCGTAGATTCATGAATGAGGTGGAATTTCAAGTCAGCTGTCCCCTAAAGTCATTGATGGGCTGAGAAATGGAATTTGGGAAGACTCTACTTTACCAACTGGCCCAAATCTTTATATATATATATATATATATATATATATATATATATATATATATATATATATATATGCTATTAGAATAAAAAGAAGTGATGGGCCAGTATGAAACCTTCTTGCCGTGGAGCCCCCTTGGTTGGAGCAGAGAGGAGTCGGGTGGAGGGGACTGGGGGTGCAGGGTAAGCGTCCTTGCAGTCCTGCACTAAGACGATTCTCTCGAAGGCCTATGTACTGCTCACTGCTCACCACTGCCTGCCCTTATACTCTCAGTATGTGTCCTTTGCAAAAGTGCAAGTTAGCTCACACCCTCATGTCCAAGGTGGGAAAGAGCTTCCAGAGGCACATGAGCAGCAACGGCTGAACCAAGGCTGGGCTCCGCACCAGTGATTACCAGGGTCCTAACTCTCCTTCAAGACTGGGAAAGATGCCATATCTGGCCAAGTCCATGACTCCTGATCTGCTTAGAGGCAGCCATTCTAGAGTTCCCAGTACCAGGCTCTACACTGTGACCACAGCCCACCTCATAGCAAGCACACACAGGTCATTTGTAGAGTAAGAGAATAAGCAGGTGAGCTTCTTCACAAAGCAATTGTGTCTCCAAGAGAACAGAAACTGAATCTTGTGCTGGGCATGGTGTTGCATGCTGGTAATCCCAGCACTCGGGAGGCTGAGGCAGGAGGATCTTGATTTCAAGGCCAGCTTGGGCTACAGAGTGACATCCTGTTTTTAAAAATAATGGATCGTGTCGTGAGGAAAGGTAATAAAGTATTACAGTATATGGATACATACATATTTATCTAACTAGAGTATCTTTAAGTTATTTACAACGTATATATGGCATTAAAATTTCGTGGAGGCATAATTAGCATCAGATATGTAAAGTGACTCCTGAGAGGAAACAGTGACAGACAAAACACTGAGAAACATTGGAACACAGACTCAGAGTTTAGTTTAAACTCTTCCTTCTGTCTCTCTAGCTGGGCGACCTTGAGTGACCCAGCTCCTGGTTCTCTGTAGTAACTACATGGTGAATCCATGGAAAGTCCTGGCTCCCCAGTTCACCCCAGTTCACCGAAGATGTTAGAGGCCTTAATTCTGAGATTGCTCAAGGAAGTAAGTGTCCCACCTAGGTGAGGACACACTGAGAACTAACAGCTCTGAGGTGGTTGGAATAGGAACAGCCCCCAGAGGCTCGTGTAGCTGAATGCTCGCTTATCAGGGAGTGCATGGGATTAGGGACAGGGATTAGGAAGTATGGCCTTGTTGGAGTAGGTGTGACTTTGTTGGAGAAAGTGTGTCACTGGGGTGGGTGTTGAGGTTTCAAAAGTTCAAGCCAGGCCCAGTGCCTCTCTCTTCCTGCTGCCTGCTGATCTGGATGCTGATCTGGATGTAGAACTCACAGCTCCTTCTCCAGTACTGTGTCTGTGTCTCTGTACCACCATGCTCCCTGTCTTGACAATTATGAAACAAGCCCCAGTTAAATGTTTTCCTTTATCAGAGCTGCCGTGGTCCTGGTGGCTCTTCACAGCCACAGACCACAGACCACAGACTAAGACAACTTCTTAGGTGGTGAAACCCAGGTTCCTGGTTCTCTCACCTACAAGCATCTTGCCAGCAAGGACCCTGGTGAATACAGTGTATTGGATTCATCAGTCCCTTATTTGGTCACTGAGCTGCCACTGAACCACCTCTCAGCTGTCACCCTCTGCCCCCAGCTAAGTGTAGTGCCAGGAACTTTGTTGGATAATAAGTTGCCTGGAGCCCTCCAAGGAATTTGCAGCCTATGGGGGTTGGAGGGTGGGGCCTAGGAAACAGAGACCTACCAAGCCAGAACTTCTCAACCTTAGCATGCACACGCACACTCTGGGGATCATCTGGGAACCACGCTGGAGTGCAGACCCTAGTTCAGCAAGTCTGGGATTGGACAGAGATTTTGCATTTTTGACAAGTTCCCAAGGGTGTGAGCCAGTATGACTGATCTGCTATTTAGGGAGCCAAGTTGTGTATAAACTGCCCTTTTCCCTAGTTAGCCAAAGAGGAAATGCTCCATTCTCCCCCTGCTGATGGCTGCACATTACTTTGTCATCTTACAGGGCCCACGCTAGAATGTGTATAAGGTTCATGCTAGAAAATTCTAGAACAAAGTCTTTAAGGATTGTAACCTGGAGTTACACCAATCTGTGAGTTTCTGTGACACTGCATTACCAAGAACTTATTCAGGTATGTTTGTTTTTCTCCCATGAGCAGGGAGGGGTGAGCAGAGAGGAATCGAAGAGCAGCTTCCTAACTTCCTGTTGGACACAGCCTCAGGCAGCCACACTTGCTTCTGGCAGAGACATCCAGGAGAATATAAATGGGATCTTCCACAGAGGAGCCCCTGGCAGCGAGGGATATTTGACACCAGACGCTACAACTAGGCAGTGTGGGTTCCCGTTCCGTCACTCAAATCAAGCCTTCTGTGTCACTCAAGTAATGTTTGTGGATGATCCAGAAGGGTTCAGGGTGTGGGTTAAAGCCAAGAAGCAGGTCTCAAATAGTAAGAAATGGCAACTTTCCCACTACTGCATTTGTGTGAGCAAAGAAACAACAAAGAGCCTGTCGTTCAGACAGTTCAGGGAATGCAGCCACAGGCACACTCAACGTGTGCAGTTGTTCTCTGAGTGGCCCCATGGAATCCAGGCCGGTCTCACTCAACTCCATTGCCTCATTCAAACAGCCAGGGACACTAACGTGGTGGGCACGTTAGAATCTGTGGTCTAGGGTGCTCTCGAAACATCTCAGTTGGTAAAGTCCTCATCACCCAAGCACACCGGCCCGAGTTTGGAGCTCCAGAATACGTGAGAAAGTTGAGGATAGCAGCACACACCTGGAATCCCAGCACTGCGAAGGCAGGGACTTCCTTTCTTCTGGCTGGCCAGTCTAGCCAAATCGGGGAACTTCAGGTTCAGTGGGAGACCCTCTCTCAAAAGGCAAGATGGTGAGACAAGGACCAGTGGCATGGCTCAGTGGTTAGAAGCACCTACTGCACTTGCAGAGGACCAAGGTTTGGTTCCCACCTGATGCCTCACAACCATCTTTAACTCCAGTTTCAGAGGATCCAACCCCCTCTGCAGGCACCAAGCACACATGGTGCCCTTACATACATGCAAGCAAAACACTCATACACACAAAATAAAAGTAAATAAATCTGTAAAAGTAAATAATAAAATAACACGGAGAGCAATTGGGAAAGACACTTTGGCCTCTCCTCCCACTCATGCTTACACTTATGTGTGCACACCACTCCAACAGGGGGAATCTGAGGTTTAGCGGACAGGTGGGACTCCTCCCAGGTGTGATGTAAAGGTAAGATAATTCAGGGAAGCCAGAAGAAAGGTTTTCCCAAGCAGAGTTCAGGTCTGGATTCAGGTAAGGCCTCAGATGGTAAAGGCAGAACATCTGGGTTAGAAATAACAGGCCCATCATTCATGATGCATGTAACACAGGGCACACGTCCTCCTTAATGAAACAATCAAAATGTGACAAGTTGCAGTACCAATCTCCTTGACATGTTATAAAGATCCCACAGGTTTTGGCATAGCATGGCAAATTGGCGTGTGCTGTTGGAACTCATTCAGAGCAAACTCTGAGAACAAGAGGTAGCCCCTGATCTCAGGCCTGACCATGTTTATCACAAGTGTCCTCCCATGTCCTGGGTCAGGCTGCCCCCTGACACTGTGACAAGGAGAAAGGAGAACATCAAACCCTTGAGAAGCCCCAGAAGGTAAACCATTCCCATCTGAAGTTACTGTGGTTTATGCCACAGTATAAAAATGCCTCACATAGTTCATTCCCCATACAGAACACTCTTAAATGGCAATGGGCATTTAGTAGGGCTCAGTCATGGACAGGGTGTACTGAGCAAGCACAAGGGAAGAGCTAAGAGCTTAGAGAGAGTTGTTTGTGCTCACAGCGCTGAACTTGATGCTCTTAGCCTTGGCCATGAATGTACACCCCACGTATTCAGTCTTCCTGGCCACCTCCCGCCCAGAAAGAAGCAAGCACAGACACCAGAGCCTCTTCTACTAGAGTCCTGGAAGCTGAAGGCCGTGGTTCTCAGATGCCCCCTCTGCCGGCTGCCCGGGACTTGACTTTTCTCCAGTACCATTACATCTTCCCCACCACAGAAACTGTTCCCATTGCAATGAAAACAAGAGTTTATGTATTTCAAACTAATTGTCATTGTCACCAGACCAATGTTACATTGTGATGGATGCCATCTTTTTGATAGGCTAGACTTTGTATAACCACTCCCCTACCAAGGGGTGTTTGGGCAATGTCTAGTTTTCAGCAATGTACATAGAACAACCAAGAATACCATTGTATGGATGACTTTTCTTCTTTATCATCAAAGCAACTTTATTGAGACTGATAGAATAATTTATCCACTAAGAATGTGTAATCCAACAACAGTTTTGTAGCTATCATGTCACTAAATAAGAAGTATTATACATATCAGTAGTCATGTCACGCTCCCTGTTCCTGCCACCAGGCCTTAACCAACCTCTAACTCATCTTCTGACTGTAGATTTCCCTACCTTTGAGATGTCCTGTAAGTGGAATCACACAATATTTCAGAAGATCACTCCATTCCATCATCTTTCATGACTGGCTTCTTTCACTCAGCACAATGTTTTCAAGGTTCATCCATACTGTAGCACACTTCAGCACTTCACATTTTTATAATGCTAAATATGATTCTGTTGCATGGATATTCCCCCATTTCATTTTCATGTTGGAGGTATTTCCATGTTGGAGTAAGGAATACTATGACTGGGAGCATTCATGCACATGTTGAGTATAAATACGTTTCTGTTTCTAATGGGTCCTCTGTGTAGTTTTGTCCTCAATCTGCACTGCTTCCTGTGGTCTAACTCTTATTCATATTATATTGAACTCATGATCTCACCGCCCCAAATCTGTCCCTTCTCTAGTGCACACCAAAGGTCTCATCACCTTCCCTATTTCAGAAACACACAAGTATCCATTCTGCTTCTCTGTGTGCTGTAGCCAGATGCAGTCCGGTCACCACTTAAACAGAAACATTTCCCAGAGAAGGCATTGCTGACGGTCAAGAACCAATCCTTACACAACTACACCCCTGTTTGTACTTAGGAGATTACGTGTTCACCGTCTGTTCGTTCACTATTTTATCTCAAGTGCTGAGCACAGCGCCTAGTTTATAGAAAGGCGTGTAAACCTCTTAAGACTAGATAATTGGCTACATATAAGGATTCCATTATAATGTCTCCCGGCTCCAAGTTCAGTAGGCTTGGTGGTATAAGCTTTTTTATTTAAGCTGCTTTTCTTTTTTACTTCTTCTTCTTCTTTTTTTTTTTTTAATTTAGGCATCATTTACACACAGCCCAATTCATCCTTTGTGGTCCACAGTACTGTGAGTTTGGGAATATGTATATATTCATGTGATCACCACTATAAGATACAGAATAGGTCATCATCCCTGACACTTCCTTGTTCCTCTTTATAGTCAACCTCACCCTTTAACTCTAGCCCTCAACTAGGACAAGGGGTCTTCTGACTCCCTAGCTTTCCTTTTCCGTCATCAGTAAGATCATGCAGTGTGTAGCCTTTCTGATTTAGCCTTTTCTCCTTTGAGAGAATGCATTGGAGATACACGCATGATACTGCAATAGTTCATTCCTTCTTACTGCTGGGTTATATCTCATTTTACCAGTACAGAGAGTGAGAGGCTTAGGAGCACTCAGTCCCAAATGAGATGTCTTCATCAAACCTACCCTTCCTCTCAAGGGTTGGGAAATCTATACTTAAGAGAAGTTTTAAAAAATGTAAGATCCAGACAGGATGGAGGATATCAAGGAAATAGCATCTTCTAGACAAACAGAACTGATATACATACGAACCCATAGAGACTACAGCAGCACTCACAAGACCTGCACAGGCTCAAGCCGGATGGGGTAGGAGCACTGAGGAGGGGAAGTGGACTTGGGATCCCACCTCTAACCAAAAGCTACTTGCAATTAATACCCACAACAAAGGAATAATCCGTTTTCTCCAATGGAGTGTCACTGGGTATATCAACCATACTCCAGAGCAGGCTCCACACCCAGGAATAGTTGGCCAACACAAAATGAACTCCATGTACTTTTTGTGGACTTTTTGTTTTGTTTTGTTTGGCATATTTTGTCTAATTGGGTTTTTTTTTATTCTTGTTTTTGTGGTGTTTTGTTTTTTGAGAAAGATACCATAATGTTGAGGAAGATAGGCCTGTGGGCAGGATGTGAGATGAGTTTAGGGAGGGGAAACATGATCAAAGCAAATTGTATAATTTTTTTTAAATAAAAAAAGAAAGAAAATCCTATTGTATGGCTGAACCATAGTTACTTCCCAGTTGAAGAACATTTGGGATATTCTGGTTCTTGTGATTATAGAATTAATGTAAATGTACATGTACAAGTTTTGTGTGAACTAAGGTCTTAATTTTATTTGGACAGATATCTAGGATTACTGAGTCATGTGATAAGTGATGCTTAACTTCATAAGGAACAAAGATTCTTCCAAAGTGGCAGCATCATTTAATTCTTGCCAACAAGGCCATGTTCCAGTAGCTCTGGACTTGTTTATTGAGGATTCCTATTTTCCGAATACCGAGTGTCCTACCTTAGATGCCAAGTGGGAAAAGACATTTCTAGTTATTAAAAAAAAAAATCATTAAATGTGCAAGGTGACTCATCTCATTTCCTAGACCTTTGACCTCCTCCCACTGGCCCAGCCCCCAGAAAGCTATTCTACTGTGTAGTCTTCCACAGCAGTGTCTCTTTCTTATACTCCAGAAACTTCGGATGCAGAGGTGTATGGTTAACTGAAGTGCTTTCAAGATATACTTTTGAAACCTTGGAACGGCAGACAGAAAGAAGCAACAGACAGAGAAATGATCTGTGAGTCCTGAGCCTGGAAAGAAAATCCACACGGAACCAGAGTGCTGCTCACTACCGGCAGGACTGATTTCCCTCGAGTTTGCTTTTCTTCCCTGTTGCAGGGTATCCCTTTGTACCGACACTCCGAGACTGCCAATAAAGTTTAACCTTGAATCAGGGGCTGAGTTAGTGACTAGCTGACCAGGATTAGCCATAGAGGTTTTGGAGGACCTAGGATACATATAGATAGACACAGGAAGTAGTAGGGAGGGGCTTGGAAAGATTTGTGCACCTTTTTGGGTCAGGGAAAGAGAGAGAGAGGATCTTTTTGATCCACCGCTTGTGTGATCAAATTTGACTCCAGAGTTTTATTAATAATAAAAAAATAGATAAACTCTCCACTTCCCAACATGAGTTTTATGCCCTGTCCACAGACTTGCCATCTGGAGAAAAGGGAAGGAGGCTGTGGACTATAATGCCCTGTCTACCACCCAGCCTGGCAGCACAGCACAGTGAGTTCAGTCAGAACTCCAGAACTACCTGCAAAACCAGAGAGCTCTCTGCTGTGGATAGCGCTCTATACAAATAAAACTCTGATTGACCAGTAGCCAGGCAGGAAGTATAGGCGGGACAAGCAGAGAAGAGAATTCTGGGGACAGGAAGGCTGAGTCAGGAGACACTGCCAGCCGCCGCCATGAGTACCAACATGTAAGATACTGGTAAGCCACGAGCCATGTGGCAAGGTATAGATTTATAGAAATGGGTTAATTTAAGATAGAAGAACTAGATAACAAGAAGCCTGTCAGAGCCATACAGTTTGTAAGCAATATAAGTCTCTGTGTGTTTACTCGGTTGTGTCTGAGTGGCTGCAGGACTGGCGGGTGGGAGAGATTTGTTCTGACTGTGGGCCAGGTAGGACTGGAGAAAACTCCAGCTACAGCCCTCCACAAACTCCAGAGGGTCAGCAGAGAGAATTTTCTAAGCCTGTAGATTTACTCTTCAGGTTCAGAAAGCACACCTATCCCTAGCCAAGCTGAGACTATTCCTGACACACCATTTCAAACCAATACAGAGTGGCCCCAGGACTGGATCCCGAGCACCATTCAGCTGACCCACAACCTGACAAGTTGGGGTAACAGCAAAACAAGGACCCAAACAATTGCTTGTGAAAGAAAGACCAGGTAGATATCCACGTCAAAGTCACAGACAGAAAGAATTCAGAAGAAACGCATTCCTGAATTACTTTTAGAAATTGTGTGGGAAGGATTCCAGTGTCAGCAGAAAGAGTGTTTATTCTTTACAAGCTGAAGATCTAGGATTCTGGGAACACTCGGAGAAGGATGCCACAGGGTTGCCGGTGACTTAGGTGCTGCCTTGAGGTCCTGCTGATGTTACTGAGCAAACAGGGAGCCATGTCTAAAGGACAAAGTCACCTCATAACTTTTATCAAGGTCTCAAAGAACTCCAAAGTTTTGAGAGAACATTTCATCTCAACTGGAAGGAATCTGGTGTGTTTCCTTTTTGTGTTTAGATTAGAAAGATTGGGAAATGGACAGTATGCAGGTTTGAACTTAGACACTTTCTGGGGCCAGAAAGTCTCAGAATAAATGCCATGACCTTGGCACTTTGTATAACTTAAAAGTAACTAATTATAGAAAAGGGGGAAAGGTGGGATTTCCACTTTAAGTCTCAAACAAACATAGTCCCATTCTAGTGATGAAAATTGAAATAAATTTCATACTGAAAGGTCTCAGAATGGGGGTCCAAAAGGGACACTGGGGAGGATTGTTGGGGACATAGAGTTCATTAAGTACATCCCTGAAGCCCCTTGTTCAAGTTTTGAAAGCACCAATGCAAGGGTTCTTTTATCCGAATGGTGATAAAGTTCCCAGTTCCTGATAAAGGCAATGGCACAACATTGCCAGCCTCATTAGGTGTCCTGTGTGCCCAGCCCCACCTGAGTGCCCTGTGTGTCTCCACTCACCCAGTCCTCCTAGTAGCTCTAGTGTGATGACTCCTGGTCATCCTCAGTGTGGAGAGGATAAATGGAGGCACGGGTACTTGCCCAGGTAACACTGCTTGCTGGTGGCTCCAGTCATGAAGCAGCCAGCACTTGGGACTTCTAACAAGCTGCAGGAAGTAGTGGGTTCGCAGAGCCCTTTGCCCAGGGATGTGGGTACCAATGGCGGACACTGCATCAACACCTGCCCAGAGTTCTAACCTAGGCCAGACCCAGTCTCCATCCTGAAGAGCTAGAAAATCCCCTGATGGTGGAGACGACCTGCTGCCTACTGGAATGGCCAGCCTACTTCTGCCCATGGGCACTCAGTCACCAAGGTAGGCTGTGTTGGCCTCAGTCCTTCAGTGCTGAAACTTGGCAATGAAGGTGGGTGGGTCGCGAAGCCCAACCAAGCAAGTAGTAAATGCTGAATTTTCTAGAGTAGAGAAACCAGATCCTGACCTGCCTCTCTCGAGCGAAGTAGAAGGAGAGAAGTAAACCTAGTCTCTTCACACACAGTCTCTCTTCACACAGGGACTTCATGGTGGCTGCTTGGTGCCCTTGGCCCACTAGAGGACTCTAGCCCAGACTTTCCTAGCTTCACCTTCCCGCCAGTCAGCATGTGATATTCGTCCCCTAAGACTTCAGTACCAAAGAGCCATAAAGTATGTGGCTACAACAACAAAAATTTACTCTCCCATAGTTCTAGAGAGCAGATGTCCAAACTGATGGCATGGGCAGGGAGCTGTCTTGACCTGTATGTACCAGCTTCTGGTAGCTCTTGGTGATCCTTGGTTTAGGGAATCTCTAATCTCTACCTGATGTCACATGTCCTCTCTGAGGCCACCTCTGTGGTTTCTTGTCTCTTTTAAGACATTCATAGGGCCACCTAACCTGGACTGATCTCATCTCCTTCTTTCCATAATGACATCTACAGGAGGCCAAATAAGGCACAGAGGCCATGTGGACTCATCTCATGAGAGACGTTATTCCAACCTGCTGCTGATGCTTTGCTATGGGAAATTTCAACAATAAAAACAACCATTGTCACATGAAGAAGGGTTTGTTACCAACAGTTCTTACTCCTGCTCTGGATAGTTACTGGTGAGTGACAGTTATTAACTCCCTAGAGGGCTATGTACCCTACTCTGTGGCAAGTAACAGAGCAGTCAAAGGCAGTGCATTGGCCTCAGAAGGGATTTCTAGGCTGGGCTTTCAGCATTCAGGGTCTCAGGGATGGGAGCAGAGGAGTTGCTGTATAGCTGGTTGCTTTTCCTTCAAGAAGCCAGGCCCTAACTGATTCTCTCACCTCCTGCGTCTCCATTTCAAATGGAGCCAATGCCCCTGCAGATGAATTGACACAGGAGCACATACTGATGGACTCTCCTGGGGTATCCAGAGGACTAGAGCCTGCCTATGCTGAAGGCAGATCCAGGCCTCTGGGGATCTAACCTAATCTTCTCTGAAAGAGAATTCCTGGTCCCTGTGTGACATCTGGCCTTGTGCATTAGGTGACAGTATTGACAAAGCCTAGCAGAGGTTTAGGGTGCTTGGGGCTGCCACAGGCTAGCTCTACTCCTGACTTCACACGGCACAGCTCATCATCAGGATCATTTGGGAGCTTCTAAATGTTGTTATTTGTGCAGCTTCTCAGCTCCCAGCCAGATCTCCCAAATCCAAACCTCCTTTTGGAATAAAGCATGAGATTTGCAGTTTAGACCCTCCTTTTGAGACAAGGTCTCATGTAGCCCAAGATGGCCTTCAGCTCATTATGTAGGCAAGGACCTTGAGTTTCTGGTCTGCTTGCCTCTACCTCCTGAGTGCTGGGATTACAGGCATGCACCACTATGTCCAGCTTATGTGGTACTGGAGATCAAACACAGGGCCTCACACATGCTAAGCAAGCACCCTAGTCCCTGAGCTACACCCTTAACCTCTCAGGGCCTCATCTGAGTTTCCACAAGCAAAGAAACCCTCCCCTGTGAACCGAAAGGTAGCAGCACCTATCCACACCACTTAGGAGTATTAGAGGGCATAAGTCTACAAGAGCTGTGTTCTATTGCTGTGAAGAGACCCCACAATCATGACAACTCTTATAAAGGAAAACATTTAATTGGGGCTGGCTCACAGTTTCAGAGGTTTAGTCCGTTACTGTCACGGCAGGGAGCATGGTGGCACACAGGCAGACATGGTGCCGGAGAAGGAGCTGAGAGTCCTACATCTGGATCTGTAGTTTTCAGGAAGACAGAGAGCCACTGGGCTTGAATTGGGCTCTTAAAACCTCAAGGCCCACTCCAGTGACGTACTTCTCCTAACAAGGCCACACCTGCCCCAACAAGGCCACACCTCCCAACTCTTTCAAACAGTGCCACTCCCTGATGACCGAGCATTCAAATCTGTGAGCCGATGGGTCCATTCCCATTCAAACCCCCACAGGCCATCTCCCAGTGTGCTTTCCATCGCTGTAATAAACCAAAAGTGACTCCGGAGGAAAGGGTTTGAGTTGACTTCCACGTCTCTGTCACAGTCATTGAGGGAATGCACCGCAGGGCCTCTGGAGGCCGGAGCAGGGTCTGAGCCCATGGAGGAACACTGCTTATCGGCTTTCTCCCCACGGCTTGCTCAGGTATGGCACTACCCACAGTGGTCTTCTACATCAATTAGCAATAAAAAAAATGCCATACTGACAGGCTCACAGCCAATCTGATGGAGGCAATTCTTGCTGACACCAGGCTTCAGCCTTTTTTTTCTCCCAGCGTGGGATTCCTGGAGAAATTTTAGTGTTTGGGGTCTATTGTTTCAATAGCCTGATTCTCAGGTGGGGGACACCAGTGTCTCTTTAGAATACTTTTATCCCTGCCAGGCCAGTTATGGTTTTGGGTTTCAACGGTGTGAAGTGCCTCATGGGGAGGAGAATAACGATTTTTAAATTGTAATTAATTATTTATTTTTCTGCTCCTGGGGATTGAACCTCGGACCTCATGCATGCCGGTCAAGCACTCTACAACTAAGCTTCATGATCCTCAGCGGATTTTTATTTTTGCACAGGAGGTGCTGGCTGAGTCCTTTTTATCTAATGTAACACTTCATTAGGCAGTGCATGTTTCGGGACAATGACAGGGATGGAGGGAGCTGCATGTTCTGAGCCAGCTTCTGTCCAGTGTAGAACACTGTGTCACTCACAGCCAGGCTCTGCCTTGCCGGCATTTGTCTTTGAAGATAATACCCTTTTGGCGACCCTTCGGAAAGGACGTGCTTAATACTGTGGCAATCCCAGGGAGCTGCCGAGGCCTGAAGATGACAGGCTCCACACCTTTAGTCCCAGCACTCAGGAGGCAGAGGCCGGTGAATCTCTAAGTTCAAGGCCAGCCTTGACGACATAGCAAGCTCCAGACCAGCCATAGTTACAGTGAGACACAGCAAAACAAACAAACAAACAAACAAACATGGTATTCTTTCTAGGTGGAGGGGGTGAGAATCCCACTGCCAAGCCAGTGAGCATGCTTCAGTCCTGGGGTTACCCTTCTCAGACTAAGTGAAAAAATAATCTACATAGAGGATCCAGGTTAGCAGCTAGCACTCTGTAGACCCTCCAAAATGTTACCTGCTGATGTCATCCAAGATTCTCTAGCCTCCATCCCTTGAATTGGAGTCTCAGTAGGTCTGGAAGCTTCTGGAAGGATCTGTGCTGCCACCAGATCCCACTGAAATGTGGGAGGGGCCACCCTACACCCTGCTGGGCCCAAGCAGAAACAGCCCCTATTTTGGAGAGGAGGGGTTTCCAAGCCAGATTTTCTTTTTTGCTGATGGGAAGAGCTGTGGGGGGTGGGGTGGGATGTGGGGGCTAGTGTTTGCAGCAGCAGCAGAGGACAGCTCAAATAAATACAGAAAACCCTCTCCAAGGCCTGCTATTGTGCTCGGGACAATGTAGACTCTGGAGAGCATTTTTATCCAGCTGAGAGTGGAAAGGAAAATAAATGTGGTCACAGGATGCCGTCCTCTGTCCCTGACTAGCTCTGCTGCACCCCGAGTTCTGCAGTAGAATAGGGGTCGTTTCTTAGAGTCTGGGCCTCAGATGGGGAGAGAGGGAATTAGGGTGTGTTTTTCAACTTGGGGCTCTGCAGCTCTGGTCACTGCTCCTCAGCCACACTGGGCTTTCCCAAAAGTCGCCAGTCCCAGAGTCCCCATCCTTCCTTGTTGCTTCCTAGCCCACAATGGACCATATCCAGCAGAGCAGGGCTGGTGGCCACACCAGGGCGAGGCTGTCTGACTCTGGGAGGGGTGTGGGAGAGGAGCCCTGTCCAGCAATGGGCAGGAGGGGCTGAGTAGGCTGGTAGGATTTGGGTTTTTTTCAGACTGTTGGAGAATTTCATACATGCATATAATGTGTTTTGATCAAATCTACTGCCCATCCCCCACTCAGATTCTCCCCTACCCCCCACTACTTTTCCCGCCCATCTTCATGTGTTTTTCTCTTTTTCATTTTTCTTAAACCCACTTGAGGTCACTTAGCATTGCCTGGATGTGCACAGGTCTCCAGTCACCTACTGGAGCACAGTCAGACTCTTAGGACCTGTTGTTTGCCAATAGCTCGGCAAATGGGTGTGGGACCTTGTGAGCACCTCCCCATCTACGCTGGGCTTTAGCTGGCACCATGTTGGGTAAGTCTTAGGAATGTCGACCTAGCCACTGCGAGTTCACGTGTACAAGAGAGGTCTGGTGGATTCTTGAGCTGAGGAGATCTCCAAACACTGGCTTTTTAGCCTTGAGCTGCTCAAGGGAGTCACACAGTTGTGAGGACCTTTCATAAATCACCGCCATCGCCCATGGTGGTGTTTCGTAGCATCCCTGAAGTGGGAAGCACCTCCAGATGCCTCCCCTTTGCACAGCCTGCTGCCCTGGCTGGGCATTCCTTGGGATGGCTGCACACAGGCGGCCTTCAGACTAGAGAGGCCGGCCTTCAGGCCTAGGCCCCCATGCCAACCACCAAGTGATACCTGGATAGGACAATCTTCCTGGGTCTGTTTCCTTCTCTAGAAGAGAAGTGGTGTGAGAATCAGCCTAAGAGCTCAGAATAAGCTCTGGTTGGGGCTGAGTAGGGTCCTCAGACTTTACTCCACAGTCTGTCTGTCTGTAAATTCAATGTCTGAGGCCTCATTTTGTATCATGCCAGGTCTTGTCCTACTTTGAAGCAGGTATTATTAAATATTATTCCTCTTTTATAGAAATGGAAATTAAGACTTAGCATAGTTAAGCAAATCTTCATTAGCTACGCAGCCGGTAATTAGTGGAGCCAGAACTCAGGCCCTAGATGTTGGATGCTACACCCTGCGTTCAGCTATGTGATGCTTTCTCTTCTTGTTAATCACCAGGGATCTGTCTTAAACTACTGGGCAATGAAGGCTGCTGTTCTTGAAGTGTCTAAGAGGTTGTGGGCATGCTTCAGTGACTGGATCTTCATATACAGATGAGAGGGAGGAAAAGGCTTACAACAGAAACGAAAATTCTCAAATGATCATTTATAAAAGGACTAGACTTCACCCACTGTGTACAGGACGAGCCTCCAAGCAACTGCCACCATCGACAGCCGTTCATCCGGGCGTGCTCACAGAAGATCACCACAGCTGAGTGCGCAGCACCGGAACTGCTGGTATTCCCTCACAGAAGGAGGGGCAGGAAGGTCTTGGGACCCTCCCCCGAGCATCTACCAACCAGCTGTGTGGAGTTTTGCCTGAACTGCCTGAACTGCAGGTAGCCTGGGGAGAGACTAGAGTGTATGGGGGGAGGGACTAGGGCGGGTGATCCATCTATGTGACCATGGGGGAATCATCTATGTGCATCTATACTGTGTGCAGACTGTCCTCATGTGTGGCTGTTTCAAGGCCACCCATGATCCTCCCCATACCCCTACCCATTGCTCTATAAGCCTAAGGAACTCATTGGTTCCCAGAGTGAACCTGGTGGACTCCATACCTCAGTGTGTCACTGGTGCCTTAGAAGGAAGGGTAGACTTCGTTTACATCTCCTCTAGGAAAAGATTTTAGCAACATCCACACCCACCAGAGACCCTCATCATTCAATTACATCTCTTCACATGAGGTTCTTGTGAGCCTGAGTGCTCTTATCTCTTTGTGGCCTTCACTGTCCCTTCATACAGTTCACTTTAAACTTCCCTAGGAAGACAAGGAGACTCAGAGAGCGTCTAAGTGACTAATTACCCCTTGTAAACATTGCTGGAGTTTCCTGAGCAGTTAACATGCTGGGCTCTGCACTGTGTGCTCAGCATGTGTTTTTGTGATCTTTGGATGGGGTTTCTCACCTCTTTGTCCATTCTGCAGATAAGCAGATTGGGCTGGAAGAGCCTGAATAACCAATTATAAAGCAATTTTCTGAAATGCCACTCACAGCTGCCCTGTGGTAGTAGTGATGGGACTCATGGTCATAATAAATGGATCTGGCCCCAAGATATGATGTGAGATACCGTCCTTGAAGGAAAGCACATGGGATTTGAAGGGGACAGATCTGATCTGCCCAGTTCTGCTGCTTACTAGCTGAGTAGCCAGACATATTTGCTTAGCCTCTGAGTTCTGGCATCCAACCTATATGGCGAAACTACAGTGATCAGCCTCTTAGGGCTGTTTCGAGAGTCGTGCTAACCTGAAGCTAGATCACCTGACATTCAGCAAAGAGAGCTCACAAATTAAACTACAAAGCAGGCACACGCAGAGCTAACAGAATGAGGCACCATTGCCAAGTACTGCATACCATGGTCAATCATCAGTGTGCCAAGAACTGTTGGGGTAGGTCAGGCTGGCCATCAAGACAGGCTCATGCCAAGGATGTAAATGTGGCCTTGTCTTGCATAAGATCGATGGAGCCCATAGGAAATTCACAGAGATAACTTCCAGAATGGATGGGAAAGTGGCTTTACAGAGTTGACAGTGGACATGGCATCCTTTCCTAGGCAGCGGATTCTCTGCATCGGCCACCTCCTCGAAGAGCTGGACATCGTACAGAGGAAACATCTTCGGCAAAGCTGCTCTAGTGGGAATAAACACGGTGCGCCTGGGTGGAAGCCAAAGGCAGAGTACGGAAGGCGGGAAGTGGCCTTGCCTTGACCATTGCCCACTCTACATCTGTGTGAAGGGAACTTTGCTGTGAGGGTCGTTCATTAAAGCAAAAGGAGTCAATTTAAACTAAAAGGCGGCCACCAGAGCCCAGTGCGACGAGGTCATAACAAGGACTACAGGTGACCCCTGGTGGTGAAGCTAGGCATAGGTGAGTGCCGGTGGAAGCCAAGCTGGCTGGACTGGAGCCTGGACCTCCTGACCTGTTCTCTGAGAGTAGCTAACCAACATGCCAACTGCCTTGGTGAACAGCCCATCTCTGGCTCCCAGGTAAGAGAGATTTTCTTCACAAAGTGGGGGATTGGAAGATGCTTCCCCCACTGTGTTCTAGGTGACTGCAATGGCCCGTGCTCAGTGGCTCAAAAAGCCTTATCCTCAAGTCTTCAGTTTCATCCCAAAGATAAGACTCACTGCTGTGTCACAAACAGATCAAATATCAGTTCGAGCTGCAGTTTATGATTGCTACTAGATGTGTTTGTGGGTGGGTCTTGAATCCAGGGCTTTTTACATGCTCAGTGCCACTGAGTACCCCAGTTGTGGTGTTTGAAAGAAAATGGCCCCCATAAGAAGTGGCACTATTAGGAGGTGTGGCCTTGTTGGAGGAAGTGTGTCACTGTAGGGGTAGGCTTTAAGGTCTCCTATGCTCAAGCCACACACACTGACACAGTTCCTTCCTGTTGCCTGTGGATTAAGATGTAGAACTCTCAGGTCCTTCTCCAGCACCATGCCTGCCTGCATGCTGCCATGCTTCAGCTGTGGTGACAATGGACTAAAGCTCTGAAACTGTCATTGAGCCCCAGTTAAATGTTTTCCTTTGTAAGAGTTGCTGTGGTCATGGTGTCTCTTCCTAGTAATAGAAATCCCAACTAAGACACTAGTTGATAATTCATCTCTAGTCAACTTTGTCATTATGGCCTGAATTACTGGACAAACTACTGGAAAGTATCTGTTATTTGATACATGTCCTGTCATCAGTGAATAGGGCAGAAAAACATCAAGTAGAATGGAGGGGTGGCTCTCTGTTTAAGAGCATGTACTGCTCTTGCAGAGGACCAGAGTTCGGTTCCTAGAACCCACTTAAGGCAGCTCACACCTGCCTGTAACTCTGGCTCCAGGGGATCTAACACCAACTACTCCTGTACATGCTTGCACGTGTGCATACATATACAATTAAAATACATTTTTAAGCATTAAAACAACCTGCTATATCTGTGGCTTCACTCTTTGTTCTGGTTCCTGGAAGTTTGGTTGACACTTTAAAAATTAGGACGAAGCTTCCAAAAGACCAATGGGAGCAGGAAACAAAGCAGTGCCGGAGGCGGTGAGGGCGGAAGCACATAGCTTTATTCACAGAGTTGAGTACAGTGGTGAAGGAGGGCGGTGTGTGCTGCCTACATCAGGGGCGCAGGGACAGAGCCTGCAGGCCAAGTTCTCCTCCGCACCTGAGCACCAGGTGCTCGGGCACTGGCACACACCAGCTCCAGTCCACAGGGAACACAGCACAGCTTCTCAAAAACTTCTCAACATTTGCTTTCATATCACCACAAGGGGAGGGAAGGAAGGAAGAGTGGGTAGGCCTTTCAGCAGGTCAAAGTAATCCCATTAACCAAATTAGAAGAGATTCGATGCAGGGTCTTTGGCATCTCATGGAAACCCCCACATTTACCACCAGACACATCTATACAAAGAACTCCCCAAAACATCAGTTCTGTGGGCAACTGTCTCCTCTTCCACAGGTAAAATATTTGCATGTATAATCATAACCTTTCTGAATGTCAATGCATATAGGCTTGTCTCTTTCTATCTTTCACCCATGGAAAGTGACTCATGGGACTGCCACTCGGAAGAGACACAGAAGAGCATTTTATTTAATGATAACTGCCATTCAGTTGCATTAAGCTCCTGGGGGGAAAGTTGGCTTTGTGGAACTTTATTGTGCACACATTCGTTGCTTAGAAAGCTTCAGCTCGAACAGCCACTTGTCCCCTTCTTTGTGAATTTGCTACAACATTAAACACACACAAGTGAAAGCAATCTAATTGTCACCGTGTCCCTCTGCTCCACGGGGAGAAGATGGAATAGCGATCTCGAAAATGCTGCAGGCTTGCTTGTTCTCCTGTTCCAGTAGAGGTGGGTGTTCCTCCCCGCACAGTGCCATCCGGAGACACACTGCTGCAAATCCAAAGCCCTGACCCTCTGTTTCTGGATAGAGTTCTTCAAAGGGGCACAAAAGAGTGAATCTGAAGCACACAAAGCCTTGGTTTGTCTAAAGAAGAAAAAATGTAACTCAAAATTGAGGAGGGCACAGAAAGTACAGATGAAACAGTTATCAGCAATCTTTTCAGAGCCAGGGTTCTTGGAGCACACAGCCGGGAGTCATGCCAGCTTCCTGCAACATGCCCTGGAGTGCCTGCCACTCTAGGTTTGCTTGAGATTTTTTTTTCTTTTTTAACAAAGACTCAAAAGAGGATAGTTTGAATTCTTTTAAACTTGCAAAAGCAGATCTACCTGACAGCGTCATTGGCGAAGCTACCTTTAGAAAAAGATGCTTGCTTCAAAGTAAAGAAGTCTGTTTTAGAAACATCACCAGCTGAGCCTTTCCACACTGGTGGCGACCGACAGAAGACAGACGGAAATGATGGGTGGGGCCGTGCCTCGGGAGGGAAGGCTCAGGCTGGAGGCGACAGAATCAGGACTTGGGGGGAACAGAGGACAGGACAGATAGAAAACTATCTTCCCCCCCTTTTTTTGCACCGTAGTACCCACTAGCTGCAGCTTTTCTCTTTGGGGTTTCAGAGAACAGGCAGTTTCCTGTTTAGTTGTTGAAGGAGTCGTATTAAAAATATTTCATAACAAACTCCACACAGTATGAAAATGCAGAGCTTGCTGTTTTCAGAGGCTTTTCATACCTCTAATAAGTTGCACAGGAAGACAACGCGAGAGTCTGGACTCTCTTAGAGAAGTTTTGAAGGAAGCACTGACTGAGGCCACCACATGGCCACAGAAGCCTCCTCTAGGCCATGCAATCTGTACACACTTCAAGTCACAAGTAAGTCAAATGCTAAAAAAATATAGCCCTTAATGTACGAACGCACCAAGTCTGCCATACATAGAATTCTCCCCCAAGTGAACAAGCTGCTTTGATTTTTAGCAACTGGAAATTTCCTGTGTTCAGCAGGGTTGGAGTAAAGTGAACACCACTCCTCTCCAGTGTTGTGGTCTGGGCATGCTCAGGTAAATCACATGTATTCCTTTAACACCACAGATAGGGTACCATAGCCCAAACATTAGGTCTGGTTGGAATCTACAAGGGGATGGAGTGAGACCCCAGTATGATACTTTCCAATACTCCTTTCCCAGGGCGGTTGGAGTTCCTACGGGTGTTTTCTAGCAAGACAGTTTTACATGATACAATTTAAATGAACTAGTATGCTGATAGGGAATGCAAAACTTTTCCCCCAACTTAGATGGGGAACTGAGTTCAAATGGTCATGAAAGCAGGATTTTGTTATTGCAAGAATTTAAGATCAATTCTTCAGTTAATCCTAGGCAGGTCCTCTAACTTACTCAAAGTTCTCTGTAACATAGAGAGGAGGACTGTCCCTGCCCTGCACGCGCGCCCCTTTCAGCTGAATTTTCCTATGTCAAGACAGCCACATTAGCTTTATGGAGAGCAGGTGCAAAATATTAGCATCTTCCTCTGCTTATGCCTCTGTCTCCTGAATGCTTTGGTTTTTCTCACCTGCATGATTATAAATAGTAACATCTTAATCAGTGCAAATGGTTCATTTGTCATTTCCCTACTGGATAAACAACATCTCCCACCAGGCCACTTCGGAGAGGGCATCGAGAGCAAAACAATGAAAACATGGCAAGAAGTGAGAGACCTGCCCCGGGAACCCACCATTTGCAACCTGCCTCCCAACCAAGAGGAGCTGGACCCATCTACTCAGGGTGCACAGTACTGGCCATATGGCTCTCTTGCTAACTGCACTAACAGGTGTCTACACATGCGGGCTTGTGAAGGAAGTTCTCATACTTAACTGCCTTGCAAGAGTGTAGCGGCATAACCCGCAGGAACAGGTCACAAGTCACAGGTCTGTAGCACAGGCTCCGAATCTATGTGGCTTGTTCTTTACTGCTGATGTCAGCAGACAGCCAGTCACTCTAATCCTCGAAGGAATTTCTGCATTTTGTGCTGAGTGGTGATTGCGAATGAATTCAAATGCTTTCTCCCTTGGCTTTAACTCAGAGCTTAAATTCCCAAGAAGAGCCCCACAGCAGAAGAATCAACGTGACCTGACCTCTTTCCTGTGAATCTGGAGAGATTCATCACAATCCAGCTCACACCAGTCCTTATGATGCGGCCTTGTTCACGCATTTTAATGAAAGAACTGGGTTCCAGTTTGCACGCACGGAGAGCTGTAGAGTGTGAAAGGAGTCCAGGAAGACAGGCGCTCTGAGCCCTAAACTGCCCCGGCCTCACTTCCGTGGTCTGCAGCATGAGTCTCTGCACAGGACAGTGTGGGAAACACTCAAGTAGAGGTTACAAAGATGCACATGTAGACTGACAGGACTTCCCTGGGTGAATTACACACAGGTGTGAGCACACGTCGACATGTCAACTGTGCCAGCAAGAAGGAAACTGAAACCAGGCCACATGAAACCTGTCTGAAGCAATCTACTTCGGGGTTGCAGAGATCTGAAGGAGAAAAATTAGGCTATGCCCTTAAAACACTGTATCAACCAGGGCTTGACCTGACCCATCAGATGACAGACAGACAGACAGACAGCAGGGGACGCTGAGGGGGAGAACTTGTGACGGTAGTAGGGCACAGATTTTCCTTCTCTAAGAGAGACATGACTCATGTGCACAGGTCACCCAGCAGCAGCTGGACCAGTCTGGAAACTCACTTTGCCTTTCCTTTGTTTGCAGAGGTGGACACACCGGTTCCTGTCAATGTACAGGGAGAAAAGACGCCCAGGGAGGGCAGGCTTCCTTCATTTCTTTTTCCTTTTCCTTTTCTCTTAAATCCCCCCCCCCCCCACCCTCACCCCCGCCAGCAGTTGGCCAACCAGGTCCCAGAACACAGGAAGGGAAGAGGAACTCATTCAAATCATTTTTGCTGGTCCTCAACTGCACACTCAGAACTACCCGGTTCCCTGAGGAAGTTCTAGTTCCCCCAGAGCCCAGGCAGAGCAGAGGGAGGCTGCCAAGGAAAGGCCAAGTTGTTGCTACCACATCAACGCTGGCCTCCGGATTCCTCCTCAGCCACAGTGCTACATAATAAATAGATTCATACTTTGGGACTCCCAGTCATTTCTTCCTGTGTGGCTTCCTAAGGACACTTACAGACCCTTACAGGTAGACGCAGCACTAAGTTAGACATCGGTTAAAGGGGGAAATAAAAGGAGAAAGAAGTCCCTTGTTGTGGACATAGTCACGTGACAAGGTTGGTGTGGACATTACTGCTGAGTTTGGGAACATAGAAATTTCTACCCCGTCACTGCTCGGCAAGTGTGACTGTTGCTTGGCCCAGGATGTGGCTCATGGGTGCTGAGGTCAGACTTTCCCTCAGTGTTGCTGCTGGGAGATGGTAGCGAACAAATTCTCTGATCGATGATTCCGGGCCTTAATACAAGGTTCTAGGCACCACCGCCACCGAGAGTCATTTCCTGATTGTCATTTATTCGGGGGACTTAGAAGAGTTTAGCTTTTTTCTTCATGTCGTTGCGTCTCCAAAGAGGTAACTTGTCAAATTCCTGTATGGACATCCCAAAGATTTCCCAAAATACTTCTGGGGCTAAGTGACGCTGGGAAGAGAAGGGAACCGGGGTTAGTCCTTGAGATGTGTTCTGAAGTTTATGAACACAGCCAGCCTCCTGTAGTCGTGGCTTCTGCATCCCCAGTTCAACCCACTTTAGATCCAAAGTGTCCCTTCGCAAACTGGATCTGATCTCAGGGTGTGCGGAAAGACGGTGTCCCTGGTCACTCTGCCCTAACTACACAGTACTGCAATTAGAGACTAACCATTTAGGTTGTACTCGGCAGGATACATCATCTAGAGACGATCTGAAACATGCAGGGGGACGCGTGGAGTCAACATATAAACACGTATCTGTAAGACTTTGTCATCTGTTGGGGGAGGGGGTCCTGGAATCAATTCCCTGCAGAACCTGAGAACCACTGACATCACTCTGAAGAGCCAGTCAGGCCCGGGAGAGAGGTGGCTACCTCTGTCTGGGGCTTGGTTTCTAGGCATGGCCAGTCACAGTGTCTCTCCACCAGAGGAAACAGCTGGCAGACTACTGTCAATACTGCTACACTTTGGTGCTGGGCTAGTGATTATTGGGCATAGGAAGGTGACTCGTGACGCTGGAAGCAGACGCCATCACTTCAGGTCCTGGGCATGTTGAGAAGAGACAGAGAATAACGGATGACAGTAACAGCCAAAGAGAAAGGGACTTTCAGGATGGTCCCCGAGAGAGCCCTAGAGCTTCCTCCAGGCCAGTAACAGGAGAGAAGGATGCTTATCTCCCATTGGTCATACCGCCTGTGACGTCCCATTTTAACATGGGCTAGAATTGTCTGAGCTAGCCTGACCTCATCCACAAAAGCATTCCTTTGTGTTTTGGAATGGACTTTACTCTTCCTGAGATGGGGAGACATAACAGTTTCTTAATTAAAAATCATTCAGACAGAGCTGAGTGGCAGTGGTGGCACATGCCTTTAATCCCAGTACTCAGGAGGCAGAGCCAGACGAATCTCTATGAGTTCAAGACCAGCCTGGTCTACAGGACTAGTTCCAAGATAGCCAGCACTACACAGAGAAAGCCTGTCTTGAAAAACAAAAAAAACAAAACAACAAAAAGAAAATGGAAAGGTACAAAGATGAGGCAGATATGGACCTGGAATATCTTAGGAGTGATGGAGATGACCATGCGGCAACTCCAGTCCTAATTACACCAGCATCTGATTTCTAAAAAACATGACTGGGCCGCACTGCGTCTCTAGGGTCATTATAAATCTTACCAGGCATTTTTACATTCTGACCTTCCTGTAGACTTAGACATAAGTGTCCTTAGATGTGAGGGCATGCACTTGACCCCTGGCCTCTCTGAAGCCAGGGAATGTCTGCCTTGATGCTGATGGGGTGTGGAGGCATCCTTCTATTTTCTCTCTTTACAGTACACACTTTGAGAATGGCCCTGTCTTTCCCACCTTTCAACATCTAAGGACATGCTGAGCACTAATAGGAGCAGTGACTGGATGCTGTAAACTCCCATCCCGTGGATTTATTCCCTTGGAGATCCTCAAGGCCTTAGTTAGCTCTTCATTCCGCCTACAAGGTGAGACTGTTTTTTGTTTTGTTTTGTTTTGTTTGTTCCCACTACTTTAGGTTCCACCTGGAAAAATACATTTATATTTGTTTAGCTATCCTGGGGTGAGTGTGTGTGCTGTGGGCGATGTATGGGGATCTTTCATGGAGGTTAGGTTTTTGTTTTGCTTACCTCCAGCCGGGTTCTATCCACATCTCTTAGGATTTTGTTGCGCCCTCTGTTGGTCACCATGAGCATTTCATAGGGAAATATCTGAGAAAGACAGACACCTTGTCATCCATTCAATTCATAAGCACCACCTAAAGTCCAGCACACCCATGACTGATAGCAAGAGTAGGTACGAAGAACCTCTGGTGTTCAGGGCACAGGGACAGATTCTTACACATCTCCATCTCTCTACCAGTGACTCATGCTGCACTGTGCCTTTGTGCCTTGGGAACGATTTTTCTGAACTTAAGAATACTAACTTACTATGAGTGAGTCAGGAAGGTCAAATTGAGTGGAGATATGAAGTGGTAGGCACACATACTGTCTCTTCCATGAAGCTGTTAGATTACAGGATAACTTTGTGCAGGGCTCAACACTCTTAGCTATGACAGACTTGTGAATTCACACAGCCAAGCAGGGCCCAGAACAGTGTTCTGGAAGTTGACATGTTGAAGTAAGCCCCAACTACAGGTATCAAGGAGATCAAGTCTCTGGACCTTTTTTGTTTTGTTTTGTTTAAGACAAGGTCTCACTATGAAGCCCTAGTTTGCCTAGAACTCCACTATGTAGACCAAGATGGTCTCAAATTTAGATCATTCGGCCTGCCCCCACCTCCAGATCTCTGAGATTAAAGGTGTGCTCCATCATGCCTGGCAACCAGATAACTTGAGGTACAGAACATTCTGGAGCTAGGATGACCAGCCATGTCAGTTTGCCTAATGCTAATCAGATGTGGTATGCAAGATGCTTGTTACTAACACAAAGAAACTTCTGGTAAACTAGGACATATTGGTCACAAAACCTGGAGCAGGCCTCTGCCATTCCACTCAGCATTGGACATGCCTTGAAATGCATGTGGCAGGGGTCAAGATCACACCTAGGCCACAGGGAAGGGGGTGCTGGTACCTCATTGTGAGACGAGCACTGTGGGCAGTTAAGGTTTAAATCTGCTCACTGAGTGTGGCTCAAACAGGGGAATAACACGACACTTTAAGACAAGCTTGTCTGGGTGTGCCAGCCTGGAACCAGGTGGCCCTCAGGCTCTGAGCGCAGCAAACACAGGAAAGCACAGCTTTCTATCGTTCACAGGCTGTTGTGTTCAGGAGGAAAGGAGCAGTCGGTCACACTTGCCTTTGGTTCCAACATGTTGGGCATGGACACGCCTCGGTCCATTCTCATGGCTGGCATGTGGCCATCTGGAAGGGTCTGCAACAGAAATGCTTGCTCAGTGGTGAGCATCAGATCTCAACAGAAGCCCAGGGAGGGCTGTGAGAGGCCCCTGACTTTCCTGCTGGGTCTCAGATCCTCCCATCAAGTCATGTTCCCTACCATGGACTTCTCAAACTAAGAGCCTTACAGAATAAGAGTGACACTATGTAATCAAGTTGGAGAAAGATCATGGACTAATAACTATGGACTATTTTCTGATTTAGGCTGCCTGGGTGGAGGGATGCTTACAAAAAAACAAAACAAAACCTGTCAGGTCTATTACCATTATTTTCCTTCTGGGTCCATCTCTCTCTGTCCTCAAGCTGGTCCTGAATTCTAGAGCCTTCAGCCTCAGATGTACCGAGGTTACAGGATATGCCATCACACCCTCTTATCTTTTTCAATCTTTATCTTAGTTTGGATTTATTCTTCCTTCTCACTGTCCCTCCCAGTCTTACAAGATGAAAAGGAAGAGTTTGAGAGCAAACTGTTCTTTCTCAGTGGCTAAGAGTCATGTTTCACTTCATTTGAGGACAGCTGAGAGAAGGCAGCACCTAAGCCCCGAGAGACTGTTACTAAAAATCCACACCCACGCCGATGAGGCCACTCACTTCTACCCACACCCGTGCCAATGAGGCCACTCACTTCTGCCCTGGACAGAACTCACTCCAGCCAGGGAAGAGTTCTCTCACACCTGGCCCAGCTCACACCCTACCAGAAAGGTCTGCAGAGACAGCTTGACCTGGCTACCAGACAATGCCTGCTCCTTCCAGCTGTGGAGTAACCGTTAGCCAATCAACCACCATATTCATCCTCCCAACAGAAACTGCTCCCCTGAAGCAGCAGCATGCACTGGAGAAGGAATGTTCTGTCTGGTGTGGCCAACTCAAGGAAGACAAAGCCATCCATACCTGGTAGTCTAAAAAGGAAAAAAAACCAAAAACCCATTAGGGAAAGACCATGAGAAAACCACGGAATCACCAACAGTAACACTGTATTCTACCATAACTTCTAAAACACCCCAAACGAACTGTGCTTTTCCTCACTCCTGAACCACTGGTTTCCCTGCAGCCAGGAGATGCCTGCTTCAACTTCAGGCAACAGTTCAAACGCCATCCTCTCTGCTGTCACCACATGCTCTTTGAGGGCAGTGGCCGCTCTTCACTGAGTGCTCAGCGTGTAGAAGGGCAATGGATGAATGCTTAGATACCGGCTTTCCATGCTTGTATTTATCTAGAGCAGTGGTTCTCAACCCTCCTAATGCTGGGACCCTTTAATACAGTTTCTCATGTTATGGTGACCTCCCAACCATAAAATTATTTTCATTGCTACTTTGTAACTGTAATTTTGCTACTGTTATGAATCATAATGTACATATCTGTATTTTCCAATGGTAGTAGGTGACTCCTGTGAAAGCATCATTTGACCCCAAAGGGATTGCGACCCACAAGTTGAGAACCACTGATCTAGAGACTCTCTTGATGTTTTTGTGTTTGTTACTAACTCAGAGAAGAGAGCTATGGCCCTACTGTGGGATATACAGAGCACGAACATAGGCAGTGTGCTAGTGACTACATAACCTCACCTGAACAAGGGTCACAAGAAATGACATTGTCGTGGTTGGCCTCCCTTCAGAGCCTTACCTCGAACTCCGCCACTGACATCTCCGTAGCTGTTGTACTGAGCAAAGTCTGTGGAAACCGGCTGTAATGAGGGAAACATTATCATTGGAAAATCTCCAGTGGTCGTTTTAGATTTGGAGGTGGGAGAGCAGACTTAGAAGATCCTAAGAATCCTTCCCAGGCTAAAATCCTGGATGGTCATTATTTATCTTATTTATTCTTCAAATTATGAAACTGCAGCATTTTGCAGGCATCTGAGGTGTCCAGCAGGCTTTTATAGAGCAAGTATTTCTTGTCCATAGATACAAATGTATTTCTAAAGGTGCTTTTAACCCCAGCACTCAGGAGGCAGAGGCAGGTGGATCTTTGTGAGTTCAAAACCAGCCTGATCTGCATAGTGAGTTCCAGGACAGCCAGGACTACATAGAGAGATGCTGCTCCATCCCTACAATGTATTTCTAGAAATTATATCTGATAATTACATAATTGTAATTATTGTAGGCTTGGTGAGGGAAGGTGGTTGTCACCAACTCTCTCTATAGAGATTATGCATCAAGTGATTACTTTTTGCCTTATTGTAAAAAAAAAAAGTTGCCTGCTATTGCTTAATTTAGTTTCTTGTCCTTACACAAGCCATTCGAAGTCAATTTTGTCTTCTTGAAAAAAAAGTATTTTATTTTGCTTACAACTCCAAGTGATTTACCAAGAGGCTGAGCGGGTGACAGTGTGTCTTGTATCCCAGCAGCAAGAGCAAGAGATTCCCCAGGGCTGGCAGGATGGTTAAAGCATAAAGGTACCTGCCTACGCCGGATGACCTGAGTTCCATGTGGGGAACTCACATAGTGGAAGGAGAAGACTGATTCCCACAAGATGCCCTCTGTACACGCATCATAGTGTATGCGGCACACACATATACATGCACATACTGACATGCGTACACAATAATAAATATGTAACAAAGAGTTAAAATGCATAAAAAGGGAGTCAGATTTTCCAATGATGCGTCAGTACAGACTGAGGGAGGGAGACATACAGACACCATTAGTTGAAGGAAGTCTTACCCGGTGAAGGCCGTTCTTGCCGTAACCAGGGAGAGACGAAGTTTTTGATGATGGAGCATGTGCAGCTAGATGAGGAATAAAGGGAGAGAACTTTCTAGTGCTTCAGTGCGACTGCCAGTGATCTTGTGCAATTAAAAGACTTAGGGAAAAGAATTCAACTGATATTGGGTTCCAGTGTTCGCAACACACTGCCTTCTTGGGGAGCGTGCAGGAGTAGACGTGTGATCATCTTTAGGAGAGGCAGGAAGAGGAAGGACACACAACCCAGCTGGAGCTAAAGCTAGTGGTACCCCTGGGATTCGAGCAAGGACTCGAGCCTAGGCACATGTGGGTGCCTACACCAGGTGTGGTATGAGATGGCAGTAGCAACTGAGCCAGAAACTTATGGTGTAAGAAACCAAGATGGTACAGCTGGTCACAGCTGGGATCCTGCGAGGCCTGGGCTGCAGAATCACATCTGTGAAGGCACAGGAGTCCGAGAGGCAGCTAGGCTATGGAGGGAGCCAAACCATCTAAAGCTCAAGACCTCTGCATCTCTGGACGGGACAATCTTTTTGAAATGTATTGACCTAGGTAGTTGTAGCATTACGTACTCACACAGACAGGATCTCACACTCGGAAGGGATTCAAGGGGTTAGAAGGTCACACAGCTGGTCCTGTCTCCTGGGTAACAGGCAGGTGGCTCAGCCCACCCTTACATCACAGAAGGCAGGGGTCTGCTGCTCACCTGAGTGCAGGGGAGAGTCATAGCGACTGGCCAGCAGGGATGCTCTTTCTCTGTTCTCCTTCTCCATCTCCTCCTTCAGTATCAACTGCCCCAGGCCTGAGTTGAGCTAGTCACAGGAAGAAAAGAGGAAGGGAAAAGAAGAGACGCGATGCACTTGCTGTCATGAACTACTGCTTTCCCTGCTTGGAGCCTGTGCTTCCTTCAGGGGTAGGACGGGCTCTGGTTTTCCCAGTAGTGAAGCTTCTCTTCCCCAGCCAGGCTCCATCTTAAAAGGCCGCCTTCCATCTTTTGCCCTCCCCCAAAGGCCTCAGCATGTGTACACATTTGATGATTTTTGATACAGGAGGGAGAGATTAAGAATTTGCATTGTTTACCTTAAAAAAAATTTAAAAAAGGAATATATGCTTACACATATTTTAGAAAAACCAGAAGGAAACAAACTGCGAGCGCCCACAAGGCGTCCCGCCCTCGTCTTCTGACTTATGCCCATCTCTGCTGCTGTGTGCACACTTTGCACAGACAGTGCTGCTCTCCCTCCTTTCTCCCACGTATGCAACACCACGTGCATGTCTCACATTTTTAGAGAACCATTTTAAGGGATGCATTAGCCCCTTAGTGGTCTGAGTTTAGAATTCACTAGCCCTCTGAGGTGCCAAAGGTCCTAGCAAGGAGTGGGGGAGAGGAGGGCTCTTGGTGACAGACCAGTTGGTATCTTTTTATCATTCCAGATATAAATTCTGTCCTGAGGAAAGATTTGGATCAATATGTCATCCCAAGGAAATCCCTCTAGCAACACCTGCATGCCCCTGGGTATACACCATCTTGGCCTGCAGGAACCCCCCACATCCTTTCAACTGGTCCACCTGCACACCTACCCCACAGTCAAGTGCTCTCTGCATTCTGTGACCTTCTAACCCTCCAGCCTCACTGTTACCACGTCGGATCACCAGATGCTGGTTATTTAAAACAAGCAAACACTAGGAGCCAACTGGGAACAGAATTGAGGGCGGCAGTGAGGACAAACCTTCATCAATTGCTCTTCTTGAAGCTGCCGGCGTCTCAGGAGCTCCTCCTCATCTTCCTCTCTGCCACTAGATCTGCGTCTCATGTCAGTTCCTAATTCCACAGTAAAGACAACTTCTCACATCAGCCCCGTGATAAAGGAATCTTAGCAGTCTAGTCCATCTGGCTGTCTATCAGGCTGGTAAGGTGGGCAGCAGGCTTTCACATGGGGACGGGCGGAGAAAATACCCACCAGCAACTCGGAACCATGGGCTGGCTTCTCAAGGCTCGTCTGATGTGCTAGTTCAGTGTGTAACACAGCTAAGGTGGGGATTTGGCCTTTCAACACCTGGCTGTTAACTAGACCTGGGCTTGCCATGGCAACCGAGTCCCAAGGCATCAACATTATACTAAGTGGAGAGGTGAGTACCTCCAGCTATTATTTGATGACCCAAGGGTCAGTTTTAACTAGCAAGGATTCCAAACACATCTATATATCTACACATTACAGGGACAGTCACCATCTTGTGGCAAGTTTTTAAAACTTGCAGTTCCCTCTTTTCCTGGTTTTAGACTCTTTAAATGTAAACTGCCACTTTTTCTTCTACCCTTAGTAAATCCATTAAAAAGGACACTTGCTGTGCTTCTTTTAAAGACGAGGTCTGTAATTTTCCTTTTCACACACAGTAAAAATCAGTCATAAAAGAATTTGCCACTAATAGGCAGGTAAACAAAGCCAGGGTTCCTACAGCTCAGCGACTTTGGAACTATAGTGCAGCTGACACATCCCTTCCGGGCCTCCGAGAGGCGTCTGTCCGGCAACCATCTGTCTGAGCGGCTGGAGGGCTTAAGAAAGTGCTGTTTTCCCTAAATCGCTTTGAAGAACAGGAACTTTTTCTAATCTAATAAAAATAAACGTTTGTTAATAGCTGTGCTTTTCATTATTTTGATGAACGGAGCAGGCGTTTTCCTCACTTTAGGATTCTAGGCAACGCCAGACTATTCAGTGATGAGGACTTTCCCTCTCTCTGAACTTAGGTCCCTACTAAGCAATGTAGCTGAGGTAGAAACCTAGGAGCCCTGAAGCTTCCTGAAGGGCAGAGATTGACAGATACTTCCCTGTTATCTTAAAAACGTCAATGTGGATTTTTTCTTTATTTTATACTAATAAAAATCAGTAGACCAAAGTTTGTAAGAAGTAGATACATCTCATCAACCTAATTATAGAATATTGTGTGTATAATGAGAATGGATTTCTCTTCCACTATTTCTCTAACTATTAATTACTTTAAAATGAACTTCTGTTGCCTATAAAAGTCATTAAACAAAACAAAACCCAGCCAGATTAGGAAGATTAAGAACTTGTGGAACATTGAAGGTCTTTCAGGTTGTCAACAGAAGTGGGAATAGCTGTACCTCTGCAAGACTGATCTACTTTCCAGTTTTAGCTACTGGCCTTGGTAATCCATTTCTACAGGCTTGAGTGATTTCACTAAGGACAGAATGGTAAAGACGCAGACACACTGGAAAGCAGAAAGCGAAAATGACATGGTTCCGATGTGCCATTGGAGCGCTGGATCATGGGATGACAGACGTAAACTCACACACAAGTTGCCCTCCGGGATGCCTACTACAGCCCTTCTTGGCAGTGGAGCAGATGCCTTGGCAGAGCAGGGAGAGGGTGTCAGTGTTAAGGCTGCCTGTTAGCAGCGAGGAAGACAATCCAGACAGGTCTAAAACAGACTTAACTGGGGAGAGTCACGTTACAGTGGGTGCCCCACAACTTCACCTGCTCTGCTCCCCAGAATAATGCTCTTGACGGCAGGCTTTGGGCCAACTGTGTTCAACAGACAGCTGGGTCAGTCCATCCAAGCCGTGAGTTTTAGACCAGTTCTGGATCTTTGGGTGTTCTGTGTACAGCCAGGCCGTGGGAGGCGTTTTATAACTTTTAAGCACTTTGCATGCACACTGACGTCACATTCATTCTTTTCACTATTCTACCCCTTGGTCTATATGCTTTTCTTTAACATCTTTGTGACATTTCTTTGCATGTTTTTAAGCAATTCATTTTGCGCTCTCCTAGGAATCGTCTGTTTGACTTAGCTGCATTGAATGCATACCCACGGCGGCAAGAGAGTGGGGACCAGGCCAGTGGTCAGTCTCAGTCTTGGGTATCTCGCTGGGGTCTGGCGCCTGGGCCGCTGGGAACTTGGAAAACTTGATGATGTCTTCTGAAGCCTTGCTCTGGGCTGCCAAGGCAGCTGCATCTAGGTGGGAACCAGGGATGCTTAGCTATGGGTCTGTAAGGTGGTGGTGATACCACCCCACAGACAGGATTTTCCATTCTTCATAGAATGTTTCAAAGCTAGAACTCTGAACATTCCAGCCACCAAAGAACTGTCTACTCTCTAATTTTTAAATATTCTTGGTATTAGAAATTTTGACAATTAGAAATTTGAGTTCAAATTTGAAATTAAAGAGCTAAGTAGAAAGCAGGAAAAGCCGCATTTGGCTGTAGTTTTTAATATTTAGGGAGGGGCTGGCTGTGTATTTGGGGGGTAGAAGCCACAGATACACTAATCTAGTTCATTAAGCCTTTACACACTCTCTGTGGGTCTTTCAATCTTAGGAGATTGAAATGGAGAAACCCAATTCTGGCTTTGCGGGACCTCAGTGTGATTTATGGTTACCCCCAGACTCACTGTTGTTCAGGGCTCTGTTCAAACAAGTGAGTCGGCCGTTGAAAACAAGAGCAGCCTAGGCAAGCAACATTAGTTCCCAGGGTTTGTAATGGCCGTGCTTAGTGGAGGACTCCCTGGCTTTGAGCCCCAGATCCAATCACAGAATCAGCAAAACCAACCGGGTTGAGTAGTCAGTCCCTAATTCCATCTGACTTGGCAAACTGGCCTGGCATTTTAAACCATGTTTATTAAGGCTGAAGTTAAATTACTTTTCTTTAGGGCTCACATTTTTAAATCTGGAAACAACTTTTTGAATATTCCAATTCTTCCAGGAACCTTCTGGCCTTTGACTTGCTCCTGTGACTTGACCACGGTTACCCAATAATAAGGGATAGAGTCTTGGCTGAGCAAGAAGCAATGTGTCTCAGAATCATTAACTTAATGGAAAAAAAAAAAGAATCTTGGCTTAGGAAATACTGTGTCTGCCCTGGAGGGGTCAGAGTGTTAGCACAAGACTGGACTTCTATGTAAAGAAGAAGAAAAGTGACTTAATTTTCCTGGCAAATGTTCCAGGGCACAGGTATAAATTTGGGGCATGATATCTATTTCTTTGGCATGAGCAGAGTTCTGCAAACATGCTAGAAAAGTGTTGCTCCAGTTCTGCTATTGATTTATTACACACAGCAGGCTGAAAACAAGGACTTCTGCCAAATGATTATCATGGGAAGAACCGCCATGCCTTCCACAGAAGTCCAGCACTATCCAACCTCCCGGGCTCCTGTCTGAAGGTTGTTTAGGGCGCTAGGGACTAGAGACTTTAATTTACAGACATCTCTAAGCGGCTAAATCTATCTCTGGGTGATCTATTGTTAAAGGAAAAGAAAAAAGCATGACTTCAAACAGTACTTACTTACGCATTAGCATGGTGAAGTCAGTAGTTAACATTCACATGTTAATGAGTGTGTGGGAAGACAGTAAACCATAAAGAAACAAAAACAAAAACAATGTTAATAAACTTAAAATGCAAGCACGGGATGCAAAACCTTGAAACAAAAAAGAAAAGGAAAACCAAACAATACACACTTTTCCTCTCGCTAGAATGTTGGTCTGAAAGTTTTTCCTTCTATATTTTCAGCTGAAATCTGAATTCTTACTTATTCCTGACTAGATTCTATGGACAGCCTTCAAATCTCCAAACACAATTAATGTGTAATTTTCAGAACTCACTGAAAAGCCACTTTGGGCCATCTACCTAAGCCACAGATTTATGGCAGATAAATTCAGACTTTCTTGATAGTGGCCAAAAATAAAAAATAAAAAAATAAAACTCGCAGAAAATACTGTGATTTCTTGGGTTTAGAAGACTTATATCCCCAGAAAATGAAAACACAATAATAAATCCACCTTGGTGATTCCTCACTTCTAGGAATGTAAGAGACACATTATCTAAATTATTGGTCTTTACAGATGAGAACACAAAAACAGAGGGTTTATGCCCATGAACCACACAGCCATATCTGCAGTACAGAATGGACCCTCTACTCACCTCAGCTTGTTCCCCTGCCTACTATGGGGTTCGTGCCTTTAGGAGGTGTTTTATTTTTACTAGCTTTAATTATTTGAACTAGTTGCAAGTTCATCAAATTTATTTAAAAGTCAGTTAAATTATTCAATGGCTAAAGAAAGACCATTAGGCCATTTGCTGTTGTGCGACCACAACTCCCCTCTCTACAGACGGATGATAACACCACTTTTGGGATCAGAAACGAGCTAGAAGCTTCCTAATTGCGCTAAGTGCTCTCTACCAGGCACATGATTTCAAGTCAGTATTTGTATCCTGTCAGAGTACAAGGGCATATATAACACGCAGCGTGCCCCAGTTTGAGTCATCCTAAACTGCATCAAGTAAGCCTTTTGGAAGAGAACAGAGCCCAGCTGACCCGCCATTTCAGAACTGAGGAAGGGAGCATTACCATGCTGTTTGTAGATGGGAGGTTTTCGGTAAATGTTGATCCCTTGATCTGTGGAAATGAAGAGCAAAGATGTGTGATTATGGGAACCAGCTCAGAAATGGAAAAAAAGAAAACAAAACGACTAGGCCAACCAAAGGGTGGAAACTGAAGACTCACGCACAAAAAAACGACCCAGAGGGCCACATTACAAAGACTGGGTCCACTGGAGGAACAGACCACAGAAATGAGCGAATCTACACACAAGTGACGTGGGAGCCTTTGTAATACATCCTAGCGCACAGAGAGGCGCCTCTTATTCATGAGCCATTTATTTCACATACAGACTTCACTGAAAGTGGGATTGAGACAGGAAGCGATGTACGCAGTGGAGGAGGAAGACGTAACCAGTTTGGGGAAAAATAATCCCCAAATTGCTACTGTCTAGAAATTGAGCTACCCGGAGTCCGGTGGCTCAATTTACAATTTCAGTTAATGAGAGGAGCAATGGACAGCGATGTGGAGAAGCTAAGAATACACACAGCAACACTTGGGATGATAAACAAAGTCCTAATCCAGAGAAGCCAAATTTGTGTTAAGAAGCAAGCAAGGAAAAAAAAAAAAAGCAGTACAAAATGCTATCCATGTCTGCGGAGACTCTGTCTGATTAAGCCACCATTTCACTTTGACTAAAAGTGTTCAGATATTTCCAAAGTTCTCCCTCTGTTCCTCCATTGTCTTAGGTACTGTACCTTGGAGGGGAATCCTTCATATAAAAAACTTCAAATGTACATAACAGTTTTCAAGATTAATGAAAAAAAATTAAAGACAGTCCTAACTGAGAGTTTCCAATCTCACTGCGCCTTCCTGATTTGCTGGGAACATTCAGAATTCAAAGAAAACGATAAACAGAGATTCCAGGTAGACTTAGTAATAGGAACCTAGTGGCAGTTTATGAAACTTGTGGTGGCCTCAGATGGTCGGTCACTCTTACGGACTGAGCTGACCCTGAATGTCAGGATAGTGACAGGCTCTGGGTTTTCTGATTTTTTTGATTTGTTTTGGTTTTCTAGACAGGGTTTCTCTGTGTAGCCCTGGCTGTCCTGAAAATCACTTTGTAGACCAGGCTGGCCTTGAACCCACAGAGATCCATGTGCCTCTGCCTCCCAAGTGCTGGGATTCAAGGCGTGCGCCACTGTGCCCCGCTGGTTTTCCAGCGTTTGATGGCACATTACTATTGGAGCTGTGGTGGTTAGCACTGTGACTACTAGGGCAAAGCCTGCAGTACCAAGCCTAAATTGCAAGATATGTTGGTAGACTGTTCAGGTGACCTGCTCACTGCCTACTACAGAAACACCACCCAGCTGATCCAATGTTACGACTCTGAAGGGATTCTCGGGTGACAGTGTGGTTCAGTCTTTAGGATGAGATAGGTAGACGGCTCTCAGGATTATTTGTGAATGCCCCTGAACCACAGTCTGACAGAAGGAAAAACCCAGCCCTTCCTGTTGGTCTTTACCCTCTCTGCCCCCCACTCCCTTCACAGTCTCTGCAAGGACATTTGAGGGCTGGGGATGTGGCTCAGCGGGCTAGCACTCATACAGCATGTACAAGGCCCTAGCTTTAATCCCCAGCCATGAACACAAAAATGTTTTTAATTGAAAACGTAGGCCTTCAACTTGATCCCACCACCTTCAGTTCAGATCATTCAGAAGGCCAGATCCTGCAATTTAGTTTTTGGTTGACTGTGTATGTCTTGATGAAGGAACATGAGGAATGGAGACAGACGAGGTTACAAGGCTACATTCTACACCGTGACATGACACCAGACACACAGTGTCAGCTCCTACCTGGAACATGGAAATGTTTAGGGGCCTGAGCGTAAGTTGGAGTTAGAGGGCGGTTGTCGGGCCGGTAAGGGAGAGGGGAGCTCCGGCCGCTGGACGGCTCATTGCCTCCAATGAGAAGAATGGAAAAACAGAATGAGAGAGGGAGAGCACTAAGGGCACTGAGCAAGCGTATCAAACTTCAGTACAACAGGCTGAAGGAGGGAATGTCAGAAAGGCAAACAAACTCCGTTTGTCAACTTGGCTCGCAAAGGTGGCGGCGGAGACAGGTTTAGTTTTCCAAAGGGGAGATTTGCGCTCAGGTAGGACCAGGTTCAAAGCAGCCAGCACTCAGGGATGCATCATTCCAATGGCATGCAGTGGAGGCCATGAGCTCCGCAAACTGATGAGATGGTGTGTGTAAGGAAGGGACAGCCACTGGCTGCCGACTCAGGGTCGTCAGATGCTTAAACCCCAGGCATGTAGGTGGGTGGGATGTGCAGGCCCCAACTCCAGGCATGACTACTTCTAGGCACAGTGGCAGAGGGTGGCCACTAGAATATGTTTCTCTTAACTCAAGGCTAAGGCTGGGCGCCTCAGTGGTCATTTGGTCCTTCCCCTCACAATAGAAAGTGCTTTCATCACAGCGTATGTTTCTGTTTCCCTTGCTCTGAAGTATACGGATGGAGTTACACCCCTCCTTGGCAGATACCTTGGAACTATTTGTGTTCTCCTCCAGGACGAGACTCCTCCTGGCCAGTGCGCCAATCACCAACACACTAACTGAACACTGCGGCTCATGCAATCAGGGAGGGAGATAGATCCTGCCCCTACTTCTCGGGTCTCCCCACTGCGGTACTGCTACACTGTGTACCTGCTCACTCAGGGGACTGATCTGCAAGCTCAGAAAGGAGATGTAGGCTTCCTCAGTTCTTTAGAAGGTCCCTGGGGGCACAGCATCAGAGAGAAAGGTCCCAGGTGAGCTGGGAGACAAGTCTAGAGACCTGGAACGTCATGGGCTAGGGTGTGATAAGACTACAGTGCTCAAAGTTGTCCCTAGAGGAGACACTATCTGTGGGGCGTGGAGGGCTGGAGCTTAGCTGCAAGACCCTCAAGCACAGACAGGGAGGGACACACACACACACACACACACACACACACACACACACTCTCCTTCCCTTCCGTTCACAGGGATGCAGGGAAGAGCTTTGCGAAATCAGGCTGACATGAGCGGCTGGCCTAACCTGCCCTGCCCCACATCTGAGCAAGCATTACGTCCTAAGAACGCGCCAGAACACCAAGGACTACCCAAACCTATAAATTATTAATGTAGGTTACTTTCACTGTCGTTCTTAGAGGTCTTCATTCAAGATACAAGTCTCTCTTCTAGGACATAGGATTTTTCAATTTTTTAAATTACTTTGTAGGCTGCTCTTTCATTCACTTGAAGTACGAATGTTTTAATTTTTTTTTTTTTTTTTTTTAAAAGATTTATTTATTTATTATGTATACAGAGAAGGGCACCAGATCTCATTACAGATGGTTGTGAGCCACCATGTGGTTGCTGGGAATTGAACTCAGGACCTCTGGAAGAGCAGTCGGTGCTCTTAACCTCTGAGCCATCTCTCCAGCCCCCGAATGTTTTAATTTTGTTTGTTTTTTTATTTACAACTTGGAATTGAGTTTGGGGCCTTGCACATTCTAGGCAAGTGTTCAATTTCAAGCAAGTCATACACTGTCAGAAACAAGTTTTGACCAACTTCTTCAAGTCAACCTGTCCTAAATCTGACCAGCAAAGCACGAAAGACATCAATTGCCAGGGCTTTAAGGTGTGTCGAGTATTTAAATGTCTCCACATAGACATTTCTAGGTCACCCCAAGACAGGAGTGAAGTAAAATGTGACAATCTTACTCTCCCAAAGAGCAACAGCTAGTTCATATCTGACAAAATGCACGAAGAAACACAGGCAGAAAAGGAAAGGAGAGAGAAGGTAATGGCTTGTGTTTGAAAATGAGATGCCATGCCCAATGGACAGCTGAACTAGAGCTGACCCTCCTTCGTTCTCACCAACACTCAGCTCATCCCCTGGCCAAGAGCGAGCACTTAGGAATTGCCTGAGAGTGAATGACCGGTACAGGCCAACTTACTCCTTCTACAGCTATGCCTGACCTAACTTAGCAAGCGCCCCTGTGGGATTGGCCATGACATCTCTCAAGGAACCCAGACGCTGGTACCCAGCAATGGGATCACAATGGCAGCTCCCTGTATCTCTTCATTTTACTCCATCCTCCAACTTCACGGTTTCACTCCAGAAGAATCTTTTAATCCCGTAAGTGTTGGACAACTGCTACAAGCTGAAAACGGAAGGTTCTTAGGAGTTTTCACCAAAGGAAGCACAGAAAAGTCCCACCCCCTCACTACCGTCAGTTCTGAAGCACACTGTTGCCTGCCCTGGATCCACCTGCAACCCTGGTGTCCTTGCAGAGCACCGGATTCAGGAGAGGGTTTTCACAAGGTTGGCCAGATGAGTGTTCAGTAACCACATCTCAATATTGATTAAGTAGGGTCATTGAAGACACGTGAGCACATGCTGGGTGGAGGCTGAAGGTTGCTGAAGGCAGGTAACAGCTCCAAGGCTCCATCAATATGACCCCCAGTGTCGGACAGCAGTAACAACCTATCACTTTCCCGTAAGGTAAAGACTCTAGAAGGTTCTGGGACCGAGGAGTGCTGTCACCAGTAATGGTACTGTTGCTTTTGACTTGGTTGCGTATCCTCAACAACCAATGACCTTTCCAGTTGTTAAAAACCAAAACCCAAACCACTAGTAGCATATGTAAGTCTTTGGGAGTAGATTTAATTCTATGATCGTCTAAAATTCCCCACAGGACTGTCTCAAACAGCAGGTAAAAGTGATTTCTGAAAGGCACTGACTCCTCCTCTGAGCCTACCAAGTAACCAAGAGCAGGATGGAAGCTGGTCATCTCTACTTCATTTTGTGTCTATCTCCTTTGCTTTGAGTCAGACTCCTGCTTGATGCTGCACGGTCCCTGAGGAGTGTCTGTCAGTCCCTGAGGAATGTCTGTCTGACCCACCTATCCTTTTCCCCATCCATGCTGAAGGGGCAGAGACAAGTCATTGTTTTAAATTGACTGTATGAACAATGAATCCTCACAGGACAGACCATCCCCAAGATAAGAACAATTATCTATGATACAAAAGCTACACCCTAGAGAAGATCATATCACAAGGAACATCACCCCTGGATGAAAACAGCAATTAACAAGCTGACATGTACCATCTTGCAGTACTGGAGCCGAGAATTATAGGCAGGACGATATTTGACCAGGACTCATATGTGTGTGTATGTGTGTGTGTGTATGTGTGTGCATGTGCAGGTACAGTCACCCATGGCTGTGAATGAAAGGGCCAGAGATCAACTTTGGGCATCTTCCTCTATTATTCTCCACCTTAGTTTTTTGAGACAGAGTCTCCCACTGAATTGGAACTTTCCATTTTGGCTAGGCTGGCCGGCCAGTGAGACCCCAGGATCTGCCTGTCTCTGATTTCCCAGTGCCGGGGTTATAGGCATCCACCGTCATGGCTGGTACTACATAGGTGTTAGACCTCTGAACTTAGGTCCTCACACCTGCATGACACACATTTACTCAGAGTCATGTCTTGACCAGGACCCAAGACTTTATACACGGCTCTTCCCTCTGCCTCTGTTATTCCTCTATTTTAATCTAAAGCTTTACTGGTGACTCCACAGGTGGACATGAAGGTCATTGGACACCTCGTGTGTTCCTTTTTCCTAACATGCTCATGTATCTCCTCTGTCTGCCTTCATCATCACTCACCTCTTTAACTGGGGCACGAGGACGGGCAAACAAGCCTGGCTTGCTGGGTTACCAGAGCTAGATCTCTCAAACTGAGGGACTTCTTACACATAAGAAGCCATAGTAACTCACACACCACAGTGGATCAGTGAGGGAATGAGCTGTGTGGTGGATAATGTTGTTGAATTCCAAATTCTTAGCCTCCAAACTACCAAAAATTTGAGCTATCAGGTGATATTTTTAAAAGAAAGAAAAAAAATTCTCCAGATCAAGTCTCTCCTAATATAAACACTTGAAATCACATGACTTCCAGGCTGAGAGCTGGCTCAGCAGTGATGAACACTGGCTGCTCCTCTAGAGGACCTGGGTTCAATTCCTGCACCCACATGGCAGCTCACAATGGTCTGTAACTCTAGTTCCGGGGATCTGACACCCTCCTACAGATATACATGCAGGCAAAACATCAGTGCGCATAGAAAGCAAAATAAAATAAAAATCCCATGACTTCCAACTCCACTCTGGGAGGAAAAACCAGTGGAGTTCCAAGACAGTTTCTGTTTTGCTTAGCACTCAGCAAACTGAGTGCATATGCGAGAGAAAGCGCCACATTGGAAGGCACAGCCACCGTCATCACCATCCACCAGGCTGGTTTCAATGATCTCTGTCACGCCAGTGGGAAGCTTCCCCTACATTTACAGTTCTCATCGTTAATTCTCAGCATCTCCCATGCCAGCCTAATCAGCCAGACTGTTGGTCCCTGGGAGACTGTTCACTGGCAGGACTCTCACTGTACTTAATTCAGACATTTTCCTCCTTTTCATTCTTTCTGGTGCCATGAGAGCCTTGATGACTAATTCTAAAGGGAGTGAATAAACACGGTGCTGGAGCATGTGCTGGAGCACTGTCTGGCTTTTAGGGTGTGTGCTCATATTCTTAAATCATGACTGTCTATCTAGGCGGAGCTCAGTGTTGGCAGCCTCTAGAATTCTGTGACAGAGTTTCAAGATGGCCCCTTCTCATCTAAAACCTTAGTAATGATTAGATTACTTTCAGGAAATGTTGAGTATGTGTTTACCTTGTAGCAGCACTATCTATAGCCTAACAAGAAAGATTCCTTTTACAGCACCTTGATCTATGTAGCCTTCCTATTCACAACCTTATTTTTTCACCTCCTGGACATGGATGTGATGTCTAAGAGGTTTTCAAAGGGGAAAAGGGAGAGAAGGAATCCGGCAAAGCCTGGTTTCTGCAAATCTCCAGGCATGAAGTTGTCTGAATGGCCCAGCCAGGACTTTGCAATTCAGAATGGAGCAGAAAGGTTGGAGAACAGATGAAAATGGGAATCTTTCAGAGCATAATAGTCTTCGTTATAGAAAGCTGATGGGGAAGCTAGAGAGGCAGAGGCAGCCTGGGAGGAGCCTGCCAGCTTTAGACCTCACACATGTCTCCAGTTCAGTGAACCCTGGGGGCCTGGGCTGCATGCATCAGAAATGGGGACCAGGAAGCAGACCTGGCCAACAGAAGGCTGGGCTCCTGCTGCCAGAGTGACAAGGGCCTCTTCTGTTTCTAGCTCTGTATTCCTGGGATGGACATCCTTCGAGTCACGTTCTTTGACGAACACTCATTAAAACAGAAATCCCCATGGTGGCCAGCTAGGTGTCAAGACCAAAAATAACACAGAGCTGGGCATGGTGGCTTATTGCCTGCAACCTCAGCTCTGAGGAGGCTGAGGCAAGCCTGGGCTATATAATGGGCTCCAGGCCAGCTTGTCTCAAAAAAAAAAGGAAACAAAAATTAAATGCAAAATAAGACAATATCCCATTTGAAAGACATCTGTGGTGTGGTCAAGTTTCCTCCATTCTGAAGTGGTCAAAGGCCATAAAGGCTTCCTATGTAAATGGAAACATGCTTTTTAAAATAACCAAGGAGTAGTTCCTGGGAGAATCCGTAGTTGTCATTAACAGCCTTAGGCTGTAAAAGCTGTATCCATGAACAAATGTTCCATGATTTATTTTTTAGATTAGTAAAAAGCACATCTGATCTAAAAACTGAAGGTAAGGTTATATATGAATCATACAGGTGATTCCATATAAGCAAAATATAAGCATATATCTAATGAGTGAGAGCATTAACTATGTCTAAGTATGAAGTCAAGGCCATACTAACTCCTCTTGGTTTAGGGCTTTTTACAATTTAAACCCACAATACTTGACTACACTTAAAATGCCAAATTCAGACTCAAACAGAAAAAACACATTTTGAATTTTTGACAATGTATCACCGAGGCTCACAGAACTCTTACAATTTTTATAACTATTTGATGTTTCTACTGGAGAGCAAAATGTTTGCAACTTTATTATTTAAATAACTGAAATGAGTCTTTGTGTTAGCCGCAATAAGAATGCAATGTTTCCTTTAATTCTAGCACTCGGGAGGCAGAGACAGGTGGATCTTTGTGAGTTCAAGGCTACCTTGTTCTACAGAGTGAGTTCTAGGACAGTCAGGGTGGTTACACAGAGAAACCCTGTCTCAAAAAAAAAAAAAAAAAAAAAAAACCAGAACAAAAAAACAACAAAGAAGAAATTTTCTGGTTAAAAGGAAATAGAAAATAAAATTTTGCTTTAACACTTAGGAGTGCATGTAGATTTATCCTAAAGCGAGTGCACCTAATCTGGAAAAAATCCCTCTGGATATGAGAGGCCTGCAGTCTGGTCCAGGTTCTGCCTCTTCCTGGTTGTAAGCCTTTGATCAATTACTTCATCAGGACCCTGGCTGCGCAATCTCCCAACTAGGCCTGTATCACAGGGATGCTCTGAAGAGTAAGTGGAATGATGCGATAAGGGATGCTCTAAGGTCTGGGGGTGTATCTCAGTCTGTAGAATGCTGACTTAGCGCACATAAGCCCTGGGTTTCACCCCCAGTACCACATAAACTGGGTTTGGGGGCACACACTTGAGATCCTTGCACCTGAGACTAGAGAGGCAGAAGGATCAAGGATTCAAGGTTATCTACTTCTCCACAGGAAGTGTGAAGCTAGCCTGAGCTACACAAAAGCACCTAGAGAGCACCATGCTGGCAGCTGCATCCTGACTAGGCTACCTCACCTCACACAACTGATGACCTGGGAGAGAGTCCTGTCCTCTCCTTCTGATTTATAAATGAGACGATGTTCAGGAGGACAAGGAGACAATTCAAGGTCACACAGCTCGAACGTAACAGAGAAGATATTCAAATCCAAGATACCAGTGTCCACAGGCTCCTGGTGGCAATGCCCAGACCCAGGGTGTGTCACTGATATTCCCCAATGTGTTGAATTTTTTTGTATACATGCTGTAGAATTTTAAAGGGCTTGTTTAACAAAAATTGTCTCTCTGAAAGCAAAATACATTACAATCAAAGCAGTTTATACTTTAATGAGTCAAAAGTGAAAACCGTTACCTTGGTTTGGTTCAAGGACCACTATATGAAGCTCTCATTAAAATGCACAGCTGAAGCTTTTTCTCAGTAATTTCTTTATGGCTATATAAAAATTCTAAAAAATAAAACCTTGACACTCAGACATAAAAACTACCCCATATTAACTCTCAATAATGGTTTTAAGTAGCCAGTCAAGACTTCTGGAACGTGCTATGCCCACATCAAGAGTTTTACTAATGGTAAATGATATACAGCTCCATCACATGTCAGTCACATTATTCTTTAAAAAACAACAACTTATTTTTGTGTGCCTGTATGTCTGTGCACCATGTGTGTGCCTGTATGTCTGTGCACCTTGTGTGTGCCTATATGTCTGTGCACCATGTGTGTGCCTGTACGTATGTGCACCATGTGTGTGCCTGTATGTCTGTGCACCATGTGCATGTAGTAACTGGAGGGACAAAAAGAGGGCATCAGAACCCCGTAGAAGTGGTTATGAGCTGCATATGGTGCTGGGTACTTAACCCAGGTCCTCTCTCTGCAAGAGCAGGCAAAGGGCTTCACCACTGAACCACCTGTCTAGGCCCCCGGCTGTGTTATTTGCAAAGCATGGAAAACACTGAAGTAGCGAAAGTGAGAGATAACGCACACCCAATTCCTAGCACATCTACATTTCAGGAGTCGACTGTTCGGGGTCCAGGGAAGCTACAAATGCTTGGGTAGACTGATGGTGAGTGTTCAGGAGCTAGAGAAGTCTTCCAGCTACCCAGCTATGCGGCAGATCCAGACACACAGGCGCTGTGAACACTGGGGACTCACAGGATCCCCGAAGGTCACTTTCAGCTCCATGATAACCGCTGCTCTTGCCTCCCTCCCCGTGCCATTTTGTTGCCTCGTGGGGTTCAGATCAAGGCAACAGAACAAGTTAGTACCCTCTGGGGGTCCTTCCCTGCAAGGGTGGCCTTCCACAGCCTGCCCAGGCTCTCAGTTCCTCCAAGTGGAGACCTGGGCAGAGGATAATACAGAACCACACACAACAAGGAAGCGAACAGCCTGAGAGCCACCCAGGGAGTAGAGGGGAGAAATGCCAGGCAGGGAACAGAAAAAAGGAGGCAGAGCCTGTCTGATCCATCATATGGAAATTAATTAGGACAAATCAAAAGCAAAGTACTCAGAGTCAGTCACGAGAGAGAGAGAGAGAGAGAGAGAGAGAGAGAGAGAGAGAGAGAGAGAGAAGCTACACCATCCACACATGTTCAAATAGTTCAATGGCTTATCACCATGAAGACAACTTTTCGTTATCTGCTACTCAATACTCTTGTGTTTTGCAGAAACATATCACAAATGAAACCCAAGGAAACACCCCGGTATATATTATATTTTGCCACTGACGCATACAAAGACAAAATAATAATATATTTTTCTAATCGGTAGGAGGCAGATCTTAGTTCCTAAGTACACACCCCATTTCTTTGTACAGAGCTCTTGGAAATGACGCATCTCTTGGGATGTGAGATGCCATGCCAGTTCTAAGGCCATAGTTAGGGGCAGTCAGGACACGCACAGGCATGCTGATGGGTCAGAAGCTCGGTGGCTCTCACTCCTGGAGATACATCTTATTAGCCTTGCGGGGTGCTAATAAATCTCCACTACACAGGCCAGGTGCCCTGCCTCCTGCAGAGGCCTGCCTCCTTACCTTTGACATAGGGGAGGAAGTGGTGTCTGAAGGGGGGGTTGGGACGGGAGTCGCTGTGGGTGGAGCTGAAGCTGCTGGTGCGCAGGGGGGACCACCTGTGCACACCAGGAGACAAAAGCTCTGTGCAGCAGGGAATCACCCAATCGGGACAGGGCGAGGTGGAAACAGAAAAGAAGAAAGAAATTAACACAGGAGCTGGGCAGGTGCCCAAGGTGGGGAGGAAAGGAAGAGCGTTAATCAGGAATCTGAAAAAGGAGGAAGGACAGAGGGTTAGGAGTGTACCCGTGGAGGGCTAGGCAGAGGGCATAATCTGCAGACTGGCGCAGGTAGTCACCGAGTCAATCTCTGAGAATAAATGGCTTGTTGAGCATGGTCTCTGGATCATTGGCATAATAATGCCAACCGCACAGTGCTAGGACTGAGCATATCACATAGACTCAACAGCTGCTTTTAAAGTGTATTCAACAAAACGACCCGCAGAAAGCCATGTAAACACACCACAATCATTTTAAGAATCTTGAAGAGATATCTTTATATGTAAGGGTCATGTTTCATTTTGTCTTTAAGCCACAAGGGCTTAGCCTACTGGAAATTGCATTTTATTTCATATTCCTTATGCATGAGGAAATCCCTGTTGTATTAGCTGGGTGGGCAGAGTTACAGAGGATGCTGGCAGTGGCGAGGACTCCAGAGGCAGAAGTCCAGTTGCTCAGAGGGAGAATGGACCATCAAAACTCAAGCCAGACTCAGGGAATTAAAACATCATCTGGCATCCAGAATGCACAGGGTGGGTACTTGGTTGCTCCACAGAGATACAAATATGTTTCACTTCTAGGCACCAAAAACATTTCAACGCTGAACGCTTGGTGTCTTCCACATGTGTGCTATTGGGAGAAAAGGCAGAGAATGTTCTGGAGGCTGTAGCAACAAAACCATGACTAAAGAGGCAAAGCTTCCTCATGCTCAACACAAATAGGGCCTTTTAAAGGAACAACTGTGCTCAGCGGCCATTCCATCGCTATTCAGGATGCTTTCAAAGGACAATTTCTCTGTGGCCACGTGCTACTCTGACAAGGTCAGGGCAGGGTTTGGTGGTCTAAGCATGTAATATGTAGAGTAGCAATGAAGTGATTTCAAATTACCAAAAGATTAAGTAAAAACTCATGGCCAGGTACAAATAAAATGACTATAGTTACATCCCGAAAAGGAATATCCTGAAAACATTCATTTAACATAATATAATAAGTATTAAAAACTACGTTTAAGTCTATTTTTGTGTATGTGGTGCTGAATTGAACTCAGGGCCTCACCCGTGGTAGGCAAGCACTTTGCACAGCCACATCCCCAGCCTTGTCTGGAGAAACTGATCTATTACTCAAGGATCCAATAGCTTCCAGGCCTCTGGGTGAGTTACATCTACAACCTTGAAAAGAAGATTGCAGCCTTTCTACTTTCTGATCACTCCTATTGGTTTTCATTCTTTTATTTAAAAGTTAGCATTTGGATACATTTGTTCTCATTAGCCTGTCCAGCAGCAAGAAGCCTGAGATGGAGACTTCTAGATACAGAGTATCACAAGTTCTCAGCTTGAGATGCAGTCTTCTAGATACATAGCATATCTCTTTGATACCTCTCCATAACTCTTTCTCAGAGCACTCTGAATCTCTGCTGGGGCTTCCACTCTTCTGCTCCATACACTTACAGCCACAGAGACTGAGATGGCCACTCCATCCCTGAGGCTTTCAGGTTTGCCAAGTTTGATTTCAACTCTTAGGGGTAGAATGGGTCTTAAAGTTGCCTAATGGGACTCTACAGCCTCACTCTAGAAAAGGCTTGATGATGTAACATCGTGTGCCTGGGGGAGGGTTTTAAACTTTCCAACCAATGGCTAATGTTGGACTTTAGAAGATGCAGATAAAATGAAAAAAAAATTTTTTTTCATTCAGATCTTTGTTTTAAGTTTCGTACAGATGAGATTTTCATCAACTCTTTACAAATACCCTTTGTTCTCAGCAGGCCAATATCAAAATGTAATTCAATAACTCACAGTGAACCCACTGATGGAATGACTGACTTTTCTAAGATATAATACAAAATGAAGATGGATACCAGTTTTCATCTTGTTCTTCGAGAGGGGTAGAAATATTTAAGTCAGGTTTTTTAATATGCTACCTATGGTATGAAAAGAAATTCACACAGATACACATTCAGTATATAGCAGATCCCAGGAAGGGTGGCCTTACCAGGTCGGTGGAAATGCTGTGGTGAGCGGGATGTGGTTGGAGTGTAACTGTGACGGCTGTAGACAGGGGAGTTGATGGAGCCCTGGCTGGTAGACCGGTGGATCATCCGATCCCGAACATCCTGGTAACCCTGCCACAAAGTTTGAGAAAGTGTGAGACAAAACACCATCCCATGATTATTGGACATTTCTAAGTAAACCCAGTCTACAGAGGATGCTGGGGAATTGCCTCTCTAAGTGTCTGTGTTCGCCTCAAAAGGACACCCAAACAGCAACCACATTAATACTTGAGTAGGCGTGGCTGTGACTGTGACGAGCAGCAGCAAGAGGAGCTGGGGCCGTCCCAGTTAGCTGCAACAAAAATACAAGCAAAGCTCCCAGAGGACGGTGTCCAGTTTGAAGCTGGTCAAATACAAACGCTTTAGAAATACTGTACATTTTGGGGTGGGGTGGGGAGCCTCTGTTACAGCACTCAGTCACAAACATGGAAATGCCGTGGACTTTCCACCAGCTCAGATTACAGAGCATCCCCACTGTGATCAGTCAATTTGGTAAAGAAGTATCCGGCAAGGCTGCTGTGTAGCTCAATTGGTAGCATGCATGAAGTCCTGATCTCCAGCACTGCATAAAAAAAGTGTCCATGCCTGTAATCCCAGCATTCAGGAGATGGAGGCAGGAGGATTAGAAGTTTAATACCATAGCTAAGCAAGGGTGTCGAGTGCCTTTAATCCCAGCATTTGGGAGGCAGGGGCAGGCAGAGCTCTGTGAGTTTGAGGCCAGCCTGGTCTACAGAGTGAGATCCAGGACAGTCAGAGAAACACTGTCTGGAAAAAACAAAACCAACCCCCCCGCCCAAAAAAAAAACCAAACCAAAAACGTTCAGTGAGCTCAGACCAGTTAAGGCTCTGTAAAACCCTGTTTCAAAACAACAAAACAACAAAAAACAGAAACGATCCAGCAAGCGGCCTGGCTTTGGATCAGTCCAGAAGAGGTGATTGACCACGAAGTGCTTCAGTTTAGAGATTATGCTGTAACTCCCTCCAGCCTTTCCAGACATTCTAATATGTCTTATTTGTCTAATATGCCTCAAGTGCAGACAGGGGCCCAGAGACCCACACTGGACAACAGCTTCAGTTCCTGCAGACATGTGCTGGCCTCTGTTCCTACCAGTGGTGCATGCTGGAAACTGTGGGAGGCCGCTTTTACGCTCTTGAGTCCCCCTTACAAGTGTGATGCTGTCATTGTCTTGGCTTGCATGTAAAGTAATCCTTAACAATCATTGCTATCAATTCTGCTGTCCTTTAGTATGTCGGTAAGTACTTCTTCAAAAATTCAAGTGTAGACAAGGTCAGAGCCACTCCCCATTCCACCCATAAATATGGCCAAATGATACTTACTTCTGCTGATGGAGTAGGAGACAAAGTCCTTGGAGACTAGAAGAACAAGAGAGAATTTAAAGTCAACACCTTGGTTAACCTCCTACCAGCTTTGATGGAGCCCAAAGCATCACTCCAACACAGGCCAGCATCTGCAAGGGGGCTGATGGGAAACTCCAGCCAAGTCCCAGGAGACGCAGGAATGTTTCCACCCAAGGACCATGGAGTTAATGAAGACGTTGTGGAACTAGTTGCAACTATTTTCCTCCCATGTTTACTTGTGTTTATGATATTTCTTCATGTTAGGACAGCCAAGGAAACAGAGGATTGTGTTAATATGACTTTAACTAATTCAGAACCACAACAATTATAGTAAGATAGTTTGGTCAGTGTGAAAAGACCCCTCACATCACACACCATCCAGTGTCCGTCACTTTGGGTTGATAGGCAGATGAAGCGCTGTCACCCCAAGACCTTTGCACTGCATCTCCTCTGCCACCAGTGCTTTTTACACACCTGCAGAGCTCACTCAGCTCCAGAGAAGTCTGGGCCCAAACCTACCTCACACCTCCTGTGATCCCTGTTCACGCTCACCTTCTCCCCAGGGAGCAGAAGCTAGGCATGAACTTGCCAATGGTGGGCTCCTTGACCCACCCACTCACCACCACTCACCACTCATATACCTTTGAAATGTGCCAATAATTATATCAAATTTTAAGTTCTGTGTGTGTGTGTGTGTGTGTGTGTGTGTGTGTGTGTGTGTGTGTATGTGTTGGCTAGAGGTCAATGTCAAGGGTTTTCTGTAATTGCTTTATTTTTTGTGACAGTTCTCTCACTGGACCTGCAAGCTCATCAATTCACACTTGCCAGATGCAGACCCCAGGAATCACGTCTCCACCTCCCAGCACAGGATGACAGGCACATGCTGCCAAACAGCATTTTTTGTGGGTTCTGAGAATCAAACTCAGCCCTCATGTTTTGTGATAAGCCCTTCGCCCACTGAGCCACCTCCCCGTCCCTTCTGGGTCTTTAAAAGAAGGCATGAATTTACAAAATAAGAGTAATAACTAATGGAATAAATAATAGATTGTCATGTTTATTCGGTAGCAAAATCCATGCATCCAAAGGGAGTTTATTAGTGTATCAATTTCTGTCCCAAAGGGGTATCCTCTATGTACAAAGAAACAATAGGCCACCACTGTAAACAGAGTGGATTGTGGGAACTGGTGGGATGCTGGGCATCTTTGTCAGATGTCAGTATTGGTCTAATCGAAAGACCTGCCAAGTTTCCTTATGGAAAACCTGCCAAGTTTGCTCTCCAAAGTTCTGAGTTTGGAGGTGTCACAACCAAGTTTTAAGTGCCCCAAACTTCATTTCAAAGCTAATTTTCTGCTTGATATTTTGCTGCTCCGGAGGGAGCTGTTGGGAAAATACAACACACAACAATAACATACACACATCATTCCCAAGAGAGGCATGCAAGTGTGTATACAGCACACATGCACCCTTAACATCATTTAAAAAAGCAACAGTTTCCTCTTGGAAATGTGTACATTTTGAGCTTGAGGAAATCCCTGGCCACCGACTCGAGGCCAGTCTTTATATACTTTGTTCAGGAAGCTGCCCTGACCATCGACTTCTGTGAGATTCTGGGATCAATGGCAGCTAAGAGCCCAGGCCAAGCGCTGGCTGCAGACGCAGTACAGCAAGTGAACCACCAGGTGGCACTATGTAAAAATGCATGTCCCTTTTTGCCAGACTGGGGACTTTAATGCAGACTTTAATAAAACCCACATTAGAAATAAGCAAATAAAAGGAATATTATATAATTACAAATACATATAATTATTATTAAACAGAAAATACTAATTATATATATAACTGGGAATAAATTAAATGCAGTCATCTATTATCATGCCTTTTGGGGAGCACTGATATAGAGATAGGATTTTATATGATCCTCCTGCTCAGTATCCCAAAGGCTAGACCGATACAAGTACCTCAGGCCTTTTGTTCACTTCATAGAAATCTAGAAGCATGGTGGGATGCTACAGACTACAGTCTGGTGCTGTGGATATCACTCTGTATGCTGTGAATGTGTTGCTCTGATTGGTTAATAAATAAAATGCTGATTGGCCAGTAGCCAGGCAGGAAGTATAGGTGGGACAGGTAGAAAGGGAGAATTTGGGGAACAGAAAGGCTGAGTCAGGAGATGCTGCCACCCACCACCATGGAAAACAAGATGTAAAGATACCAGTAAGCCACGAGCCATGTGGCAAGGTGTAGATTTACCAAGATGGGTTAATTTAAGTGTAAGATCTAGCTAGCAAGAAGCCTGAGCCATTAGGCCAAACAGTTTTAATTAATATAAGCCTCTGTGTGTTTATTTGGATCTGAGCAGCTGTGGGCCCAGGCGGGACTGAAAAAAACTCCAGCTACAGTCTGGTTTAACCTTGGCTGAAGAGCTGAGTTAAGTTCATTACTTGGTAATACCTCTCTGAATGGAGTCCAATCAGGCTACAGATGACTCCAATTTAAATAACAGATAAAGTAGAGGACAGACATGAGTGTCATGCTGTGGGAAAGCATGTGTCTGTTAGTCTGTTCAATAAAAATAAAGGAAAAATGAGAATAAATTAAGGGGCTGAAGGATCAGGGTCAGAGGAGGTATAGTGAACTCCCACCCCAGGAGGGCACAGGGGACACAGCTCTTTAGATGGAGAGGCTCTGGCCCAGCAGAAGGACAGGCCTGCTTCCTGGGCAGTAATAAGCCTTAGAAGACAGCCACAGTAGTGGCCCCTGTCAGGCTGAGCATGTGCTGAGCATGTGCCAGTCTGCCCCTCTGCCTACTGCTGGTCACAGTTTCTTTAATCCATACAGACACCTGTGAGGAGCTATCTACCATAATTCTGTTTTCCTGATGAGAAACTGGGATCACAATGGCTGTCACATGACAAAGTCAAAACCAGCCTGTGGTGATACTTGAGGCTGAATTCCAGTAATTGATTCTAGGAACCCCACTACCATAGTGTCCTCTCTCCATAACCCCCTCCATTAAGATGCTGGAAACTGAATCTACTAAAATTTAAGGGTGTGGTCTCACTTCTCATGATCCCTAGAAATATACTTCCAACTTATCCTAAGGCCAAGATACCTTAAGACCCTCCTTCCCTTAACAGTGCCCTTCCCCCAGCCCCCTCCTTTATGCCCCTCCCCCAGACCCCTCCCCCAACCTCCCTCCCCACAATTGCAGGTCCCACCCCAGCACATATCCTACACCTAACTCACCCTTCACAGTTGTCTTAACACGCAACGGGCTAATTGCCTACCTCTCTGCACCCTCCTTTAGGACAAGGGTGTTGTAGGATATTTGTACACGGTATGAGATATATTGCTGTGATTGGTTTAACAAAGAGCTGAATGGCCAATAGCTAGCCAAGGGGTATAGGTGGACTTCGGGGCAGGGAGAGGGGAAGTAGGAGATGTATCTAGAGGTGAGAGAGATGAGGAATGAGGTGAACACACAAAATTGGATGGAGGTAAAATGCCATGTGGTAGAATGTAGATTAATAAAAATATGGGTTAATTTAAGTTATAAGAGCTAGTTAAAAACAAGCCTAAGCTAAAGCCAAGCTTTCATAATTAATAATAAGTCTCTGTGTCATTATTTTGGAGTTGGCTGGTGGGACAGAGAAAGACTCGTTACACAAGGGTCACAGGTTAGGTCTGAGTACCTCAAAGACCAGTTACAGGACTCTTCAGGGGGTGGGCAAAGTCTGGCTTAGCTTAGTAGTTCTTACACAGGTGAGTGAAAAGAGCGGATGGGTAGCCATGTTGCTTGCAGCCCCTGGGAATCCATTACCTCTCCAAGGCTCTGTCTCTCCTGCTTGTCCTCATAGCCTGAAGTGTAGAAGGGCTCATAGGTAATGAGGTCTGGACGCTCAATATCATAAATTGCCTTGACTTTGGGAATGGCTGCTAAATCCTTGTAATCCAGTATTTCATTGTCTACTTTTGCCTGTCAGAGTTAAACAGAGAGAAAAATTAATCCTCTATTTCAGCTTGTTGAGAAATTATCCTCTGTGCTCTTTATTCCTCATTTAAAACATGACCCTTAAAACAAACCAAAATGCCTTGCTGAGTGATGTCATACCCTTTAGAAAGTTGTCCCTTGACGCCTCTATTAATCACACTTAAAAATAAAAAAAAAATCATCAAAGGCTTAAGAAGGGGTAGGATTTAATGAATAGAGAAATATGTCAACCTTCAGAATAGTTTCCTAAGTTTATTACGGGGGCGGGGGGGGGGGGGGGACAATGTCAAATAGATGGTCAATAGATCCTTGAAGATTGATAAATACAAGTAACGGCATATTGAATGAACTAAGTATGTAAATACCTTTGTGGCAGACTTTAAGAACACTTGAGGCAGCAGTATAAAATGTGCAGTTAATCTCCAAGTATCTATATACATGTTAGGTGCGACAATCTTTTAAGCCCTATATCATGTGACTGCATTTTTGGGTCATCTTTTGATACGATGATCGAAGGAATTATGACTGAGAAGCCTGAATGACAAAGAGAAATTGGGATCTTCTAACAGGATCAGAGATCCCTATGGATCAGTTTCCTTTCTTGGACTCTCTATCCTGCTATTCCAATCCTCGAACTCATATTCTTCCAAAATGTCCCTTCTGGAAGTGATACTTACATAGATAGTATGGCCTGGTGAGCCAGGGATGCTGGAGCCTGGTCTAGAATAAATACTTTCAGAGGAGGTCCTGGTGGGCTGCAAAATAAACAGCAAGTTGCTTGTCAGACTCCTGATCATGCTCTTCAGCATCCAGATTGGCCTGGGCACCCAAGCTTCATGGAAAACTCAACCAGCTAAAAAAGGATAGCCCTGTGAGTGTGGGGTAGGAGGGAGAGCACACACTTGAAGAAAATGGCCTGAAAACTAGTGCCATGGTGGCTTTCTTGGTCCTTCCTCTTCTTTGTCCCTTAAAGAACCTTGGGCTTGAACTTGGAGCATATCATGAAGCTGCCCGTTTCTGCCCAGTTCCATGGCAGGCCCAGCTCCATTCACCAGCTCTGCTCTTCAGAACCACGACAGTGTACATCTCTGCCCCTCCACGGGCTTCCTGCTCTCACCTCTGCCTTCCTTAGATTCACTTGGCACTGAAGAGTTATTTCAAGAGGGACCTTTGAGGAACCCGGCTCCTTGTCAATGCCCATAGGGCCAATTTAGTGTCACACCAGAACTGCTGGGGCCTCAGGATCAGGTCTCTCCCTCCTTCTGTGGCCCCACTCATCACCTACCCTCACTCACAGAACAAGCCTGTGTCCCTGCCTCAAGGTGTTTATCCTAGCTGTTCCATTAACGGACCCTCTCTCACCACCGTTTTCCTTGGCTGGCTCTTTTTCTTCCTTCAGTTAACTTAAACTTGCCTCCTCAGAGGGCCCCCCACTTCTTCCTCAGTCCACAGATGGTTCCCCTTGCTGCTGTCTCTCCTAGCCAACCCTAATTTTTCCTTTATGAATCAACTCCTGATGAAATGTTGATTTCCTTCCATTGTGCCTGCTTCTCTAGTTAACATTACCAGGTCTCCCGTTACTAGAGGAACAGTACACAGAGGTATAAATATTTGGAGCAAAGTATGATGTATCAATTATTTGTCTGTAAATACTCAGTTTATTACATAGGTTAAGTCTACCCAGAGTCCCTGAGGTAAGGTGAGTGATGAGGCCCTGTGAAGACAGAAGAGGGCTGGGGGAAGGGGATGGATCAGAGGCTTGGCATGTTCTGGAACACTCTATAAAGAAAGCAAAGGCCTCTTGAAAGTCCTCCTCTTGCCTGTACAGCTAATTCCTGAAGAGTAGAATCTGTAGAGCTGAAATAGGTACGGGCCCTTTTCCTTTTGGACACAGTTGGATTCGGTATGCTGTACCTTGGACAGGACAGAAAGCACCCAGAAGAACTTGTACACACAGGGTTCTGGGTAACTCATGTCTGAAGAAAGGACCTCGGGGCCACCTGCCAGCTCAGGGCCACCGTGGTCAGCTCCCCGTGAAGGGCAGGGCCTGCTGGAGATAGGAGCGGCCGTTCTCTGTGCTTCTGCAAAGCTGGGTAGAGGCGGAAGGAGAGATCACAGGTTCCTCGGAGGAGGGGGGCCCGACTCCTTACTCTAGGATTCTCTCAAGCACCTGGCATGTTCCCGTGCTTTCCTTTAGTTGTGATTAGAGTAACGATTTTCCAACAATGAGTCCTAATGAGGAATATCCCACATCACCTAACACCACTAAAAATATGCAGTTTCCAGACCCATTTCCTAGCCCAAATATAGATGTGGTACAAGCAAAATGCAAGCCCCCTTTAAAAGAGAGCTGTTACCCCTTAAAAGGGTTGAACACAGTAATACATGTGGATGTGTGGATGTGTGTGGGGGGGTAATGCATGTGGATGTGTGCATGTGTGTGGGGGGGGGGGGGTAATGCATGTGGATGTGTGCATGTGTGTGGGTGTGGATAATGCATGTGGATGTGTGCATGTGTGTGTGTGGGTAATGCATGTGGATGTGTGCATGTGTGTGGGTGTGGATAATGCATGTGGATGTGTGCATGTGTGTGTGTGGGTAATGCATGTGGATGTGTGCATGTGTGTGTGTGGGTGGGTAATGCATGTGGATGTGTGCATGTGTGTGTGTGTGGGGGTAATGCATGTGGATGTGTGCATGTGTGTGGGTGTGGATAATGCATGTGGATGTGTGGATGTGTGTGGGGGGGTAATGCATGTGGATGTGTGCATGTGTGTGGGTGTGGATAATGCATGTGGATGTGTGCATGTGTGTGTGGGGGTGGGTAATGCATGTGGATGTGTGCATCTGTGTGGGTGTGGATAATGCATGTGGATGTGTGCATGTGTGTGTGGGGGGGTAATGCATGTGGATGTGTGCATGTGGAGGCCAGAGGACAACCTCAGTCATCATCTTCAGGAATACCATCAACCTCCTTTGAGACAGGCTCTCTCATTGGTCTGGAGTGCACAATTAGGCTCCACAGTGGCTGGTATTTGTGACCCACTCACTGTGACCCAGGCTGAGTGTGTCCTGGTATTACCTGCACTAATCTGCCCGACCACTCAGTGACACACGTCCCCACTTTACAGTTAAAGAAGAGCTATGACTCCCAATCTGCAGAGGTAGGAAGGGAGACAGGCTCTGGCCTTAGTCCCCTGAGGCCCCAGGCTCATGGACAGAAGCCAGAGGTGCTCTTCTGTCCATATCATGGGGTCAGTGTGTCCATCTATTTCCATCAACACCGCTAAGGGATGAAGGATGTGGAAGTAACAGAAACATCCTCAGGTCAGAAGTAGAATAAAATGTGTGAAAACTGAAAATAGTCTAAAAACCAGAAACAAAGTGTCTTACTATATAACCCAGGCTGGCCTCAAACTTGTGATTCATAGCTGAGCCTCCCGGGTGCTAGGACTGTAGCCAGGGGCTTCCACGCCTGCGCCCCAATGTATTCTCACTGTAACAACTCTAGCAGGACAGGCAGGAAGGTGACATGTCTTCAGTTGCTGTGCTCACAGCCTGTGCTCATCGACAAACACTGGGGCACAGAGCACACCGGAGCTTCAGGGTGTCTCTGTCACTGTTCAGGGTGGGTCGGGGGTACACTCTGTACTCAGTAACAAAAGCCCACGTGGACGGTGGCAGAGCTGAAGACCAATGCAAGTGCACACAGGGAAGGTGGAGCTCTCTTTAGGACAGAGATACTGCAGCAGGAAAGGTCTCTCGAGCCTGGCCCAGGGGCACAGGCCTGTCAGCTCAGCTACTCTGTGGGTGAACACAGGAGGATCAGTTCAAGACCTACTTGGGTCACAGAGTGAGTTCAAGGCCAGCCTGGACAACTTAGTGAAACCCAGCCTCAAAAGTAAAATTACAGAAAAGGCTGGGCATGCAGCTCAGTGGAAGGTGCTTACCTGATAGGCACAGAACTCTGGGCTTAATCCCAGAACCATGAGAAACGAAACAAGCAGGCAGACCAAGGCCAGGCTCCTGGCTGTGCTGGTCCACCTCAGCTGCTTCCTGCCCTCTCCCCCTGACAGGAGTTACAGCTCCCATGAGTAACGCAGGCTCTCGGAAGCCTTAGTCTTGTGTACTGCACCATGAATATTGTTGGGCTAAAGGCTTGGGGGGGTGGGGGGCTACTCAACACTGTAGTTTTATCAACCCCAAAGGTTTTGCAGTTTTAACATCCCTCTTCCGATGCCATAGATGCTTTCCAGCTCTAAGTGTCCACTGACTTGTAGACGTTCATCAGAGTTCTGTTTTGATAACCAAACCATTTCAAAGTCAAATCAGTTGGTCACCAAACCTCTGGGACTCAAAGACAGACTTCTCTGACACCTGACCCTTGAGACTCCCACTATCTGGGAGTGTTCTAGACGTGTTGGACCTTGAGAACGTCTTCTGCTGAAGTCGTCATTTGCCATCGACCCTGCTCTGCTTGTCCTCCTCCCTTGCTGTGACATCTATTCCACAGAGGAGCTGTGTCTTTGCTTGTCCATTTCCATGTCGAACCCTCCCCAGCCTTCCTGTCTACATCGGACAAAATACAGCTAAACACATTAAGGTTAAAGTCTGACTTTTGGAATCAAATCTCTCTCTCTCATTCTTCTGAGGCAGCATTTCTCTGTGTAGTCCTGACTGTCCTGGAACTCTCTCTGTAGACCAGACTGGCCTTGAACTTGTAATCTTCCTGCCTCAGTTTCCTGAACAGCTGGGATTACAGTTTGTGCCACTGTCTAGCTTCAAAATTTTACATTCAATCAGAAATATCTAGGATTATATAAATCAACATCTTTTTTGTTTTGTTTTGTTTTTCGAGACAGAGTTTCTCTGTGTAGCTTTGGGCCTCATAGAGATCTGCCTGGCTCTGCCTCCTTAGTGCTGGGATTAAAGGCGTGTGCCACCACCACCACCACCCAGCACTCAACATCTTATTATTCAAAAACAAAACAAAACAAAACTATTTTTCCCCTAATGGACATAAGACTTGCAACTGTTAAGATACCTCCTGGTGGCCTGGGTTCTCCAGATGCAACACAAAACCACCCAAACCAAAATTCACTTCAACCTCAACGCTCTCATTTCCTGAGTGTTGTGTCTCTTCTGAAGTCAACGGCTGTTCCTTCTTTATCGTCAACCTCCAGCGCTCCCTCACTGGACAGCAACAGAACTCTACAGGTGGCCTGCATCTCGCATTCATACCTGCAGTTATTTAACCTAAATTACCCACTTCAACTCATTCTGACACCCAGGGTCCCCGGGTGACCTGGTGTGAACCAGATTCACTGACTCATTGGCCAGCAGCCTTGGTTTCTGGTGTGCCCTTGGAGAATTTGGATTGAAAACAAACCACAGTCTTGTCCATATTATACATAGGAATATATATATTTATATATGAAGGTGACTTCAAATACCACCCCAAAGAATGCTCACTTATCTTTTACTCAGAAGAGGAAACAGCAAGGCTTAACAGCTGCCGAAAGCAGATACCACTTACTTTCCTTTAAAACACTTCATCTCCTCACAAAACAAAACCAACAACTGGAAAGTAGGGTCAGAAAAATGAAGCTGCTTCTTCTGATGCCACCTCAGGCAATGATGAACGTGGGCTGGGGGCAGGAAGGAGACTCAAGGTAGATAAAGGACTGTGCATGGCTGTGGTCTCTCTCCAAGTGTTTGCAAGACCATTAGGGAAATAGTTTAATCTTTATTTTGACAAGAGAAAGGAGGAGCCTCCCTTCTCTAGGACCCTAGCGGACAGAGCTGTCCTCAGGCAGTCTTCCACAAAGGGTCCGCCGTTTGCTCCGCTTTTATTCCTCGGCACGCTTTCCCATGCTCACTTTGATTCAGACAGTGCTGTTGGCTTGTCTGTTTTTAATGAAGAGAGACCTCCCTGGGATACCTAAAGCTCACTTCAATGATAGAGAAAGAGAGCAAAATGCCTTGTAATCATTACTCAGTTGTGGTGATAGTTTGTGTACGATCTAACAAATAAAGCTTGCCTGAAGATCAGAGGGCAAAGCCAGCCACTAGTTAGCCACAGAGGCCAGGCAGTGGTGGCACACGCCTTTAATCCCAGCACTAGGGAGGTTGAGATAGGAAGTGTATGGCTGGGCAAAGAAAGGATAAGGCAGGAGGAGAAAGAAGCTCACTCCTTTCGGCTGAGGAGTTGGTGAGGTGAGAGGTGGCTGTGGCTTGTTCCTTTGTCTCTCTGCTCTTTTGGCATTTACCCCATATCTGGCTCCAGTTTTTATTAAGACCAATTAGGATTCGAGCTATACTCAGTAGCTGGATGCCTGAAAAACATCTCATTTTGTTCCCAACAAGTCTTTTAAAAGCCCTCTAACTATCTGTCAGTTGATTCCCTGAAGCCCTTTGTCCACCTGCTCTGCCATCAGGAGCTACAGAAGCAGAAATAAGATTAAGTGAAGAGTAGCTGGATTTATGTTGAGGTCCTTGATCCACTTGGACTTAAGTTTTGTGCACGGTGATAGATATGGATCTATTTGCAATCTTCTACATGTTGACTGACATCCAGTTTTGCCAGCACCATTTGTTGAAGATGCTTTCTTTTTTCCATTGTGCACTTTTGGCTTCTTTGTCAAAAATTATATGTTCATAGGTGTGCGGATTAATGTCAGGGTCTTCAATTCGATTCCATTGGTCCACATGTCGGTTTTTATGCCAGTACCAAGCTGTTTTTATTACTGTAGCTCTATAGTAGAGCTTGAAGTCAGGGATCGTGATGCCTCCAGAGGTTGTTATTGTACAGGATTCTTTTGGCTATCCTGGGTTTTTTGTTTTTCCATATGAAGTTGAGTATTATTCTTTCCAGGTCTGTGAAGAATTGTGTTGGTATTTTGATGGGGATTGCATTGAATCTGTAGATTGCTTTTGGTAAGATTGAAAATTCTATCTTCTTTTCTAGCTCTTCAAATGCATGGGTTTGTGTGTTTGTGTGTACATGTGTTGAATCTGTGTATTGTATGATGTAGCATAAATACTTTAAGTTTCAGAAAACAGCTTTCAAATTCTATGAATATTATTGTATTTTTCTATTTACATATATTATCTGTAACATTATTATTCTACATATTAAAGGTTATTTTAACAGGAAAAAAAAAGATTAAGTGAAGAGATCTTTTGGTGTTTCCACCCCAATTCATGCCACGCTTTAAATACTGACCATTAAACACTTACCAGAACTCCTTACTTTCCTTAGAAGAGAGCTGGAAAGCCCTTTGCTGGCCCTCCCCAGCCCCGCCCTCCAGCAGGGATGCAAAGGCTGCCTCTCTAAAGCCATGCTCTAAGAAGGAACTACAGGAAGTGGGTAGCCAGATCAAAGATCTTAGGAGCGCCGAGCTGGGCTACTGACATAAGGTGGCCACACCTTATGCTAAGCGCTGCTGGCGTTGACAGTACCTGTCTGGGGTTTTTGTTGACGCTCACCAGACAAGGTGGTGACAGCAGCTGCAGAGGAAGGGATCTTTTAGAATCAGCACACACTGAATATAAGTAAATGGTGAATGAACTCCTTTGGGGAAAACCATGTGTGTCTGGGGAAGACGAAGGAGGAGCCTCTAGTGCACTGGTTCCCGACCTTCCTAACGCGGCTGTTAGCTCCAGCAGTCTGCCACCAAGGCAGTTACGTCATGTGCACCCCTTAAAAGTGTCCGCCAGGCACAGCCCGCTTTTGACTCTTTTGTTCCTCTCTTGCCTCTCTTCTTCCTTTTGTCTCTTCCCTGTTCTGTCTGTCTGTCTGCCTCTCTCATGTCCCCACTTCAACACAGCCTATCACTCTTTCACTCCCCCCGCTTCCACCAATAAACCTCTTGTACTAACTCTTGCACGTGGTGTTTGCTTAGTGCACACCTTGGCAGGGCTGGAAAGGTACACATGTCGCCTTTCTTTCCTTTTTTTTAATCATTATGGCGAGCGACCCTTTAATACAGTTCCTCATGTAGTAGTGACCCCCCAATCATAAAATGATTTCGTGGCTACTCCATAACTGAAATTTTTCTACTGTTATGAATTGTAACGTAAATATTTGATATGAACCTCTAAAAGGGATCATGACCTACCGCTGAGAACTGCTCTAAACACACATCTCCCAACCAGAGACCACTGCAGGAATGCCATCAGCCTTTGCTAAGGTCAAGGGGTCTGGGTGTCTCTGTGTGACCACCCACTGACCAAGGAGGCCAAAGTCCCTGAACAGAGCAAATAACAGCAATAAGGTGGTGGATACTGCGGGGACATTAAAGAGAGAGCAAACCACATGACTTCCTTGTTCTAGATACACACAAAGCCTTGAATCATCAGCTCCTTGGGAAAATACTCATGTGGGATCTGCTTGGTACACCACAGATTTGCAAGAGCATCATGGTTCAACAGGTGAATGGGTTTCAGGGGGAAAACAGTCTTGTGCCGTTGGGTAGGTCGGTCGTTCATGCCCTAGCCTTCAATGAACAGCTGCAGGAATGCCTTCTTAGAATGAAAGCAGGTGACCCCCGCCAGGTAATTACACACTTGGCCATGAGACTGCCATGTGCTTGGCCTATCATGAATCAGCAATGTGCATAGGTCTTGCTGTTCCTGTGGGGCTGACTCCTCCACATAAATGAAAGCAGAACCTGTTTCCTTTAAGAATGGTCTCATTTTTAACTTTTACCTGTAATTCAGAAGGATGGAGTGACTGCTAAATGTAAATTTAAAAAATTACTTTTAAAAGGTGATTGCAACAAAACCAGGGCTTATTTCTGGGCGCAGGTCCCAAATGTCCCCAGTGGGAAGGAAAAGAGGCACCCAACACCTCGGGCTGCCTCCCTTACAAAGCAGGGCTTGGGGTGGAGGCAGCAGGTGCACAGGGCTGCCACAGAGGTGAACGGATTTAAGAGATGAAAGCCACTGTGGTGCTTGGGAGTTCCAGGCTTCTGAAAGGCCCCGGTTAGCAGCCCTCACCCCTCTGTCACCACTGGACAAGGGAGGCCTTGACAAACAGAGTGCTTTCTCTGTCAGCTCCCAAGCTGTTTACAGCTTTCTGCGTGGAGCTAATGTTGACTTCATTGATATTTATGGCTGAATAATGAGAATCAGATCTCCCTTTTGAACAACAGGCTTGGAAGGGAGCTGTTATTAAAAACAGGTCTCCAACCACACATATCTGCTCCAAATTTCTTTCCTTTTTTTTTTTGTTCTTTGAGACAGGGTTTCTCTGTGTAGCCCTGGCTGTCCTGGATCTTACTCTATAGACCAGGCTGGCCTCAAACTCAGAGATCTACCTGCCTCTGCCTCCTGAGTGCTGGGATTAAAGGTGTGTGCCACCACCACCAGCTTGCCCCAAATTTCTTAAACTGAAGGAGCCGGTGTGCCTCCCCCCCCATTAGAAACAAATGAAAATCTGAAAAAGAATCTTGCTGCTGAGCAGAGGCCCATTTGCAGTGGGGACGACCTTCAGCTGCCCCTGTGGGTTCACAAGAATTCCCTTCTGCTGTCTCTTGGAGTTCTGCCACTAGGGCCGATCTTTAAAATACTGTGAAGATCCTGTGCTAACCAAGCCGGTAACTAGGTGGGTCCGTGGGTCAGGGCAGGGCCTGAGGCCTGCAGTTGGAGAGCCTGAGTCTGCAGTGGGTTGTGTCTGCAGCCTCCACAAGCCTTGGGCAACTGTCTACTATCGGCCTTCACCTCGTGGGTGATGGAACTGAGGATCTGGTCTCTTTTCAGTTTCTTTTGAATCATTTAAAGAAAGAACGTGGTGTTTGTCAAGGTGGAAGCCCCAGCGCTTGCCATCCTTAGTGAGGGTCTGGAAGGCTCAGGACGAAGGTGGAGGTGCTGGATCACAGCAGAGATGCAGAACATGTTGGCCAACACCAGATGGTTTTGAAAAGTTGCCTGTGGTTTCACAGACCAAGGCTCCCAGTGATTTCTCCAGGACACTCAAAGGAGGTGAAATCAGGCCTGGGATGTGACACCAAGTCTCCTCCTGCTCCTGAGGGGAACCTTGAAGCATGCCATGTTCTTCCTCAGTCCAAGGAGGGTCTCAGGAGCAGTTAACACTCCCTTCCTGGTAATTTTAGTGTCTCTCACTGCCCACTTGAGGCAGGCTGGAAAGAACGTGGCTAAGGGGCTCACAGCAACCCGTGCTTCCTGTCTCACTGAGGGGCGTCTCGGGACATCACCTAGGTGTAGGGGGGCCTCCGTGTCAGTGTCCCTGGTAAGAGCTTCTGAGGTCAGCTCTCACAGGAATTCTTAGGAAAGTCTGTGAGAGAGCAGGCAGATCTGGCTTCTGCAGGGTTGAGTCGGCTTTCCCTTCTCCGCGCTGCCCACCACTCCTTTCTCTATCCTCCCCCCCCCCCCCCCCAGGTACTGCTGCCTTTGGCTCCCAGCTTCCCTGTGCTCATCTAGCTGCCCGTCCCTCCCCATCTCCACATTTAAATCTATCTGTCCTCAAATTCACAGGCTGTTTCTATCCTCCAAGTGCTCCTTGAGAATCCTGCCCTCATCTGACATTCCCAAGAACAAGGTCCATATGACCCATGCCCTGAGATGCCTTTTGGGTCCATTTTATCATCATCATCTGTCTTTTCTATCCCTACAGAGCTGGATGTATAGCTTCCGGCCAGCACTATACACAGTACATGGTAAATATTTGTTCAGTGAACAAATGTGGGAACACAAGACCAAACAGCAACTTCCCGTGTGCTAGCTTTAATCAAAACATCAGTTCAGTCATTGCTCAGAAGGAAAAACATCCATTAGAGAAAACAACAACAACAACAACTGAGTCAGGGTATGAGGTGCACTCATGGGGTGAGGAAAGCCACTACCTGCTACAGAGGCTGAGAAAGTTAGGTGACCAAAAGCATGGAGCTGGGAGATAGAAGGGAGGTGAGGAAGAGGTGGGAGATGGAAGGGGTAGGGGGTGGGGGGAGGTGGGAGATGGAAGGGGTAGGGGGTGGGGGGAAGTGGGAGATGGAAGGGGTAGGGGGTGGGGGGAAGTGGGAGATGGAAGGGGTAGGGGGTGGGGGGAGGTGGGAGATGGAAGGGGTAGGGGTGGGGGGAGGTGGGAGATGGAAGGGGTAGGGGTGGGGGGAGGTGGGAGATGGAAGGGGTAGGGGGTGGGGGGAGGTGGGAGATGGAAGGGGTAGGGGTGGGGGGAGGTGGGAGATGGAAGGGGTAGGGGTGGGGGGAGGTGGGAGATGGAAGGGGTGGGGGGAGGTGAGATGGAAGGGGTGAGGGGGAGCAACAGAAGCCTGGGCCTAGGACAGCTCCTCTAAGCCTTGGCCCCCACACAGAGCCAACCTGTAGAGCTGGGGACCGTCCCATGCGACGAATCAGACTTTTGGGATAAAAGAAATCAGATGAAGAACGCTGAATGTTTGGTGGCTGCCATGAAACATGAGAGAAAGGAAGAGTCAATAACAAAATAGCCCCATTCCGAAATACTATGAAAAGTAAGTAAAAAGACTGAAGGAAAACCAGGAGGAATCAGTGACTGACAGACTCATGGGCCACTCCAGGGGTCAATTGGGGGCCCATATTAAAAGTATATTAACGGGTCTTCAAATGACAGTATATTTATCCACATATATTTATCTACATTATGACCCCCTCATTGGGTCCTCTTGACCCTAAGACTGTTGCTACAAACGCCCTATGAGGTGTTAAATGTCAAGAATGTTCTTCACTCTGGGGTTGCCCAAAGATTCCTCAAACATTTTCATTTTGCTATGGAAACTGCTCTAATTTGACATGTGGGAAAAGGCCTGGAAATCTTGGCTCAAGATGTGTGTGGAGACACGCCCTTAAAGAGCCTTAAAGAGATTAATTCCTCTGTTGAAAATGTTCTCCCCTCTCAGCCTCACCAGCATAAGCCTGCACCCCACCCTTACTACTGTGTTTCCAGAAGACAGTGAGCTAGAGCCAACCTGCCCCCCAAGGAGGGCATCATGGAGAAGAGCTCTGGTATTTTCTGGAAAGCTCACCAAAGGAACAAAACAAGAAGAAACTCCTCTCTGCCAGAATGCGCAGAATACTTCACTAGTTTCCCCACAAGCCTTCTAGAGAGTTCCATGGAGACATGTTCCAGTTTGTGTTGTTTTCAGTCATGTTAGGAAGAGGGTCTGCAAACCCCAGCTATCCTGACAGAAATATGCGCATTCCATCAGTCTGGCCTCATTATCATTCCTCCCGAAGACTTCATCAGGGATGAAGTTAAAAGAAAAAAAGGTTCTTTAGAAAACAAAAAGCTACTCTGTAGAGAGGGTGAGAACAATGTGCTACTTGGGTGGTTTGTGGGCAGGAGTTCCAATTAGGCCACAGTTTTACATTCTTAGAGCAAAAGTCTCCACAAACACCAGCTCTAGCGTTCTGGGAAGGTAGTCTGTTGCCTAAACACCCATGCTTCCTCTAAATTCCAAGCTCTGCCTGCCTGGTGGGTGGATGGACTTGGGGGTCATTAGCTATGTGTATAAACTGGAGCAGTATACCAGAGGCAGGGAAAACCACCCCAACAGTGGTGGGCAATCCCTCTGCTGCCCCCTTGACATCACACAGCTCATGCCAGCATGAGCCTGGCCTAAGGCTTTACACCTGATTGGCTGGCACCTTTCGGAGCTAGAGGCTGCTCTTCTAAACTTGGATTTTAGAGGTCAGCAAAACACACCAGAGCTGGGCAACAGGTCCAGAGTCTGGGGTAAAGTGGTAAATAATGGATGAAGCCAAGAGCATCGCCGTGGCTGCCGGATGAATCACTTCTCCCCACTGTACAACTCTTCCTCTGGACACCTTCCTAAGGCTGACTGCTAAGGTAAGGCTGGCAGAGTCCAACACAGCACTGAGAACAATTACATACATTTGCAGGGGGAGGGAGCCCTCCTAGCTGGCCAAGCAGCCTTTGACCTCGGGTTTTCCATAAGAAAAGAAAAGCCTATGAAAAGGACTTTCCCCCAAGCCCAGGAACTGGTGGCCACATGTGCCCATGACCTCCAGAGCACCCTGGCTCTGGCTGCTTCCTTACCCGCAGCTTCTCCTCTGTCTTGGTGGACTGCTTACAGTCGGGATGCCACACGGTAGAACCTGAAAGACACAATGAACCTCTGGGAATACAGGAAATGGAAAGAAGGCACAGTTCTGTGGAGCAGACCTTCCAGAGCAGCTCAGACCCCCTATCCCCAGAGGAGGATCCCACGCCTATGTGACCTATGACCCTGAAGTCAACTCTATTCTCTGGGTGAGTTCTGAACTTGTTCTACATAAGGCACAATGGAGGCCACAGAACCGGGCCTGAGAGCAGGTTAAGGGAAGAGATGTTTTGCTCTTAATGGGTTACTTTTCCTTTTTAAAAGATACAATTATTCTTTAAAAGTAACACATGAGGAGGGCAGTGGTGGTTCATGCCTTTAATGCCAGCACTCAGAAGGCAGAGGCATGTCAGTCTCTGAGTTTGAGGCCAGCCTGGTGTACAGAGAGAGTTCCAGGACAGTCAGAGCTACACAGAGAAATCCTGTCTCGAACCCCTACCCCTACCTCCCCCAAAAAGTAACACGTGAGTGCTTACTACTAGGTCCATTTATTTTCAGAATTTAAAACTATGCTTACATAATGTCAAAACATCCAAGTCACTTTATCAAGAGAAGTCAAACTAGATAGACTATGTCTAGGTGTAAAACCTGACTTTTTCATTTATCCACATCTATAGTTACCCACACTTAGATGACTTTTTCACTCATCCACATCTATAGTTACCCACACTTAGATGGGAAATCAACTGACAACGTTGTTGAAGCTAGTTTATAAATCTTTCAACTTTTTCATTAACTAAAACAAAACAAAACAAATAAACAAAACCCCCTTTGATTTAATTCATCAAGTCATTATCTGGGTGGCATTTCCTGCTCCTGCTCCATTATCTGGGTGGCATTTCCTGCTCCTGTTCCATTATCTGGGTGGCATTTCCTGCTCCTGCTCCATTATCTGGGTGGCATTTCCTGCTCCTGCTCCATTATCTGGGTGGCATTTCCTGCTCCTGCTCCATTATCTGGGTGGCATTTCCTGCTCCTGCTCCAGGATCCCCTGTTCTCAGACTACGAAGAACTTTCATGGGCGACATAGGTACCAAAGAATTAAAAAGCTTAAAGTCCTTATCTCCAAACTCCAGACCTGCCATGACTGTGTATGACTAGATATGCAATAGGTGTCATACACATGTATGACTGTGGGAGAGGATGGTATGTAAATTCTGTGTCCACACATGGATTTCTTCAGAGGTTTGGAGGGACTGAAGAACACAGCTTCGGAAAGACTCAAGCTAGTGAAATCACCGGATGGAAATTAGTGATTGTTACACCTCAGAGACTTGAAACCAACACCAGTCTTTGTGTAGACATAGACATCGGTCTCCCAAGCAGTAACCTGTGTGCACCATAAGCCACCGAATTAACTCGTGAATGATCTTTACTTCTATCTTAGTTAGGGTTTCTATTACTGTGAAGAGACACTATGTCCATGGTAACTCTTATAAAGGAAAACATTTAATTGAATGGCTTACAATTCAGAGGCTCAGTCCACTATCATCATGGTGGGACATGGTGGCGTGCAGGCAGACGTGGTGCTGGAGAGGCATCTGAGAGTTCTACCTCTTGCACAGGCAACAGGAAGTGATCTGTCTCAATGGGCGTGGCTTGAGCACATATGAGACTTCAAAGCCCACATCCACAATGACACACTTCCTCCAACAAAACCACACCCACTCCAACAAAGCCACACCTCCTAACAGTGTCACTCCCTTTGGGGGCCATTCCCTTCAAACCACCACAATGCTGAGCTAAAATACTATCAAAGACAAGGAAATATATTCTACTTCAGAATAATACTCCAATCTCTATTGAATAATCATGTCTACTTTGCATCACAGAAAAAGAAGAGGAGGAGGAGGAGGAGGAGAAAAAGAAAAAGATAAAAGGAGGTTGGAAACAAACAAAAAACAGACCAACACGCAGGTCCCTTCAGCATTGACACTGGCTCAAACTCTGACTACAAAGCACAGGAAATCTCTCAACGTCTCAGGAGAACCAAAGGGGGTCGGGCTCAGGCCAGGAGAAGCATTCTCTGGAAGGTTCTACTAAACAGGAGGCACCAGACAGAACACAGAGTCTGCACACAATGCCAGCATTGTCCTCCAAGGGTCACACACACTGGGAATGTGACCTGAGTCAGCATCAGATGCCGAGGAAATGAAGCTTATTCTCAAGGATGCATCAAGAGGGCAGGCATCAGGTAGCACAGCTCCACTCCAGAGGAGACTGAGAACCACCCCTGGGGTTCGGAATGCAGCTCATTTGGGAGGTGAACGTATTTGTGCGCAGTCTGAACCCTGTTTAGCATCTGGACCCTATGTGAACATCCAGTTCACACCACACACCTGTTTCTCCGCAGACACAGACTTGGGAGCATATAACCGCCGCACTAACCTAACATCTAAAACTAGGCCTGGGGATACACTGGGAACTAATCAGCTTTCTGCAAAAATGCAAAGTGACACCTGCCCATTGCCATTGCAGATGTATGACTAGTCCATGGGAAAATGTGGCCTATGAAGCCCCTAGAGATCACAAAGGTGGCACCTGTCACTTGCCACTTTCAACACTCAGTGGTGTGTTTCACCACAATTTTTCAGAGCAATCAGGCTAACCCTGAAAAGGCACTAAACTTGCCGTTTTTAGACTCGTGAGCATTTTTTAAGGAGAGAGTAGTCAAGCCTGTGTTTTAACGTTCGACACTCATGTCTAGAGACTTTGCTTTGTTGCACAAAAACAGAACTGTGAAAGCAAAGCAAACCATTCATTAAAATCACACATAGTGTTTTAAGTGTAAAGAAGAAGGAAGAAATGACATGCAGAGGCCACCAAGACCCATAATTACCAAGCCAAACAAGCAATCGTTCTTACAGCTTGAGCTAATTGTTCTGATAAATCTTTGTCTAATTAATGACTCTTCCAGCTAAAAATAGCAGAATGCTTACAGTTATGGTGTTGTTTGACTGGAAGAGAATCTGTGCCTATGGCTTCTCCAAGAGGCTTTGGAATTTTAGAAGGTATCAGAATCAACCATAGTTTCACACTGGAGACATTTATCAAAATAATAATAATAATAATAATAATAATAATAATTTTTACCTTTTTAGAGCTTTATTGAGGGGGGGACAGAGAAAGAAAGAGAGGACAGACAGAAGGAGAGAGAGCAGAAAGAGAAGGGGCTCAAAATTATTTTTAATTAAAAAACCGTTATGGGTCTTTGGGAATGAAGACTTCCTTGTTACCACAAGTATCTTACCCTTGCAGGGACTGTGGGTCCCCTTTCAGTCTCTATCTCCATATGAACTGTGTCCTCTTAGTGGGTGGAACAATGGCTGTGATGTCAGAGGCCAGCAGGCTTGGACCTCAAAAGGCCTCCCTCAAAGGGCAGTGAAAGGAGGAAAGACAGGGTGGCCATCGCAAACCAACACTTCCTGAAACTTCTAAAATACTTTCTCTCTCCTTTTGATCTTCTGTTTCCCTAAACATACTCCTGGGATGAGTTAGAGGAGCACCTGCTGGTCTTCACGGTCCCTCACATCCACAGGATCAGAAGTGAGTCTTTCCAGCAGTACCATGAGCTCATTCCCTAACAGGCTCTGGGGCTCACTGCCAGCATATCATTTGCTTGCTGATTAACACAAGCTGACAGGTAACTTCTGGTACACTCCTGCTGAGTAACCTCTCAGCTAATAAAATCCCTCCTTCTCTAAAACACAATCCAACAAACACAGAGAGATCATCTTTTCAGATGTGGCACACCCACTCTGCTCTCCAGTCCATCTTACCTTGAAGATACATTTCTTCCCCTTCTGTGAACATCTGGTTGCATCTGCTGCATCGTGCGCAGCTGGGGTGATAGTGTTTGTCACCTGCCTGCAAGAGAAAAACAGAAGATGTCACGCTCACCCCATTAAATGGCTCCTACACCCTTTTCTGGATTTGAGGGATTAGAAGAAAAGAGAAGATTTCAGGAAGAAAAAATAACTGTCAGGTTGGCCAAACTCCCCATCCCATCAGTCCTACATGGTAAAGCCGACCTCACTGGGCCTGGACAGGGCTCTCGGGGCATTCATTCCCAGAATGATGGTGGCCTTGTCTCTTGGGGTTTCTGGCTCCTAATCCCTCCTTGTCTAGGCTTTCTGGAAGGTTTGCCAGTCAGACAACTCAAACTGGGGAGATGTCTACTGTGTCTTCCCTAAACTCCGCCTTGCTAAAGAAGGGTAATATTAACCCACTAAAAAGAAGTGGCGGGGCTGAGGAAAATGCTCAGTTAGTAAACTGCCTGCCATACAAGCCTGAAGAACCAAGTCCAGTCCCAGTGAATCCAGGTAAAGAAGCCAAAGAGGTACCAGAGAGGTGGAGACACATGGATCCCTGAGCTCACAAGCCTGCCTAACCTACTTGGAGAGTTCAAGGCCAAGTGATAAAATCTGTCTCAAAAAGCCAGGTGGATGGAGCCTGAGGATAACCTCTAGCCTCCAGGTGCATACATACACATGTGCACACCCACATGTATGAACACACACCTATAGACACAAATAAAAATGACCCGATTTAGCGTATTTTTGCTTTCTTGGCTATGTTATCGGAAAATAATCGATTTTGTACCAAGGAAAGAAAAAAATCCTCTTAAAAGATATCATTTATTGCTTTTGTCTTAAAACTCAGATTCTCTTCTACGCTGTTTACATCCATGTTTGGACAAGGTCTTATTGTAAGAGTTCCCAGAGAAAACACTTTACTGGAGTGGTTCTACAGAATTCTGTAGCACTTTACATGCCTAAATATGACAGGTGTCATCACAGCAAGTGTCAGCTTCCCAAGGCAAAGTGTCATTGGACACAGGGACAGTTCTCTAGACAGGTGTCAGGTCACATTAGTGTCATGGTCCAAAAGCAAGCCTGACCGAAACAGGACCCTTCACTCATGGCTTAGCAAAGAATCTTCCTTCACCTCAGAATGATCAACTATGCTCTGCAACTAAGTCATTTTTATCAGCCAATTGTGAAAGCACTTCTTTTGAACTAACCATGGGCAGTGGCAGGGCTGAGAAAGAGAAGCGGCTGCTTCCTGCTCCTGACCCTGTGTGAAGCCTCAACAGGAAGTCAGGGGCTTGGCCTGATTCCTGTCTCACATCCTCTTGTGGAAACTACAGACGCCCTCATCAGCCGCATTGAGAGGGGTTGCAAGGCTACTCAAGACGCTTAACCAGAAAGAAATAGTAGAGGTATGTAAAATAGAAGCTGGGACATGACAGCTTTCAATGGCATCTGCCAGAAAAAAAATCTCAGAACTGGTGATCTTGTAGTCTACCAGCTATTTCTTATTAATTTAGAAACTTCACATTTTATGTGGGGGAGGATTGTGGGACAGGGTTGCAAGTGGCAAGAGAAGTTAAGAAGTATGAATATAAAGTGGCTTTGACCCTTAACATCCACAAAGTCAGGTGTGGGCAGAAGGAAGAAGTAAGCTTTCACTCAGTTTCCAAGCCAGGCTGCGATGTCAACGCAGAGGGTCAAGTTAGTTTGGATAATCTCTGGGTCCTCACGGAAGTGAAGGGTTAATAAGTCCTTGGCAGGAATCTGCTGTCAGCTGCGGTAAAATGCACAGCCCTCAGTGAACTACAGACACAAAGAATTTCTCCAGGTGGGTAAAGTTGTTTTGCCTTCGCTAGTGAAACGCTAGAAAATTCTAATTAGGCACAGGAATAAGACAAAGATACACGTTTACCAATACATCCTAAAGGTTTGCAGCCCAGGCCAATGTGAGAAGTCAAGAAAAATAAGTAAGTGTAAAAAGGTCACCAATAAAAGAATTAAGTAGAAACCCCCCCCCACACACACACACACACACAATTTCTTATTCATGGAAATGCCATGGAAAATGAGTCCCCATTTTAATAGTAACAAATAAACCATGCAAAACAAGATGTGTGTAAAGACAGGTACATAACTAAAGACCTTAACAGAAGTAACTCAAAATGTTACTAAATATTGTCAAAATGCTGATTTATCTAAATCAACCTGTTAATGCAATATATTCCCAATGAAAAGGCCCCACAGCCATTTCCTCTATCATCATTGGCAGAATGCTTCTACACATGCATATGAAAGGAAACACAAAAATACAAACTTATTTTCAAAAAGAGACCAGCAAAGAGAGGGGAGTTTTCCTTCTTGATTTAAAAGTTGTAAGGCTAAGATAACAGCCTGAACAGCATCATGGAACATCAGAGCACAGACAGTGGAAAAAGCTGTGTGTGCATACACACAAGAGAATTTACTTGATCATCAAAATAAATTCCAAATACATTAGAATAGTAGGTTTTTTCAATAAATGATGAGCACAATTGGTTGTCCATTTTTTAAAAAAATCTTGATTCCTTATACAACCAATTAAAATTTTTTATGGAGTTTATAAAGACCAAAATGGAAAAAAATAGAATTATTGGGACACACAGACTTTTAAAAAATTGTTTATTAAAAAATAAGCAGGGTCAAAAGACAAAATTTAGAAACAACAAAGGGAAATACTGATCTATGTACAAAAACACAGATCTCTAGACAGAAAGTTAAGAGAGATCACACAAAAAATTTGCCACATGTTTCTTGCAAAGGATTGGTAAGAATGTATAAGGAGTGCCAGTGAGAGACATAAATGCCAATACGGTAAAGGGCAATTGCCAAAGGAAATGTGAGTGGTTCACAAAAAATCAACAACAGGGCAGGAGGAGGAACGTGAGGAAGAGGAGGGAGGGAGGGAGAGAGGGAGGGAGAGCGGGCAAGTTAGTTAGCATGTTAGTAAGTTCGTTCAAGTTAGTCAGTTATTAAGTATAGTTAGTTAGTAAGCAAGTTAGTTAGTTAGTTAGTTAGTTGGTTCAACCCTCGCAGTGATAACCAGGAAAACATGGGTTTGACTTGTTTCGTCAACCTGGTAAGGAAGAAAAGAAAACCATCGTGTTGAAGTAGCTGGGGACGCTGTACACTGTGGTGACCAAAGAGGAGAGAAAGTGCATTGTCGAACTGTCGCAGAGACGGCGGAGGGTGTGCCAAGGCCACGCGGCAGGCTCCAGTCTGTAAGTCAAACCGTCACACTGAAAGGGAGAGACATCTTCCCCCACGTCCTTGTTCGCGAGGCCAAACACGGCAACAGATTCCTGTCAGTCACCACACAAAGAGCAGCCTAGGGTCCTGGAGACTTCCTCCATCTCGGAAACAGAGCAGGCCTGAGGGCTCGAGGACAAGAGCCCCTCCTCCGTGTGGGTGAGCCGCCGTGACTCCTGTTCCCTTTCTCGATACAGACACCCACGACAGTTCACAGGCAAGCCCCGTGTACCGGAAAAGAGTCAGAGTTGGACACACATGCAAACCGAGCGAAACTCAGATGTAGCTGAACCCCAAATCATTTAAATTGGAGTCATTTTTAGAAGGGAAAGTTTTTCAGATTATGAGCAATAGATACCAAATGGAGAGCAAGCATGGCTTATTCTAGAGAAGGCTGGCTTGTAAAGCACAGCTGGGGCTCTGTGGTGGCAGGTGGCAGTCTGAGTGGTGGTGTGCCTGGTACCAGGCTCCAGGCACACAGCTTGCTACTCTAGCTGTGTCTAAGTCTGAGAGACCAGACATGTCATTGCATGCCAGAGCTCTGGCAATTCCATTCTCCACTAAAAAAAAAAATAATAAAAAATAAAAAATAAAAAATAAATAAATAAATAAATAAATAAAAAATCGGAAAATCTGACAGACATGGAGGCTCACAACCTGTAATCCAAGCACTTCGGAGGGAAGGGAAGAGGGCTGCCAGTCACCCGAGGCCTACAGTGAGTCACAACCCTTACAACTGCACACCAGCCTTATAACTGCTTAAAATACACATTAAAACAGCACTCAGGGGCAGAGGCAGGCAGATCTCTGTGAGTTAGAAACAAGCCTGGTCTACACTGCAAATTTTAGGTCAACCAAGGCTTCATAGTGAGACCTTGCCTCAAAAACAAAACCAAGCAAACAAACAAATCAAACAACAATAACAACATTTTAAAGATTTTTAGAAATTTATATTAAAAGCTACACTCTAGCGAGCATTAGATGCCACAAGAAATGCAATTTGATTATTTAGCTGAATTTTTGAAGTGTCTTCCTACACATCCAAAATGCTAAACATATAAAACCAAATAAAAACCAAACAAGCCACCTGCCCTTAACAGTGCTGAGCACGTCGATGGTTATTATATCATTTGGCCAATCCCTAACTCAGAGCTAGAACTCTGAGGAAATGCTATCTATTGTAAGGTTTAATGCAAGATACCAAGTTTTTATTAGACCCATGGCTGTCTGGAAGAGAAGGAAGAAGTTTTCAATTCCTTATGGACATGGAGCAGCTCCAAGGCTTGGGAATCAGTTCTTGGTACCCACAGAGCCTCAATTCTGTTACTACCTACCTCCCTAAGCCCTGGGACACTTTCTGAAAAAGTGTCGAGTAGTGTCAACAACACAATTTCACCTCCCACTCAGATGTAAAATCCTGCTTGTGTGTGAAACCCCACATTACTATACACTCCTGAACAGGGTTGGGGAAAGCCACGTGGGTAGGGAGAGACATCCCTGGTGGAAGGAACAGAGCTTTGCCAGATACTCCCTCCTGGGGATTCTGAGGCCCTGACTAGCCCTGGGCTGACTGAACAGGCTACAGGCCAGAGGGAAAGAGAACCACAGTTATGGAGCCCTTCCTGGGCCCAGAACCTTCTAGATTCCAGGCTGCCAACTGTCCCTGTTAGCTTCTCTTTTTCCTCTTCCTGGAGTACACTACTCAGGCCCAACTCCTTGAGGTTGACCTTTGTCAATTTATCACGTATGTCCTACCTACTTTGAGAAGGACTTGCAGACGCTGTTGGAGTGAGGATCAGGGTGCTAAAACAATTGATCAAAGGGGCTCGCTGCGATCTGAGCACTTCAATAGATGTGGCCAAGAACAGGCCACTTCTTTAAGAAACAATCACACCCAAGATCGGTGGAGAGACCCAGGGCTTGACTATTCACAGGTGTTTGGGGCTGGCCTCCCATAATGCCCTGCTCTGTGTCAGGTACTGCTGTGTGATATTAGTTTAAGATGTGTTACATTTCTTTATGCTGTGGAATATTTGTTAAATGATGCAAAGATGTGCTGCATTCTTTTATGTTGCATTTGTGCATCTGTGAAGCTGTGTTACTGTGCCTGTCTAAAACACCTGATGGTCTAATAAAGATCTAAAATGTCAATAGCTAGGCAGAAGAGGGATAGGTGGGGCTGGCAGGCAGAGAGAATAAGTAGGAGGAGAAATCTAGGGAAGAGAGTGAGAAGCAAGAAAAGTAGGAGATGATGATGCCAGGGGCCAGCCACCCAGCCAGCTAAGGAGTAAGAAGGAAAGAAAGATATATAAAGAAAGGTAAAAAGCCCAGGGGCAAAATGTAAAGAGAAACAGGATAATTTAAATTAAAAAGCTGGCTAGAAACAAGCCAAGCTAAGGCCAAGCATTCAAAAGTAAGAATAAGCCTCTGTGTATTTATTTGGGAGCTGGGTGATGGGCCCCAAAGAGTAAAAAAAAAAAAAAAAACCCAACAACTACAAGGCACCACACAAGATCTTTTTGTAGCTTGTCTCACAGTACCCCAAGGAAGTAGGGCTGTGTAACAGACTCATCAGCAAGAAGGAGCTAAACTTGAAATGACCTATTTACTCAGTGCCAGAAGGCAGAGCTGGGCTTTAAACCCAGATCATCAAATTGGCTCCTAAAAGCACCAGGAGAATTCTCCTTCAGGGATCTTTAGTTGTGGGGGAGAGGAATATCCTGATGTCAGAACACGTTCACATTCTTCCATGGGCAGACTCCTGAGAAACACAGAGGGTCTGGTCCCCAATGATCATTTGTGAAATAGTTTCTGTAGGAGTTACAGGCAAGGTCAAAGGTGGTGGGGTCAAAGGTAGTAGGGTCAAAGGTGTTCAGTTTGTAAGATCGAAGTTGACTCAGAGATGGAACTTAAAGGCTCCAAAGGAATCAGACAGTTACTTTCCACTGCCCAAACCCTGGCAAACAGGGGTCTGGTTGATGGAGACTTCAGATCAAGGACATGGAGATCATCAGAAGTTGGTGTTGACCAGAAGCATACCAAATTCAAATCCACTGTGCATCATCAACAGTCAAGGACTTTTATTTTTATCTTTTTAAAACTTCTTTGTGTGTATTTGTGTCCATTTTCATGAGTGTGTGCACATGTTGTGTGGGTGGGTGTGCATGCACACCGGGGATTTTTCTCAGTTGTCCTCCACCTTACTGTCTGATACAGGACCTCTCACTGAACCTTGAGATCACTGATTTGGGCAGACTGGCCAGTCAGTAAATTCCAGGGACCCTCCTGCCCCAGCTTCCCAGTCCAGGGATTACAGGTGTATACCACCACACCCAGTTTTTATGTGGACTCTAGGATCCAAACTCAAGTCCATGTGGTTGCACGTCGGCCACTACCAATGGAGCTCTTTCCTTGGGAACCTTTTAGAGATGTGTCTAGTAGCCCTGGAATGGAGCTCAGAAATCAGCCCCCTTTAAAAAATATAAACACTAAAATTAGTCAGTGTAGGCCACCACTCACCAGGGGAACGAGGGTCAGGGTGGGATCAAGCTCCACACCTGACAGCAGCTGAGGAGAGCAGGGGAGGACTAGCAGGGAATGGGTGGGGAGGGAGAGCCCTGCTCAGCTCCCTCTGTCTGTGGGAGGACAGTGCTGGTGTTGACTCAGCTCCTTTCCCCCTGAGTTGGGAGAGGTGACTGGACAGGCCTGATCTCCAGGACGCACACTCATCTGTTCCTGGGAAGCCTCTTCCTGAAGCACCATTACGAACCGGCCGAATAATGAGGGTGTGCCTCGGCCCCATGTTTGTATGCTGGCACAGGTGAATGAATCGGTCCACCCAGGCAGCTTCCACCAAGCCCAGAAAGTACTACAAGTCTGTGCAAATCCAGCCTCAGTGGGTGAGAACGCCCCAGAATCTGCCCCAGACATCACCACCATGTCACAAGGAGGACAGCAATTTGCTTTCAAAAACAAGGAGACACAAAAATAGCTCTTGTTTGCTTCAGCTGCCTGCTTAAAACCAGAGAGGGGGCAGACAGCTCCCTCCTCAAGCACTTGGGTACATCTCGCAGAAATGCACATCGTATTTTGCAGACTGGACTGTTACTGCTTTTCCTGTCTCCTTCCAAATGATTAAAAGCTGTAAAGCTATCTCTGTCACTTAGTGGTGCTAAACAAATACTACCTGTAAATACATGCATCCCCAAAGGACATAACCAGTCTCCATGTTTTATTTTTATGTTGGCTCCTTGAGACAGGTTCTCATGTAGCCCAGGCTGGCTCAAACTCCAGGTGACTTTGAACTCCTGAGCCTTTCACTGCTACCTCCCCAGCTCTGGGATTCCAGTTCAGAGCTACAGTTCAGTGAATTCTCCATCAAAGTTTCGGCAGGATTATATGTGGAAATAGAGGGGCTGCTAAAACATCATGGCAATGTCAAGGGCCCAACCAGGAAACATTTTAGCAAAGATTAGGACCGAGACATTTAAACTACTTGGTTTTAAAACTTCCTATGACATGCCACACAATCCACAGAGCGGTGTCTTTTGTAGAGCGACGGAACAGAAGAGGGAGCCTAACAATATAACCACACATTTATGACCAGCTGATCTTCGTAATTGGTGGAAGAGGGAAGACCTCTGTAACAAGTAATTCTGGGAAAGCTGGATAGCCACAGCCAATGAGAGTGCTGCTAAATACGTGTGAAAATTAACTAACTCACTGTGGCCTGTGGACACACACAAAAGCCAAGTCTGACATTTCTTATAAGGATATGGGGGGGGGGGGATCCTATGATCATGTTTTGGGCAAAGATTTCTTAACTATTATACCAAGGGCATGATCTATAAAGGAATCGATTTGATGGTCATCATTAAATTCCCTCTCCCTTGAAAAGAAAGATCTGCCAGAGACAAAGAGAAACATTTACAAACCATACGTCCGAGAAGTGATGTGCATCCAGAGCATATGCGTAAGTCTGACAATGCATTAACAGCAAGTCAACCAAGGCTGCTAACCAGTGGGCAAACTGGGAAAGACCAGCTCAGTCGGCCCTGACCTGCACGCATGAGGGCCTGGTCATCACCAAAAAGGAGGGGAAAACCAAGCCAAAACAGATTAACTACCAACCAAACTAACAATGACAACAAACCCCAAGGAAGTGTGCTGCTGCTGCTACTGTTGACAATGATAGTGGTGTTAGGAGTCACCCCAAGGCCGGTGTGCTAGTCAAGCACTCTGCCACTGGGTAAACTCCAGTCCCCTGCCCCTCAAAGCCTTCAACAGATACGTCAGCAAAGAGACACAGGGATGTCCAGTAAGCATACAGAAGTATTTTGAACATTGTTTAGTAAACAAAATGAAAACCATAGTCATATTCTAACATCATAATAGCTACATCTCTGAAAAGATGACTATGCCAGGTGTTGGGGATAGGAAAACAGTGGAGCCTTTGCAAAGTGGCATGCCTCCTTTGGGAACATCTGCGGTAGTCTTTTAAGAAGCTGAAAGTAGCCGGGCGGTGGTGGCGCACGCCTTTAATCCCAGCACTCGGGAGGCAGAGCCAGGCGGATCTCTGTGAGTTCGAGGCCAGCCTGGGCTACCAAGTGAGTTCCAGGAAAGGCGCAAAGCTACACAGAGAAACCCTGTCTCAAAAAACCAAAAAAAAAAAAAAAAAAAAAAAAAAAAAAAAAAAAAAAAAAAAAAGCTGAAAGTAAGCGTGCCATGCAATAAAATATTTCTCACAACTACGTGTTGAGGTCGAATAAAGGCTGATGTCTACAGAAAGACGTAGGTGAGAGTCTGAGGTCTGCACTCTTGACTCCAGTCCCAAAGCATTGTAATCCAGTAAAAAGCTAAGTGAGAGTGAAATGTTAAAATAAAACAGTGTGTGTGTTGGGGGTACTCCTCAGCAATAAACATATACCCAATGACCCGGATGAACTGGAACTATTTTCTATTGAGTGAAAGGAGCCAGACATTTATAAAAATTCTATCAAAGGCAAGACCAAAGAAAGAGGAAGTAGGTCGGAGTTTGCTGAGAACAGGGAGGGGACAGGATTGCAGCAGCTGAGCCATCAGTCTGGGCAGTGGGAAAGTCCTAATCCCTCATTGTCCTACTCTGTGAGATCATTACACAACCATACACTCATCACAACCAAGAACTGTACTTGCAGTGAGTACAATTTATGATATGTTTTCTCTTTGTCAATAAAGGCACATGAGCAAAGAGGGTGGGGAGGGTGAAGCCTTGACCTGGAAGGCAATATTAAACTATCCCATCCACAGTCAAAATGGTGCTCATGTGCACTCAGTCCTGCTTAGAGGCCCAGCTTACCCTGGAAAGCTGTATGAAAAGATTCTTCTCCACAATAAAGTACACCTGTGCACACAGGTGGCTGGATGCACAGATGCAGCCCAGAATAAAGTACACCTGTGCACACAGGTGGCTGGATGCACAGATGCAGCCCAGAATAAAGTACACCTGTGCACACAGGTGGTTGGATGCACAGATGCAGCCCGGAATAAAGTACACCTGTGCACACAGGTGGCTGGATGCAGAGATGCAACACTGTGCAGTGAGCAGTTGTGTGAAGATTTTTCAATATTTTAACAGCTTACTCGTCTAATATTTCTTTGTCTTTGTTTTCCTTTTGTATGAAAGAAGAAAGTCAACTGCAGACAGATTAGGTAACTTGAAGCTATAAAGGGAACCTGGATTACTGCTTCAAGCTGAGTTAAAAGAAGCAGGTTAACAGGTGGTAGTCACAGTTCCTTCGGGAACAAACACAATTTTATTGCACAGAATGAAGTCTTCCTGTGCCTGAAGTTTGCTTTCAGAGTTTGCTAAGGCTAAAGACATATGAGGTCATCTTTAAAAGTTTTCATTTTCTCCTCCTGCTTCTGTTTATTGGAAGGACGTTACCATGCAGCACACACACAACAAAACAAAACACCAGTGTAAATAAAGCCAAATCCTTTAAATCTACTACCCCAAATGAGTTTTCTTCTCTTTTTCAAAAAGACTTTAGAGCTGTTTTAGATTCATAGCAAAGTGAGTAGAAACTAGAATCCCATATGCTCATGCTCATTACCCTGACCCTGTCCAGCTTGCCTATCAACAGTGCATGCCCAACTGTTGTATTTGCTGTAACTGATGGCCTACATTGACATGGGTATCACCCGAGCCCACAGTTCACAGCAGGGTTCACTCTTGGTTCCCGTACATTCTACAGGTCCAGACAAATGTCTAATGGAGTGTAGCCCTGATGATAGTCTCATACAGAATAGTCTCACTGCTGTAAAAGTCCTATGTGTTATGCCCAGTCACCCTTCAATGTTATTTCTTGCCATAGGTGACTTTCACAGTATGGGATGCTATGATCCTTTATCTCTGTCAGTATCCTACACAGTTTCAGTTTGCCCATCATTTCAGATGCATCCCTTTCTTCACACCAGGAGCAGATAACATGGGTTTAATGTAATTCTCACATTCCTGTCCTTTGGTAAGTTATTAATAAATACAAGTTTGTAGGGTGACCAGGGACCAGAGGATGAACTACTGAATGCCTTGTGGAGGGGGGAGGGACACATGACACTTAATTTGGCATACCCAAAAAAGGGTTCTTGATTCGAATAGCTGCAGCTGACAATATAGCTTGTTTGATTCTTTTTACTTCTCATCAGGAAAAAGTCATGCATTTCATATGCAGGATTGTGCTTCCTTATGAAGTAGGAAGAAAACTTTGAAAGTACTTCCCACACTTTCTTGAGAGTTATGCTTTTTTAAAAAAAAATAAGATTCCTTATTGATGTTTCACACGTTCTGAGAATTGTGCACGAATCAGAGTGTATATGAAGTTTCACTCTGTACCATTACTCAACCAGGAAAGAGCACATAGTCTGTACTAAGAAATGCCTCGCGCATCCTCCAGGGACGCCTTCTATCACCATGTTGACTTTCACCCCATAGCTGGCTCAGTCTCTAAAGTTTACACCAACCGAAGCAAATCCCTCTGTGTTTCATGAAATCTCGTGATTACATCCTATTTCTTTGTGCACGTCTATAATATTTTATTTATCCTTTCTATTCCTGATGGACACTGGGCAGCTTATAACTTGGGGCTGTTCTGAAGAGGACTGACACAGGCTCCTGCCTCCGTCCTTTAGTAAATTCTAGCCATGTTTTAATTGCACACACAGCAGAAGGAAGGAGGCACCAGCAAAGCCAGGGAGCAATATTGTCAAACAGTTGTCCAAAGTGGGTTTGCTTTCTATTTCCACTTTAATCGGAGAGGAATTTGGGGGAATTAAGGAAGAAAAATCATATTAAGAGTACTTTGCCAAATGGATCCCCAAAGTGTTTTCCTAACCCCTGTGGAGTGAGTGATCTTTTATGAAATGGTTTCTCAGTAAAATCACTGGTTTAATCCCATAAGGCATCCATTATCCTGGGACCTCCAGCCCTCCACCAAGCCAGTTTCCACCCTCCCCTTCATCTCCTCTGTTGCTAGCATCCTTTGAACTGGATGAAATGCAAATAACTCCCATTTTCAATTCCTAAATGGACTTGAAATCAGCATGGAACGGTAGTGTTGCCTGATCATAGTGTCAGTGTCTGCCAGGGAGCCCCAAAGCGTATTCCAATTCAGGACAAGGTGCACTGGATGAAAATGCCTGTGTGTGTGTGTGTGTGTGTGTGTGTGTGTGTGTGTGTGTGTGTGTGTGTGTGTGTGTGGACAGCGAGCGTCTGAACACGCCAGAATCTTCTAAAAGGTCTAGTTTTGCCTATTGTTGATCTGCAGCAAGTATCTTATCTATCTATCTATCTATCTATCTATCTATCTATCTATCTATCTATCTATCTATCGTTTCTTTACGGGACAGAGTCTCATTACATAACTTCGGCTGACTTTGTAGACTAGGCTGGTCTCGAACCCACAGAGATCTGCCTGCCTCTGCTCCCCAAGTGCTGGGATTAAAGGCATGTGGCACCATTTGAAATGAATTTAAAAGGAGTCTTTTTAAAGGGGTCTCTTCAGGGAGTTGCACTGATGAAAGAAAGCTTTGGAATCCAAGGGAATGTTGCTGAGCACCTCTAGCAGGAGGCTAGGCTGGCTCCTGGGGCTTGTGGTGAATATTCGTAGGGCTCCTGGGGAGAACCCATGAGAACCCATAGGCTCTTTTCTTCCTCAGACACTACCCTACATTTCAGGCCAAAGGTTTCACATCCTTTGCTTTTTTAATACTAGAAGATAAATCTTTAAACTGCGGCACACCTGCAGAAGGTGGACTTTTTAAAACTGAAAATATTTAAACTTGTCATACAACGTGCAGCAAATGGGTGGCCCCGATTCATCTAATGACTGGGTGTAGGCCTCTGTTTGTCAACTGCTTTTCTTTGCCAAGCTGCTATCTCAAAAGCACATTCCAATTCTGTGACATCTGTGTTGCAAACATTCTCCCAGGGATCACAAACGTCTCTGTCCGCCCTGTTCTTTTTCTTCGCTATGTTTCCACTCTATTCAGCCTTAAAGGCTTCAGAGCAACCCAGTTCTCCATAGCACAGCCTGGGCTCTGGAGGTATGTGATACCTTCCAAGTTATTTCCATTAAAACTGTTCCACTGAGCTATCCAGCGTGGAGGACAGATGGTTCAGCTCTTGGCTGGCTACAGAATACTATCAGACTAAAAATATTTTGTCTTCATCCCCAGGGTTGGAGGAGCCTTTAGGGCGGGAACCGAGACTGGAGAGTCACAAAAACACAGCTTGCTTTTAAAAACATCCTCCGCTGACATCCTCTCCCATTGTGACTGGACCTCATCCCCTTTAACAAACAACCACCCGGCACCACTGTGCAGATTCCAGTTTCCCTGGGAGCAGGAGGGGGCTCCCAGCAGCCACTGGAGAGCAGTTTCAGTTGTTAGTAGGAAGAAATAATAGTGGAAAAAATGGATCTGAAGAAGGAAGGGGTGGGTGATAGGCTTCAGGACCCTTGGGGCTTCTTGGTGATGTCCCACATAGCAGCACATACAAAGCTAAGAACGGTTCCCCTTTGGATGATGGTGGAAGCATTTCTGTATCCCACAGGGACAGAGACCCACAGTTCACCTTCCAGTCCTCTGAATGCTGGGTGGGTGCTGTCTAGCCCCAGGTCCTCTGGACTCCGTGGAAGGGCAGGCCATGGGTCGAAGCCAGGATAAGCGGGGAGTGCTGTGTGAGTGGCTGGCTCTCCCACCCTCCACCTGCCACAACGGACTCGACCCAAAATCAGAAGATGGGACGTTCCAGAGGCAGGACGGTGGGATGCTGAGACCCAGAAGAGAGCCCACGCCACCCCATGGACCGGTGCTTTGGAGAGGTGTGTGTGGTGACATGGTACTGCACCTATAGGCAAAGATCACCCGACTTCTGAGGCAGACGCACCTCACCACCTCCTGGTGAAGTCAGAGGTGCTTAGTCCTCATGTCCCCAAGCAGCAAGTCTCTGTGGAGGTGATGGGGCCTGGGTTCTTTATTGAATTGATCAGCTCCAGATTCCAGCATTTCTTCCTTATACTTCTCCATCAAGTCCTTGGGTCACCAGACATGCCTAGTCAAGACCCTACCTATGACCACAAGCAACAGCCCCAGGTTTCTCACCATCTTCCAAAGGCATGCCTGCCTTCGAAACAATGGGTCAATTTTTATTAAATTCCACATGGTCCCAATACTGCATTGATAGAGTATGGTATGCTCTGTTTGTCTACTGAAGGAAGTTACATTCCTGACCACAGCATCCAGCAACATCTGCAATCTGGCCTCGGGTGTCAGTCAGGCTCCACAGGCTACTCAGCATGAACATACCCTTCATACCTGGACATGTGGGCGTTGCCTCACCTAAAATATACCATGGGCCAGTGTTTTCCCACGCCTTGCATTTGTTGAGAGCAGCTACTCGCAAGTTTCTCTGAGAATCGGAGAACAAACTGGGTAACTGGTTCCAAACTACAGCTGCCTGGGCCACCTCTGGAGAGTTTGAGGAAATCCAGGAGGGCGCTGGGCAGCAAGCAGCCTTTTAAAGACTCTTCCCAAGGGCTGGAGGGGCAGCTCAGCCAGTAAGGTACTTGCCGCACAAGCATAAGGCCCGAGTTCGAATCCCAGAACCCATGGTGGTGGTGGTGAGCTGGATATGGTAGCATGCGTTTCTAGTCCTAGACATATTAGATTGGTGGCTTCCCCATGCATGTCCCCACATGCATATCTGCGCGCGCGCGCACACACACACACACACCCCAAGCTTCCAAGTGGTACTAAGGTTCATCTCAGTTTGGAAACTTCCTTTCCATTTTTTTTTTAAAAAATAGGGTCACATTATGTAGCCCTGGCTATCCTGAAACTCCCTCTGTAGACCAGGCTGGCCTCAAACTGCTGGGATGAAAAGCATGCACTAGCATGCCTCATCTCAAGAATTCCCTTTGATATGCACTTACTTCCTGGCCTTAACACATCTTTCAAATGCATCTGGTCAAGCACACACCATTTATATAGTGTAATAAATTATATCTGCCAGTGCTGGGATTAAAGAAGTGTGCAGTGTTCAAGGCCAGCCTGGTCTACAGAGTGAGTTCCAGGATAACAGAGCTACACAGAGAAACCCTGTCTCGAAAAACCAATAAATAAATAAGAGCTAGCTAATTAACAGTTTCTCCATTGGACTTGAACTTCTTGGCAAGAACGTTGTCTTATTCATGTTTGTATTTCCAGAGTCTATAGATGCTGTATATATTTTTTCGTAAAAACAATATATTTTATATAATAAAATTCCAATGCTACAAGCTTAATTAAGACACTACCTTTTCTCAGGCACTCTTTATTCACTGGACACCTTTGCCCGCTTCTCAGCTCTGACTATAACATACAGTAATTCCATCCACATAGTGACTTGAATTTACACTTTTATTCTATCCACATAGTGTATTGAGCTTACATATTCCTTTGATGATTTCTACTAGATGAAGGCAGAAATTAAACTGTGCCTTTTATAACCGAGTAGCTATAATGATACAAACAGCCAGCATAAGACAAGTGTCAGATGTTGTCTTCACTAGAGAATGAACTGTGCATCTTACTAGCACACCAGTGACCTATACTTTCACTATTGAGAACAGTTCTAATCCAACCACAGAGCAATGGCGGAATGAAAGATTTGAGAATACCCTGACTACCACATCAGCGTAGGAGCTAACTCCATTCTACACCACACTTTCCTGCTTAAAATTCTTTACAGACCACTCTCAACTCATTCTAGAATAGTCTTGTTTCCTGGAATTTTGCTCCTAGTGTGTGTCTTGGCAAAAAGCAATTCTAATTCTTCCCATATGTAATGCACAGGTCACCCCTTGAGAACACTCCCTACTCCCAGCTGAGAGATCTGTGTGCATCAGAAATAAGCGTCCCTTTCTGTGGGACCCACAGGCTTCTCTGCCATGCTCCAAGACTTGACTGTAGTGCCATTCCTCTCATAATCAAACCATCTCAAGTGGACAGATGCTCTCCCAGCATCCTCCTGGAGCATGAAGGTCTGGGCACGCCCCACCACAGAGAAGTCAATTTCCTTCTGTCTAATTAGAACACAGAAGCTGTGGCTGCTTCCTTGCTGCAGGCCAGCCATGCTGAGTGCAAGATGACTCCAGCGAGCCTTGCTGGAGGGAAGCTATGCATTCTAAAAGTGATGAGTCTATTAAAGGCAGAGGCCTGATGAAAGGATCCACTGATGTTATCTGACGATCAAAAGAGCCAAAACCAGTGACCTAAGGAAAGAAACTATGTTATCATCTAAAGCAATGGGTGTACTACGAATAAGCTAGCCACATGCTGTATCTGTTGTGTACGTCCTCTGGGGACCATAGGCTGGTCAGCCTGCCTGTCCACCGCCTGCTCGCCTGTCTGCCTGCCTGCTTGTGCCTACCTGCCTGCTAGTGCCTGCCTACCTACCTGTCTACCTGCCTGTTTATGCCTACCTACCTACCTGCCTACCTGCCTGCTTATGCCTACCTGCTGCCTGCCTGTGCCTACCTATGCCTATCTGCCTGCCTGTGCCTGCCTGTGCCTGCTGCCTGCCTGTGCCTGCTGCCCGCCTGCACAGAATCAGGGCTCTAGGCAGGAATCTTACTCACCTTTGCTTCCCCAATATGTAGAACAGTAAGTGTGCAGGAAGCTCTGGTGGAGTGAAACCCTGTCCTGGGTCTGGAGGACATGACGAGAGGCCAGGGAAACGGCTCAGCAAGCACTTTGGCCTCTGACATCCACATGTAGCATGTGTCCCTCACCTTGGCAAGAGGTAGAACAGTGCTTAACCATGACTCTGGAGTTGGGGAGAACTCTGTAGAGATGGATCCTATGAGATTTTAGAGAGCAGAATTCTGCTTTTCTGATGTACGTGCCAAAACTTGTACATTTCCCCCATCACTTGCCTCATAGGGAAGATACCCACCCACAGCACTCCACCTACCCACCCCCGTTTCTTCAGCAAACCGAACCATACCAAACCCAAAAACCCTATCAGATACTTCTATAACTGAAGTTACTTTACTTTTATATATACTTTTTTCCTTTTTTAGATCTCTGACTTATAAACATGATATATTTCATTAGAAAAAAACTTAAAAAGGCACAGAAAGGGAAGAGTGAATATTGCTCTTCTATTGAAAAAATCTCTATATATGCATAAGGCAGCTGTCTTCAGAGACAAATGTAATGTCCCCAACACATACTCTCATGGCTCCCAATAGGAAGAAATTAGATTTATTTCAGACGAGATCGGGTGTGTTCAGGGTGGTATGGCCATAGACTAGATTTATTTCAGAGTAGGCCAATATTCTACCACCTAAGTCAAGCAAAAATAATTATCATAAAAAGAAAAGAAATCCTTTGGTAGGCTACATCCGGCTTAGTGTTTCACAGTCCATTTATTTCAAGTTGGTTTATACCAATAATGGCAATTTCAAGTCGACACACTTCAGTTTACTCCTTCCTACAGTAAATGACCAACAGTTAAAGGCCAGCTAGGTTGGCATGTTGGCTTGCTCTGGAGTAATATGTATTCAAAGCCCCTCTCTAATTTTGGTGGCTGGTAAGAGCAAAGGGTATACCCCAGGCTAGCCAGTGGCTGGCAAGAGCAAAGCGCAGCCCAGGCTAGCCAGGGGTGGAAGAACTGTTAAATGAGGACTTAGTTCCTCCCTAATCCAGAGTGTCAACATTAGTAACATCTTTCCATGAACAACGAGGAACCCAAAGCTACCAAGAAATGTATCCTTTGGGGAGAGGGACAGGGAGAGAATTCATGCATGCCTTGGTACACCCCAGTTAGCTACTATATGCGCTTTTGTGGCCATGGTACAAACGTGCAAGAGAGCTGAATTTGAAAATGGCCTCCTGGGATGCCTCTCCAGGATTAGCTGGGCTCCAGAGCGTTCACATCCTCCGCAGGTTGTCTTCTCAGGAGGCTCTTCTAAAGCTGCTCACAGCAGACTAGGGGAATAGAAATCGTTTCTGATACTGGCTAAAGGCAAATATAATTAGTAAGTGAAATCAGCACTTTGAATTTTAAATTGGTCATTTTAAAGTTTTCTGTTTTTTATTATGTGTATATGTGTGTGTAGGTATGTGCACATAAGTGCAGGTGCCCACAGAGGCCAGAAAAGGGTTTCAGATGCCTTGAAGTTGCAGTTATAAGCCATCTGATGTGGGTGCTGGAAACTGCTCATGCCTCTGCAAGAACAGCACATCTCTACTCATAGCCACTGAGCCTCTCCAGCCCCCTGGAGGAACTTTTAAAAACCATAGAGTGTCTTTTGGGTGACCACAAGAAAACACGCACAAAAGCACAAAGTACCTGAAAGCAGTTTTCCCACTGGCCACTTAGCAGCATTTAAGACTAAGTCTACACTAAGGCTCTCCTGCCGAGAAGTTTAAAAGGTTCAATTTGGAAAGAAAATAAGAGACAAAAAGGTCTGTCCATCACCCTGCCACTGAGGTCTGTCTGTCATCCTTGCCACTGAGGTCTGTCCATCATCTCTGCCACTGAGGTCTGTCCATCACCCTTGCCACTGAAGTCTGTCTGTCATCCCTGTCACTGAGATCTGTCAGACATGGCATCAGAGGGACTGCAGATTATCACTTGCCTCTGTATGGATGTAAATGTGCCAACCTATCAGAGAAATCAAACTACTGAAAACTTACCCAGAACTCGAAAGTGGCTTAGTCTGGTTCATGTAGCATGAGGTGGAAGAGAAGATTCCTCCCACAAGGCCATGTGAAAGGTGAGTTAGGATTAAGGGCTTTAGACAAGGTGAGAATGTTCTACCCTCATGCATAGTAGACAAGATAAACTAAGTTCCCAAGTCCCCCCGCGGCATGTCGTGTGGTATGACACCCCTACTTCTTGAAGGAGTCCATCTTCTCCCGCCCGGGAAACAGAAGCTGCCACACTCCCCTCTGCAGCCTATTCCTGACTATGGTGAACAGCTCAGTGCTGGGCAAATGACATCTCAAGGAATCTTCCCCATGACTTTCTGACATGAGCTAGGGCTGGGGTTTGGCTCCAGTGAAATAGAGAGGCTCTGGGCTCACAGCTCTGATTGACAGCTGTGAGCACCAACGACGCCATCAGAGCAGAGAGTTGATGGCAGCTGTCCTCTCAGCAGCCTGGTGTAAGTTCCCTGTTTCTGCCGATGTTCCGACTGCACTAGGTCCTGACCCCAGGCCCTCCCAACGTGACCTGCTTTGGAGTCAGAGCTAATGGAGGTTAGCTGTGACGAGCTCAAATTGGGAAGCCAGGATGACCAGCGTCCTCACAAGAGTCAGAGGAGAGAATCCTGCATAAAAGGAAGGCTGAGGTTAGAGTTAGGACGCCACATGCCAAGGAACATGTGAGGCCACCAGCAGCTGCCAGAGGCTGGGAAGGAAAACTTGGAAACTCAGAAAAGCTGGTGCTGGTTAATAAAAAAGCGTTTCCTGGGTCGGCTTCCTTTCAGGTCGGCTTCCTTTCTGGTTGGCTATGGGATATGCAAACATTCTCTCATTAGCAGCTCGTTCCGCAGAACCTGGGAGGTAATTCCTAGAAGATTTGCGGTTCCTTCCGCCTGTGCTTCTCCGTGATTGATCTCAGCCTGGCAAATGACGAAAAGCAGATGTCAGGCCTAGTGCTTGGTTTTGCCTCAAAGAGCGAGGCTGCCTGTTTGGATAAGAGGCAGCCCTGGCCCCTTTCCTCTCCCAGGGGACCAGAAACCTGAGAAGGAAAGAGCCCTGGGATTTTAGGTAGAGGGTGTTCACTGGGTCGAACCCTGTCCCTAAGTATGCTCACCCTTCTTAGCAGGTGAGGCACAGCACTGATCTGGAGCCAAGACCCTCCTTGCCAGGGAAGAGTCTAAATGTAATAACTCCTTCTGGGACAAAACAAGAGGAATAACCCCAGAGCCCAGAGAGGAGGCTGGGCCTGGGGAAAGACAGAGGCAAAGGTTATACTGTCGGTCTCCAAGCCATGGCATGCAACACCCAAGGCTGGGAGACGGCAGTGGAGTAGGCTTCCCTGAGAGTTTCCAGAACTATGACAGACCACACTGCTGCCATTTTTAGCCACTACATTCACAGTAATTTGTCATGACAAGCCTAGGAAACTTATACAAGGCATGAGTAACCACACTAGCTGCCAAGGGCAGACACAGTGTGTGGGGCAGGTCTCTGCTTAGGCACTGTGGCCTGTGTTCTGTGGTAGCACAAAAAAAAATACTTGGAATTTTCAAGATTTCATAGAAATTGCTTCATAATCAATCATAATGTTAAACTTAACACTGGCCTAAAGCCTTCATGTCTGTGTAAAATCATTTCTTAACTCACTGCATGATGGTGTGCTGGGCTGGTGTGTGCCGGGCTGGTCTGTGTGCCGGGCTAGTATGCCAGGCTTGTGTGTGTGCCGGGCTGGTGTGTGTGCTGGGCTGGTATGCTGGGCTGGCAGAAAGTCAGGTTGCAACAATCCTACAGATACATGATGATGCTGGGCAGATTGACATGGACGAATCACCAGACACAGGGGATAGCTGTCTGCTGGGACTTAGTTCCATGTCTACTTACTCTTCTGTATTTGTTGATGGAAAATTAAAACTGATGCCACTACATGACAATTGAAAGGAATGTCAAGAATCTTTAGTTATGGCCACATGAATAAAAGCATAGAACAGCATCCACAACCTGGCCTCATTCACATAAAAATGTATTATCTGAGTGTGGTGGCTCATACTTATCATCCAGTATGTAGGGGACTCAAGAGGAGGGTGTCTGTGAGTTCAAGGCCAGCGTGGACTCTGGAGTAAGACAAGACCCTGCCTCAAGAAACAAAAACAAGGGGTTAACTAGATGGGTGAGAGTTAAGAGTGCACAGAGGACCTGTGTTCAGCTCCCAGTACCCATGCTGGGCAGCTCACCACCGTCTGTAACTCCAGTTCCAGTGAGGTCTGATGCCTCTGTCCCTGAGGGCACCTGTTCCCTCATGCACATACCCACACAGACACACATAATTAAAAATGTTTAAAACCATAAAAATGAACAGAATGAAACAAAACACCCTTCTACACGTGTGCCTGTGCAGAGTAACCAGGAGAAAATCGAGATAGTAACACACTCTATAGGAAGAAATGTACGGGACTGAGCTCCGTGTCTGTAAACACACTGCAACATGCCGCTCTCCGCAGGCGGCCCTGGGGAACAGGGCTGTGGAATGATCAGAGGATGCTCACTTCACCTTATGCCGCCCGGCAGACTGCTGTGCAAGCTCTGGCCGACTCTGTGTTTCTGTCAGGAAAGCGCTACCAGATGTAGCCATGCCCATTTATTACAGGGTATTTAGGCCGCTGTGGTCTTAATGCAGTGGGAATGACAAGCTGAAAGGTCCAATGGCCCATCTCAGAAAGACCAAGCCGTTAGTCTCATGATTCTGTACTATGCACTTATTTACTTATTTTACATCATGTTGCCTTGCTCATTTTTTTGAGACATGGTCTCCCTGTGCAAGCCAAACTGGCCTCAGACTCACACTCCTTCTGCATTACCCTCCAGTGCTGGGATTATAGTCCAAACTGATGTGAGTTCGGATTCAGTAAGACTCCAATTAGCCAATGGCTCTGCCTGGGATGACTTTAAATACCTATCCTACAAGACTTGTTTTTTTTAGGTTTAAAATTTTTTTGAGATTATAATTTAATTACAGTATTTCTCCTTTACCTTTTCTTCTTCCAAACCCTCCCAAATAATTGCTCCATCAATCCATGGCCTCTTTTTAAATCAATTGTTGTTACATGAATAGTATATTTGTATGTGCATATATATTCCTAATATAACCTGTCCATACAATGTTACTTGTATGTATGTTTTCAGGGCTGATCATTTGGCACTGGGCGACCAATTGGTGTGTTCTTTCTTCCCTGGGGAAGATCACCTCTCCAGCTCCCAGCTCTCCTCGGCTGCCTACAGCTCCTTGTTAAGGTTGAGGTTGTGTGGATTTTTCCCTGCCCACTTTGGAACATCCATTGGTCATCTTTGTTTGGCTCATGTTTGGGCAGTCACATTGGTGAGACTTTATGGATGTAGCTTCTGACGTTAGCAGGAGACACAGCCTCACAGCAAGCCTCCTGATCCTCCACAAGACTTTTCGTTTATTTTTGTTTTTCAAGACAGGGTTTCTCTATGTAGCCCTGACTGTTCTGAAACTTGCTCTGTACACCAGGTTGGCCTCAAACTCACAGAGTTCCACCTGCCTCTACCTCCTGTAGAGTGCTGAGATTAAAGGCATGTGTCACCACTGCCCAGCTCCACAAGACTTCTAAAAACAACATTTAGAAGCTGATTGGCTGGCAGGTAGGGATGCTTGGGCCATCACTAGGAATCTCCCAGGAAGCATGTGAGGACTCAGATAGCTTTAAGATGGTACATAAAGAGAAATAATGGTCTGGGAAAGAGAAGGGTTCTCACATGAAGACATTATGAAATCAAGGTTTGAACAAAAACACGAATATCCATTAGATGTTCTGCAGTGAGCTCCTCTTAACACCCAGAGTTGTGTGTCTGCATCACGACTTGGACAGCCTGAGAGACTTTGGTGAGCACTGTGTTTATCTGTACAGTAGGTCATTAAAGCAGGCAGCTTGGGGAGGGAGGAGGGAGAGAGCCCTGAAGTGTTCTGAAGTCAGCTGCGGCTCTCGGAGCCATGTGCAGCTTTCCTTGTGGGTTCTTCAGTGAATCACTTGTATTTCCTGGGTCTCAGGTTAGACTACATTAAATCTGCAGAACTTCCCTGCCCTGATATTTCTACAGGTCCTGACCAGGGATCACCCTGGACATGGAGATGCAGGTAAGGAAGCCATCATTCAGGCTGGTACAAGGCTAGGTCTGGGAATAGAGAAGCCACGGCCTTTTAACCTCTGATAGCCCAAGTTGGCATAAATGAACTGACCATGCAAGGCCTCAAATATCAAACGACTCTGGCTGGGGTGGCATCATGGTCATTTCAAGCACAGCTCACAAAGTGCATTTATTAGTGAGTACATGTGAGCTAAAAAAAAAAAAATCTCACTTTTAAGTTTTTGTTTTGTGGCACTGGTACCTTGGACATGCTAGGAAGGTGTTCTACCAGGGAGCTACCCTCTTAAACCTGATTCTAACTTTTTTTATGACAATTTCTCAAATAGCATTTGCGTAGCCTGCATGTATGGTGATATTTTATTTGTATTAAAATGTTATTTGTATGTTAATAAATAAAGTTGCCCGGGGGTCAGAGCTATTAGCAAGCCATAGGAAAGCAGGGCAGTGGTGGCGTACGCTTGTAGTCCCAGCACTTGGTAGGCAGAGCTGGGTAAGTCTCTGTGTGTTCAGGGATACAGCCATTATTGGATACACATGCCTTTAATCAATACCAATCATGGAAAACCTGGAGGCCTATACAGACAGGCCGTGAGGAGGCGGTCATGTGGTTGGGTTTACAACCAATGAGAAGGCAGGACAGGAACTCTATATAAAGACTTTAACACAGGGGTAGCTCTGGTTCGGAGAGGTAGGACCACTGCAGGAAGAAGGGTAAGGTTTTAGCTCTTAGCTCTGACCTCTTGGCTTTCTTCTTTGCATTGGTTCTGTGTTTCTTATTTAATAAGAAGGTTGGTTACATCTACATGCATGTTCTCATGAATCCATGTCTTACTCAGACATGGTGTAAAGGCTAATTGGTTCACGTTCTTTGGGAAGGACAGAGAAGCTGGATCAGATGAGGCATCAGGTTCACCTACAGATTCCTCAGTACAAGTCACAGTGAGCACTCTCTTTCTCCCTGGTCCTGCCAAGGCTGATGGGCCTTCTGAGTTCTTAGACATCTGTGAACTGCCCATGGCCCCACCACCCTGATAATCACATCTCCCACGGGGACACAAGGGAACCAGCCAGGTTAGTCCCAAACCTGGTGACACTTGGTTAGGTACCAATGAAAGCCCCTTGATGCCAAGGACCAGCCTGACAAGGCAGTCACCTGCCTCTGTTCATGTGCTGGAAAATCCTGCTGATAGACAACAGTCCTGCACCCATGAGCCACCAAGGCTGCCATCGCAAGTCAGAGAACCCACTGGGCGGGCCCACAACAAAAATTCCTGCCTCAACTCAACTTGAAGTTGGAGCCCTAAGTCAGCTCAGAACGTGAAAACCACAGGTCAGCAACAGCTTGTACTCCTGTGTCCGACTGACAACGGAACACACCTGGCCACACAGATCACAAAGACTGGTCCAGGAGATGCGGGGCATGACACCCCTGGGTGAGGTTAGACATGCAGAAGAATGCCAGGGTGGTAATATTTTTAGGCTTCTTGTCTTTTCTACGCACACTTCCTACCTATGGCCACCAGGATGTCTTCTTGGTACCAACTTTACGTTAGAGGGAGAGTCGGTGCAGAGTTAGGAGTAAGCAAGAGGATTTAGCGCGCTCACAGGACTTAGCAGCTGGAGAACTTCTACTGAAAAATTAGTCACATAAGAAAACGAAGAGGGCCTAGAGAAAGTCAATAGAATGCCCATCACGCCAGCGTGGGCTGACATTGATGCCCAGCCCCCGTGAAGACACAAGCGTGGTGGTGGTGTGCACTTACAATCTCAGCCCGGAGGCGGGGGTGGGGGTGAGACAGGCGCTTGCTGGCTGGCCAGTCTAGCCTACTTAGTGGGCCCCAGGTCCCAGGGGGAGGCCGTGCCTCAAAAAACAAGTAGATATCTCCTGAGGAAATGACACTGAGGTTGAACTCTTAAAACACACACAGACAGACACACATTCACAGACACACATATTTACACACACACACATACATATACACATCACACACATATAATACACACTTTCACATACATATATACGTACACACATTCACATACAACGCACACATAATACACATTCACACACATACATATTCACATAAACCTATAATACATTCATAAACACCTATAATGCACACATTCACACACACATATACATACACACAGTTACATACACATATAATAATATAATACACACATTCACACACACACAGGGGACTTAAGGCATCAGTGAAGTACTGTTAATGTAAGAGGTTGACTTATAACAAGCTAATTACCCATAGAAATGCCATTGGATTATGCACTCTCTAGAAAGCTCATATTTACATTTATAATGCTGTAAACAAATAGTGTAAATAATATTTATTAGCTCAAATAAGAAATAAGTAACAGGGCCAGGCATAGTGGTGCACGCCTTTAATCTCAGCACTCAGGAAGCAGAGGTAGGCAGATCTCTGTGAGTTCTAGGTCAGCCTGGTCTACAGAGTAAGTTTCAGGACAGCCAGTGCTACACAGAGAAACCCTGTTTTGAAAAACAAATAAAATAAATACATAAATAATAAAGTTTTAGGTTTCATTTACATGGCAAATGCATGGCCAACCTGTAAGTTAAGCACGGGCCCCTGATGATGGTCACAGAGAGCCTATAGAATATGGTCTTTGAAGACAGAAATGTCATTCAGACCCTGGCCATGCTAAAATTATCTGTAAGCCTTCCTACAAGCAGCTCTGGTCCTCAGCTTACTGTTTTGTTTTTACACTTCTATTTGTTTTATTTCGTGTGCCACAGTGCACGAGTGGAAGTCAGGGGACAGCTCTAGAAAGTTTGTTCTCTTCTAACTCGTGTCCAGGGATGACCTCAGGCTTGGTAGCAGGCGCCTTAACCACTGAACCATCATGCCAGCCCTAGCTTACTTATTTGTGGCAACAGAGTCAGTATAAAGGATTTTAATGAGGCATATCTATAAAGTGCTATGACAATAAGAGTGAATTAATGATTACAGCATCATCACCCTTAATTGGATATCCCTGCCCTCGGGAGCTTGAAGGAGAGGAGGACTGGAGTGTGAACTAGTACCTGCAATAGGATCAAGTGATTGTCATAATGTACAAGGTGAGGTTGCCACAAGACGAAAGGGATCCAAAGGTGTATGTCCTGGGATGTCAGCAAGGTCAGAGGTGGGTGCTTGACAGAACTGAAGTGTGGAGAAGGAGCTTACAAGGGAGCCAACATTCTATCCTCCCTTCCCACTCTTCTCCCCTCCTCCCCACCCACCCATCCATCCATCCATCCATCCATCCATCCATCCATCCACCATCCATCTATCCAAACACCCATTTATTCATCCCTCCACCCATCCATCCATCTATCCATCCATCCAAACACCCATTTATCTATCTATCCATCCATCCATCCATCCATCCATCCATCCAGACACCCATTTATCCACTCAAATCCCCATTCACCCACTTGCCCACCTCTATGCTTTGGCTCCCAGAGTGATGGGGGCACCATTACCTGATTACACTTTTCAACAGGTAGCTGACAGTAATCATGACACAAGCACATAAGAATTTCAGATAATGGGAAGAAATGGTTCCAGGGAGAAACAGAACAAGGCCAGGGACATAAGATGGTCTGGGGTGGGGGTTGGGCTAGGTGCCCAGGGACTATGCTCTAGGGACTAACAGGCAGTTGAATGAGAAGGTTGTTGATATCTGGTGAGAGATGCTCCATGCAGAATGAAGAGCGTGCAAAAGACCTAAGTGGGAAAAGCATGAGCTTGCAGGACAGAGAGAAGTCCAGCAGGGAAGGGATGGGAATGAGGAGGGATACACAGTTGCCTGTGAAAACCAAGATAAGGGATTTTGATAGGGTTACACAATTCTGCTGTTTAGAGGCCAAACAAACGCAGTTGAGCAGACTTTCCCCTTACGTTTTAAAATTCTTTGCAAAACACAAAGGAAACCTGGATATCTCCACCCTGCCTCCTTTGCGATTTAAACTTTGTTATGTAAGAGCTGGTGTCTTTCATCCAATGCCAGACTTGATACATTTGGCACCCTTAACTAGCTGCCCAGACAAAGCAAACGCTGTCTTCAGTTCTCCTAGAGGATGTTCTGAGCTTCGCCAAACGCAGTTCTCTCTCTTTTCAAGTGTGTTTGTTTGGACAAGGTACACGGACATAAGTGTGGATGCAAGGGGCCAGCTGCACAGAACCAAAACAATTGAAGAAAATTCCTATTGAGCAGTAGGGGATAAAAGAGGTCTCTCTCCAGCATAACAAATACTGCTGCTTCAGCTAATCTTTATGGGCAAAACATGGCTGTGACATGAACCAGCAGCATGGAGAGACCACACCATGTATTTGCCAGAATCCCTCAAGTGTAGAGAACGATAAAAGTACCAGCATGGGTGCTCTTTCCCCTCAGCCCTTCTCCTGGGGCTACTCTGAGCCTCTCTGGCTTCGGGCACAGGCAGATTTGAAGCCCAAGAAATCTGAATGATCTTCTAGCTTTACTAGTTTGAAACTAATTTAGTTTTAAAGTTGTTTTTCTAAAAAATATTATGTATATTTGTTTCTCTCTTTCTCTGTCTCTCTGTGTCTGTCTGTCTGTCTGTCCATCTCTCTCTCTCTCTCTCTCTCTCTCTCTCTCTCTCTCTCTCTCTCTCTCTCTCTCGTGTGTGTGTGTGTGTGTGTGTGTGTGTGTGTGTGTGTGTGTGTGTGTGTGTAGGTCCTTGGGAGCTGAGTTATGGGCAGTTGTGAGCCACCTAAGGTGAATGCTAGGAACTAAACTCAGGTCCTCTGGAAGAGCAGCCGATGCTGTCAACCAGTTCTGGAGTTCTGAAGCCGAGCAGTGTGTCACCAGTCTTCCGCTGCTTTGCTCTTTCACACAGCACCTTTCACCTGTGGGGAAAGGTGACAGCTGCTGCTGCCTATGTTTCTTCTCAGGGGCTTAGAGACCATTTTTGTCAAAACTACTAACTCTTCATCTTGGCTTGTTCAGGCATCTGATGGGTGACCCTTTCGGGTCAGGAACAAAAAATACTCTATGCCTAGATCATGAACATATGCCTGCCTTTTCTGGACATGACTTTGGTGAAGAGCGATGAGGACTGATTGTGTCTACAGATGACTAATAACTCCCCCCCACACACACACACACATGCTCTGTGAGTCCCACCCACATCCCCATACCAGGTCTTTGCTTTACCTAGAGCATCCTGGGAACAAAATCTCTGCGACAAAATTCAGTGTCTCTGTGACGGACACAAGTGCAGTGTGAGTGAGAGTGAGTGTGTGAGTGTGAGTGAGTGACATAGGCCTGGCTCTGGGAAGACTCACACTCAGGGCCTGGGCTGTCTGCGAACTGAAGTGGGAGCCTACAATGATCTTCCATTTCTTAATTCTTACTCCAACATCTTTACTCCCCACACAGCCTGGGAAAGTTCTGAGTTCAGACCATCGGCACACCCCATATCTCAGGACCTGCCTCAGAAGATGAGGAACTCATAGTGAGGCCACCTGACCCTGCAGCGTTTCTCAGTCCTGAGACTCCACACCAGTGTGAGAAGGAAACATGGGTCTGTTCATTCTAGTGGCAAGCTTCCTCAGGATGACAGTTTCGGAGGGGATGCGAAGATTCGCCTTTGCGTCAGGTCCTTTGGGGTTTATATGCTTTGCATCTCACGGAAGCCAGAGGCAGCGTTAGCCTGCGGGACTTTGAGTACCAGCAGAAATTCAATTTCTGGGCCTCATGAATAAGAATTTATCAGCTTTCTTCCCTTCCAAATTCTACAACCCACAGACCCACTTCCTCTGCATTCTTCAAAGTGTCTGATTGCCTCTCAAGCAGAACACCTGCCCACAATGGGACTCGATAGGTCCTTCTGAAGAAATACACAGCCCAGACCCGCAGACACACCTAGCAGATGAGAGTTCTGGAACAATCGCTCAAAGCACGATGCTTCTGGTGTAGAGAACGTTAAAATCAAAGATCTGGAGAGGCCTGGGGAGTAGTCTCACTGACCTTCCCTACCTCCCATCTTAACCGCTCTGTTCTTCTTCTCACGAGAGCCGACTAACAGAAACTCGCCTTTCTTCCCTCGGCCAAAGCCTGCCATAAAAGCTTTGAGCAATTGCTCTGGCCTCCACTCTCTGTGTGGGAGGTGGCCATAAAGACATTCTAGGAGTAATCACCCTGGGGCCAGAGGTGTCCTGCCCTACACTAGGAGAAAAGGATGCTCAGAGCCCCAGAAGCGTCTGGGAAGCCAGGTCTTACCTGCTCCTTTCATTAGACAGATGTCTTTGGCTGTCATACTGTACACAGCTGTCCATTCCTTCACCACAACAAAGCACAAAGATGGAGTTTCCCTAAGGTCTTGGGACATTCATTTTAAAATAGTCTGTGTCATATAAAACTTTAACTAAATAAATTTGTTGTGGATTTTGTTAGGGGGAGTGTTTGGCTGGGACTCTTATAATAAGCAACCAAGATTTCATTCATGCCTTTTTCAGTCCTGTACAGACACCCAAGCTTCCTGTAGGCCAAGCTCCTGGGTGGTCTCTCTCAGGATCATTGACTGCTGAATGCACCTGTGCTATGCCCTAAGGGCATATGATCTAAACTATTAAAGTTCTCTGCACTTGCGGACCTGAGGTCTAGTAAGTGGAGATGAATTTTACTAAGGAAAAAATGTTTTGAGGAGCACATATGACATATGACACACCGGTACCTCCAGGTGGAGGTAAATACATTTATTTTTCAGTCAAAAGCAGAACTCTGATGATAACACAATGGCCTAGTCCCAGCGCTATGGTAAGAATGGACTCCAGCAAACCAAGGCGGCCCAGCTCCCTCGTCCTAACTCCAGTGGAGCAGCATGTGCTCTCTTGACTGGTCAGCTGCTCATGGAACTCACAACCACACCTTGTTCCTTTGAGAAACACCATAAAATGTGGCAAACACAGCTTCTAAGAGACAGCCATTTCACAAGACTGAGTATACAGCTAGGAAATTTACAGCTCCTGCGGGGGGGGGGGGGGGGGGGGGGGGGGGGGGGGGGGGGGGGGCCTGTCCAAACGGTGAACTACAGCGAGGCCAGGCCCTGCTGCAGATGTTTGGACCCGTATTTGTAACGTGTGAATCTTTGGGAGTAAACAAACAGCGGCATTGCTGGAGGGCATAAGAAACAAGTTAATGGGCAAAACCTTCCAGCCGCCGACGCTTGCTGCCGGGGAAGAAGGAAAAAGGCTATGAACAGTGGCTCCTCGACAAAAAACCGTCAGGGTCAAGTCCCCTCAAAAAAACTGGAGTTCGAGATCTCCTGAGACGGGGGTGGGGAGTCTGCGGGGGTGGGGGAGATGAAAAACATTCATGTGCAAGTTCCAGAAGTAAAAAACAACCAACCACCCAAAACCAGACACAACAAATGAAAGCCTCAGGTTTGCCTAGACACACCCAACACCCACACATCAAAACACCTTTATCTGCGGAACGAATGGCTGTGGCCGACCCTCGCTTTGTAGGATGGGTCACTGTGTGAGTTTCTTTTCCTTTTTAAATAGTAGTTCCCAGGATGCACGTAAGATATATGCCTGACTTCTAGACAACCACAACACCGACAAAATAGCAGAGGGCCTTTGAGGGAAAGGAGAAGGAGGCGCACACACACACACACACACACACACACACACACACACACACACACGCCTGCAAATAAAGGCCAGACAAACCCAGACAAAATGATCAGGCTAAAACATCTATCCAGTTACTCTCCTTGGACTCTGCAGAACTCCCTCAGGTGCCGGGCACCTCTCCCATCCCTCCCATTCTGACAGGCAGCAAGGAGGCCTCAGAGGAGGATTCTCCAGAGTAGAGACTCCCAACCAGGGGCCTGAGCCCCACTGGGAGCCTCTGGCAATGTCTGGAGGCATCTGAGGTTGTGGCTGGGGAGGGAGGTACTATGGTCACCTGGCAAGTGCAGACCAAACCTGATTTTAAACATCCCTCAGGACAGTCTCGGCCACAAAGAATGACTGCATCCAAAATGCCAGCAGTGCAAAGGCTGAAAACCCTTGGTCTGAAGGGCTCTGCGGACTGGAGGCACATTACCAGACCCAGGTGGCTCTGATTGCTCTGTCCTTTCAGATAAGCTACAGCCGGCTGGAGGGAAAAGCCCTTTGTGGACCTGGTACCACATTCCCTGTGGCTGTTAGATGAACTACTGACCCATGAAAATGCCTAAGCAACCCACTTAAAACATCTGCTCACAGTTTCCATTCACAGCTCTACAAGAGGCCCGGCACAAAAGCCTTCTCAAAAGTAATTCATGCCAACCAGCCTGGCAAAATCAGCTACTCGAAGCACCTCGCGACCCGACCAGCCTTTTGATCCATTACAGAATAGCAACAATTATATTTTAATTAGTTATTTTTCATTTGCTTGTCAGAACGTGTTTGGGTAACCTAAACAACTTCATATCCTCTTAACATTCCTCTGCAGCCTCGGAAGAGCTCAGATTTCTTCTGAGTCTTGACCCTCACTCATCCCGGGAGCTCTCTCCCATTTCTATACAGTTGGGATAACTTTCTCATCTCATTTCCTCTTCAGAGCTAACACAACACACTTTTAAAACATTTCCCTCCCCACACAAAATATAATAAACTTTTGAATACAACTGCACCAGCAGCTGGGGTTTTAGAAAAACTATTTTTATTACGAAGACCGGACTTTTCTCACTGCCTGCCCAAAGGGGGCGGGAGGTCACACCTGAGCTGAAACAAATAAGAATACCATCCAAACATATTGATCTTCATTGACAGTCATGGGGGACTTACTAAAGAAGAGCATTCACACATTGCAGTAACGAGTACAATAGGGTTTCATGTCACCTTCACGACCAAATACCCTCAACCGTGACTCTGAAGTCCTCTCTTTCTCAAAAGCAAATTCCTCAGACAGAGCTCTGCAACCCAAAAGCACACACACACATAAAACCAAGCCAAAAGCCTAAAACGCTTTTTTTTTTTAATCCTCAGGAGTAATTGCACCCAAACACTGCTCCTCTTTTTAAGTCTCCACCCTCTGCTGTACTCTGGCAGGACCCGTCTAGTCTCTTTAGAGCTCTATGTATGAGAGATGGTCCATGGTTCAACTGTGCAGCATCAGAAAAAACAAGAAATGAAATGCATTTCAGGATAATAGAAGCCTCTGTTGCTACCATGCAGCCCACAATATGTGGAGGTCCCCAGTGGCTCCCAAGCTTGCCCAGGAAGCCAGAACTGCCTCCCAAGGCAAAGGACACCTTTGCAATGCCCACTTTACCTTGTGCCAGGGTTCCTGTGGGCTTGATCCTGTTCCTCAGCTCTTCTGGGCAGAACTCCTCTGGGCTGCCAGCTCAGAACACTCTGGAAACGCTAGACCTCAGCCAAGTAGACTGAGGCCCCTGCCTGGCTGCCTGGCTGGCTTACACACCAGGCTTCTCTGAGAAGCTAGGCTGCAGCCACGCGCATCTCTCCAGAGACTCACACAGGAAACTAGAACAGTTGTGGCAGGCTCGTAAGTCCGCTGAACGCCTCCTCTCCTTGCTTCACTGACTAAACACACCACGATGGGCCAGTCCATGTTCCAGGAAAGGAGGGGGGTAGACATTCTTCTTTTGTTAACTGCAGGTGAGGAAAGTACCATTTCTCCACAGCCGCTCACAATTAACTACGTTGTAAACCTGACAGTAATGGTCCCCCAGGCTGCCCTTGAAATGAGACTCTTGCTTTTAATTGTCTTTTTTTTAGACTTGGGAAGAGGGAAAGGTGTGTGTCGAGCACAGATCGAAAACAGCTTTCTTGTCCAAGTCGCTGCTTTGGAGACACATGTTCCGAAGCTCTGTGCAAAAGTGAAATAAAGCTGAGTTCAACTTTGGACGTGCATTCCAAACTTCAGAACTCTGCGGCGCTGGTGGATGGAAACGCTGTCTAAGGAGGACTTATTTGTCAGGCTGGCTCGATGCATGTGTTTACACAACTGATGCTGTGTTTACAACTTCTATTTTACATTTATTTATCGTGTGTGTAGAAGTGCATCATGGCGCAAGTGTGGAGGTCAGAGGACGAGTTGCAGGACTCGGTTCTCCCCTTTCCACCATCATCAGGCTTGGCAGCAAGGCTTTCACCTGCTGAGCCCTATACTGTGCTGTGTGTGTGTGTGTGTGTGTGTGTGTGTGTGTGTGTGTGTGTGTGTGTGTGTGTGTGTTGGGGGTGCTAAATGACTACTATGCTCTGAGCAGTTTATATATATATTATCTCATTTTCAACTAAAGCGTTCTTCAGCAGTCTCAGATGAACCTGTGGTGTAAAGTGAGGTCATGGGCTCACGTGAACAAGCAGCAAAGTAGTAGAAGCAGGAGAATCTCCTAGGAGGAAGCAGCTCCCATTTAAGGACCCTTCCTCAGGACGGAGGCAAGACTCTGCCGTAACTATGGTCATTTTCAACAAGACTAAGATGACTTAGGGAAAAGCAGAGAGATTACTGGGTCATAATGACAGGCGTATCAAAAGACCCTTTTCTGTACCTATGGAATCTCTCTAAGCTGGTTGGAAAGAGTCCCAACCACTGCTGAAGAAATATAAAAGTTTTGGCAACGTATCTGAGCTTATGACACAAAGATAAAGCTATTAGTTGTACATTCTAATAATTACAGGCATGTTCGCCAGAGCACAAGTGTGTTTTTCTTTGAAAAAGTCAAAACCCTCCATTACAGGGACATCTGTGGGCATCCTACCCATCATTACAGCAGTACTCCCCCAGGCCTCTGCCCGAACCCCCTCAGCAGGCTCTCTGGGGTAGAGTCTGAGAACTGACAGAGGGCTGGAGAGACCACTCAGATGCCGCTTTCTCCAGTTGGATTCCAGTACCCATGTCCCGGTTCACAACCACCTGAAACTCCAAGTCTAGTCCCATAGGCAGCAGTACAACACACACGCGGGCACACACACACATTTGTCATGGTGACAGCACTTAACATGAGATTGATCCATTGCATGGTAAGTGCACGCACGCTATTGTTGATAATGGACATGAACCATACATTGCACTGGAAATTCATACTGTACATATGACATCCAGGTGACTCTCTCACACCTGGGATTGGAGATGATTCTTTTAACCTTGTAGTCCTAGCACCTCTAGCTTGGGACACAAAAAGCAGCCAAAGGCTTGTCAGGAGAGTGAAGGAACCTGCCCTTTCTTATCTGGGCCCCAGTCACATGGCCGTAAGCAACCTTGGCATTAGAGTTGGGCTTACTCCTGATCCATCTTCAACCTTGCCACCTCACCTAAACGTGTGTTATCTGTTTCTTGTCCAGAAATTACTCATTTAACCACCTCTGGGATCTTGGGTTGGGTTTACAGAGAAAAAAAAATCCAAATTTGGGAGTTTCCTCACGAAAAGGATAAAAGAAGTCACTGCCATGTGGAGTTTGGAGACTCAAGTAACGTCCAGGGGTGGGCAGGCTTTGACGTGTCGCTACAAACTGCCTTTCCAACAGGCCACAGCCCCCGTTCTCGTCAGTGGACATGATTTGGAGAAAGCAGATGAGGAGAACCCAGTCAAAGGCAGAACCTGAGAGGTGACAGAAAAGTTGAGAAACTTGGCTGTGATGACGGCCCCTAATTCCATAAAGTCCCCAAAGATCACCGAATCATTCTTGACACGGGGAATTCTGCATACATAGAACAAGTATCAGTCACCGAGTAGCTGGCTAAACCTGCTCCAAGGACACTCAGTGCTGAAGCCAAGGTTGAAGAAGCAAAGGAGTCAAGCGACCTCTTCATTGTCACCCTCGATATCTGTCATCATCACCATGAATACAGGCCTGTCAGGTTGATGCACCAGCATTATGGAGGACAGACCTGTAGGGCAGCAAGAAGACTGTGGAAGCTGATGCTTAAACAGATTAGACTCAGGAGGGTGAGGAGAGGAACATTAATGGGCAGGAAAGCAACTAAGAGCTGTTTGTTTTACATGCGGGGTGCTGAGAAAGTTGGGGGCATGTGATCTTTCACGTCTGTGGCTGAAGGCCATAGGGAAATTCATAATGTGAAAATGAATCATTCACTATCACATTGCTAGCTGCGAGATGCTGATGAAGACTAATAGAAAATACTCTTTGGAACAATGAGAGACTGAGCTCGTGGGCATTGATGCATGTGAAATCTCAAGTTAAGCAGTTTAAGGGATTTTCATTTTCAAGCATCATCATGGCTGGTAACCGAATTTAAAAGTTACTTATTTTATATGCATGTGTATTTTCCTGCATGTGTTTATGGGCACCATGTACAGGGAGGAGTCCCAAAAGAAAATGCTGGTCCCTGGAACTGGAGCAACAGGCAGTTGTGAGTCACCATGTGGGTGCTGGGAACAGAACCTGGGTCTTATGGAAGAGCAGCCAGTGGTCTTAACTGCTGAGCCTTCGTTTCAACAACTTCTTCTTCTTCTTCTTCTTCTTCTTCTTCTTCTTCTTCTTCTTCTTCTTCTTCTTCTTCTTCCTCTCCCTCCCCCTCATTCTCCTACTTCTTCTTTATAATTTATCTAGCTTTTATTTTATGTGTATTGATGTGAAGGTGTCAGATCCCCTGGAACTGCAGTTACAGACAGTTGTGAGCCACCATGTGGGTGCTAGGAATTGAACACGGGTCCTTTGGAAAAGCAGCCAGTGCTCTTAACTGCTGAGCCAGCTCTCCAACCCCTTGCTCCAACTTCTTAATGGCGCATTGTAAGTCATCACACATAACCACCTCAGGAGTAAATAGAGTAGGGTAGGAGGAGGAGCCAATCTTATTAAGAAGGCACACAGGCTTATTAAAGCTATTGGCCTTTACAGAATTTGTCCCTTCCTTTGTACGTGCAAGAAATGAACAATCAACAAACCACAAAAACATCCCATGAGGCCCAGTATGGCAGATAGTGCCTCAGACAGCTCACTCCTTATCTGAGGTATGTCCATCGGAAGTAATTCTTATTATCCCCACTTTAGCTGAGGGCACTGAGGGCAAAGCCTAAGCGATCAGCTCCCAGTACAGCCAAAGGGATGGACTCTGAAGTGTGTGTCACACAACCGCCCTCGTCTTCCTTCCTCACTGCTGAGTGACACCAAGTCCCCAGGTTCTAGATTCTACTTCTGTTTCCAAGATGCATACAGCCTTACATTTGGCTACAATGTGTCTGTTGAGACCCCTTTGGGGGTCAAATGACCCTTTCACAGGGGTCACCTAAGACCACCAGAAAACACAGATATGTACGTTATGATTCATAACAGTAGCAGAATTACAGTTACGAAGTAGCAATGAGAATAATTTTGTGGTTGGGGTCACCACAACCTGAGGACTGTGTTAAGGGGTCGTAGCATTAGGAAGGTTGAGAACCACTGGGTTACAGAGCTTATGAACTGTGGTGGTATTGTGTTCCCCAAAATATTGTGTACCTTAATAAACTTATCTGGGGTCAGAGAACAGAAAAGCCACAAGATACTTAGGCTAGAAAATGTTAAGCACACGCCTTTAATCCTAGCACTCCAGAGGGAGAAATCCCTCTGGATCTCTGTGAGTTCAAGGCCGCATTGGAAACAGCCAGGCATGGTGACTCACGCCTTTAATCCCAGAAAGGAGCCTTTAATCCCAGGGAGTGGTGGTAGAAAGCAGAAAGGTTTATAAGGCGAGAAGACCAGAAACTAGAGGCATTTGGCTGGTTAGGAGGCATTTGGCTGGTTAAGCATTCAGGATTTTGAGCAGCAGTTCAGCTGAGAGCCATTGGGATGAGGATACAGAAGCTTCCAGTCTGAGGAAACAGGACCAGCTGAGAAGTTGGCCAGGTGAGATTAGCTGTGACTTGTTCTGTCTCTCTGACCTTCCAGTGTTCACCCCATTACCTGGCTCAGGTTTGATTTTATTAATAAGACTCTTTAACATTCATGCTACAATGAACAGTTTGTAAGCCAGCTCCAAAGTCTGCTTTTAGGGGAAGGAATTCCTGCACCTGTTCATTGCTGCCAGGCTTGATGGGCTATGGCCCAAACCCCTTCCCTCCGGGCTAGCTGGCAGCCCAGGACCAGGGCCATCTGCTGGATTGGCACGACAAAAGGCAGGAAGTCACAGCATCCAGGAAGTCAGCAAGTGAGGTGTAACACAGTGGGAGGAGCCTGCTTCCAGTGCAAGAGAGACTAGAGAGGAGGCCAGGATGACTGGCTGGTCCAGGGGACCAAATGCTCCCATCCCTCCTGCAGCAACCCTCTGGGTGAGCTTCGGATGGTGTGATCTTCACAAATTAGACACACTTGTGCAAAGAGGTGACATGGACAAACACACAAGGCCAAGATGGCACGGAGGTCACCGGGTAGGTCACCTGAGGAAACATCTTTTGTGTCACAAGCTCTTAAGAAGGGGAGGGCATTGCACAGACAAAATGCCCAGCAGAGGAGGCAGGCTGGTAGTGACGGGTGTGGATATGCCATCCTTGACCTGCTTGGCAGTTCCAAGTGATTCATGGGGATACTCTTTCCAAAAGAGAATGGTTCCCACTGAACCTCAAAATTCAGCTTACCTTATTAAATCCAAATAGTGCTAGTCTCTGTCTTAGTTAGGGTTTCTATTGCTGTGAAGAGACACCATGACCATGGCAATTCTTACAAAGGAAAAACATTCAATTGGGGTAGCTTACATTTTTACATTTACATCTAGTCAATTATCATAATGGTGCTGGAGAAGGAGCTAAGTGTCCTACATCTTGACTTGCAGGCAACAGGAAGTGGTCTGAGACACTATAGCTTAAGCATATACAAGACCTCAAAGCCCACCTCCACAGTGACACACTTCCTCCAACAAGGCCACACCTGCTCCAACAAAGCCATACCTCCTAATAGTGCCACTCCCTTCGGGGAACATTTTCTTTCAAACCACAACCACACATATGCAATGCCTGCAAAGGCCAGAAGAGGGCATCATATCTCCCTGGCATTGGAGTTACAGACATTTAAGAATCACTATGACAGTGCTGTGGATTTTAGCTGGGTCCTTTGGAGGAGCAGCCAGTGCTCTTAACTGCAAAGCCATATCTCTATAGTCTTCCTTCCCTCCCTCAGCATTTTGAGACAGTCTTCTATGTAGCCCTGGTTTCTGGAACTCTTTATGTAGACCAGGTTGGTGTTGTAGAATATTATTTTAAGGTGTGTTACTTTTGTTTATGCTGCATTTGTTTAACTCTGTGAAGCTGTGTTACTGTGCCTATCTAAAACACCTGATGGTCTAATAAAGAGCTGAATGGCCAATAGTGAGGCAGGAGAGAGAAACAGGTGGGGCTGGCAGGCAGAGAGAATAAATAGTTAAAATCTGGGAGGAAGAGAGGTAGCCAGAGGAGGAGGAGGACATCAGGGCCAGCCACTCAGCTACACAGCCAGCCATGGAGTAAGAGTAAGATTTACAGAAGTTAGAGAAAAGGAAAAGCCCAGAGGCAAAAGGTAGATGGGATAATAAAGTTAAGGGAAGGTGGCTAGAAACTAAGCCAAGCTAAGGCCAGGCATTCATGAGTAAGAATAAGAGTCTGTGTGTGATTTATTTGGGAGCTGGGTGGCAGGACCCCAGAAAGAGTAAAACAACAATAGTTGGCCTTGAACTCAGAGATCTGCCTGCCCCTCTACCCAAAGTCCTAGGATTTAAAGTGTGTATCAACATGCTGGCATGGAAATAGTTTTAAATAACAGTTCTTAAGCTTAAAACCTGATGGAGTCAGATAAGAAAACAGTGCATTGTTTTATAATAATGTGACTTAAACTAAACAGTAAACTCAAATCATATGTTTAAAATCAAAGAAAGGTAAGGAAAATGTCCAATTGACTTAACTCTCTGAAGTTAAAAATCACTCTCAAAAACAAAACATCTTTTCAACTCAAGATAAATACAAATTCTTTTCAAACTGCCATTTCCGGACAAGGAAGCTCCTCATTTGTTCTAACAGGAAATGGGGTGAGTTTTCCATAAATATCAAATCTTTACTGCTGTGAACAGTCTTTGGTTCCCCGGGCAACACACTTCCGCCAGAGTCAATGCCAGAGAGACAGTGAGTGGTTTGGGGTGGGGGTAGAGGCCAGACACGTTTTCCTCAAGCCATTCACCATGTTGAGTGATATACTCCAAGTGGGGCAACTCCACTGCTGAGAAGGAAGGGGTGAAGCTATTCTTTGGGAACAGTGTCAGGATGGACACAGCACAGGCCCTGTGTTGAGTTTAAACTCAAGGTCACTTTCCATTCAAGACTTGACATCAGTCGCCGCCTCCTCCAGGATCAAGGGCCCAGTGGCTCCAGAGAGAACCCGAGTTTAGCTTCCCACAGTGAGAAAGAACCCAGCACTGGCCAGTCGGCAGCAAGTTCAAGTCAGCCTGGGCTACAAAGATGACATCAGCAAGTTCAAGCCAGCCTGGGCTACAAAGATGACATCAGCAAGTTCAAGCCAGCCTGGGCTACAGAGATGACATCAGCAAGTTCAAGCCAGCCTGGGCTACAGAGATGACATCAGCAAGTTCAAGCCAGCCTGGGCTACAGAGATGACATCAGCAAGTTCAAGCCAGCCTGGGCTACAGAGATGACGACATCGGCAAACACGTTGTCAATGTGACCCTCGTTTTTGTGCCTTTCTGCTCTCAGGCCTGCCTGGTTAAACTGTGAGTGAATGACAGTGGGAGAAAGATAGAGCACAGGCAGGAAAGATGGCGACTGATCCGGCCAGGGTGTGTGTGTGTGTGTGTTCATGTGATGTGTGTGTATATCTAAGTGTGTGTTTCTTTTTGTCCTTTTAAAATTCCAGAGTCATTTGTAGACACAGAGTAACAGTATCCCAACTGTCATCCTATGTCTTTGTAAAGGGAGCAGATACGTTTGTTTATACACACGCATATGTATACATTCACGGGGAGATGCAAATTAGGTATCACAAAATTCACATTATTAAAATACACACTTCAGCATTTTGTAATATATTGACAAAATCATGCAATTATTACCACTGTCTACCTCTGGGATGTTTTCAGCTCTCCTCCCCTCCCCGCCAAACCAAAAAGCCCATCACCAGACACTGCCCACTTCCTTCTCCTCCCAGTCCTGGAAACCATGAAATGGCTTTCTGTCTCTGTGCATTTGCCTGTTCTACATAGTCACACAAACAATCATAGGACCCACGATCTTTTGTGACTTGTTTCTTTCCTTAACTTTGAGTGTTTTCAAGTTTTATTCATGGTGTAATACGAATCAGTATTTCATTCTTTTACACGGCCAGGTAATATTCCATTATGTGGGTATACTGCCATCTGCTTAACCCATTTACAATGAAACCATTTCAAGCCAGGTGTGGTAGAATAGTAGCATCCTATGGTCCCCCTATTCCTGAAACTGAGGTGGACACACTGCTTGAACCCATCAGTTCAAGTCCATCTTGGGCAACACAGCAAGACCCCACCTCCAAAGAAGAATCAAAAATAGGAAGCCATTTTTCTAGTTCTAGCCATCCATCAATAGTCTAGAATGAGGGGGCGTGACCAGTGTCCTGTTTTCATCTTGTCTCCTGAGATCTTCCAGAATATCTGTGAATCCGGGAAGAATCCCGGACAGAGCTCTGTGAAGAAAATGAGCCCTCGGGCTGGAGACATCATTATTTACCTGCATTATTTTCTGACGGCCATGCCAGGTGGCCTGGTAGCCTACAGCTGACTAAGTCAAAACACCCTTAGGTCTGAGTCCACGGAAACACAACAGACCGTGAGCACGGGGACATCACACATGGTAAAAACCATGAAATAGCAAACGTGTGTCTTGAGCGCAGGTGTAACGGGATGACTAACGAGACGGCCGCTCACTCCAGCAGGAGCAGTAATTTAGCTTCTTCAGCACGATACACTGCAAGGCCAATTATGAGACTGTGCATGAATGTGTACGTGCTCCCACGTGTCCCCATCTTCTGAGAATCAAGAGACCTGTTTTCTAATTTCAGTCTGTTGCTAATTAGTTCCAGATTCCCAGCACGAGGTAGTTTCTTCTATAAATGGAGGTCAGTAGTGACGGCCTTGACCACTTTACAGGCCTGCTGTGAGAATTAAATATTTATGAGATCACTTGTAAATGTTAAAAAATATTATAAAAAGTCAGGACACCGTGGTGGCTCCCTATCCCCTGGGTCACAGAACATCAACAGAGAGACTTGATCCTTTTCCCTTCCCCAATTCTCAAAAATATTTGTGCCCATAAAAAGTTTAAAAAAAAAAAAAAGAGAGAGCCCAAATTGGTCTGAAGACAGAACAGGCAGGTCAGACAGGGCGGACCATTGTCACTCCTGCCGTGCCTGTGCTGACACAAGGAACAAGAAAGGAAGGGCTTGGCACGTCACATTCTTTTCTGCAAAGCATGAAGGTGACGACCAGACCTGTTGTGTGAATGCCATGAGATAGCCTATGTTTCTCTCCCTGGGTGACAGGCTAGTCCAAAGCAAGACCAGCTCATGGTGTGACAAAACCTGCCTAAAATACCCACAACCAAAAAGGATGGGACAAGTTTCTAATGTGACTTAAGCATTTACCCCCACTCCTTTGTGAAAAAGCAGTTTTTTAATCAGTTAAAAAGCCAGCTAAAACAAAACCACTGGTTTTAATCCTTTAGAGAATCCAGGGAAAGGATTTGACTGAATCCTGTTATGACTCCATTTCCCACATACCAGGAGCTGAGCAGGAGGGGTTTAAAAGCAAGCCTAAATCCCATCCAAATTAACCCAGCAAGCCAGGACGGGGCCCTACAGGTTTACGCGGAGAGGCAGGGGGCCCTAATGGAGTCTCACTAGGGCCAGATTCTTCAGCAGCTCTTTCAGATAGTAGCACACGGTCCCCAACAGTGCCCCAAGAAAACAGGCATCACCACACATTCTGGAAAGACCAGATTCAACCAGCAGGTGTTGACTGATGGGAGGAAGACCAGGAAAGGGAAGCCTGGGTGACCTAAGCAAGGACAGCAGAGACTGTTTCCCACCCCTGTGGTGAGAACCAGGACACAGCTTCTGCCTGGCTCCTTCCAGAAGGGACAGAAGAATGTCCCTGGGGACAGCAGCCTGCAGGTGTCTCCTTAGGGAAGGAACACAGGCACGGAACAATGGCTGGGGCTGTTTGTTTCAAATGAACCAAGAGAGTGAGCAGTGAGACGGGTCTCCCGGGGTGGTGGGGTGTCAGGGATGGCATTAGACAGAAGGAGAGATGGGGGAGCCCAGGACTGAAGGAGGGGACACAGGACAAACACCTTTCCCTTTGCTCTGAAGACTTTGTTTACAGTTTGTTTGCGGTTGCTTCTTCAGGACGCAGGTGATGTTCAGCATCCAGAAAAGGGCTCTCTGGGAGGCAGCCACCAAAGATGAGGGAGATTTGCAGCAAAGGGAAGTCCCACACCCACTGACACCCGCGACTGACCTGAGCCACCTGAGTGGGGGTGGGGGTGGACAGAAATGTGGAGAAGGAACAGGCAAAGCTGATTCCAAGGAGAGTTCAAAGAAGGGACTGGAGGTAGGAGGTGATCAATAAACCCTAATGTCTCACTCTAATTTGCTCCTGGACTTCTTAATTAAGAGGCAGGCCATAGCCATCTTCAGAATGCCCTTTGGATATATAGGTCAATTAGTAAATACTTTAAGAAAGCTGTTACATTTTTATTCACTTATTTTTTGTGTCATAGGGGCACGCATGTAGAATTCTCTCCTTCCACTATGTGGGTCCCATAGATCTAACTCAGCCAGCAGGTCCAGCAACAGGCGGCTTTACCCACGGAGCCATCTCACAGGCCTTGAGAACCGTTTAAAGACACACCATTTACAACAAGACTGCTCCCAAAGACAGCGTCGCTGTTGAAGAGTAACGGGAAGTTAGTGACAATGAAGAGAGGCACAACACAAGTCTGTGTGCCCGGACATGACAGGCCAGTCTCCAGAAGGTATCTCCAGACAAAGTGAGCCACAGACTCTGAGGCCTTGGAGAACTCCATGCTAGAAAACACAAGGGCTCTGGGAGTCAAGCACCCACCCGAGTCTTGGATTTATGTGCATAATTTAATGGCCTCCATTAATGAAAGCAGAGATGAAACTTGGACATTGAGAGGCTTGCCCAAGGTCCCCAGTGGGTGAGCTCCAGACAAGAGTAGATCCGAGGTTCCTTGTCACCTTCTCATGAACTCACCTGGGCTCTGCTTACCCCCTCCCCTCAGGCTGAAGAAAGGCGTGAGGGTCACAGCTCTGTGGGGTGGGCTGGGGGGGTGACTCAGCTGGTACAGTGCTTGTCTAGCACACATGACCTTGAGTTTGATCCCCCAGCACCACATCCCCCAGGCGAGCTGATCCACTCCCGTCATCCCAGCATCTGGGAGATGGCAGTGGAGCATTCACAATTTAAGGCTATCCTCAGCTACATAGCAAGCTTGAGGCTAGCCTGGGCTATGTGAGACCCTGTCCCCAGACCATGTTTTAAAAACTCAAAAGGAACTGACAGAGGTGAGGGCAGGATGTTGTTCCAAAGGCTCCATGTCTGCGAGAGGAAGATCTCCAGGAGACGCAGACACAGGGGTACCTGGACAGACTGTCCTGGGGCCCTTGAAGGCACGGTGCCTCGAGGGGAACCGCACGCACGCAGGGGCCTCGGCTCCCCTACAACCGGCCCTTCCACTTTGATACTGGGGCGACTCCTGGTTTCCTAGACTGGGGTGAGCATATGATACCCTCACAGAGAGTCCTGGGGGGGGGGAGTATTAACTTATTTGGAAAGGGTCTTTAGAGATGTCATTAAGGCCTTGAGGAGACTATTTGAGTGATGGGCACGGCCTTCCATGAGATGATAAATGCCCTTTTAGGAGAAAGGCAGGAGGGCAGCTGGGAGAGAGAAGTGATGCTGAAAAGGTAGGTAGGTGGTGAATCTGGAGAGATGCGGACAGACAGACGCAAGCCAAAGCATGCCAGGAGCTAGAGACTGGGGAGATCAGGACCAACCATTCCTCTGGCATTTGAGAGAACAATGGCCTGGATGATACATTGTTACAAATGTCTAGACTCTAAACTGAGAGAATAAATTGTTTAAAGTCACTATGGTTGCGGCCCATGCAGAAAATAAACTCCTGATGTATGGATAAAATGAATTTAAAGTGAAGACAAGGTTTATACACTTAGCATGGTTCATCCACAGTGCCAGGGAATGAGGCTGGCCCTGCTTTCTCTCGGTGACCAAGCCCAGTGACTCACTAGCAGTCACATGACTTGTGCTAACCCCTGCAGGACATTCTTCTGGTTACACACCCATCTGCAGATGACGGAGCCTGCTGGGCGGACCCTGAATCTAAGCTGAATGTGCAAACTACTCCCAGGCTGACGGATGCTGGAGGCTTTGAACGGAACACCCCCAAGCTCTAAACGCTCACGCCTTCCCTGACTCCTGAAGGCAATTTGGGACGAGGCCTTTGCAGCCTCTACTCAGACTCCAGACTGAGAGAGAAAACATGGAGGGACCAGCATGTCTTTAAAATGGCATGTTCTGGGATGCAATTGTATTTTATAGATTCCTTCCTTCAGCTGTCAAAGTAAATGTGAACACACACACACACACACATACACACACACACACACACACACACACACACACACACACACACACAGAGAAAATCACACAGGCTTTTTTCTTCCCAACTCCTTTGGGGAACACATTTCCACACAAGGACTGTAAAAACGGTTGATTCTACTACTGCTAACATGTGATCTTAAAGTTGGGTACCGAGTTCTGGATCTTCCCACCTCTCTTTCTTTACAGCACCCTTATGCCCTTCCTGGTTTGTTAAACTTTAGATTCAAGGCAAAGTTCATGTATTCTAAAATTCAGCATTTTAAAACCAGCCATCCAGCGGCACCTGGTGAATTATCAATGCTGCTGAGACACCCCTCTTCCACCTAGTTCCAAAGCATTTGCTTAATGGAAACCGCGTCCCGTAAGAAGTCATGATCCCTTTCTCTCCAGCCCCATCCAACCTCTGTCCACTTTCTGTTGCTAAGCATTAGGTATGGCACAGTTGTGGCCTTCTGGGAGGCGCTCCATGTCTGGGTGGTCTGGTCAAATGCTCCCTGCCCACCATCTGCCTTCCTTCACTTAGGGTTTGCCCATGGTATAGTGGGTAGCACTGCTTCCCTTAAGGCTACAAAATAACCCATTTTGTTTATGTGGGCATCTTCTGGGGCATAACTGAGTAGCTCCTCTCCCTGTACTGTCAACAGTGTGGTGGGAAATGTGCATACACACGTGTTTGAATACGCCCATCTATTCTCTCCAGAGCACCCCGACATCATCCTATGACTCTGCGGCCACAGCACACACATGCCTTCCCATTTCTCCTGACAAAGCCCCCAGAATTCAGAATGTGACCCTGGAAGGTCCCTCCCCCACCCCCAAGCACACCCACCCCTGCCTTCTCCAGTGCTATGCCCATGGCACGCTCTTTTTCTGTTCTTGTGTGTCCTGTGTCCTTGCAAACTGGGCAACTCCACTTAACGACAGTCACTTCCTCTCTCCTCTGGACAAACACGTGCAGAGTCCACGGGGACCCCGCTATGTTCCACGGGAAGAGCTGGTAGAGGGGATCGGGGAGGTTTTCTTAACCTTTGTTGTGATATCCCCCAGAATGGCCCAGAAACACCTTAAGGACTCGCAGGATAAATGCCCCGTGTCCCTGAAATGTACTCTACTGGCTATATGGCATCGGCCCCTGAGGGAACCACATGATGGGCTGGTAGGTCGGCAGGCTAAAGCCACCGGGCTTCCTGGTTCTGCCTGTTCTGCCCACATTCCCCACCCCAGAGAGAGGACATGTGTGTGTGGCAACTGCTCCTTTCCCCTCCAGCTTGACTGACACCTCAGAGGTCCGTGAGAAACAGGGTTTTCTCTGAACTGTAATCCCAGAATTCCTAGCTGCAGCCTCTCTCACCTCAGAGAGTTAGCTCAGCCCGGAGGCAGGTGCTGGCACATTAGCTGCTGAGGAAGCAGAACAAAGGTCTGGCTGGGAGCAGTCGCACCTGAATTTGACAGGCTTCCTTCAGCTCGGTCACGGGGTTCTCTGCCTCACAGCAGATGTGGCTTTCTAAGGGCAGGGAAGGCAGCTCCTTCCCTTCCTCTCTCAGCTCTGACTGAGCTGCTGGGGTCTACACAGGCAAACACACATGTCCAAACACAGGCGTAAACAGAGGGTCTGACACCCTCCTCTTCTAAGAAAAGAATGTCTGCTTAGCTCCCAGTGAAGTCTACCCCCTTTTCCTTTGAATTCTCCCTCATTCCAAGCTCCCCTTGACATTTGGTGTTGAGGGCAGCAGAGCACGTGGGTCCCCCAAGACAAGAGGCATGAAGGGCTGTGAGGAGAGCAGCAGCAGTCTGAGGGGGCCCTCTGTCACTTACCTCTAGGACTTTTCCTGTGATAAACTGGTGACAGGCTTCACACTTCACTCCAAAGAGTCCCTGGTAGTCCTTTTCACAGTATGGGGAGCCATCCCTGAAAGACAAAGCCATGGGCTCAGGCCATGGGAGGACACCAAAGCCACAGGCCAGAGAGCAAACGGCAGTTCTCCAGGCTAGCCAGACAAAACCCAGGAAACCCCCGCACAGTTACCATGGCCACTTTCTTGGCTGTCACAGAACTAAGGAGCAGAAACCCTGTACTGTTCCTCTCTTGGCAGCCCAGACAATCCTCAGAGGAGCCCAGCATTCATCTGTGCCCGAGAGGCCCGGGGCACCTTACCTCCCTTCCCACACCACCTTATCAGACTCACAGGCCCAGCAGGGCCTCCCCACAGCCTTCAAACGTCTCAGCTCAGCTCTCCCTGGCTCTGAGGGTTTGGAACATGGTTCAGCGCAGCAGTAGGCCTTGACCTCAGAGCACAGTGAAGTGTCCATTTCTCGAGTGTTATTATGTAGAACAGTTAAAAAGCCAGGTGAGGGGCCACTGTACTTATCACCTACAATCTTCAATGTCATTTAAAAGCCAGACACTTCTCTGGCTTGGGCTGCCAGTCACAGTCATTCGCAGAGATCTTCAGTCTCTTCCCTGAGTGTTTCAGTTTGACCCAGACCTACTTTGAAACTATATTTTTGGGCTGTGGGAGCCAAGCTATCTTTGCAATTGTTTCATGGATTTATAAAATTAAATTCATTAACTACGATTGAATTAGTTATTTAATATAACTGGATTCTTGTTTTTGACCTTTGAGACAGGGTCAGATGTAGCCAGGGTAGCCTCCAACTCTCTAAGAAGCCAAGGTCATCCGAGTGCTGTGGTTACAGTTTTTATGACCACACCCAGTTTCATCCAGGACTAGATCAGATCCAGCGTATGTGCATGCTAGGCAACTACTCTCCCCACGGAACTACATCCAGTCTGTTTTGGAGACCCAGCCCAGGCCTTCCGCTCTCCGGGGCCTAAGCTCTCTCACCCAGCTATATGCTCGTTCCCTGGTTGGGGAAATTTTCAAAAGGCATAAAAAGATGGAGCAGTAGATTCTTCCTCATTACCAGAGCACATTAAAAACCAAACAAACAAACGGAAAATCCACCCAAACCCCACAGATTTGCCTAACTCTAATTAACCCACCGCCGGTGCTCTCTGATCCCATGTGGCCCCTCACCCTGACAGGTAAGTGTGTGCTCCGGTCTTGCAGGCTCAGTGCCTAGATCACATGTGTTTGGGGGGAATGCCTAAAACCATGGAGAAGAACACTTTATTAGCTTCACATAGAAGGCAAAAATAGCAAAGGAGAAATGGCTGGGAGCGTAACTGACTACAAGGCAGGGTATACCATTATGCGAGCTTTGTTAATTATTAAATTGGGCCACAATTAATAGTCCATTAAGTTTACAGCGGCCACAGCACGGCAAAAGCAGAATAATCAAGTTATTTCCACAAATTTTATAGCAAAAGTTCATACTGATGCAAAATGGGGATGCACTTCAGCATGCTGGAGGTCAAAGGCGGCCCGTGGGAGCGGAGCCGGTCCCCGTGCCCTCTGGCCCAGACTTACTTGCTGATGTACTCGCCGGTAAGGACCTTCCCGCAGGACTTGCACTTGAAGCAGCCCAAATGCCATTGCTTGTCCAGGGCCAGCAGTGCCTGCCCGTTCTTAATGTCCCTTCCACAGCCAGCGCAGTCTGGAAGAGAACAGCAGCCCACAGTTACCGCCATCCCCCTGCGAAATCCAAGGAGGGGCGACCCCTCCACCCACAGTGCAGCCTGATCTCCCAGCCACTGTGTCCTCAAGTATTGCTTCATTTCTCTGTATAAAATCTTCTTCAGCAAATCCCCCAGGACCTGTCCTCACGTGGCAAGGCAGCTGCTCAAACCTCATTGGACCTTATCAGATGGATGTCCTTCACCTCTTAGATCCTCAGGAGTTAGGTACCCTTTGGGGTCCAGCTGGCCTACAGGCCATTTAATTATAGCGTCTTGGCTAGGACATTGAGAAAGCACTCACAGACTTTCATTTAATTGAGGGCACATGTGAATCAGCTCAGCATGTGTGCTGGGAGCCCTGCTCACCACTGTGTGTGGTTCCTGGAGCTCTGACCATCAGCCACATCTATGCAATAGGATTATACTTCTCCATCTACCTAAACCAGCCTTTTGACTATTGGTTAAATGATTTAATTCCTTAGCCTTCAACTGTCCTTGGCAGATTCCTGAGACACACGTGTGTTAGTTACTTTTCTCACTGCTGTAACAAAAAGCCTGGCAAACATAACTTAAGGAAGCAAAGCTTTATCTTGACGACACTGCCCCTGGTGGCAGGGAGGGCATGGCAGCTAGCCACATCGCACTGCAGCTCTGGAGCAGAGGGAGATGCTGGGTCACACTGCAGCCAGGGAGCAGAGGGAGATGCTGGGTCACACTGCAGCCAGGGAGCAGAGGGAGATGCTGGGTCACACTGCAGCCAGGGAGCAGAGGGAGATGCTGGGTCACACTGCAGCTAGGGAGCAGAGAGAGATGCTGGGTCACACTGCAGTCAGGGAGCAGAGGGAGATGCTGAGTCACACTGCAGCCAGGGAGCAGAGGGAGATGCTGGGTCACACTGCAGCCAGGGAGCAGAGAGAGGGAGATGCTGGGTCACACTGCAGCCAGGGAGCAGAGGGAGGGAGATGCTGGGTCACACTGCAGCCAGGGAGCAGAGGGAGGGAGATGCTGGGTCACACTGCAGCCAGGGAGCAGAGGGAGGGAGATGCTGGGTCACACTGCAGCCAGGGAGCAGAGGGAGGGAGATGCTGGGTCACACTGCAGCCAGGGAGCAGAGGGAGGGAGATGCTGGGTCACACTGCAGCCAGGGAGCAGAGGGAGGGAGATGCTGGGTCACACTGCAGCCAGGGAGCAGAGGGAGAAGGCTGGAGTTGAGCCTTTTCTGTTGCTCAGGATCCCTGCCGTGGAATAGGGTGGATCTTTCCACCTCAATCAACCCATTCTAGAAAATCCCTCACAGTCATACCCAGAGGTCTGTCTCCTTAGGTAGTCTAGATCCTGTCAAGCTATCAATCAATATTGACCATCACAATATGGCTGAGTATGAGCATTGGGATTAGCTGGTCTGGTCCTACACCTGGATCCTGCCTGTCAAAAGTGGTCCTTTAATAATATTTGCTGTTACTAGAGTTGCTGTGATCATGTAGATTATTTCATACTCCACAATGTTAGGGAAGTGAATACATATGTGTTAACCCAGAAACATGTAAACAGAAGTTATTTGTAATGTAACATCAACAAACATTCAAAATCCATGTATCTGAGAAAAGAGCAGCAAGCACCACCAGCTGTTTGGCCACTGTGTCCTAACAAACAAGACTAATGGGAAAAAGCAGTGTCCAGGCAAGGCCACTCAGTGGCCACGTTCAGAATAAGACAGAGACATGACCCGTACAGAGCGGCCGAACAGCCCCCTCTTCCGACTCACCTGTAACTGCCTCCTTTGGCAAGGGTACTTCTAGACTAGCCTCCCCTCTCCTCCCAGACCCTGATCACCAACCTGTCTCCCTGGAGTGACCCTGCTCAAGCCACAACCCTGAACATACTCCCTGAATCCATCCAGAGATGGCTCTGGTTCCTATGGGTCCCTCCTTGCCTCAGCAACTTAACTTCCTGTTTCTTTGACCACAGGTGTTTCTGGGCATCTTGGCCAGCAGGTGTTAAATTGGCTTTAGACCCAACAATTCATGTCCAAATTTTTACTATATAAATACATTTGCAAAAGTTCCCCTCTCCCCTAGTGCTCTCTCTCTCTCTCTCTCTCTCTCTCTCTCTCTCTCTCTCTCTCTCTCTCTCTTTCTCTCTCTCTCTCTGTGTGTGTGTGTGTGTGTGTGTGTGTGTGTGTGTGTGTGTGCTTTCTAACTCAATGTACTTTAAAAAGAACCCTGGTGCAGAAAGGGGCGTGGGTGTTCCTTTCCCAGAATAGAATGTTTCTGGAGAAAACCATAAATTCTTAAGAAACTGCCCACTGTGGAGGATGGCTTCACTCGTCTGCTCCTACAATCTGTGTTGTTTTCTTAACCACTAAAATGTGAAAAATTGAAAATATGTATCTATAAAGTTAAAATATAAATTCAGAATATTAGGATTAGAATTCCCTTTTTAAAGATTTATTTACTTCTATGTATATGTGCACCTAGCTGAGTTTATGTGTACCACATATGTGCAGGTACACGTAGGGGCCCAAGAGCATGGGATCCCCGGGATCTGGAGTTACAGGTAGGATGCTGCCTGATACGGGTGCTGAGAACAAAACCCGAGTCCTTTGTAAGAGCATTACATGCTTTTAAACCCTGAACCATCTCTCCAGCTGCTGGATAAGAATTTGTTAAAGTATGGGCCATTCTAAACTGTGTGTGTACAAAATGACTCTAAAGTAATAAGAAGTATTTTACCAAATGCCCAGTAAGTGGAAGGAACACAGTGTGGAGGTTAAGACAAATGAGCAGTTTTAAAGGGCACTAGAATCGGGGAGATGGCTCAGCCAGCAAGATGCCTGCCATGCTGGCCTGAGGTCCAAACCTCAGCACCCATGCAAGAGCCCAGTGTGGGTGGTATCCACTTATAACCCTGGCCAGAGGGACAGGGAAAGAAACAGACAGATCCCCAGAACTCTCCGGCCACAGTCCATGCAACTTGAGCTCCCGGCTCAGTTAGAGATCTGGTCTCAAAAAGTATATTGAAAGCTCTAGAGGAAGACACCTGACATTGACCTCTGGTGTACACACACACACACACACACACACACACACACACACACACACACACACACACACACTTGCACACATATGCACATACTCATCTACTCCCATTCTATAGCCCCTTTTATTTTAAATTAAAAAGGAATTCACTGTGTTTAAAGAAGTTTTAATTTCACAGGAAAATTGAGAGAGGAGAGAGATTGCCCATATACTTCACCCGATGTGCTTCACCTGCACCACTCCCAACATCAACCACCAGGGTGGTACCTGCTCTTGCTGACACACGCTGACCGATGGATGCATCAGTACCACCAGCATCCACGGCTGATCTGTGTTTGGACAGGTTTAAAATGGCATCGCGGATTATAGCATCACACTGAACAGCAGAACAGCTTCAACACTCCTACAGCACCTGCCTATTCATCCTCCTCCCCGCAATCCCTGGCATCCTCTGAACCTTTCCCACTGTCTTCATAGTTAAGCCCTTCCCACAATGACGTGGGAACTTGAGAGCTGAGATTTCCCTTTGTTTCTGATAATCCCCACTAGGTGGCAGCAACGATTTGAAGACGGACGATGCTTGGAACTTTTTTTTTTTTTTTTTTAACAAAATAAATTTCAAAGATGGCTTTTTGGTTCTACAGTTGGAGATGATTGGACTTAGCGAGGCCACCAGAGTTTGCCACAGTTTACTGCGGGAAGCAGAAGGACCAAGAAAATGGGTGACTGAGGAAGGCTGGAGAGCCGGGAAGACTTCAGCTCCTGACCATCTTCCAACCTTCATTCCCTCATCTGTGAGCTACTGATAATAACCACTTGCTGTGCTACATTTCAAGGTTCTCTGCACAGCACCAGGCCTGGTACAGGGGAGCCAGGCGACACCCTCCCTCCTTCCTTGGTTAGGGGCCAGAGCTAAGACTAAACCCTGGGTTTCTTAATCTCAGCTCGCTCTTGCTCTCTCTCCTGGCACCCTGATACCCACCTGTCACAGAGCCATGAAAGAAGTTGAGACAAAACTTGGGAAGAATGAACTGCCCCCATCACCTGCCTGAGGGCTGAGGCGCAGGCAGGGCTGTGCACACATACTGCCATTTAGCCTTTACGATTATTTAGCCCATAATGCCTTGCAGTCCGGGAGCCTCTGGTCTAAACCATTGAGACCACCATGCCCTGCCCATTGCCTCCTGAAAAACAGAACAGGTCATCCAGGTGCCTGAGCCCAGCCAGTAAGCAAGAGTGAGTGAGAAGGAGGGCCGAGAGCTAAGTTCCTTTCAGCCCAAGCTTTAAGACACACACCAAACAAACCCAACAGAGATGTCTCTCAGATAAGACAATATCACCAGCTGGCTGAGTATTCTGGTATATTCCACAGCAACAACCCACTGCCCTCTGTACAAAGCTATGGATTTCAGCCAGACATCAGGCTGTGGAAATGGACAAGGGGCAGCAAAAGGTTTGTGCTGGATGGTTCTCTTCTTCCTGCTCAACCCAACGAGGCTCTTCCATGAAGAACAGCATGTCCTACTCTCCAGCTTCACTCTTTTTTTCCAGTGGTTGAGGAAATTGTTTCCACATCACCAAAGCAGCTGCTGATAAATATAGAAAGTTGGTGCTGGGTGCTGGGATGACTGTCAATGTCAGAAATAGGTGACTATAGAGCAGCATCAAGGACGTAAGGTCCACTGGTGACTGGCCAAAGGGAAACAATGACCAGATAGGGAAAGAGAACAAACCCTGAACGGCCAGCCCGGTGCCTCAGGACCTTCACTCCTGACACCAAGAGCCAGAGCAGAGCAGGGCTCTGGCTGTTCACGAACAAGTTAAACTGACGCTCAGGTCCACACCTGGCTCGAATTTTAAAGCATTTTGTTCAAAGGCGATAAAAGCCCTAACAATGGGGATTCTGCCCATTTGCCTTCACTCTTTTTGGCAGAGGATCACAAACACCTGGGCTTTAGAAGGATTTAAGTTGATGGAAAAGACATCTGGTTCTCAGGAAGGATGTGTGAGTCTGTTGAGATGTTTCTCTGGAAAAGAAGGCTGAGTGCACAAAGCCGTGGAGCAGGGAACAAAATTACCCAGCATCCCCACCGTCTCAGACTGCTGCTTTCTACACACCTGTGGTCACTCAGGAAGGTGGAGGCCTCTTCCACCCACAGATATCTAAGATGGGAGCTTCCTGGCACACAGACTGGGACCCCTTCCTAGAGTTTCAGATTTTTTTTTTAAATGCATCAGTACAGAACACAACACCCTGGGTGCTGAGAACATCCTTGTAGGACTTTTTAATGACAGAAGAATCTGCTCCTATTGCCCACTTACCTCAGAAATCTGCAAGTGAGATCCAGGAGGGAGCATGGATCTACCTGCCCCTTTTCCAGATCCATGGACTCATACTTTGATATTTTCCCCCTTTAGTTTAAGGAGGGTCATCTGTGTGGCTATGGACTGGTGAAGTCTCAGTGTGACTGTTATTGCTGCATGGAAAGGTGACTGTTTTTACATGTTAATTTTGGGTCCTGCCACTTTGCAGAATGTGGCAATCACTGCCTTGTTGCTCTGCTGAAGACTTCCAGCAAACAGTGAACAGGGGCAGAAACACCTGACAACCCTGCCATGACCCCAATCTTAACGAGAAACTTCACTTGTTTCTCCTTTTAGGCTGACGCTGGCTGTAGGTTTGTTTATATTGCGTTTACTATATCGAAGTATACTTCCTCCAGCCCTACTGTAGGCGGGGCTTTTATCAAGAAGGATGTTGGATTTTGTCAAAATCCTTCTCTGCATCTATTGAGATGATCATGTGCCTTTCAAGGGAAAAAGTACAAATTTAAGTTCCGAGGTTTGGCTAATACAAGGTTTTAAGTTTTTAATAAATTCTATTGTTTTAACAGAGCATGGACTTCTGAAATAAAATGGTAATGGAAGAGTTTGAGAGAAAGTTATTCTGAGAGAGAGAGAGAGAGAGAGAGAGAGAGAGAGAGAGAGAGAGAGAGAGAGAGAGAGTTATGTGGAAGGGTCAGGTGCTGGTAGATACTAGGCTGCCCACAAGCTGTCTTCTGCACTTTGCCATGCGATTCCTTCATGAGAACAGCTGCTGGGGCACTAAGTGACTCTCTGTTGTGCACAGGACACCCAGCTCCCGTTTGCTATGGTGCTGTGCCTCCCGAGGGTCCTAGTGTCAGAAGTCACTCGTCTCATGCTATAACGACTGAGTACTTCCTGGTTTCTAAACTGGCCTTCAGAGGTCCTGTGCTGACAGTTTTGTTTTGTTTTGTTTCAACTTGATACAAGCTGGAGTCCTCTGGGAAGACGGAACCTCAACGGAGAAACAGCTTCCATCAGACTGGCTTGTGGGCAAGTCCGTGGGACATTTTCCTGATTAGTGACTGATGTGGGAAGGCCTGGCCTACTGTGGGCGGTGCCACCGACAGGTCTGAGGATGGGCTCAGCAAGCCATGGAGAGCAAGCCAGCAAGCAGCCTCCTCCATGGTCTCTGCTTCAGTCCCTGCCTCCAGGTTCCTGCCTTGAGTCCTGCCCTCACTTCCCTCAACAATGGACTCTAATCTGTCTCCCCAAGTTGCCTTTAGTCATGGTGTTTATCATGATAATAGAAAGCAAACCAACACAGGTCCTTACTTTTGAGATGAAAATAATCTAGATTTTCCTTATATTCTTTTTCATCAGAGCTGGCCCAGAGTTTCAACATCCTTAAGGTATTTGAAAATCTTCCCTTAATTAAAAGTCTCCACCATCATTTGTCACGTCTGTCTATCAAGTGGGTATTGCTGGATGCTGACCTTTACCTTCATCCAAGCAAAGGGATGTTGCCAGGTCCCAAATTAGACACCTGGGAGTTGACAAATAATGGCTGGTCCAAATCCATGTTTCTTATTTAAACCAGTGAGTCCATAGTTTCCCTTTTATGTGTCTTAGCAAATGCCATGGGGACAGGATCAACAAGAGCCAGGGAGAGTCAGGCATGGTGGTGCCATCGCCTGTGGCGTCACAGCTCAGGAGGTAGAAGCAGGAAGAATGACCTAGAGTTCTAGAGTTCCAGGCCAGCCTGGGCTACACAGCAAAACCCAGCCTCAGAAACAAACAAGTGAAACTGAATAGACAAGACAGAGCACAACCCAGAATGCAAAGCGACACGTCCGTAAGGCTGAGCACTATTTGGGGATTATTTCAAGATTATATTTGTTTATGTGTCTATGTATGTGAGTGTGCAAGTTTATGTGTACCATGTGCGTGCATGTGCTCATGGGGGCCAGTGGGTGTCAGATCCTTGGAGCTGGAGTTGCAAACGGTTGTGAGCCGCCTGACATGGGTGCTGGGAACTGAACTGGGGTCTTCTGCAAGGTAGCAAGCTGGCTTAACTGCTGAGCCATCTCTCTAGCCCAGGAAATTATTTTTTAAGTGGTTCTAAAACTTCTGGACACTATACTGCCATTAGGCAGAAAAGCACCATGAGATCAGAAGATGCGTAACTGGGTCGGGGAGTCATGTATTCCACGCAGGTCCTGTGCACTCCCACTCTGTGGAAAAGGGGTCTCAGTGCTATTAATGACTTAATCGTGGAAGCTAAAAATGACACAGAGTGATTTCGAAAGGCTTATGTGTTGCCTGAGTAAACAACCTTGAACTAGACCTTCTGTAACTGTCCCCTGCTGAGGTCAGCTGTGCCCTTTGCCACCTTGATAACCACAGTGGAAACATCACAAGTCGGAGCAGCCTCTGACCGGCTATTTTAAGTGGAGTTTCTTGTTGTCTTTGGAAGACAATACAGCGCAGCAAACACACTTTGGTGGCCCATGTCAGCAACACATTGTCAGCCTTTTCAGGGCAGCTGAGGGCAGCTGTGGCAGCGGCCACCAGCTAAGTCCTCAAAGATGGAATTGGCACAGGCACCCCAGCCCATCTTTCTTCCCTGTGACAGAGGCTTACGGACCTGGGGCTACTTTGGTCAGAGTTTTCATAAACAGGGACGAATTGTATTGTGCCTGTCAGACCTCCAGTTCCAATCCTTTAAGCCGTGTTCACAGACTACCACAAGCAGCACGTGACTTCTCAAGGTGACTCTCTCCTTTAGCTGGCTTAGGTGTGGGTCTTAGTATTCGTAGGGCCAGGCTTCCTTCCAATTCATTAAGAGTCCGTGCCCAGCTTTCTATGGGTTCTGGGGATTTGAACTTGGGTTCTCATACCTGTGCAGCATTATCTGCTGAGCCATGCCACTAGGCCACCTTTCATGTGAATGGATAAGGCATCTGTCATGAAAAACAGATGAAAATGGGCAAACTTACAAAACTGGAGAGATGCCATGACAATCCAGAAATCATCGCCTGCACAGGAACTTGTTATTAGGACTGTAAATCATAACTAGCCAGGATTCTGCAGCAGTTACTCATGTAACCCTGTGAAGGAGCCCCACTCTCCGTCCATCCAGGGGCAGGGTCATTGGGGACAGACAGGTAGAGGTGTAGAGGGAACAGCAGAGCCAGGGCCTTGCCCAGGCAAAAGTTCAACAATCCCCTCCCAACCTGCGTACGTGTTTTCAGAGGGAACATAAAGACAGCTGAAAATTATCTCGCAACTATGAAAAGCTGATGCACGGAGAAGAAAAGTCAAACCACCGAGAATGTCTTCCTCCCCCTGGAGAGCGAACACACAACTCTGTCTGAACCGATTTCAGTTCTGTCCAACCGCAGCACGTCCTGCGACCTGTGGGAGTTCCAACTGCAAGGAGAATAATGGTGCTCTAGAGCGGTCTGTATACAGGAAAAACAGAAAGACGGGCTTGGGTGCATTTGCGTGGGCACCTCTCATGCCAATCCACCAAACCCACGCACAATCAGACTCCAGCTAGACACCCTTTGGGGTGGAAGGCTGAATGTAGACAGCCGCCCACTCCTGCTTGGGTGCCTGAAATAGACAGGAGCTGTGAGGAAATGCTCATCTGGCTCTCTGACTCTAACCCATGGGAATCTAGTGGCCAGTAAACTCAGAAGGATGGAGTGGCATGAGGCTTGGAGGGCAGGACTGTCCTTCTGTCCATCAGGCTTTTAAGAGGCGTGAATCAGCTAGTGAAGGAGTTTAATTATAATGTCCCCACAGCCCTACGCGTGCCTTTTGTTATCACCTCCATCTGAGAACATGTAGAGTGCTTGTAACTAATTTGGGGCAATAAAGTAGCATTCCTGGCACACCCTAAACACCATGTGAACGCTCAGAAAACAAGTCAGACCAAGGGTAAGAATTCTTTTACCCTTGTGGAAGAAGTGCGGAGACAGATTATTTTGTATTCTCCCCTCTCCTGGCCTCTGCCAATCTCCTGCAGTCTTTGCTTCCTACTCAGTGATCAGAAAAAACCAGCCACAGACCATGCAATGTGGCCGTGGCTCAGAGCCTCCAGCCTGAAGTCGAGAGAGGCCGTGGCTCGCTGATGGAGCCCACAGAGGCTGTGAACGGTAACCATGGGGAGTTTCACACTAAAGGAAAGTCAGGCCCTGCTTCTCAGGAAGCCTCTTGCCAAGTATAAAAAGTCTTTTTTTTTTTTTTAAGATAGGAATGGCTGTCACAGCAGAATAGTTTTGAAGTTGAGCAATTCTTGGAGAACTACAAATAGCAACCAAATGTCTTCTAATTATGTGCCAACGACATTCAGAAAGTTGCTGAAAATTCCCATTACTCTAGACTCTGTGGGCCTGCTTAGTGTGGGGACTCTGCACGTGTGTGCCCAGATATAAAGGCTCTCCTTCACAGATGGTCACAACACCTATCAATACCTTTTGGTACTTGTCTAAATAGATGGGAACATCTTAAAAATAAAAATGGATGAGGCAGTCGCAGAGAAATGGATTTCATTAGTGGAAGCAGAGGAGAAAATTAAATGTGGCTCAACAATTTGTACATAAGCAATTATGGTTAAAACTAGTATTAAAATATAATTTTGTTTTGTTTTTCGAGACAGGGTTTCTCTGTGTAGCTTTGGAGCCTGTCCTGGATCTCGTTCTGTAGATGTTTTTTAACTGGTTACATTTTTATACTTAATTAAAAGTTTTATGAATATAACATGAATGTCATACAAAAAGAGAAGACATAGATGTATCCAAAAGTTTTATATTGGCGTCTGTTAATTGTACAAAACAATGAGTTTCATTGTAACATTTTCATACTTGAATATAAGGTAGAATAAAAATTAGAATCCATTAGATGTGGCTTTCATAGGACGGCAAGAGGCTGTGCATGGCTCCATGGCAGAAAAGTCACCAAAAATCTTACCCAGCTGTGAACCCTGTGAGCTATGACCTATGAGCAGCAAGATGTGCCCGTGAGTGCTACAGTGGCATGAATGCTGTGGGAGTAACCAACTGTGCTTCGTGACTGGCTTCAAGGCTCACTCCACAGGAGGAAATGCACGCCTGGTGTGGAATATTCCTTTACACTGGGTGAATATTTGTCACTGTGGTTGGCTTAATAAAGAAGCTGACTGGACAACAGAAGAAGTTGAACAGGATAAGGTTAGGTGGGAGGGCCAAACTGAGAATGCTGGGAGGAAGAAGGGCAGAGTCTGGAGTCTTGAGCAGACGCAGAAAGGTGTGCCATACTGAGAAAAGGTACCAAGTCACATGGTAAAGCACAGATAAGAAATATGGGTTAACATAAACGTAAGAGTTAGTTAGTAACAAGCCTGAGATATTGGTCAAGCATTTGTAATTAATATTAAGCCTCAGTGTATTTATTTGGGAGTGCTATGGGACAGAAACTTCTGCCCACAGCCTGCTACTGTAAATCTGGCTGAAAAATCATGGCTGGGAGCTCATAGGCTCCATGGGAGAATTTACTGTTACTCTTCTGCTAAATGGACACAGTACCATATTGCCTATCAAATTTGTATCTCTATACTCATAAATTAGTGCAGTACTCAGACCTTACCAGAGAAGTTCAGTGGACATTAGTTAAAGCAGACACTCACAAACTGGTCAAAAGGCATAGATTAAATGTCTGTGGGGTGTTCAGCCATCAATGGGACATCTATACCCTACTCCTTCCCCAGAAGGAGGAGGAGGATATGGCATGAAGTTAGGAGGGGTGGATGTAGGGGGAGTTACGGAAAGGAGTGGAGAGGTGAAAATGATCAATTTTCACATATGTATGTATGTATGAAATTCTCAAAGGATTAATAAAAATATTGTATTTTCCTAAAAGGAAAAAAAAATCTGTCAAATGTGGTAGTGCATGCCTGCAATCCCAGTATTTGGAGATGGAGGCAGAAAGATCAGGAATTCAAGATCATCTTTGGTTACATAGGGAGTTCAAGGCCAACCTGGGCTTACATGAGACCCTGTCTCAAATATATATGTATTTCTCATTTTGGTAGAGCTATGGCCACACAATGGAGCATGTTCCCAAGCTGCATGGCTTGAGGCAAGTGGAAGCCATTTCAGAAGAATCTGTTTCAGTTTCCTTAAACTAAACAATTGAGAGTATTAGATAAAGCAAAAGAGAGAACAAAAACCCAGGGGTCAGAACACTGGCATCTGCCCTCACCTGTCAGTAGAGGGCTTGAGTGACCTTGAGTATGACCTTGAGCCTCAATTTCCTACCTAGCGAAACAGATAGTTGACCTACAGGACCTCACCAGTGCATCACGGGAGCACAGCCTCTCCCACCACAGTCCCGTTCCAAATGTCATCAGAGGAATTCTTCTAAGGGTTTACTAACATATTTTAAATTAAGCCCTGCTAGAGGATGGGGGGGGCCCGTCCCACCCAAGGTGGCTCTTTCAACAGTGTCCAACTGTTTCTCTGAGTAGAGTAGGAAGAGCAGTGAGAGACCTGAGACCACACCACAGCCCTAGCCATGTCTTAGAACTATCTACTGGGCTCCTTACTAGGCTGCTGCCCCCTAGTGGTAGGTCCTAGAAACACACTTGTTCAATGTCTTGTCATGTGTACATACTATATTTTCTTCTTTCCTCCCAAAGGTCAAAGTCCAGCCCTTATGCAGATGGTCAGGACATTCTTATTTTTAGTAAGTGGAAGATTTCCATAGAAATGGGAAGATTCAGGTTCTCTGCTATAAACTGCGTAGGATCTGTCCAGAATAGAACATTCTGCCCTTACTCTTAGGTACTAGGACTCAGAGAGCTAGAAGGGGGTATTATTCCAGGTCTCCCGAGGGCTGTCAAAAATCCATAAACACTAAGGTACAAACTGGGCTCATTTCCTGATACTCAGGAAAGAGCTGAAACAGCTTCCCATTTCAGTCCCCAAGGCTCAGAATATATTGACTTACAATAGTTACTAATTGATCTGTCCAACATCATTCCCAGTTCATATGTTCATAAAGAGCCTATTATGGGGGCATTCTCTCTGGATTCCCATAGGTTAGATGAAATCTCATCATAAAGAATTTCAAATTCACTGGCATACGTATACTGTCTCCCCACACTTACTTAGGCGTTGGCTTCCACATGAGCCTTCTCTGATTGCCCCACATACAGAAAACCTTATCTTACACTCTGGTTTTCTTCACATATTGGGTATTTTCTGTGGGAATATGTCCATGTGCTTTCACTAGAAAGCAAACTTCCTGAGGGTGAGAGAATTCATTTTGCTCAAGGTTATATCTTCAGTTTGAAGGATGACACATATTTTGGGTAGTCAGTAAATATCAAATAAATGCAAAGTTTCATAATTATTTCCCTTGCTGGCTGTCAAAATGGACAGCCTGATGTCTATTCCATTTGGGTCTTTTTGATACAATGATGATGCTTCTCTGCCTGGGTTTTAGGAAATACTGCATGATGTTTTTCCATAGGGGAAAATGCCCTAGATAGGAATACACTTGGTGTTAGCGAATAGGATTTTCAAAAGGAAGGCATCTTCCTGAGCTCCCTTTGAACCACAAAGGTGTTTCTGTTAGTGGCTGCTGGGACACTTACTGCTTGAGCAGGTGGCTTCTTTGGGGCTGGAAGACATCGGCTGTGCACAAAGTTGACAAAGACAGTCTCTCCCATTGAATGTGACTCGGTCTCCGGGTGGAAACGGGCGCCTGGAGACAGAAAGACATTTGCCCTCAAAGTCATTCCAGCAATTTCACTCTCTTTCCCTACTCCTTTGCCCGCTCCCCCTCGGGTGCAGATTGATTTCTTGGAGGAGCACCAGCCTGAATGCTTGAAATGTAGCCATGCCCAAGCCCGCCAGCTGGTCACGGGCCAAACAAACACACGTGCTGCATTATGAGATGAAGAGAGAAGCTCCCTGGTTGGGTAGTAGCATGATCTAGTGCCATTCTGCAGTGGAGGAGTGTCTGCACAAACCACCTCTCAGGGCCCACAGAGCAGCGACTTCCACAAGGAAATGCTTCACACACACACACACACACACACACACACACACACACACACACACACACACACACAACATTTTAAATGCCATGGATTCCCACTGAAACTTGGGACACATCCCTACAAGAACGGCTTACAGGAGAAACAGGAGCCTTTTTGGTCCCCTGTGGTTTTTGATAGCTATACTGAGTTAGATTTTGTCCTTTTTGGACATCTGAATTTGCAAAGCACTGCCCAGTCTCTCCTAAGCTACAAGTGATAGGACAGGCTGCTATAAACATCTGTGTGAGAACCAGTAGCCTGGAGAGATGGCTCAGTGGTTAAGAGCACTTGTTCTTGCAGAAGACCCAGGTTCAGAGGTTCCTAGTATCCCCACGGTCACTCACAGCCATCTGTAACTCCAGGTTCAGGGGATCAATGCCCTTTTCTGACCTCCACAGGCACCAGACATGCACATGGCACACTTACATGCAGGCAAAGCATTTATACACATAAAATAAAACAAACTTAAAAATCAGTATCAGTCTCCTTTTCAGAAAGGACAGTTCCTTTCCTGCTAGACACTCAGTACCCAGCACATGCTGCACCTTCTGCAGGAAAGTTAGCTCTCCGCGCCTGCTTACTTGCAGCAAGCTAATTTACCAATCGCTTTTCATCAATGTGAGTTTTCTAAGTGGGACTTTGTCGATTAGGAAATGTGGAACTCACTAGATGAGAGAACGTGAATGAGTCAGAAGCCGGCAGTCTGGTGCAAATCCAAGCTTCCTGACCTGCATGTACTTTCACAGCCCCTTAACTCACCTCTCCAAGGCCTCACGCTGGTAACTGACCATAATAAACACTCACAGGCACATCTGGACTTAATACCACAAGTATGATTGGTACCAGTCATCAAGTGTGTATGGGAATATTACAGTCTCACACCTTTGAATGTTAAAAGTCCTTGGGAGACCAGTGGCTCCCTCTCTGAAGTGGTACCGTTTCTTTCACTGGACAGATAAAGAAGCCACAGGCAGGGACCCACAGGCAGGGGCAGGCTTCATCAACCCAACCTAGAACTATGTTAATAAGAAAAATTACATTCTGGTGCTGCTGCAAGAGGGTCCCTTGCTTCACACTCATTCACTAAACCTGAACAAGCCTCTAGTCCATTCTCCTAGGAGAGTATAAACACAATAGAGCAAGCATGGGTTCTTTGGTCTCCACTCAGGGACAGGACCTGGGTGAGGCAAGCAAGATCCTTGGGGCACTGTCCACAGCTGAGCCAGTGTTCTTGTGAGGCCCTGACAACAAGTGTGCATTTACATGCAGTACCCCGCAAGTGTAGCTGAGTAGACCTTGCCTGAGTCTAGACCCCAATTCCATTCATTGCAGATCCTCTATGGTACCAGCAGCCAGATTCTGTGTGCCCAGTCAGAGAGTCAAAGGCACCTTCCTGTTATAACACAATAGTACATTTCCTCCCATGCCAGCCCCCTTCCCTCAGACTGATCATTTTCATTAAGCTGTGCTATACAGACACCTAGCCATCAGCGATCGTGTCTCTTTAGGCTTTGTAGACCATTTGGTCTCTGTCATAATTCCTCAACCCTGCCACTGTACCTAACAGAAGTTCTAGCCTTATGCAAACAAATAGTCAATAAAACTTTCTTTAAAAGAAAGACCTACAGCCGGGAATAGTGGTGCACGCCTTCAACCCCAGCACTTGAGAGGCAGAGGCAGGCGGATCTCGCCGAGTCGAGGCCAACCTGGTTTACATGGTGAGTTCCAGGATAGCCAGAGCTGCATAGTGAGACCCTGTCTCAAAACAAAAACAAAAAACAAACAAACAAACAAAAAACCCAACAACAAAACAAATCCTAAAGACTAATGATTTGACCCATGAGCCATTGCCAAACTACAGTAAAGATACATTTCATTTTCAGAAAGAGGCAGTCCTGCTACATTGGCTAGGCTGGTCTTGGGCTCAAGCAATCCTCCCCCTCCCTCTTCTGAGTGCTGGGACTATGGGTCCATGCCTCAATGCCCAGCTAGAAGAGCCATCTGAAGCATGCCCACGCAATCACCTGCACTTCCCAATGAGCCTTTTCCTTCCAAGCAACTGTCCCTGTCCCTTTTCCACTGTGTTGTCTTTACTCAAACTGTCTGGAAGTCCCTTCAGGCATGAGGTACAGCCACTTAACACCTGTCACATCGATTTACAGAGGATACGAATAAAGTTTTCCAACTGTACTGCACTTTAACCAAAAATGAATAGACAGCAAGAAGATCTGTTGGGCAGGGGCTGTTTAAGACCTTGTACCACCCAGGACCACTCAGGACCAGAGGAGGCTGTGAGATGCTTTGGCGGCTGAAGCCAGCATTTTTCTGTTGGAGCGAGCCGGAGGCTTAGGAAAGATGGCCACTTACTTGCAGATGGTACAGGCAAAGCAGTTGGGATGGTAGGTCTTGCCCAGGGCAGTGACCACCTCGCCCTCCACGAACTCCCCACAGCCGTGGCACCGTGTCCCATACATCCTCTGGTAGTCCAGGGTGCACAAATAGTCCCCGTTCTTTATGAAGAAGCCTCCTTGGGCCAGGTCGCAGCCGCACACTGTAGAAAGACAAGTTCACAACTGGTCATTGCCTGCCAAATTTCTGGGCAGCGTTTGCCTTCTTGCCAGATGCTGGTGGCTCCCTGTGCTCTCGGCAGTTCTGGGGTAGGGGAGGGGACTGTCACAAAGAGCTATTTATTACCAGGCTTTGCTTTTTCTGCTGCCCCCTCCCCCAGGAGCTATGCAATATCTCATACAAGTAAAATCCACTGGCTGGGTCTCAATGGCCTCAGTGGTATGTCTAAGATTCAGCGCCAATCAGTCAGTCTTTGATGGAAAGATATGCTGCATTTGGGCTGTCTTGGATGCCAATCAAGGTGTCCCTGGCAATGCCATTAGGAAAGGTGCCCACAGCTTGTCCACACAGCTACCTGATTTGGGCCAAGATAGTTGAGTAATAAATTCCTGCTATAGCAACAGCAGCAGCTGAAGTTTCCAGTGACTGTTTTCTTACACTGTGGAAATACTTCCCCTAAGCAGCCAGGGCTTGCACTGTCTCTGTGTATGGCAAATGGGACACACGGATCCTGTGTATGTCATATAGGGGGAATGAAAATGGGTAGGCCAGAGAGGGACGAAAGGGGACAAGTCCAACAGAAAACCATCATTCGTGATCTCAGGACATGCAAAAGAGGACACTTGGCTGGGTCTGGGTTTTGCAACCCTTTCCAGACTGTACAGCTGTGGATGACAGATGTGGTGTAGAAAGTGGTGATGCCAGGGACCTGGGACTAATCTGCATGTTCAGACAAAGCCCAAGCAGGTCACAACTTGTCCACCAATAAAGCCTAGAGCAATAACAGTTATCTCCTGCCAGATGCCGGGGAAGGGACAGCCAAAGCTGGGCTCTCCAACCTTAGCTTCTGCATCCCAAGGTTAGGTGACTCCCCTAGGAGGAAGGGCCGCCTCAGGAAAGCATCTACAATCCTTTCTAATTTCTTATAAATAGGTAGAGCAGACCCTCAGGCCAGGAGAAAGTGAGCTTGGTCATTACACTGCCCTCCTAGGGGTTTGCAAGAACACAAGGTTACTCTGATTAGTTCCCGTGATTCATTAATAGTCTTAAAATGAGTGGGGTCATATAACTGAAGGTGGGGTTGCAAAAAGAAATTAGAAACAATGAAACTTTTCTGAACATGAGGCAGAGGCATGTGGGTCTTTGAGTTCAAGGCCAGTCTTGTCTACAGATTGAGTTCTAGGACAGCTAGGGCTACACAGAGAAACCCTGTCTCAATCACTCACACACACACACACACACACACACACACACACACACACACACACACACACACACACACATTCATGAACATGTAAGAACCAAAAATAAATTCAAAATCAAATGCGCAGTGAGTCTGGGATGGCAGTCACCCATGGTGCAGTGTCAGACTTCCCCGTAGTCTTGAGTCTGAACAAGATAGATGCACTTTGCCAGTGCCTGCCATTAGCCACACTGGTCAAACACACACTGCATGACACAGCTCTGCTCAGGTTCACAACTACGCATATCAGGGATTGTAGTGGTTCTTACTGTGCATACAATGTTTTCTGCTCTTACAGAAATATAATGGTGTAATCATGGAAAATAAAGACATTTTCCTACTGTCATTATTCAGCATTTAAGTATCAAATTAGTATATCTTTAGACCAAACTGTTTTAGAGTGTTTGTTTTGTTTTTAATTCCTGATTCAGTTGCTGACTTGATTTTCACAAAGAGCAACCCTTAAATGAATTTTGGTTTGACATTAGGACAGAATCTCCAATAACTTCTGAGATGGCTTTAAAGCACACTTCTGCCATTTTGTGCTGTGTATTTATGCAACGTGGCATTCTCAGCACTGATGACTATAAAATCAAAACATTGATGAACTCTGAGAAACACTGAAGATGCTCTTTGTCCTGCAACTCAAACGTTCAGCCAATATTTAATTCTTTATGTAAAATATAAACAAGCATACTAGCCTATTAGTATACAAATTCACTTTAGACTTCAATAAATGGTAAAAATATATGTATAACAATTGTTTTAAAATATATTTCTTTATGATTAATTATCAGTAAATGTTTGATGTATGTACTTATTTTAAACTTAGCTACTCAGAGTAGCATAAAAATTTCATAGGTGTTAAGGGTTCAAAGTAGGAAAAGGTTAAGAACTGGGGTCTAATGAAGCAATGTTAGCACAGTGAGATCATGACCTCAGTAACACCCCCACCCCCATCAGTCAGGATGACACAGAAACCACAAACAAGCTTTCCATGAGGACTCACTGGTCCTTGTTTAGACCGAAGCTTCTGGCTTCCTTCTTGAAAACTGTAACTAAGTAAACTAAGCTGATGGCCAGGGACCATTTGCTGGAAACCACGCACCCTATAAATAATGCTGTGATCACATTCTCAGAAGGGCTTTCTCCTCCTATAACTGTGGGCATCTCTTCCTGCATCCAAGGTTCTCACACCAAGAGCTCAAGGACTAGCCTAGTTCTGACTACAAATTCTTACAGCAGAGATCATCCTTGGCAGGTGGGGTAGGTAGGAGTCATCACAGAATGCTCAGAAAGTCATCCTTAGGGATTTTTTAGGTATGCACCTTCAAGATGGCAGGGCACTTTATGGCCAAGAGTCTTTATCGGTACTCTTTTGGATTCTTTCTTCAGGAACTTGCAAACACGGCGTCTAATATAATACAGAGAATAATACAGTATAATTAAGTTGAATCCCGCCTCATACTTGGCAAGTTCCCACCAATTCCACTTCTGGGAGTCATCGGCAATTCTGATGACTCATTTGTTCCTTTAAACTTGTTTCTCATAGCTGTGAGAAGTGGCAGTGTCCTCAGACTCCTCATCCCCTTAGCTCTCATCCAGTCACCTGGGCTGGGAATAAAAATCACAGATGCTTCATGAAAAGACCAAGGTGACCTTCGTGCTAACAAAGACCACACAGCCCATTTCAGAGCTAAACGGAACCCTTTAAAAGTCCTTTCTGCTTACTATTCCCATGGGGGTGCCCCTTTCTCTGGCTGGCTGGCATGGTTTTGTGAATTGGACACAAAATGGACAACTTTGAGAACCTAACACAGCCTTACAAAACGACTTTGCAGAGCAGTTGAGAGATGACAAACTTTTTGTGACTCCATCAGCTTTTCTCTGAAATTCTAAGCCAAGCCACTTTACCCAACAGCTATAGCAATGCTAATGGCGGCTTGGCTAATAAGACAAACTGTTTACGGGGGCAAGAGTCTACAGCACACACAGCAGGTTGGGAGAGGAAAAGTCCATGCAGCTGAACTTAGAAGCTACTTAGCATCATGGCATCACCTAAGATGGGGATAGTGGTGACACAACTGAAGTCTCTTATTTTTTTATCTCCTCCTCCTCCCTCTGTTCAGTCTCCTCCTCAAGGACCCTAAACACAGGGAACTCCCAGACACCATTTCCTTCCCCATAGATCACAAGGTCTCCCTGGGAACAGACCTCTACCTACGTCGACTTCAGTGATCTCTGTCCATAGCAGTGGTTCTCAACCTCCCTTTAATGCAGTTCCTCCTGTTGTGGTGATCCCCGGCAATAAAATTATTCTCATTGCTGCTTCATTACTGTAATTTTCCTATAGTTATGGATTGTTATGTAAATATCTGATATGCGATCTCTGTGAAAGGTCATTTGACTGCAAAGAGGTCTTGACCCATAGGTTGAGAACTGGTGGTCTATAGTTTGTGACCTGCAAGCTTTAGACCATGGTTGTAACTGACAGACAGCATGCCCACCTAAAATGCAGCCTCTTCCAGCAGCCCTATCCTCTCAGCTCCTCTGTGGTACTTCCACCCTGTAAAAAGGCTCCTGAGAGAGAGACACTTTTGTTCCCTGTCTCAGTAAGTCTCCAGCAGCGTCCATTCTCACTCTCTTACACCAACATTTTCAAGCAGCCAGGCTAGTTCCCCAGTGAACATCCTTGGGATCCATCCCTCTCTCTACCTTATTGCTGTAGCATTGCCCTCCTGCAAGGAAGCAATCTCATTGATTGATTGATTGATTGATTGATGGTTTTGTGAGACAGAGTTTCTTTGTATAAGCCTTGGCTGTCCTGGAACTCACTCTGTAGACCAGGCTGGCCTTGAACTCACAGAGATCTACCCGCCTCTGCCTCCCGAGTACACCACCACCACCTGGCGGAAGCAGTTTTATTGAAACAGTGCTTGTCTTGTCAGGAAAAGAATTCACTGAAAAACCCGGGACAGCCCGAGTCCCCACCAGTGGAGCAGACAGACAGCAAATCAGGGTTCAGTGAGTCAGGGGGCCGGCAGTACAGTGCGTTAGACTAGTCATCGCTGGTGATTTACCACTACGTGATAAGAACAAAGGTCACAGAGTAAAGAACTTTAAGAACTTGATGTTTAGAGACCTCTACACATGTTTTACATAAGAGAGAGCTCACAAATCAGGGCTATTACGGTGACTCTCTCAGGAAGGTGAAGAAGAATTAACTTTCATACACCTGCCAATCGGCCCTTTTAAAAAATTTCCTTTTAGTTGTGATAACATGCATAGAACATCTGATCACAACCTTAGTCATTTTTAAGTGGATAATTCAGTGGCGTATGTGCATCCACACGGTTGTGGTAGCATATTCCATCCATCCACAGGATTCGGGGAAAGGACCTCCTTTTGGAAAGCTGAAACTCGGTGCCCATGAAGCAAGAACACCTTTCCTGGATCCCTCCAGTTCCTTGGACACCCCCACTCTGCTCCCTGCCTCAGTGAACCTAATTTCTTACACATTTAAGATAATAGTGTATTAAGAACTTGGGGTGGGGGCCTGGGGAGACAGCTCAGCCATTAAGAGCACTGTCTGCTCTGCTAAGAGGACCTAAGTTCAATTCCCAGCACCCACATGGAACCTCACAACCATCTCTAACTACAGTTCTGGGGGATCCAGTGTTCTCTGTTGGCCTCTGCAGGCACCAGGCACACATGTGGTACACAAACATACATGTGGGCAAAACACCACACACATAAAGTAAAAATAAAGTAACTTTTACATAATTAGAGGAAGCTGGGCTCAAGGCTGAAGAGATGGCTTGGTGGCTAAGAGCACTTACTACTCTTTCAGAGGATCCAGGTTTGGTTCCCAGCCCCGACAGGAGGGCTGACATCATCTGTAACTCCAGTTCCAGGGGATCAGATACCTTCTTCTGGTCTCCATAGGTGCTACACCCATGTGGTGCACACACACACATAGGTCTACACCCATGTGGTGCACATACATACACACAGGTGCTACACCCATGTGACATACATACACACACACACACACACACACACACACACAGGTTCTACACCCATGTGGCACATACACACACAGGTGCTACACCCATGTGGTGCACACACACACACAGGTGCTACACCCATGTGGTGCACACACACACACACACACACACACACACACACACACACAGGTGCTACACCCATGTGGCACACATACACACACAGGTGCTACACCCATGTGGTGCACACACACACAGGTGCTACACCCATGTGGTGCACATACATACACAGGTGCTACATCCATGTGGTGCACACACACACACACACACACAGGTGCTACACCCATGTGGTGCACATACATACACATAGGCAAACACTCATAAAGTAAAAATAAATAAATCTTTAAAAAAAACTATCAAAAACTTGGCCACAAAGCGAAGGGAAGAAGTCACACTCTTGCAGTGTCAACCTGGGGCATTTAGTTAGCAGCTCACAGGGTCAGTTTATTATGCAGGAACCGTGTGTTTGACAAGCTTTTACTCTTGACTAAAGGCCCAAACTTTGGATTTTGGTGCCTTTTCTGTTCAGGGACGATTCAGATGACCAGCACTCGGTCTTCTCATCCTGTTGGAGCCTGGTCAGCACCCCCCGCAGCCACCCACTCCCCACTAGCCACCCACTCCCCCCACTCCTGCCACCCACCCCCCAGTCACCCACTCCCCACCCCAGCCCCCCCACTCCCGCCACCCACTCCCCCCCAGCCACCCACTCCCCCCTCCTGCCACCCACTCCCCACCCCAGCCACCCACTCCCCCCCCCCCACCCCCCGTAGCCACCCAATCGCCCCTCCCCGCAGCCCTCTGCAACAGTCTGGTTGGAAGGCCCACACTCCTATGCCTCTAGTTGTCCTTGCAAGCAGCTTTACTATGCTGCAGGACCCCTCGCTAATGAATAGTACCTGCCCTTGACACACTCATGCTGTGTTTGTAGGATAGTCATAGACATTGCACTCTGACTCAGCCGTTACTCTTTTTACCCCAAGTATCTGAAAGTGAATATTACATGAATTTCAGAATTTTAAAACACACACACACACACACACACACACACACACACACACACACACACACACACACACACACACGCCACATATGTGGGTGTCCACAGAGGCCAGAAGAGAGAGTCTGGCCGCCAGGATCTGGGGTTACAGGCAATTGTGAGCCACCTGACGTGGGTGCTGGGAGCTGAACATGATCCTCTGGAAGCACATCAAGTACTCTTAACTGGTAGGCCATCTCTTCAGCCCTGTTATTGCTATTTTATTATTTTGTGTACATGCAGATGTACACACCACAGCATGTGTGCGGGTCAGCAGTTGGAGAGAGCTGGCTCTCACCCTCCACCAGATCCTGAGGCTCAAAGGGCAGGTAGCTCGTAACACTGTCATCTCATTGGCCCTTAACTATTTTGCTTTTAAAGGAGCTTCAGTACTTTTAAACGAAAGCACAAAGCAAATGTTTTACATCTTCCATGATCACAAAAATCTCAGTTGGTGACATTAAATTCAAGTGGAAATATGCATATTAACCTAACTTTAACATAATTCTAAGGAAAAATCACAGATTCTTCTCATTAAAACCCCAGTCTGCCAGCACAAAGGCTCACAGCCTTTTTTTTTCCAGGATCAATTATTAAAGCACTCCTCACTTTCAGTCCTACTGAATCCTGCCCTGCTTCCCCATCTCGAAAGCCTGTGCCTTGTTGACGTTATGCTCTTGAATTCCACTCCACAAACCTCCGAGTAAAATTTACTGGGTGAGTAGGGATATGTACATCCAAGAATTTTTACATAAAAGTTGTGAAATTAGTAACAGGCACATTTTTAAAAAGCTTAAACCTTAAAATAACCAACAAACAAGAGCTGCCTGGGCTGTAAAAATACCACGGAACAGGAGGGGAACAGAGTGTGGAGGCGGCAGGCCCGGCAGAAAGCAGAGCTGTGCTTTGTGGGGTGGTGTGAGCAGGGCTGCCGTTGGGTTGAGCAAGGCTGCCGAAACACAGACCCATCCCCTTGACATGCCACCTAGGTCAAGGCTTCATACCGCCAATGTTTTGTAAAACGGGTCAGAGTTAAACCTGGCTGAAGGTGGGTCCAGGAGCATCAGGCCGAAGACCTTTCCCCCAGCTGCAGCAGGGGGACTGTCCTCTCTCTGCAGGCTGCTGATTGCAAGTGAGCCTGGCCAGTTCATTGCGGTAAGAGCAGACCTGGGAAAAATAATCCTTAGGAATTTTAATGGCGGACCAGCAGCCTTTGGGGGTCCTCTCTTTACTTTCGAGGGAAGATGCTGGCTGTCCAGTCAGCCCATCATAGGACATGAAGAGCTGGGACTGTAGCTCAGTGGCAGAACTCTTGCCTAGTATATGTGAGACCTGAGGTTCAGTGCCCAATACTGCCAAACAAAAACAAAAACAAAACAAACAAACAAAAAGCAAAGAGGAAGACCCCACAAGGCAGGGCATGAGGGGCCTTTCTGAGCTTGCCCCCAGGGGCAGGGGCATGGAGCCTGGGCGGCTCTCTCGCCTTTATGAGCACGCAGGCTATGAGCTCTGGAAATGGTACTTTACCTAACAAAGCCTATTCTACCCTCCTGGTACAGAGCATCACTGCCTCCTGGGTAGCCACGTGCAGAGACTCGGATTCGATGGAGCCAGGGAACAGGACACCCCCACATCACTCTTGGATTATCATTGTGAATAATGTTTCTTGTCCTCTTCCTCCACCTACTTTAATCAAATCTTAGTTGACTTTTACTGTTTGCTTCTGGGGGATAGAGTCTCCCCTATGCAGTCACACTGGCCTTGAGTTCTCTAGGTAGCCCAGGTTGTCCTAGAACTCACACCAATCCCTCTGCCTCAGCCTCTTAAGTGCTGAAATTACAGATGTGTGCAGTCACACCCAGGTTTCCTCCTCCTCTTTTTGTTTTGAGTGTGTGGTGCACATGTACACAAGTGTGTGCACACGCACACACACTTCAGAGACCAGAGGAGTAGGCCTGGGGTCCTGCCCTCCACCCTCCATCTTCTTCCTCTGAGACAGGGTCTCTTGCTGAACCTTAGCTAGGCCGGCAGCCAGCAAGCCTGATGATGCTCCTGTCTTTGCTCTCATGGGGTCACAGGCCTGCATGGTCACGTGGGTGCCGAGGGTTCACACTCAGGCCCTCAGGCTTATGAGTGAAGTTCTCAGCCAGAGAAACCTCTTCCCAGCCCCTCTGGCGATTACTTTAAGTTCTTTCTTATTACTTTTCTGCAGTTTGTCTTTATCAAGACAACGAAGGCAGCTTGTATCAGTCTTCCCCACGACTCAGACTTCCGTCAGTGCTGGGTGCAGAGCAGTGAGCGTGAACTGACTGAAGAGGTAGCTCAGAAGGGCCATTGCTGTAGCTCAGGGCTCAAAATAGCTGCACAACGCTCACCAACAATGATGTGCGGGGGCAACTCCTGCCAGAAATAACTTCTGCAAATGCTTGGACTCAAAGGCTAAGCCTCAAAACCAGATTGTAATCGCTTTTCAGTGACTTCCAAATGCACATCAAAATCAATGATCATGTCTGGGAAGAAAAGATACTCACAAGGTCAACCAGATAGCAGAATGGGCTCCAGAGCAATGCTTTTGGGGGTTTCAAGTTAACTCAGAGTTTGGATATATGATCATAAGAGTCCTGGCTAGAAGGGGCCCTTTTGGAACCTCTGTTTATTAATGAATCTAAATCATTGACAACACAGTATTTTAGAATTTGTTGTGAAATTTCATATGCAAACAAAATTGTTTACAGGCAGGTCAAGAAACAAAGGTACCTCCCAGAATTCAAAAACTAACATGAAAATCTTTTACCACAGCAGAAATTACCTTAACATAAGCTTTAGGGCTGAAAATAAGCACAGGAAATACATGGATGAGGTGGGGATACAGCTCAACTGTGGGGTGCTTGCCTCACAAACAAACGGCAAGGCCCTTGTTTTGATACCAAACACTGAAGGAGAGAGGGAGAAGGAGATGTCAAGAGAGGAAACAGGGAGGAAGCGGGGAGAGAGGAAGGAAGCTACCTGTGTTTACAATGGCGGACCTTGCTTATGCCCAGGATTTAAATCTCACAGTAGGCCACACATATTGGATCTGTGTCTCTCCTGCCCCTCCCCGTTTCTGCTCCTCTCCTCCGCCCCACCCCCTGACTGAACTGCAGCATCTCTGCCGCCTCTGAAGTCTTGTGTATCAAGGAGAAAGTTCCGTGTTTCTCTGTGAACTGACCCTACGGAAGAGGTAAGGCCACAGACGCATGCCAATTGAACCAGCAAGGAGTGGTTCCCACGGAGTCCATCACACCTTCCACTGAGCTCCTCTGAGTCTATATGCTGAGAGTGACCTCTCCCTGTGCTCTCCCTTCTGATTCTCTGGCCCTTCCCCAGAACCAGCCCTTCTCTCTAGTCCAGCCCATCCTCCCCTGTGGATGCCTCTAGCCCCACCCAGCCTCAAGTATGGTGGCTCATGCCTGCAACCTGGAACTCAGGAAGCTGAGGCAGGAGAAGGAGCTAGAGGACAGAGTAGGTGGGCTACATAACGAATTCCAGATCAGTCTGGGCTACAGGGTAAGACTCTGCCCACCCCACTGAAAAATAGAAAAGTTCATCATTTTAACCACTTTCCAGATAAATAAATAAAAGTATAGCTATCTCTTCAATAATTAAGTAATAGAAATTTACTTTAAATGAAACTAACTAAACAAACACAGAAATGCTTAGCCTGGATAACCAAGCCTCCTCCCTTGTTCCAATTTTTATAGCCTCCACTCCGTGAGAAGCCTTGTATTCTGTAAGTGCACATTTCCATGTGGGATGATGCTGATCTTAGAAACACTTTACAAACCCTAAACCAGCAAAAAGTGCTGCTGGAGTTGGGACAGCTCCTTAAGCCCTTTCCACAGAACCCGGTCTTTTAAAAAGACTAACTCCTAAAAGTACATTCTAACTCACTACCTTACAGTTAATACTTTCTAATAGTTTTAGATAAACACTTCAAAAGGTATGTGTGTGTGTGAGTGTGTATGCACACCTGTATGTATGTGATTATAATGTTGTGTGTGTAGGTGTGTGTGTGTGTACGTGTGCATGAGTGCTCACACACACCTGTATGTATGTGAGTATAGTGTTGTGTGTGCAGATGTGTGTGCAGGTATGTGTGTGTGTGAACGTGAGTGCTCACGCACACCTGTATGTATGTGAGTATAGTGTTGCGTGTGCAGGTGTGTATTCATGTACCCATGCCTAGCCCAGAGGAAGACACTGAGTGTTCTGTCCTGCCGCTCTCCTCCTATTCTTTGAGGCAGGATCTCTCACGGCAGCTGAAGCTGGGCTGGCAGCCAGCAAGCCCCGGGACCTCTGCCTCTCACTTACACAGTACTGGAGTTACTGTCTTAGAGTTTCTATTGCTGTGATGAACATCACGATCAACATCAGTCTGGGGAGGAAAGGGTTCATTTCAGCTTATAATTATAAGTCACACTCCATCACTAAGGAAAGTCAGGGCAGGAACCCAAGCAGGGCAGAATCCTGGAGGCAGGAATGATACAAGGCCACAGAGGGGTGCTCCTGTGGGCTCGATCCTCACGGCTTGCTCAGCCTGCTTTTCTATAAACCCAGGACCATCTGCCCAGGTCCTGTAGCACCACCACAGTGGCCGGGCCCTTTCATACCAATCATTAGTCAAGACAATACTCCACAGACTTGCCTATAGGACAAGTCTATGGAGGTATTTTCTCAAGTCAGAGTCTTTCTTCCCAAATGACCTTAGTTGTGTCAAGTTGACAAAATGCCAGTCAGCACAGCTACAAATACTCGTGGTCACATCCAGTCTTTTCAGTGGGTGCTGGGATCTGAACTCAGGCTCCCACATTTATGCAGCAAGTACTCTTACTCACGGAGCCATCTCTCCAGCCCCTCAGAAGGAATTTTTGATGTAACAGACTCAGCTGATAAGACATAGAAAAAAAAAAGAACAGGGGATTTTTTAAAAAGCTATCAAAATATCATTTTTCATACCCTCTAACCGATGGCCAAGTGACAACTGTCTGCTGGAATGTGGTTCTATGGGAGGGTGTCTGCCAGCACTACCCCAGGAGAAGTGCTCACATGACATGATATCTCCCACAGACAATCAGTGTTCAGAACTCTCAAATGACATAACTAAAAATAACATAGAAAACTAGCTCCATTCCTTTGAAAAGAAATAAAGCTATTATAATTAATGTTAAGGTGCCATCTTTCATTTTTAAATTTTTACTACAGTGTGTGTGTGTGTGTGTGTGTGTGTGTGTGTGTGTGTGTGTGTGTGTGTGAGTCCATGTGCCGGGAGTTGGTTCTCTCCTTCCACCATGTGGGTCCCGAGACTCTAACTCAGGTTCTCGTGCCTTGTGGCAAGCGCCCTTACCCACTGAGCCATCTTACGGGCCCTAAAATGGCACCTTTTGAATGATAAGAGGAACACTATGGCGTCCTTCATTCCTATTAGAAACTTCGTGCCCAAAATCGATGTCCTTATCACCTGTAGCCCGGCCTCTGCCCTCTATGCCTCCTGCCCACACTGAGCATGCACCCTCTTTCTGGTCCTGGGGGGTTATTGCTGGAACATGCATGCGTTATGGACACCTCTTGTCCCTCCTTAGACCCATCCCCAGGCCACACTGAGCTCTGCAGGGACTGAGCCGATGCGCCTCTCACTGGCCTGCACCTACCCTGCTTCCCACCCTGGTTATACTTGTTACCATCTTCCTTCCTGCCAGAGCCCCGTTTGCCCAGGCTTACTGCACCGTACACAACTGTTGTGGTTGGAAGTGGAACGTATCTGAACCCTTGCTTACCAGACTGTGGGACCTTAGGGGGTCCAGCCTTGCTGGAGGACGTGAGCTTCCAGGGATGGGCCTTGAGGTTGTATAGCTTGGGCCCACTTCTTGTCTGGTTTCTATGGCTACTGTAAGCAGCGGACTCATGCTCCGGCCACCTTCCCCTTGCTGTGATGGCCTGAGGCCCTCCTTGTCAGGTACTTGGTGATGACAAGAAGAAGAGTAACTGCTATAGTGACCTTTAACCCTCTGCAGCCCAGAACTGTGGCCTGATAGGCGAGGGATGCTCTGTATTTCACATGGCCAGGATGTGAAGGTCTCGTGTCAGCATTCCCAGGCTTACTTATGCAAAAATGAAGTGATTTTTAGTTTAAAAAAAAAAAAAAAACGCAAATCTGCTCTTTGATTTTGGTGTTTTTTTTTTTTTTTTCATGGCAACTCAAATTTTTCTTCCTGGAGGTGGTGATATATTGTGTACCCTAATAAACTTGCCTGAGGATCAGAGGACAGAGCCAGTCACTAGATTAGACATAGAGGTCAGGCAGTGGTGGCACACACCTTTAATCCCAGTACTGGGAAGCACACATGCCTTTAATCCAGGAAGTGATGTCTGGGCAGAGAAAGATACATATGGTGTGAGGAAACAGGAACTCACTCTCTTTAGGCTGAGGATTTTGTAGGGGTAAGAGCTAGTGGCTGGCTGTTCTGCTTCTCTGATCTTTCAGCTTTCACACGGCTATCTGGCTCTGGGTTTGTTTGTTTTTTTTTATTAAAAGACCATCTAAGATTGGAACAACAGGAGCCTTCTTTACCACCCATCCCTGCCCTTGCCACAAACACGCAAAGTCTCTGGCCTCTGTTTCCTTTCCAGGGAAGGATAAATGAATACATGGTGCCTTTCAGTTCTCTTTTCCACTGTAGATAGCCCAGGATCCAGGAACCGGTGCCACCCACGATGGGTGAGGCTTCCCATCTCACTTAATGCAATCAAGATACTCTCCCAAAGGCAAGAGGCCCATTTCCCAGGGGATTCCAGGTCAAGGCTCCTACCCGGTTACAGTTCCATCCCTCAGGAGCTCAAAGCCTTCCCTTTTAACCCATAACCTTTCACCTCTTGTCCCCAAGCCTCACGACCATGTTAATGTAAAATGCACCCATCGCTCTGTTTCCGGATTGTGGACACGATGTGACCAAGGGCTTCCGGCTCCTGCTTCTTCACCGCTCCACCGTGCTGGCCTGGGCCTTGAAATCTGAGCCTGAGTAAACCCTTCTCCTTCAAGCTGCTGTTGTCAGGAGAAACCTGTGACAGCCTCATGCAGTGAGCGTGCATCCCTCATGCAGCTCCAGCTACTGTCCCTTGATTTTACCCGTCGTGACAGTTAAGTCATGTCTGCGTGACCCTGAGTTTCTGATTAACACCCCCATGAAGGCACAGACAAGTCCTAATTCATTTGTGGAACGTCATCACATAGAACCTAGTTTTGAGTAGCTGAGCACTCTAAAATATTTGTTGAATAAACCAATGTTACCATTTATGATCAGGATTCATAAATGCTGATAGACTAGCTCAAAGTTCCCGCAACTGCCAATCCCTTGATTTCAGTCTTCTGCCCTGAACTCATGGTAGAGAGGAATGATGGACCCTGAATCACTGGACTGCAGCCATCTTGAGTTGTAACTGTAGCAATGTCCCCAAGAAACCCTCGTCCAATTCTTCAGCATCATTTTCTAGCAAACCTCTAAAGGTAGACAAATTACTATAAGGGACAATTAGTGGTGGTATGAGTGACACCAGCCCACAGTGGCGCTGTGGTGTGTGGAGCTTTACGGCTGGACTCTGGTGCCACAGATGTCCCTAGATCTTTGATATTCACCTTAATAAACCCAGCACTGCCCAGCAAGGATGATATCACATCTGTCCTAAACCATATACAGGTTCATCTTTTCTCCCCAAATTGCAGAGACTCAATTGTTCTGGCAGTCTCACAGGACCATGGTTTGGTCTGTACGTTATTCAACAAACTGTACTTGTACAACCCTAGATCAGCCTGCCTCTTTTCCGTCTGAGAGCTCCTTCAGTCAATACCACACCACGGGACTGGGATATCCCAGGGCAGCTGTGTGGGTGGGAATTCTGGGACCTTGCTTCTGAGAATTCAGAAGCACACTTGGGTACCCTGACCTCTTCTGCCTCTGTATTAGTAATCAAACATGTCCCTGTCTCCCCTTGGAAGTCCATCTCAAACCTGAAATCTGGATTGTATGAGGCTGTTATGGGGTGAGGAGTAACAATTCTAGGGCATTTCCTAGGCTTCCAGGGCCATGGTGGTGCTGATCAAGCAGCTGAAACATTCTTTTTTCCCCCTCTTTTCATGAACTTCCATTTCCTCCCCTCTACCATTTTACCAATTTAAACTAGAAGTTTTCAGCCCAGCAAAGGCTGGCATAGACACACATAATCCAGGAGCTGATTAGAAACACCAACATCAGCAGAGGGGCTGATCAACAAGGCTGGGGAGAAGGGCTGGAGCCTGATTTGTCTACCAGAACCAGGGTTGCTAGGGTAGAACCACACAAAAAACTCTGCTCGGAAGAGTTTAGGCCAAACCCATCTCCAGGAGCTTTCAAACTGTATGACACATGGGACCTCCTAATGCACGACTTTGATGGGGTTTTCCCATCTCCTCTCTGAAGGTTCTGATACTTGTTACATTCCTAAAGTGAAACTCAGTTATAGAAGCTCCTGGGAATAACAGAAAACTACCTGCAGACCCCGGGTTCATCAAAAACACCTTTTTCTGGTTTTCGTGGCCATCAGTGAGTCTCCATGGGAAAGGCAGAGGACAACAGTACTCAGGACACGGAAGATGTGTCTAAATGCCCCTTGCATCACTATCAAAGGCCACACCAAGTCCTTCCTTTTGTATTTAAATGTGGAAAAAAGCTTTAAGGTCTTGGTAGATCTTATTGGAGAAGCTGATTTTTGTTATTTTTCTCTCATTTGGTATAAAATACTTCACACTAGACATAACTAAAACCTTTGCTTTGGGAATGGAAAGTTGGCTCAGTTTTTAAGAAGCCCCAGGAGCTCTGAGACCCTCTTCTGGCCTCCATGGGCATCACATACATGTGGCATATGTTCATACAGACATATATAATAATAAAAAATAAGAATAAAATCTACAATTCTTGCTCTGAACAAAATAAGGGGAGGGGATACCCCAGGTACAGTCAGCTCCTACATGGAACTTTCAAAGGGCTACCAAAAATTCACTACCTCCACGTAATTAGTGGCAGAGTAAAATCTCCACAGCAGTTAAAATGCTGGATGACATTTATAACGTCATTGTTTCAGGGTGACTGGGTGGACTCCCCAAACCACCATAACAACCGCCTCCTCTTTTCAGAGAGGAGCCCCACCACGACTCCAGGATCCATCTTCCCAAACCTGCCCAGTGTCAAGTGCCAACTTGGCCATTTTCTGCCATTAACTCACAACTGCTATTTACTTAATGTCTTTTTAAATTTAATATTGGAGACAGAGTCTCATGTAGTCCAGACTAGCTTCAAATTCACTGTACACTGAGGATGACCTCGAGCTTCTGATCCCCCTGCCTCTACTTCCTGGGTGTAATCCTGAGGGATATCCAGGCAAGCGCCACCGTGATGTATTTATAGATCACTTGGGATTGAACCCGGGGCTGTGTAAATGCTTGGCATGCACCCTACCAACTAAGCTACAACCCCAGTCCCGCAGTGTCTTCTGAAGTCAGCACACTTATGAATAAGTGTAATTATCTGAAAAGGCAAGTGTCAGCAATGCAATAAATCAGAAGCCAGGGTCACCTCCCTACACAGAAACAGTCTGAGGAAAAACACTGAGGGTATTTAAAAGAGATATTAAACAGTATAACTAAATTTGAATGGTGATACACTCCTGAGGACTTGAAATGTTATAAAGACCTTTGGTTTCATGACATTCGATGGAATGAAAAAATAGCTTAAGGATAATAATTTTCTCACTGTGTAAGAAATGTCATGCGGGAAGCATAAAAAAATAAACAAACAACCTCTTTCCCCCACTCCCAAACATTAACCTCAATCAAGTCTTAGTTTCTTAAAGGTAATAATTTAGGAATAATGATCTATAATTAGTATATCAGTTAACGATAAACATTTCATTCATTCATTTGGAGCAAATGCACAGTATATTTCAGAGAAATTATGAACACTTATCTTATTCCAGTTTGGAACTTAAAAATGAATATTTTAAAAGATCTGCATTACATTGATTTGATAAAATAACACAGTTACAGGCTACAACATGTAAAGTTTCAAACACTCAGGCCTATGCTTTCCCAGAGGAATCTGGCATGAATCTGGCTTCTTGCTAGCAGTAAGGAGGGAGCTCACTCTTGTGTCTCCACTGTCCCTGTGTCCTGGTTCTTCCTGTCTTCTCATCCGTGTCTGAACGCCTAGGATGCTCCCAAGTTAGTATTAAAAGCCTGGGCTCAGCTCTTGACAGGGTCGGGGGTTTTAAGAAACTGCTTCCATATTTCTGGAGTTTTACCAGTTTTCCATTGAGCCACAAAATGGCCCTAAACCTGTGCCAGCGTGAGCACAGAGGACAGCCTAAGGGAAGGGCAGCCCAAGCGCATGCGTCAGCCTGAGTTCCTGCACAGCCACCTCTGTGAGGCTGGCGGTAGCTCTGTGGACAGATGCCTTTGTATCTTTCTTCTTGGAATTCTATGCCTAGAATCCATTAGAGCGCTTGTATCGCAGCAAGCATTTGATAAACCCTGTTGACAGGCTGTGTCACTCACAACATTTATGATAGACAAGCTCCAACGAACTTCACCATGCTTGACTGTTCACTACTGCACTGCACGACCCCAGGCGCCCGGTATTCCTCAGTGGCCAAACAGAAGGCAGTCTGCCTCCGAGGGGTTTACTATCTACCAGATGAGTAAGATAAGGTTAGTTCAAAACACAGTAAGAGGAGCCATGGTACAGAGAGATCTGGCCATCCTAGCCATCGTCAGCACTCAGTAACTTTCCTCCTCTTCTTTTTTATCTCTGTTACCTGTCCACAACCATCTGCAACAGAAAAAAGTTGTTTTCCTTCATTCTGTGATGTTGTTTCTGTGGTGTGGTGGCTTCTAAGTCTCCTTTGACTCCCTATTCAATCTGTGACAATGTTCCAGTGAGATGGTAGTTTTGATTTCCCCTTGATTGCTACGATGTGGTTGCACTCTGTGGAGTACGGGACAATCAGAAACCCCCAAACATCTGCACTCGGGTGGGGACTGTGGGTTATTTGTGCAGCTTACTTCTCTGGGAGGAATGGCATCTGAGAAGGGACAAATTTATCAGTGTCAGCCACTTCTAAGTATCTTTTACGAGTTATGATTCTGTTCCATTATATGGTAGGTATTTTTATTCGATATTTTGATATATTAGTCATCATAATGAGTATTGTTTCTCTTGGATACTTTTAGGGTTAATACCCTAGACTCATTTTTTTTTCAATACCAGAAAATTCTAAAACATTAAGAAAAAACCTGGATCTGGTTGGCTACCCTAAGAACTAAGAGAATCTTTGAGCCAAATCTGTTTCCAGTGACTCCAGGGACTCGGCTTGAATGTCCAGCTCTTCCCTCTGTGTGGCCCTGTCTCCCAGCAGCCGTCCTCTCTCACACTGTCACCCACTTGGCCTTGGGTCAGGGTCTCTTCTCCCTTCTCTCAAGGCCATTTTTTCATTTTTTTTTTTAAAGCAAAAATCATTATCTTTGCTCTTCTCTGTCACGGGGACCTTAGTCCTTTCTAATTGCAGAAAACAGTCCTCAAGAAATAAAGCTCTGAGGATAGAGCACGTGCCTGTGTGGAGGACAGCATTGTGGCAGAGGGTGAGCATTGAGCAGACTTTGACAAAAGCCCTGCTAGCTGGGCGTGTGCTCTGGCCCGGAATCTTCCATCCCAGGGACTGCCCAGCTCGATGTCAGCTGTAACTGGTGTGTAAGGACTGGCTGTCGTCAGGAGCACCAGGGAAGGCAGCACTCCTGAGGTGGGCCCAGCTGCCACCCCCACACCCCTCATTCCGATCTCAAGGGTTGCAGGGATGTCTCTGTGGAGAGTTATTAAATCCTACCAAAAGGTAGCAGATGAAAAAATGGCCCTGCTTGTACAAGATGCTTTTTCTCTTACTTCTGTAAGTATAAAATTGCTCTAAAAACGCAGTCTTTTAATTGAAAAATGAAAGGAATAGGGACAGGAGAGATAGCTCAATGGGTGAGGCCCTGCTTTCTCTTCCAGAGGACCTGGGTTCAATATCCAGTACCCACATGGTGGCTCACACAGTCTGGAACTCCAGTTCCGGGGATCTGACGCCCTCTCCTGGCCTCTGTGGGCACTGCATGCATGTGGTGGTACACAGACACATGTAGGCAAAACGTCCATAAATATAAAACACTTTCCTAAAAGTTCAAGAAAAAGAAGAGAAGGAAGCAAAGGATAAAGAGGTAGAAGACGGTCCTGATCAATGAGACGTTCACTGAGCTGAAGATGGCCTGATGGCAGCTGCCACCTGCTCCACACCATTTCACACTATAACTTCTCTCCATCTCTCCAGATACTCAGCAAAATCTGCTACAAACAAACAAACAACACCCCCCCCCACACACACACACTGCCTGGGGCCAGTGGTAGTTGGGAAACAGAGGAAGAATGGTGGCCAGTGTGGGCTGAAGCAGCACAGCCTTCTACAGGAAGTCTAAGAATTTGACACCAGAAACAATTCTCTGTGGTCAGAGAGACCACAGGAATGAAAGCTTCCGGGGATCTGTGGAATTGCGCTGTCCAGCGGTGACCACACACCCTGAGGCGGCTTTTGAGCGCACACAATAGGAGGATCCCAAGTTGACATGTGTGAAGCTAGAGCGAAAAGAAGCCAGATAGCTCAACAACTGTATGCTAATTAAAATATTATTTTGACACAGAACGTTAAATGAGATATATTATGAAAATGGAGTGTCCTTGTCCCTTTTCACCTTTCTAACAGAACTGTTAGAAAATTTTGAGTCGCACACACGGCTTGGAGTACCGATGGATGCATCTCTAGAATGTTTGGGAAAGCCGCGGATCCCTACAGGGTGCTGTGATGGGAGCTTCAACCACCTTCAGCAGTAGAAGATTAACCCAGAGGGTTGGGACCAAGACAGCATGCACCGCCAGACTGAGTGTGAGAAGGCACAAACTGAACAGATGACTTTCTTTGCTTTAGCAACTTTTTGTTAAATTTGCCAAATAATTCCTAAGAAATAGCACATGCTTTAAAAATAGAATTCAGTCTAAGGAGAAAATTCAGCACTGCAGGAACACATTTAGAGCATGAATCAAGGTACGGGGTACAATTTTCCAACACGAAGAAGCTATGCTCAGTCATTGGATTTAAACTAGAAAATAAGAAAACCAAGGAATCATCAGGGGACTACGTCTTTGAATCCCTCAACGTACTGCACACTGACTTCCCAGGTCAGAGGCTAACACTGTCCAAGTCCACTAGAAATATCAGACACCTACATGGCTGCAGTCATTTACATGTTGTATTTATTTCATCTCTTATCTATTTCTTGAGGCCATGTCTCTGGAAATTCACGAGCAAAAATATGGAAAAAAAATGCTCCAAGTTTCCCAAACCGAGTGGAACCAGAAACCAGTTTCTCAGACATGCTCTGTAGGAAGCCTAGTGCTCTAGGTTCTGTACCATATACATTTATGGTTACCTGTATATAGCAGAGGCAGACTTCAGATCTGAGGTGATGTGATAGCACACGGTCCAGTATGTTTATTTTATAGAGAGGGTACTAAGCCACAGAGAGACATGTGACTTGCCTGAGACCACAGAGCTTACTGGAGTGTCAGGACTCAGGCTCTATGGTACAGCTGTACACTTGGCATCCTGGGAACGGTCCATGCTTCCTAAAGATCAGCGTGGGCTGTATGAAAACTCCAGCTGGCCATATTTACTCCAGAAGTCTTTTTTAAAAAGAAGGATCACATAACCCCTGTCTATAACACATACATGAGAACACTTCTTTTAAATAACTTTAGTTGTATGGACAGGTAGCTTAGGAGGCAGTACAGAGTGTGCACCTAGGCTGCTTAAAGGGAAGCCTGATGTCTAAGAAGAAGATGTCGAGCACAGAGAGGTGCAAAGTGACCCCAGGGAGCAGACTCAGAGACTCATGCTCCTCTTTCCCTATACCAAGTACTCTCCTTCCCCTGAACTACACTGATGTGGCATTTCAAAGCACCCAGACAAACTAGCCAGCCTGTGTGAGCTACAGGACATGGCCTCATGGACAATGGTGTTGAGATCATTTGGATGGGAGTTGCCTTTCTGCATGAGGCTAAATTTTTATGTCTTGATGCTGTGGGATGTTCTGTATGTTAAATGTGTTGCTCTGATTGGTTAATAAATAAAACACTGATTGGCCAGTAGCCAGGCAGGAAGTATAGTATAGGTGGGACAAGGAGAGAAGAGAATTCTGGGAAGTGGAAGGCTGAGACAGAGAGACGCTGCCAGCCACTGCCATGACAAGCAATATGTAAGGTACCGGTAAGCCATGAGCCACATGACAACTTATAGACTAATAGAAATGGGTTAATTTAAGATATAAGAACTAGATAACAAGAAGTCTGCTGTGGCCATATAGTTTGTAAGCAATGTAAGTCTCTGTGTGTTTACTTGGTTGGGTCTGAGCGGCTGTGGGACTGGCGGGTGAGAGAGATTTGTCCTGACTGTGGGCCAGGCAGGACTGGAGAAATCTCCAGCTACATCTTGACATGTGTGAGCACACCCACACACACACACACCCACACACACACACACACACAGAGTGACTTAGCATTAATCTTTTATTTAAAAGGATTTTTGTGTTTTACAATTTATGTATATGAATGTTTGTCTGCATGCGTATATATGAAACATATACATGGTATGTTCACTGAGGCCAGAAGTGGGTGTCAGATCCTATGGAACTGGAGTAACAGATGGTTGTTAGAGCCACCATGTGGGTTCTGGGAACTGACATGGGTCCTCTGCAAGAACAGTAAGTGCTCCTAATCACTGAGTCATCTCTCTAGCCCTGGAAATCTCATAGTAAAAGTTTTCCAGTCCTTCAATAAATAATGGATAGCAAAGTTACTTTACTAGGAATCTCTTCTTTCATAGAGGAAAAAAAATGGGAAATAAAAAAATCTCGAAAACTTCATTGTATTTTCACAAAGGCCCTCCCTCCAGGATCAGCACCTTGTTATGTGATGTTTTGTTTGTGTTCTGACAAATAAAGCTTGCCCAGAGATCAGAGAAGCAGAGCAGCAGCCACTAGAGACTTCTTACCTCTACGAATCCTCTGACCGAATGTGGTCAAGATCCTGTCTCCAACTACCTTATATTCCTGTCTCTACCTCCCTAGTGCTAGGATTAAAGGCATGCATCACCACTGCCTGGCTCTGTTTCTCTTTTAGACTGCTTCAATCTCGTGTAGCTCAGGGTGGCCTTGAACTCCTGGTTTTTCCTGCTTCCTTCTCCCAAGTGCTGGGATTAAAGGTGTGTACCACCACTGCCTGGCCTCTATGGCTAACCAGTGGCTAGCTCTGCCCCCTGATCTCCAGGCAAGCTTTATTTGTCTGACCACAAACAAAATATACAACAGGACCTCAATATGCCCCAAGACTTTGCCTTGAGAAGGTCTGGTGTCACCCTGAAGTCTAACCTATTCCTAAACTAGAAGTGAATAAATTAAGAGCTTCTTAAAGCATTCAGATATCACCAAGGAGTCTGGGGTGGCATTCAGAGGACTGTACTGATGGCTACATGCTGCTAAGCAGGAGGCTCAGGCACCACCCAGGGATCTGGGTGGCATTCAGAAGGTATTGATGGCTACACACCACCGATCAGGATGCTGGAGGTACTGTACCTTTGCAGGTGAAACATTTGATATGGAAATGCTTGGTCTGGACCCGGAGTACTTCGCCCTTGCATGGCTCCCCGCATTTATGGCAGTGAATGGCAGGTTTCTCTGATGAGTGGTGAGGGTCCTGAGGATGGGCCACTGGAAAGAAACAGCAAAAGATTTAAGTTAAAAGGAAGCATTTCTAGAAAACAGTCTTTGCAAGGATGTGTGACCGTCCCCAGCATGCAGCGGGAAATGAGCCACTCGGCCATTCAATAAGCACGAGGTGGGCACACACACCCCACCCCATGAGCTTGGATCCACAGCTGCATGCATCTGTGGCAGCCTTAACAGTCCACTGGGGACACACATGCTGTCTCCTGCCTTCTGCCTCAACTTCTCAAGGACTACAGATTATACAAATACAATCCCGTTTCACTCAGTATTTTGCAGTCTGTATTTGTGGCACGTTTTTGCTGACTTAGCATATTCCAGCAGGCATTCGCTGTAAGGCAAAGGTTCCTCAGAGGCAGGGACCATTTCTTAGTCTGTTTGGTTTCTGCCCTAACTGTATTTTGTGTCCCAGCTCCTGTCAGCACAGAATGCTCATGCAGTGCTAACTACTTAGGCTGTGTGGGACAGTTTCTCACTGCCGTCATCAGACAATGCTTTCTATCTGACTCTGGGGACTCATCTAACCTACTGGAGGCCCATTATGAGACTCTCATGGCACATACAGTTCCCCACATATACTATGAGCAAAAACTTAAAAATAATAACTATCTGTGAAGCCTGGACCCCTCTGCACATGATCTGCTTCCTTGCCCGTAAAGCAGAGGGGCCTGGACCAGTTGGGTGTGTGTGAGGGGCTCACAGAGAATATCTTCTTAGATCCCAGTGCAGTTTTCAGGAAACGTAAGTTACTTTGGCTGTCCCGGCCTCAGAATCGGGTGCAGAGTCTGAACTAACTGCAGAGGGGCAGGAGGGAGACAGCAAGACAAACACCTGGGTTTGTGTCTCTCGCAGGTTCCTTTGGCCAGAAAATGTCAATAGCCGCTTATTGCTAGCAATTTCCTTTGCTGATGAAGAGCCTTAGAACCCATGTGACATATCAGGCAATCTGCATTCGACCAACCAACACAAAGAACAATGGCATCTTTTAGACACTTTTTAAATGTTTGTCCAGTAGGAAAACTGCACCGGGCAGCTCACGTGGGACTGCTGAGACCCAGTGTAGAAAGGACATTAGAGTGAGAAGCTGGCCGTGTGTGACAGCACGTGTGTAAAAGCATGACATGTGGGACATCAGAGCGAGAAGTTGGCTGTGTGCGACTGCACGTGTGTAAAAGCATGGCGTGTAGGACATCAGAGCGAGAAGCTGGCCGTGTGTGACCGCACGTGTACAAAAGCATGGCATGGATATAGCACATTGTTCTATATAGATTGTCCCCCATTCTCATTTTGCTGAAAAGAGTTCGGGTAAGATGGTGCAAACCACCATTTCCTGACCCTGTTTCTGAAGAACAAGGTTCTCCTTGTGAGGTTTCGTTCAGGAGCAGGTGTGGTTTCAAGCTAAACAGGTGACTCAAATTCCTAGAGCATGAGCTGGATCCCAAGAATTCCAGGAGGCAGGGAACCCAGCATCGCAAGCCACCTGCATCCCTTTATCTACCTGATATGATCTCTCTGTGTTTACCACCAGATTCACATTTTCTACAGGAATTAAGGAGGGGCGTGCATGCTATCAAGATCACTGAGAGCAGTGTAACACAAGACAAAAGTCTGTTCACATGGGCATGAAGAAAAAGGTTCTCTCAAGAGCACCTGCTCCACATGCTGGTGGGGGAACATGTGAGCTTTTCAGTTTCTTCCAGTTAACTCCTGTTTTTCAGCAAAGTTATCATCACTGGGTATCGCGATAATACTGCGCACGGTGCTTATACCTAAGTCGTTTTGTTCGGCTGCACCACCCTTGACTGGCAGTGGGATGAGCAATAATGCTCCCATTTGGTGGATAAGGCAATTGGGCTTCAGAGATGCTGAACGCCCTCTCAAAGTAACAGCTAGTGTGAGTGCAAAGGTCGACACTTCAGTCCTTCCGGACCTACTATGCTCCTCCCAGACTGCTAGGATAAGTCAGGAAATTGTTACAAGCAAGATATTTATTTAGCCAATTTTATACACAATTCTCAAAGTAACATCCAGGGTTTGGCTTTCAGAGAGAACACTGAGAGCATGTGTGGAAAAGGTGTCTCTAGGTGGGCCCAAGACCCTGGTTATCAACAAAGTAATTATGCAACCCTTGAATTAGAAATCCCTGTGCCATGTATTTAGAAAGGCAAATGTTATCTCATCCCCAAAGGCTATCATATAAAAGACAAAAAAAAAAAAAAAATAACAAATGCTGGGGGCGTGTCTCCTGGAAAACTCCCAGACACAGTTGGTCAGAATGTAAATTCATATAGTGTTATGGAAATACTACGGAGGTTCCAGTCAACAATCCAAATACAGATACCCAAAGGAAATGAAAATGGGTTGGCAAGCAACCTGCTAAGGGCTGAGAAATGGGTAAAGAAAATATGGCACATCTATAAGAAGAATGGAATTTGGCCTCTTACAGCAACATGGATGGAACAGGAGTACATTACGGGATCAAAGCCAGGCTTAGAAAGACGCATGCCACATGCTCTCAAATCTCTATGTTGACCTCACGGAGGTGGACAATGGAGTCATGGTTACCGGAGCCTGGGAAGGATGTGGGTGATGGAGGGACGGAGAGGGGCTGGTTAACACTTTCAGGAGTGCTGTTGGCATGAGGAATGGTTCCCAGTATGTTAGGGCAGATCAGAGAAACTATGGTTGACAGTAACCGAGTGTTTCAAGTCAGCAGGTAGACAGGATGTGACAAGTCCCCAGTGCAAAGGAATAGTAAGTGTCCCAGGTGACAGACATGCCAAATACCACAACCTGATCATACAACATATACCCACTAGTATTAAAATGTCACACTGTGCTCTGTAAGCACATACAATCACTATGTGTTGATTAAAAAATAATAATAACCAGGCATGGTGTTACATGCCTTGAATCCAGTCCTAGAAAGGCTAGTGTGGGGAGACCAGGAGTTCCAGGCTCACCTGAACAATATGATGAGTCCTCATCCCCAAAACTAAGACAAACAAACAAACAAAAATAAATAATTTAAAAAATGCAGTCCCCCCAACATTGCCCAGGAGTAGGGGTCAAGAATCTCTGTCTAGCAAATCCCTCAGGCAATTCTTACACACACCCCAGATGAAGAACCTCAGCATTCTTTTCTAAGAAATGTTTTTACTTTTATTTTTAATTATGTGTGTTTGTGTGTGTGTTTGTGCTTGGAAATGCAGTACCCATGGAGCCCAGAAGAGAGCAATGGGTCCCCTGGAGCTGGAGTAACAGGTGGTTGTGGGATGCCCTATGCAGGTACTGGGAACCCAAACTCGGGTCCTCTGAAAGACAAGCGTGGGTCTTAACCACTGAGCCATCATGCCCTGAATGTTAGCAATCTTATCACTGAGTAGGCCTGCTAAAACAAAGAGTGAGGACTTGCAGCATACCTCTCAAGACCACCCTCTTCAGTGTATCCTCAGGTGGGCACCACAACCAGGAGGAACCATCCTCCCCAGAAACAATGTGACAGCACAGGACATCCCTTAAATGGAGAGTGAGTTTCTGCCTAAGAAACCCTGAGACTTCTGACTCTCCATTTCATATAGCTAAGCAGGCCAGCCAGGTGACTCACGAGGAGAGAAGGAAGGTATCTACCACTCTTGGCTCTTCTGTGCATGTGAACAAAATAGTCAGCTCAAACGCTGGCAACTGTCCCCGAGGTCAGAGCAGAGACCAACATTTGCATTCTGCAAGCATTTCCTTTAGAACGATGTATTACACCTGAAGGCTTCTGTGCCTGGAGAAAACTTTCACCTTCGACCAGCTATAGGCAGACCAGACCATTTATCTGCCTTTCCTTCAACTGCCAGCCTAAGCTCACATGTGTGTGCATGCAAACACACACACACACACACACACACACACACACACACACACACACACACACACACCAGAATCACTCACTGGGGAAGAATTGGGATTTCTTATCGTGAATTTTATCCTAACTAAATCAGTGTAGACAAAAGAACCTCCCTCCTTTTACAAGGTGAACAAAGAGGTCCCTTTTATGTGGCTGTCCTTGGAGGTTTGGTTATTACCAAGTGAATGGCAGTGTTTGCTCCAGTGTATGCTGAACTGTGCCAAGCTGAGCTGCCCGCAGTATACCTCAGTGCCAGACTCACTGAGTCTGCTCCTGGCTCTTTTGCTAATTTTCACTCCGATGATTCCATTAGAGTCTGGGTGGTCTCTGCTTCTTCTACTGACAGGGGAAACTGAGAAATAAAGCTCACATTTTGGTTAAGGCTGATGTGCCCTGTGCCCCAGGCTTCCCAACTCTTTCCACTGTTTCTAGTGGTCAATGATTTACCCTGGGATGGAGGTGGGGAGAGCTGAAGCAGTGTGAGGGGATGGGAGGTGGGGAGCATGTGTGTGCAGAAGCTGTGATCATCTTATTGGCAAATGGGAAAAGGATCATATCAAGTTTGGAGAGGCTGTGGCCCCTCTGACAACACTACCTACTACAAGCTATACCCAAGGGGCCATGGGTTCACAGTAAATAAAGTGGCTTGACCACACCTCTGAAACTCCAGGGCAGGAATGAGATTAGAATGCAAGCCACGGAGGAGATGCCAGCAACCTCTGGAGTCCTTAGGCAGAGTCCATTACAGAGCCCGTCCTGTACCCTTCAATCAAATCCAGAACCAGTCTCATCTTGCCCATGCTCCATCCATCCCTCTTGGAGACAGACAGGAAACTGTGGAGGAACATGTGAATTAAAACTCCAGAGCAGGAAAGATCGGACCTGTGTGAGACAGACAACCAGCGCCCAGGCATACCTGTGCTCTGGGTCATCTGAAATATTCAGAAACGCCCATGTCACAGCCGCCCCCAGCCTCTGATAGGACGTGGTGTTCGATGGCTTTCAAGTACTCATCATACCTGTCTTAACTCATTTTACTCTCAGAGCTTTGGGGGAAGAAAAAGCGGGATCCAACAACCAACTTTTACCAAGAGGCAAAGGAAGACTCAGGACGGGATGACTCACTCAGGGTGACATAGACAAAAAAATACAGCTGGCAATAAATCAAGATACAAATGCTGATGTCACTTTCTCTATCTCCCACTAAATTCTGCACACTGTCAACTTCTCATTCTCTGCTGAAAACCAAGTCCAGGCCCTCCACCCCTTTCTCAGGTTGCTGGAAGCTTCCTGCTCACAGATCTCCGTCTTTCCCAAAGCGACCTGCGAGAGCTGTCTGCTCAAAGAGGCGGAACATGGCTCCCACTCCCTAACCGTGGGTGGGCTGCTCTTTCCTGCCATGGGGAACAGTGTGGAAAGGCAGAGGAAAGGAATAGCTGCACAATGGAGACATCTAACAGTCCCGCCTCAGGCAGGGCCAAGGTCAGTGAGCACAGTGGCAGGTGGTGCTGGAATGGACCTTTGAAATGACTGGATGGAAACTCACTACCACTGTGTTCCTTCTGAAACAAAAAACCCCATAATCTTACTGAAATCCTGAGAAAAATCATGAGGGGCGGGGAGAGAGAGAGAGAGAGAACAAGAGAGCACTACCCAGCATTCTTCAAAATGATCAATGTCATTAAAAGTTAAGAAAGTCTGTGAAACTACCACAGCCAAGAGGAACCCAAGGAGGTATGACGGCTAAAAGGAGCGCAATGCTCTGACGGGCTCTTAGTACTGAGAAGTGCAACTCTCGTCCCCACCAAAGAAACTTCTCTTTGCCACAGATCGAGACCATTGAAAAAACACCACAACTGGTCAAATGCAGAGAACAACTGGCTGTGGGGAGCCCAGCCCCAGCCGATACGTCTAGAACAGAACCTAAGGTTCAGGGAACGGTATAGAAGTGGGGGTGGAAGACTGTAAGAGCCAGAGGACCAGAAAGGGAGACTGTGTCCTAAACGAGACAGGAAAGCTTTCCCATGATCCCACAACAACATGGCTGCCTAACAAGAACCTACAGACACACTGACACGGAAGAGGGACTTCCTGGGCCACCCCTAGAAAAGGAACTTCAGGCACCAAGGGATGCTGACGCTGGAGGAGAGAGGGAAAGTCTTCCCCAGGCCTGGGCACTCCCATCGGTTATCCAATACCAAGTGTCAGCCCTGAGATCATACACATAAATAACACTGCATGGACTGAGCAGGTTGTATTTATATGTTTATATGAAAACAACAATGACAATTAAAGAAAAAAGAGACCAAGAATTAGAGAGGGTTGGTTGGAAAGAAGGGGGATGAGATGTAATTATGATTTCAAAAAAATTAAAATTAAAAACATTGAGGAATATGGGCCTTAGTTAAGGATGTTAGGAATATTGCCTGGCTTATTATAACAAATGAAATTATAGTTATATATTAGTAATGGACTATAGGTCAGGCATGGAGCTAGCTGCATTATTTCTCAATTTCTGTATTCTAAAAAAAATTGTTTTTTTTTTTTTTTGTTTTGTTTTTTGTTTTTTCGAGACAGAGCTTTGCGCCTTTCCTGGAACTCACTTGGTAGCCCAGCTGGCCTCGAACTCACAGCGATCCGCCTGGCTCTGCCTCCCGAGTGCTGGGATTAAAGGCGTGCGCCACCACCGCCCAGCAAAAAATTGTTTTAAAGTAAAGCTTATAAAAGAACAAAAACAAAACAACTACAGAAAAACCTCCAGTAGTTCTCCAGGTCACAACATATCAAGTTCAAGGCTCTCTGTAGAGACATCAGTAACACTAATGTTTGAGATTTCTAAAATGGTGTGAGTTCAGCTGAGGAGCTCTGAGCTCAGGCAGTCTTCAGAGACCGAGCGCTGGAATATTACTAACACCCAAGTCTCTCTGGAGGGGGACTTGAGGGCCACTGCCTGACCTCACCGTAGCGTTCCTCCCAAGGTCTCCGCTTACTCTGCACACCCTGCTTAAATGATTGCGCCACCCTCCAAATCCACCCTGACTGACAAGGTCCAGTCCAGGACCACCCCGGGTTCTGACACAGCTCTGAGCTTTCTGAGATGGTGTAGACGGGTCAGAGGTCTCCTTTACCATATCCGTGCCCCGCCCCCAATTCCAGCTCAGGAACTGCAAAACAAAAAAAGGGGCACTATATTGGGGGTCTTGGGAACTGCAATCTGAGACACTTAGCTCAGAATGTGAATCAGCATTCAGGAGGCAAGAGGCAAGCACTCCCAGTGAAGATTCCTTTGTGAGGAAACTGCTGTCAGAGTTAGACAGGCACTGTGTGGCTGGGGTCATGTGACCCACAGAACATAAAGAGTAGTAAAATGCTCCTAAAACAGGAGTCTGAAGCCTCTGGATCTCGGGCACACGTGACCATCTGTTCTAGCTGCCAACAATCAAAGAGTGAGGCAAACAGCTCACGCCCTGGCTGCAGCTGGACTCACAGCTAGAAGGACACACAAGCCCAGCCTCCTAACGGCTTCTCCATTTCATTTGTATGTATCCAGATGTGTGTATGGAATGTGCAGGTGCACATGTGAATGTGTACATGCGGAGGTCGGAAGACAACTTCAGGTCACTCCCGAGGCTCTGTCTACCTTTGCTGCTGCTGTTCTTTGTAAGAGGGTCTCTCCCGAGCCTAGAACACACCGTACAGGCTGTGTAAGCCACCGAGTCCCAGGGATCCAACTTTAACTGCTCCCCTAGTCACCACACCTGGCTTTTCCTTTCTTCTCTTCTCAACACTGGATCTGGAGACTGGTCTCAGGTCTTCATGCTTGCAAGACAAGCCCTTTACCAACTGAGCTATCTCATCAGGCCTCCGAGTCCATTTAAAAACCCTTTTCAGTGTTACTGGCAGCATAAATGTCCTTTTATTTACACATTCCCAAACACTGAGTATGTACCACCACTGTCTTGGCTGTTTTTGTCAACTGGACACAAACCTAGACATGTCTGGGACGAGGGAATTCTCACTGGGAAAACACCCCTGAGACTGACCTGTAGGCAAGTCTGTGAAGTACTGCCTCAATTGATGTGGGAGGGCCCAGCTCACTTCGGATGGCACCATCCCCTCTGCCCTCACCCAAGGCAGGTGGTCCTGGGGTATATAAGAAAGCAAGCTAAACAAGCCATGTGGAACAAGCCCACAAGCAGCATTTCTCTGTGGTCTCTAATTCAGTTCCTGCCTCGATTTATCTTAGTGATGGACTATTACCGGGAAGTGTAAGATGAAATTAACCCTTTCCTCCCAAAGTTGATTTTGATCATGGTATTTTATCTCAGCAATAGAAACCCTAACCAAGACACCACCGAGCACCGACTTCCTCCTGTTGTGTGTCTGCTTCAAGATGCATCAATCCTATCCCCACAGCCCAAAGCTCCATGGTCAGTTCCCACATAGCACGTGAATATTTCTGATGTCAAATGTAAAACCAGCTGAGTTCTCTCCTCTGTGCTTCTCTGTTTGGTTCCGGGTCAGGGAATCCAGGGTTACTACTCAATACCATGACCAGGGCACCTCTCATGTGAAGTCACAAGGTTCTGAACTTCTGGTATGGCAAACAAATAACTCAGGAAATACTACTATGGGGGGAAGCATTAGGAGCTAAGTCCAATTCCCAGAACCCTCGGGGAGAGGGCATGGGGGAAACAATATGGCGGCTTAGATTTATAATCCAGCGCTGGATGGGTGGGGCCAAGAGGATCTCTGGGGCCTGCCAAACTGAATTCCAGGTAAAAAATCAGAAATCTCAAAAATAAGGTGGGACAGTGTCTGAGGAAGATATGACAACTAAAGATGCCCTCTGAGCTCCACACATTTGCACACACATGCACCCCTACACGTGAACACACACACACAAGAACACTAGTAAATACTATTACAGGTGACATTTACTGAACACTTACTATGCTCCCGGCATACTGTCCTGGTATGCCAATCACAGACAAACCTTCCCCACAGATGCCTTATGGGATACTGTTCCCTATTTTTGTTTTGCAGGGAAGGAAACCCAGGCAAGAAGAGTTGAAAACCTTGTGCAGGATCACACATCTAAACCGGTCTATTCCAAAGCGCACACTTGGGAACCATGGGAGGACTGGGATTTCCACAGGAAAATCTTATCCAGCAGAGAAGGAAGTGGAGCTGGCTCAGCAAGGCTCTCTAGCTCCTGATTAGCAGAAGAGGGGACACCCCGCTGCACTGGAAAGGGGCGCCTGCTAGTAAATAAGGGAGTCATGAGCAAGCGATGGTGGGGAGCTCTTCAGACTAAGAACTGCTCCATTATTTATGTGGAAAGATCAACCAGTAAAGGCGAGACAGCCAGAGGAGCTGCCTGTCGCCCCAGGATACCCCCCAGAGGCCGGGACTGGAATCTGTCAGGTTGAGACAGCATGGATGGCAATCACAAGAGGGGGCTTGGCATGGCAAGGATGGCTCTAGGAATTGGAGGGATGGCTCAGGGGGTAGGAACCCCAGCTGCACAAGGATGCAGACCTGAGTTCAGATCCTCAGCACCCACATGAAAAGCCTGGCATGGTCATGCTTGTACCTGTAATCCGAGTGCTGTAAGGAACAGAGGTCACTGGAGCTTCCTGGCCAGCTAGTCTAGCATAAACAGTGACCTCCAGACTCCGTGAGAGACCCTGCCTCAGGGGAACAAGAAGGACCATGATAGACACACACACACACACACTCTGCTTGAAGACAGGACTTCTATTCCCTTGGGAGTCTGTGTTGGAGCCACCGCTTCGTTACCTAGACGGCTTTCCCGGCTTCTGACACCTTCTGAGCACACACCCTAGAGTTGTGCTCTCCCACCTCCCACTCCCTTTCTTTGTGCTAGAGCAGCACAGGAAACGAGAAATGCAAGCAGTTAATAAATGCGCAGTGTGCTTAATTTACAGTTTACTCGCAGCTCATTTCCTGCTGTGGCAAGTGGTGGTTACCAGAAGCTACACACGAGGTTACCCTGTCATTACTGGTCCAAAACGAGCCTTCTCTTGAATCGGCCTCCACGACCTCATTTTCTGATACCTCGTGAGTCTGGTAATCAGGGTTATTACTCGGCACGAACAGTCCCGCAGGCGGGCTCTGTTGCTGTCTACCTGCTCCACTTGCGGCTTTCTACTAGGAAGTGTCGCCAGCCCCAATTCGCCTTTTCTGTAGCAACCTGCTCAGCCCTCTGCTGGGTTCCTGATGACAGAAACCACCCAGGCTCAAATCCAGTTAATCTGATTCCCCTCAAGGTGAGGAGGCCCGAAGATTACCATCATACAGCCAGCCAATTTCCCCAGGTGACTCACGTCACATGTTTGTTCTCTGGGTTCCACTGGCCTTCTGTACAAGGTGGGTCTCAGAAAGAATCTGACATCAGCGGAGCCTTCAAAGAGTGACTTCCTGGACACCCTGATTGCCATGACTCACCAGGCCAACACTCTCCTTTGACCTCTCTCTGGCTGTTGGAATTTTACCTTACGGCACAGTTAGAACGGGTAAGTCCCAAGGGTCTCTGGCAGGATCAGGATGGACTCGTCTCTGGAAACTGAGGGACCTGACTCCAGCCCTTTCTTTTTCTGTCAAGTACCTCAGGCCCCAGGGTGGCAGGCGAGACTATGCAGAGAACATTCCCTCCTGGGGGCAGTAGCCTGGCACCAAAGCCCGTGTCAGCTGAAAGTCACAAGGGACAGCCAGGGACCTAGAGAGGCAGGAAGGTCTGAAATATGACAGAAACCCCTTCTGGAATTTTATAGAACTTTTAAGGCCACCTGGAGACCTCAAATTGTCTCTGCACCAGAAATTCCTCTTAGAACTGGATCAAATCAAACCCTCATGGCAGATCACTACATCTTAATGGACTGGGACAGAGCCAGGGCCATCCTGATTGTGAGATGGGAAGGGACTTCCATGTCATTTGAGCTATCTGTGGGAATATGAGTCAGGAGAGAGGGTCAGGGTTGAGCAACACCTCAGCTGAGAATTCCACCATGGCCTCCCACCCCTTAATTCCAAACCCAGACCCCTTAGAGGGGTTAAACAAGAAAATGTGAGGGTCTAAAGTGTGGACTGGAATGTCCCTGCACAGGACAAACCCACCTGTCAAAGCCACAGAGAGCCCCCAACTGTCTTGGCTTGGCTTTTTGACGGCTTCTTCTTATGTTCTAAGACACACTTGGAGTCATTAACCAGCTAACTACGTGTTCCAGACACGCTTGTGGGATGGTCAGTGTCTGTACAGCATGTCACACTATATAAGAGTTGCCAAAAATTACAACTACCTACACTTCAGCAGCCCTATCCCACTGATCGGGAAACAGCGTCCAGAGGCTACGATTTGCTCCAGCAGTGGAGACTCTAGGACAGCTTGCTATGCGGCCACCAGCCTTACTCGGTAGCTTAAAGGTTGCTAAGGTGGAGGTACCTAGACCATGGGAACTGGCACATTTTACAAATCACTGTCTTCCTCTGTGACCGCTGGAAAGCTGACATTTACCTGTGCACCACCATCCCAAGGTCACATTGCCAGCAGACAACAGAGGGAGGCTCCTGTTTGTAAGCTACAGTACAGGCATTTGAACCTTTCCCAAAAAGGCTTTCCCTCTCCTTCTCTGGGAACAGCACTCAAACTCACTCTCCCGGTGTGGTGCGGTGCCTCTAGCATCTGCACCCACACAAAGAGACAAAAGCACCAGCCCCATGTTTACAGGTGCCGACTGCTGCGTCAGACAAGCGGCAGCTTCTAAATCTGCTCTCACTCCTGGCTCCTCCCAGACCTGAAGTTCAGCCTCTTCAGGCTTTCTGTATGACATAACTTTGCAGGGTGTGGCCTTTGCAAGCAAAGGCAAACACACATAATCCACACCTGTCACCTTGCAAGGCATTCTATTCATCCAGGTGACAGACAGCATTAACCCCCGTGACTCCTTCATTTTCTTATTTCACTGAGAGGGTTCATCTCTGCTCCCGTGGAAGGGAATGGTTATCTCCTGGACAAACGCTGGTGTAAAGAACTAGAAGCTAATGTCCTCATTTGCATCTTGAGATGAGGGGTGTAATGAGTGAATAGTCTGGTCCCCGCTACAGAGCATCAGTTCACACCACAAATGAAGTGGGAGACCCTGGGCTACAATACGGGAATGTGGTGAGGGCTGGGAGGTGGCTGCCCGGGGTTAGACCGGTTGGCGCCATTCCTAGCTCTACTCCTTGTGAGGCTGTGAATGAACAGGCTGCTTTTTGTCTCTCAGCCTCTGTTTCCCCCTCTGTACAATGGAGCTGAGTCTTACCTTGTCACTCGGGACAGCCTGTGAGTGGAATGAATGCCAGTGGCAGGGACTATCCTGTCTCCACGTGCTTCAGTGTGGGAAAATCTTGGGTCATAGTTTAAGGCCCTTGGTCACAGAATATCCATACACACCACCTCAAATCAGTTATGTTGAATGTCGGGTTCTATTGTCATCTGACTTTCAGAGATGGGTGCCTGCTTTTTCTCTAGAGTGCCCATGTCACCCAAAGATCTACCAGCTCTGAGTCACCATCAGCCTGCCATTGTGCAGAGGCAGCAGTTCTGGTTTTAATCCTTCCAGTGAGATGAACTTGGCTATCATACAACACATCCATTAAAGTGTGCAATTTGATCGTCCTTGTATATTTGCCGAGTTCTGCAGTGTGATCACTGTGTAGTGTGTGTGTGTGTGTGTGTGTGACAGAGAGAGGAGAGAAAGAGAGTGTCTGTGTGTGCACACACTCTTGAGTGCACCATGAGTGTGGAAGCCAAAGGATAATCTTGGGCGTCCCCCTCAGGCATCATCCATAGCTCTTTGGTATCAGGGTCTCTCACTGGTAAGGAATGTGCCAGGGCAGCTAGGCTGGCTCACCAGGGAATCCCCAGGGAGTACTCTACCACACCCAGCTTTTATTTTAGGTAGGGTCTGGGGATGGAACTCGGGTCCTTGTGTTTGCAAGGCGAGCCTTTACCAGCCGAGCCATCTCCCCAGCTTCCACCACTATCTGATTTGAAACATAGTCATGACCGGAGAAAGAAATCCTCCGCCCGTAAGTAGTCATGCTTCCCTCTGCTCAGTCCCAGGCTGCTGCTAACTGTCTCCGCAGACTTCAAACAAAGCATCAGGTTGGTTAGTACCCTTCAGTGTCTTCTCCTACACGTTTGCACAGCAATGAGAAGGAGCCCTGTACCCACATGGACAGGAACCACCCAGACTTCAAAACCTTCCCCATCAACACAACCCCACCCAACAAGGGTCCTCATCTTATCCCCACTACGCCTTAGGAAGGAGCCTGTAAAGAAGCTAGCTATAAGAATTTGAAAGAGAGCTGCCAGCCCAGGCTATGCCTCATGTGGGAGTTTTCACAAACACAAACTTTCTTGGAAGAATGCCAACACTGGCATCAGCCACCAAAGGTTGGCCAGAGATAAAACACAATAGGAATGTGTGAATAGGTGATTGGGTGCTTGTGGTGATATTTTATCTGTGTACCCCAATAAAGCTTATCTGAGGATCAGAGGAAAAAGCCAGCCACTATATTAAACATAGAAGTCAGGCAATGGTGGCACATGCCTTTAATCCTATCACTGGGAAAGCAGAGATCCAGACCGATCTCTGTGAGTTCAAGGCCACACTGGGAACAGAGCCAGGCATGATAGTACATACTTTTAATCCTAGTATTAACCATAAAAATCTGGAGGTCTATACAGACAGATAGGAAGTGACAGAGCTGGGCAGGAAGAGGAAATGATGTAGCTGGGAGGAAATGAGATGGTAGAACAGAAAGGCATATAGGCGTGGGTATACAGGAAGTAGGTCTCTATGGCTGAGGATCTCCAAGTGGGGAGAACATCGCTGGCTTCTTTCTGCTTTTCTGATCTCTTGGTTTTAGCCCCAATATCTAGCTCCGGGTTTTTTATTAATAAGACCATTTAGCAATTTGTTTTACATGTGGTGCCCAACGTAGGGCCAAGGCACATGGCTCAACATAGATAAGAATTATGGGTTAATTTAAGTGTAAGAGCTCGTCACTAATAAGCTTGAGCTAATGGCCAAGCAGTTATTAATTAATATAAGCCTCTGAATGATTATTTTATAAGTGGCTGCAGGACCACGGGACTGGGCTGGACCACATGGGGCTGGGCGGGACTGGAGAAACCTTCCAGCTATAGGTGCTAACACAACAGGGTGTGTGGATAGGTGATCAGGTGATAACACAACAGGGTGTGTGGATAGGTGATCAGTGATAACACAACAGGGTGTGTGGATAGGTGATCAGTGCTAACACAACAGGGTGTGTGGATAGGTGATCGGGGGCTAACACAACAGGGTGTGTGGATAGGTGATCAGGTGCTAACACAACAGGGTGTGTGGATAGGTGATCAGTGCTAACACAACAGGGTGTGTGGATAGGTGATCGGGTGCTAACACAACAGGGTGTGTGGATAGGTGATCGGGGGCTAACACAACAGGGTGTGTGGATAGGTGATCGGGTGATAACACAACAGGGTGTGTGGATAGGTGATCAGGTGATAACACAACAGGGTGTGTGGATAGGTGATCAGTGCTAACACAACAGGGTGTGTGGATAGGTGATCAGTGCTAACACAACAGGGTGTGTGGATAGGTGATCGGGGGCTAACACAACAGGGTGTGTGGATAGGTGATCGGGGGCTAACACAACAGGGTGTGTGGATAGGTGATCAGGTGATAACACAACAGGGTGTGTGGATAGGTGATCAGGTGATAACACAACAGGGTGTGCTGATAGGTGATCAGTGCTAACACAACAGGGTGTGCTGATAGGTGATTGGTGCTTACAAAACTCATGGACTTAGAGGGATTTAAGACACAGTTTTGAAAACTCAAGGAGGTTGTATCTTGAAACAACATAGACTTTCCTGACCCACATGGCTGTCAGCTCCCATCTGAGCCACCATTTCTGTAAGTCAACATGCCCCCAAATCAAACACTACGTTTTTTTCCCCACCACATAGAGATGACTAGAGTCATCAAAATGCTACCTGAAGGATGCGGGCACCAAGAGCCCAACAGGTAAAAGTGATCCAGGAGTCCTATCAGTGAACAGTAGGACATGGTGGCCACCGTGAACCAACTCCTGTGGGCCTGTGGTATCTTGGCATGCTCAGGATGACAAACCTTGCTTTCCTTGAGACAAAGTACAGACATGGAGGAAATGGGTGGGCCTTTCCCTGGACATGGCTCCGCTTGGCTCCCTCCAATGATAAGAAGCCACTCTTGGGCTCAGGCTGCAAAAGTCCCAGTTCCGTTTGGATCCTGTTGTATGTCACAGGAGTGCTTCCTCAGTTAAGACAGGAGTGATGACAGATATGCCCTGACCCCCAAGGAATGGCCAAGCCTTTCCTGCTGCATGGGAGGTCTTGCTAGGACCTCACCTCTCTCAGACATTCCTGAGGGAAGAGGAACACTCTCTCCAAAGCTCCCAGAAAAACCTTGATATGTCAAAACATGAGTGCTAGATGAGGAAGTGAAGAGCGGAGCCATGACTGGGTGACACTGAGCTTAACTGAGGAGCCATGCCCTAATTAGGACAGTGATACCTTAGAAGTCCTGTTGAGACTTTAACAGTTTCAAGCGAAAAGCCATAGATTTAATAGAAATGTACCTAGTAGCTCTAAAGCAGGAACACCCAGGGTGCAGACATGCTTGTCCAAAGGAGAACCTTTCTTGGTTTTCATTCAATAAAACTTGCTTGGTGGGCTCAGTTTTCAGGCTGTAAAGTGCTTACCCAGCATGCATGCATACCACCCTGGGTTCAGTCACTACTGCTGCATAAACTCGGTGTGGCAGGGCATACCTGTAATCCCAGTTCAAGAGGTGGAGACAGGAAAATCAGAAGTTCAAAACCATCCTCAGTTCATAATGAGGCTTTCGGGCAGCCTGGGCCACATGTGTTTCAAAACAATGACAACCACAACAAAAAACAATAGAAAAATGTCACATGGTGTACATGTCCTAATCAACTGGATTTCAGACTTCTGGGCTTGACCCTTTGGGAAACAAAATCAGTTGTGTGGGTCATGATCAGTATATCTAAAACAGAGAAAGAAGGCTTGGGAGCCTTACATGACTTTTTTTAATTAGCAATAACTTTTATCATTTTATTCGTTTTTTAATTTTATGTAAATTGATGTTTTGCTTACATTTATGTCTGTGTGAGGCTGTCAGAACCCTTGGAACTGGAGTTACAGTTTTGAGCTACCACATGGTTGCTGGAAATTGAACCTGGGTCCTCTGGAAAACCAGTCAGTGCTCTTAACCACTGAGCCATCTCTCCAGCCCTCATTTCTTAATTAAAATGTTTCATAAAAAATAGTGTTATCTCACCTCCCAACTTCTCCCAGATCCTCCCCACCTCCCACCTACCCAACTCTATGCCCTTTCGTCCTCTTTCTATTTAAATAACAAACAACGACAAAAACCAAGAAACACACAAAAAAGAAACCTACAAAAACACAAAAAAATGGAAACCAAAATATACAAACAAAAGATCAAAAAGACAAAAAAAAAAAAAAATGCCCAAACCAAGCAAACGAGACAGAGAGATCTACTAAACTACCATTGAGTTCACTAGTGCTGGTCAACTACTCCTGGGCATGGGGCCTACCCTAAAGTCTCATAGGACTTTGATTCCAGACATGGGTAGGCATCAGTGTCTGACTTTTTCCTGTGAGTACTGGTGAGACCCGTGGTTGAACCTGGAGGTCCTGTGCCAGAGTTCTGCCATAGGGCTCTTTCTGCTTGGGTATGGATGAATAGAGTGGTAGTCTGTCCTCTTCAGAGAGGGTTACACTCTCCGATGTGCCTGTCTCTACTCTGTTAAGTCACCTGTCTGGTTCTTAGAGGCTCTGTATAAACCTGGAATCCCACAGCTATGCTTCAGCTGCAAGCGGGCTGGGTCCTCCAGATGAGCAGGAGCAGAGGGGTGCATGCTGGGCACCACGGCCCAGCAGACCCTCTTTGCACCATCAGCCCCAATACTCTTGACCCCTCACTGTCTACTTCGCTAGGGTCCTATGAGTAGGAGACCCCCATCTAACACATGTACTATTTGTGGGACTCCCCTCCCAGGGCCTGGAGACTCAAGCCCCTGCTATTTTTCTGGAGGGTTCTCACCTCTCTTTCCCACTTCCCATCAGACACTGCAGTGAGAAATAGCCCTGCTGTCTTTGATATCTACCTACTGCTCTTAATTCTTCTTAAACTTCTCCCTTCTCGTGTTTTAACTACTGAGCAGCCACAGAAAGGAAGGAAAGAGAAAGGACACAGATGTATTGGATGTAGACAGGGTTTAGTGGTAATGAATGAAACACCCTACACTTTAAAAATAATGTATTTCGGTTCCCCAGAGACTAAAGAGGGAACTGTAGGCTTGGGGAGCCAGAGAGCTAATGTAGCATCTTTACCCAAGAGTTCCACAGAGCTCCATCAATGCAGGAAGCACCATCCCCAACTTTGAAAGCTGTGAATGATACCCAGGGAAAAACACGTGCATATCTGTACACACCTCTCTCGTGACCTCAAATAATGCCACCTTCCTGCAGCCACAATGAACTCCAACCCACCTCACAAGACCACCATGTAACTTCCTCCCACTCTGTGCACACCCAGGATCAGGCAACGACAGCAGTTTCTTGGCTGCAAGGATGTCACAGAAGGCTGACTCTATTACATAACAGTTTCACTCTACACAGCAGGGCCTCAGGCCAGCAAGATGTCTGCTACTTTCTCTTTGTCACCTGGTCATTGTGAACAAGATAAGGTTTGCAGGAGAAATGGAGACAGTGGTGAGGAGCCATCTGCAGGACTGATTATTCTACCCACAGAAACCGGACCACTTACACAAGTTCAAAGTGTAGTCCCTGGACCAGGACCACCAAGATTACCTGAACAGGGTCTACTCCAAATCTGGGGAATCAGAAACTCTGGAGTCAGGGACCCAGAAATCTGAATTTAACAATCTCTCCAGGAGATCCTGGCGGGGGTGTGGGGGGGAGACGGTTGAGCACCATGGCCCTAGACCATGATTTCCCTGAAGTATTTTTTTTTAAAGCCAGTATCTTCCTTGATAAACCCACGTTATTTAAACAAGTCAGCTTGGTTGATTATGGTGGGACCCAGACTCACTCCTGGTGCCCTTGGGGCACATTGGACCATAACAATATTAACCACATTAGGACCATAACAGTGTGAATCATGTCACTCTACAAAAAAATATGTTTCAGAGAAAGAGGTCATGCACACAAATATTCACTCTCCCCACTGTTAGCAAAATTTGCCCTTGAATTCACAGCTCCTGCCAGTGTGGGATAAACATACCTCTGGGTCTGAGTCACTCTCAGCCCAACACACAATGAAATAGGAAGCTGGGCTGCTTTCAGCTGCCATGCACCCAGACCAGGCTCAACCACAATGGGAAGAGTTCCCATACCACTCAGTGACCAGTGAAACTTCTGGAAATTTCTCTGGCTTTTTAATACTGGCCTTGAAAAATGCCAGTGTTTTGGCTTTGACACTGTCATGAGTTCCTCTTTATTAGGCTACACTGGGCTGTGACTGTGGCACGGAGAAAGTCAAAGTCCTGCCCCACAGTAGGGTGAGGCCCTGGAGCAGGTTGTTTCTGTAAGAAGTTGGAAAATCCACCTTGCTGTTCTGTGTATGCACATGATCAAGTATATATTTGTGTAGGTCGGAAGATAACCTTGGATCACACTCAGGCACCATACATCTTGTGGATTTTTTCTTTTTTCTTTTATTTTTGCTTTTTTCAAAAAAAATTCTCTTACGCTGGTGTGGTGGTGAATGCCTTTAATCCCAGCACTCGGGAGGCAGAGGCAGGCAGATCTCCATGAGTTAGAGGTCAGTTTGATCTACAAAATGAGTTCCAGGACAGCCAGGGCTACACAGAGAAAACCTATCTCAAAAAAGTAAACAGAAAGAAAGAAGGAAAGTTCTCTCATTGGCCCAAAACTTGCCAGATAGGCTAGCATGGCTTGCCAAAGGAGCCCCAGGGAACTACTTGTTTCTGGAATCATAAGTGTGCCACTATGCCTGGCTTTGGTTCACATGGATGCTTGGGATTGAACTCATGTCCTCCCTGGCTGAGCCATCTCCCCAGCCTCGTTCGTTGACCTGTAGTGAGGACTCTGGCAACACAATATAGCTTGTTCATCGTTCCTCGTTCCTCGTTACTTGACCAGGTATAGGAAAAGAGCCGCTTCCCAAAGTTTAGGAGCAACTAAAGATAGGGCGGGCTAACCCTTAAGCACAGATGTCCATTCTCTGAGGAGTCTTGACTTCATCAAATTTTGCTTTCAGGAGCTTTGGGGAAACTCCGGCAGCATGCCCCTTCTCTCAAATGCATGCACATGTGTTTGACTGGCTGGGATGTATTATTTTTCTAGATTATTATTATACCTCAGTGAGTTGGTGCATAGGTCATGCATCTGTTACGGGTTTGTTTTCAATGTGACCTTCTTTCCCTCGGCCTTGGGAGCCACACCTTGCAGACAGCCCTTCGGGAGTGAAGACAGGGCTGTCAGAGTCACACTGGTACGAGTAGCACCTTCGTTTGTAAAATAGTAAGAGCAATTCACACTTGCATTTTTTTCTGTCTTAAGTGGAATGTGATGTCAAAAACCTGAGCTTTCCCAAGATGAAAAGCTCACAACTGAGTTGCGTGAATAAATCCTCGATCGAAATGATTGATTGTGAACCCCTGGTAGCCTGTGGTATCTCCTTTAATCAGTAACTTTCTTTTAGACCTTACTTAGGAAACAGCCTTGGTGTTCCCTAAAAAACCTTGGGGTTAAGAGAAATGATGACATACTCCTATAATCTTAGCACTCAGGAGACTGAGGCGGGAGAATTATGAGTTTGAGACTAGCCTGGGCTTCATTATCAAAATGAAAAACATAGACAAGTCAGGAACAGAGTGGGGGTAGGGCCATGGACATCAGCTCCACCATAGGAAGGGCTGAACACTCAATTATGAACTGGAAGAGTCCTTAACTGAGAGAGAGGGCCTTGAAAGATGACTCTGTGGTCATCAGGCACATGAGGAATCCTTAGAGGACACTGAAAGAGCCACCATTCTGAGACGTCTCAGGAGGTGACAGCAGGTTTGAGCGGCATTGGGCAGTGTGTTCCCTGGGTGGGTAGTGTCTGCCTGGGTGTGTGTGTGGGGGGGGGGGGAATGGATCTAAAGGAAAAGCAGCTACCACCCCAGGCAGGAACCCTTCCCAACTCTCCAGGCTGTTTCACAAGTTCATCTATGAGGTCAACCCACGCTTGAGGAGAGCACAGTGAGTGCCTAGTCCACACAGGTGACAAATGTCTAGTTTCTCTGTTGTTGACTTAGGTGTGAAGAGTCATTTGGGAAGAATTCACAGGAGGGATGGGCCTCTGAGAAGCTCCATAAGGCAACAGAACTTAAGTTTCTGATAACATAAAGAAAGAGGACGACACTTAAATTTCTCCTGGGTGCAGCATGGTCAAGGTTGGAGGGCACAACCCCTCACGTAAGACTGCAAATAGGGAGGGGGGGTGGTGGTGAGCCCTGGTTTGGGAGTCAGATGGGGGAAGACTCAGATCTTCTCTTTTCTGGCTAAGCATTCTCTCCCACGTGTTCCCACTCCTATGACCTCCTTTCCCTCATCTGTTGAGTGGGGGACACCTGAAAGACTAAAGGCAGAATGTGAAAAGCTTCCGTTCACACACATTCAATCAAGATTTTATGATGACATTACAGATGAAGCCAAACAAGATGGATTCAGAAGGCTATTGGTTTAGATGGGGTTTGGGAGGAAGCTCTCTTTAAGGTCTTGGGGAGAAGCCTGAAGGACCAGCAGGGAACCTGGAACTTCACCTTGCCAATTATTTAAGATTTTCCGCTGGGAATGGGATGACTAAGAGGATTACTCCGATGCCAGTCTGTAGGTCACATTTGAGACACAGTACACCTCAGAGCAGAGCAGTGGCTTTTAGACATGTCAGGGCCTGGAGATGCTGCACACAGTAGCTACGACCAGCAAGGTGTAATGTCAGCTTTTCATGGACACCTAAGATCTAAGGTACCTCCAACGGAATGAAGGAGCCACTTCTAAAACCTTGAAAAGGGTAACACCCCAGGATAGCTATGGATGCCGCCCAACACAGCATCACGAACCTACACATGATGAGATGTTGTTGTTGTTGTTGTTGTTTGGTAACACAATTATGGAGTTCTCCAGTGAGAACTTTGCAGATGCAATATCTGTCACAGTGTCACTGGGCACGCTTGGATTTGTAAGCTGTGAGAGCTCAGCATCCCACACAGGAAGGACCACTTGGGCCACATGTTTCTAATCATACCTGAGTGCCTTATCCCTGATACTGGTTCAAGGCTTATTAAAATGAACTTCTCTCCTCTCTTTCCCACCCCACTCCGATGACTTCGTCTGTCCTGTCTTCTCCAACCCCTCCTGAGCCCTCTCCAGACCTAACCTAGGTGAGTGGCTGAGGGTGACTGGTCACATGCAACCTCCAGCCCCAGCAAATTCATATGTCAAACCCTCAATACCTTAGGCTTATGGGCTCTCGACTTAGGCAGTCAAATTAAAAGGTCCTCTTCTTTCATTAGTTCCCCTATAGAAAGTGGGAACTATGGAGAGAGAACGCACAGTGTGAATGACACAGGGTTGGAGACAGAGATGCTATGATGAGTCTACAAGCAAAGAGATGACAAAAAGGGCCGGCAGAGCACCAGAAATCCAGGGCGATGCACAGTCTTCCTTGGGGACCCACTCAGAAAAAAACCCAGCTCTGCAGAATTCTTGATGGTGGACTTGCATCTTCCAGAACTGAGACAATGACTTCCTATTGTTTAAGCCACCAAGTGTGTGTGTTCTGTTAAGCACTCCCAGAAAGACTGACTTATCCAGCCCCTCATCCTACTCATCATCTCTCCGACCAGGTCCCATCTGTTCTTACATGGGTGCTTCTCTCAAACCTAGCATTTTATTTCCATTGTGATTTGTCACATATCTAAATATCCCCAGTCTTTAAAGGCCCAGATCAAGAGCCATCGGCTCCAAGATGGCCGATCAGAATGCTGTGAAGCCCAGCTTCAGTTAAGACGCTTCTTCTACTCTCAGTCACGTGTGAGCCTGTTTCACTTCAACGGTAGATGGCCAAGAGACAAGGGAGCCAGTGTACACGGGACCTTCCTAACCCAGAGAGCACAGGCTGGGTATGGTGCCGGGGTGGGTGTGGAGGAGTTTCCAGGAGGAGTGGATTTGGTGAGTGGTAAAGGGAGTAAAGGAAGAACAGAGCTGGAGCACTTCTGTAGCCACAACTGCTTCTGTGAACCTAGTCCATTTTCAGCAACTGAAATGAGCCAGGAAATAGAGCCATCGCCCCTCCCCATCCTTATGGGGAACACTTGTCTGTGCTAAAGCTCCAGGTGGTGCTGGTTCAGCTGCCTTCCTGTAAGGAGTCTACATCTCTCCCTGTGTGTTGGAGAGACTCCTTTTAGTTAAACCTGAAAGAAACTTGTGCCCAAGGGATCCCAGAGTCCCACTGCTCCCAACTAGACTAATTTTGTCGCCCTCCCAACCCCATCACTACCCCACCCCACCCCCACCCCGGGGGAATGTCTAGCAATGTCTGGAGACATTTTCAACTGTCACAAGTGAAAGGTCAAAGCCACCAGTGTCTAGTAGGAGAGAGGCCGGAGTGCTGCTAAACACCTTGCAACACAGGACAGGGTCACAAAGGAGGAGCCAACTGATGGTAAGGAAGGCAGTCAAGAGATGTGCCGTAGAGACATCATTTGTTCTGTGCTTGCATGTGTGTGCATGTGTGCGCGTGCGTGAGAGAGAGACAGAGACAGAGACAGACAGAGACAGAGAGAGAGAGATATGCACACTCTCCCCACTCTCAATTGTCAGGTAGACAGCAGACATCCCTCCCTTGTAGGAGAATGAATATTGAGACCTCTGTTCTTACTGGAAACAAAAACAAAAACAAAAATAAACAAAAAAAAAAAAAAGGAGCCCAAGTCTAAAACTCCTGAATTAACCTGAATATGCCACTTTTGCATCTAAACTCTTACTTTTTCACACAGCCACACAGTTTCCAAACCACAATCATCCTCTATTATTTAAATGAGATATGTCTGTAACTTTATCTCTGGGATTTACTTATTTTTTTTCTCTCAAGCAAACACACAAATAAACTTACAAAAAGAAACAGATTCATTTAGAAACTGTGCCAGAACACACGTCAGTTAGCCAGTTACAGCTTTTAAAGGAGTATAGTGTATCCCTGGGGTACAGATGGTGAGTGTGTGTGTTGTCTCCAGGAAGACAGATATTGACCGATAAACCCACAAAACCCTTTGGAGCTTCTCAGACGATGCAGCAAGGATGAGGTGTCCTTGAACACATCGATGGGGCAAACAACCATTTCATCAAGATTCTAGGATCGATTAGTGTCTGCAAGTTCAAGCGAATGGGCGTCTGGTCAGGAGAACAAAGATAACAATGGTCAGAGGAGGTGAGCTGCAGATGGTCTGCACCGGCCGGCTCGGCACTGGCCGGCCATGCTGGCTGAGTGGAGGCCTGCTCTCCAGCCATGTCAACCCCCAGCAGAGACTGATGTGAAAGCAGCCTTAGACACTGGAGTGAGCTCAGCAGGGGGCCAGAGGCCTGCCTTGCTCCTTGGCATGGACACCACAGTGACCAGAGCTTGCTAGGGGGTCCCTATCAGCTTCAGGGGGTCAGGGCAGAGCAAGAAGAATGGGGTATTGTTAACATTCCAGATGCAAAAATGCACAGGTCCCCTGGCAGTTCTGAAAAGTCGCCAACCTGTTTCCTCTGTCAGAGCATCAATGGGGCGGATGCCGAACCAAGGGCTGAAATGTTAAAAGATGGAGGTGGTGGAGCTGCTGGGAGGCTCTCGGTCCCCAGCAGCAGAGGCCTCAGATGTTCACACTGGACACCACGTCATATAGTCCAGTTATTAGCTGTGTGACCTTGAGCCACTTCCTTACCCTTTCTGATCCCTAGCTTGCTCATTTCCAGGATGAATGCCTGGACCACACTCTCCCAGGGCCCATTTCACTTTACAAACGAAGGAAGTTCTCTCCATGAAGCTGGTGTAGCCACCCTTAGAAATCCCACCTTTCCCTGTTGTTGGCTGACCACTGTAGTCAGAGCAGGGAAGCAGCAGCATGGACTGACATAGACCTCAAAATAAAAGAGAACAGCCTCTAATCAGCGGCTGAGGGCTGAGATAACACTGGCATGTGGTCTCCTGGGAGCCTGCCCAGACTGTTCTGACGAGAGAGTGCCCAAGCATGGACGTCGGTCATCTAAGTGAGGCTTAGGAAAGACGCCATTTGAAAACCCCTGGCCTGTGATCTATACCACGCATCAGAGGTCTGGGCTGCCCCAAGCCCCACAGGAACAGAGTGGACCAGTGGCTTTTGAAATCTCCACCACTCATAAATAAATTACTCACATTGGGACACAAATCCATTAGCAACAGAGATCTGGGTCATGTTTTTCTAGTCAGGTGGAAGGTACATGGAAGACATCCCAGGGTCCAGCAAATGCCACTGTCTGGATTTTACACCAAAGGTCCTCAAAATAAAGGAAACACCACCAGAAGCATTCTTCTTCATACCAAATCACCTCACCATTTTTTCACAGAAAGATCAGAGCACAAGTAGGTGAACCTTAGGGGTGCAATGAACAGAGCAGACCCTTGGTCTGGGGGTGCAGCCTCAACGCTAACAACAGGCACAATGGCGCTCAACCCGCCCCCTCAGAACAGCCAAACCCGAGTTCAGCACTTTATCTCACACCTATAAAGTAGACATAGAGAAGACATTGAGGCGGTGCAAAATAGGCTGAAAAGGCGGGTGGTAATGGTGGTGGTGGTGGTGGTGGTGGTGGTGGTGGTAAAAATGTCCCACACGAGACACCATGACAGTCACAAGCCTGCCAGACAGCAGAACTGAAGTGATCCTTCACAACAGACTATCATTTGATGACAATCTCTAAAACATATTGTCAAGAAAAAAAATCAAGTCAGAAAAATGGCCATTGGATGGTCCAACAGAAGGTCCTCTGCAGCTCTGATAAGGTCACTTCTAATTTGTGAACCCAGTTCCACTCTAGAGGGGTCTAAAAAGACAAACGCCCACCATTGATAATGGAGGTTGAGAGAACAGTGGTCACGGCTTCCCCCTTTCCCGTCTTTGTTTCTGTTACATTTTACTTTTAAAATACTGGCTGGATCACATAGTACTTGAATGACTAAAAGCAAGGTATTGTTGTGTTCTTTTGCATTTTCCAAACAAATCAACTAAATGGAATTCAATTTTAAAAGGCTTGTCTTAATCTCGGGGCCACACCTAGTAGGTAAACAATACACACCTGTGCAGGCCACGCCCTCCCTCCTCTTCACATTCTTCTTGTGCTGCTGCTTAGAGCATCCTTTACAACGGTGTAGGGAGGAATAATTTAAGCTAATCCTGAACCCCTTCCAACACCCAGGGGCTCCTCTCAGCCACACTAGCCAGGCTTGGGCTTGTCCGCCCACAGCCCCACCCAGGTTTAAGGACCCTTCGTGACAAATCTTAATGAACTCATTGATGGAGGATGGAGCAAAGAGAACGGAGGCTTGGGTGGGAGGTGGAAGGCAACTCTCAACCCCAAATCACAAATCCATTGGCAATTAATCAAAAGCTTTGCGCACCCTGAGCTGAGCCCAGTTGCGCAATACTCCTGCGATGGGCTGAGATTTGGAAGCTAGGTTCCGCGGAAACCCAGACTTTGTCCTACGGAGATTCTCGCCCCGAACATGTCTGCCCGGATTTCGACTGATCATTGCTCATAAGGTGCCCCAGCGCCGCGGGGCCATTGCAACTTCTGCAAGCATGCACGGTGATCGATATTTATAATTACCTTTCTCTTTCACCATGGCAACGGGGTCCTTGGCCGAGGGCACCGAAAGCAACAGGAATGGACTCTAGGCGTGCCAGCAGACCGATCGGCCGCGGCTGAGGCTGCGAGGAGACGCCCCCGGCACCCACACGCGAAGTCCGGGGCAGCCTAGCGAAGTCCCGCCCCCGCCGCGGCTCCCACGCCCGCCCGCACGACGGCCGCGCCCTGCTCCCGGACGCTGTCGTCTGCATGAAACCACTCGCTCCAGCTGCTGCGGTAGCAAATGCAAAATTCCAGTGTTGATCTCCGGTCACTGACACCACCTTGCATTCCTGACGCCCGGGAAAATGCTCCGGAGCCCTGGCTCCTCTCCCAGGGTCTGATAAATGATTGCCGAAGGAGGAGGGAGGCCAAGCCACACACACAGCCAGGGACTGTTCCCATAAGTAAACTCGTCAATTGTTAGCTTGTTAGTTTCCTATGACAGCTGCTTTCAATCCTGATTACAGCCTCTTTCAGGCAAACTGAGTAAGTAAAATTGGCCTTAATAGAAATATAATGCCGAGGCTCCTCCAAGTTCATTTTCCTCGGAAAAAAAAAATGAATAATGCCGTTTGATTACACACACACACACACACACACACACACACACACACACACACACACACTTTTTTTTTTCTGAATTGGGGGCAGGAGAAAGGAAGAGGGGTGTGAGACCGAGAGAGAAAACTCTAGCTGAGGGCCTTTCAGGATTCAGTTCCTTATCCCGGATCAAAATTAAAATCTGACTTATCCTGCTGGGGAAGACCCTAGCTTCTACCTTCCCTCTGTTTCTTCAGCGTTTTCCTCTTAAACTGTGTGGTTGTACCTCTTCGAGGAGGAACCCTAGCCACAATTAAGGGGCAAACAGTGTTGGCTGCTACTACTACAGCCAGGACTGGCCTGACTTGACTTGCAGGGAGGGTGGCACCATGTGGGGAGGGCAGTGCCTGGCTTTGGCTTTGTGACCTATCAGGTCACTGGCAGGTCGCCCGCAGAGGACGTCCTGGTTCACAGAGCTGCAGCCCACCCGCTCCAAGCACCTATCTGCCGGATCCAGCGCCATGTGTCTTACACGCCCATTGTATACACGTGGGAGAGACTCGATAAGCAAGAGACAAGCCAGACGTTGCACCACTCAGGGAGACGAGCAGATGGCCAGCCAACACATCCTTCAGAACCAGAATGCACAGCCAGTATTAGACTGTATTTACTGCAAATATTTTAACGTGTTGGGTCTAAGAGAGCCAGGGGAACAGAAAGGAGTGGAGCTGACCAACCTGCCGCAGCTTTGACTCCGAGGGTGCCACTGACGACTGAACTAAACTGGTGGGGCTGGGGAGAAGGAAGAGAAACACCCATTTCTTCATCGTCGTCTTGGGCAGGTCTTGACTGCTGACCTTCTGGTGAGTAAAAGTATCAGAGCCCGAGCAGCTGTGACATTCCTACATCTGTGACTCAGGGCTTTACTATTGATAGCTTGAAATGTCTCCGTCTGTAAATCACGGCTAAGTCCCCGACAGCTTCTGCCCTGTCTTTTCTGTGACATGCTTCACCCACACTACCCCTGCCACCTTGCAGCCTCCATGGGGCTGGGTCCAGCTTGTTCTGTCAGTGGCCAGCTGGACTATAAGTACCGAGAAGCCTAGAAGTGGGTTCTCTAGCCTCCATTCACACACAGGAGCCAAGCGCAGAGGGAGGCCAGGATTCAAGAACATCACAGAAGGAGACAAGCTCTCTGCATTCCCTGACTTTTATGGCTAAATCTGCACTTGGCTACTTTGCCTGTCCTAATCACCCTGAGCCATTAAAGAGATGTTGACAAGTAGAATCAACCGCAGAGAGCTGGAATCAGCTCCATGGAGGAGCCTAGCAGGTGAGTGTGCTGTTACATTTGCTGCATAAATAGATCAGGATTGCACTTGAGCATGACTCTCCGAGGATCTCCTGTTATTCAGCTGAAAGCTGAAGAATAGTGGGGCTGCAGACCTGGTTCCCAATCCCCAGCACTGCACAATAAATAAAAAATAAAGCAGAGGAAATAGCACATTCCTCCCCACCCCTACCCTTCCCTCCCTGCTGGACATCACAGTGAATTCTTTTGATTTTTTAGCTCAAGCCCAGTCACTCCTAGGTGCACCTTATACTGTAAATGTCACTAGTCCCACCCCCTCCCTAGTCCACGTGACAGTTGTGAATTCTGACATTTACACTTACCACACCAAGCTGGTCTGGTTGCAAGTTCTGAACATACCTGTACACCTCTGAAGTCCATTCATTTTCAGAGACACTTTCTCTACAGAAAAATACTACACAGTGGCTTACACACACACACACACACACACACACACACACACACACACACACACACACGTTTTCCATGGAAAGAATTTGTCTGTACCGCAGTCAGCATGGATGACTCACCAGCAGTTCACTGCTAAACAACAACCATGTGGCAGAAGTCCCCTAACCATCAGGCATTGCTACTTTAGGATAAGAGCGTCCACTCTGCACTCTCAAGACTACCAGAGGCGACTGCTTAAGTTATTTTTGGAATGTGGGAGAATAAAACCTTTTTTTTTTTTTTAGTCTACTTCTCCTCAGGGCCAGATGCTTCAACAGAAGCGAGCAGAGATATCTGCTTGTTTACACTGGAAGCTAGGAGGGGAGGGGAGAGAAAACTGAAGCGGTTCACGAGAAAGGCTTTTTATTTGAATTTCTAAGGATGATTTCCAGTGAAATTACCTCAGCCTCCTCTCACCGGGATGAGACAAGTTCTAACACAGCACTGACCCAGGGCTTTACATGCCGCTTTCCTCTCAACCCTTTACCTGCTCACTGCTACTTTTTCTCCCACTCACAAAATGAAGCCAAGACTGTCCATCATGACCAAAGAACAGAGACCGTATTGCTGGAGAGAAAAGGCTTGCAACCTCTCCCCTCCACTCTTGGTGAAAAATCAAGATCCATCACTGAATAGAAATGCCTGCTAAGCGGAAAATGTCACCACTGGAAACAGGGCTGTGGAAGAGCCCTCTCCACAGCAGAGCTGCTGCATAGACACCTGTAAGGCAGGGATGCCAGGACCCTTTCAGGCCCTAGGGCCCTAAGGCACACAGGTGACATCTCTACACCTCTGGATGGCCCCTCTAGCAGAGTCCAGTAGAAACACACACACACACACACACACACACACACACACACACACACACACACACACAAAGATAAAACCCCCAGAGAATGAGTCTCTTATTTTGTCTCTACTTGATGCTTACATCTGTCTCCCCCACCTCAGATGCTAACGGGATGCTGGCTCATGCCAGGTGTCATGCAGACAGCACAGAAAGAAGATGCACAAATACTCCTGGAGAGATTAGGACGGTGCTGAGAGACACTGTGCACAGGCAACTCTGAGCCCCAGCCGGGAAGTCAGGATGGGAGATGGATAGGAAGGGCTGGCTGGGACGGGTAGGGCGTGAATGACCTATGCCAGCAGAGGTCATGGGACAGAAGGTATCAAGTAGCTGGCTGCTTGTAGGCGGCAGAGGAAGTACAAGCTTAGGTGTGTGGGAGATCACAGAGGGACTCGCCATGCCGTGCCATGCTGTGCCATGCTATGCCTTGCCATGCCAAGGCTGGACTTCAGAGGTGGTGTGGCTAGAATCTCAACTCTAAGCTACTTCTTTATTCTGAAACTGAGTTCTAAAGCCCCCATGGCCTGTTTCCAACAGTGTGCATTCAGTGTCTATTTCCTATATTTAGCAGACCGTCTGATATGGACTAGATGTTCAGGAAGTGTCTGGGTTTGTTAGTTTATTTAAACATCTCTCTGATAATAGGAATGGAAGGATCACTTTACACACCACACATGCAGCATTTTTAAAAGCACAGTTTATTTGGGATTCTTATGGTTCCATAGGGATGGCTTCATATCCATAATGGGGCTATGTGCTTGAAGGCAATGTATACATGAAGACATGTCATTTATTTCCACCCCCAAGTATGTTCTGTAGATCCCTCAGGGACAGATGTCCTTATAAGTGCTTGAAATGCAGACACCTGGCCTTCACTGCTGGTCTGATGACCCAGATTCCAATGGGGATGAGGTCTGAGCTACAGCCAGCTCCCTTGGTGATTGATGACCCCCAGCCCAGCCATCCAGCCCACAAAATTGGAAGACAGCATAAGATTTGCAAACAGCTATGTGCATGGCATCACATTCGAAAGATAATGCTTACAACTCTCCATTGGCCAAAATAACGATCTGTGAGGCAGTTACCACAACCTTAATGAAAATTTACTGAAAACAATGACTACAAACGCCCCTACCATCTGAGACACATTCCTGCCAGTCTGGCTCCTCGGGGCCCACTAACTTTTGAGGGCTCAGCAGACAACTCAGGATTTTTGACAAATGGTCTCACCCACTCAGTGCCCAGCAGAGCTCTTGTCCTGGAGTCCTTAGGGGAAAGGGATTTGGGTACTTGTTTCCAGGCCTTCTTTGTGGTCCTCAGGAGCCAGTTCTGAGTTTGGATCTAAGCACGAGGCTACAGTCAGGACAATGCCTAACGGGTGTTGTAGTTTTATAAAGGTCACTATGAACAATCCACTGAGGAGAGAAATAGGAGAGCAAACATAAAATCAGTCGTCTTTCTACAACCTATTATTAGAGTTTGAAGAATCGTTTTAGATAGAGTCGTACAGACCTCAGTCTAATGTCAGGCCCACGAGACGTTCTCGTGTAGGGAGACAGCTCTGACTGACTAGTAAAAGGGCATTTTGAGAAACAAGTTACTCTCAGCTGTCTCATTTTCCTTCATGTCTCCCAGGCAGAAGTCCAGTTTTTCAGCCATAGAGCAACCAATTTTTATCAGGTAGGGTTGCAATGTCCTCATGGCCTCTCTCTCTCTCCCTCTCCCCAACTCCCCCCCCTCCCTCTCCCTGATAGTTACTGCCACCAAAACCCGGACTCTAGTGTTTATTTTTGCAAAAGATTATGAGCTCTCTTGGGAAGGAGTTCCCATGTTATGGCGTCTGTAGTCACATAATAGTGACATTAAGTAGGAATGCAGTGTTTGAGGAATACTAATCACTTTAGCCAGTGGTCCCTTACGGTAATGAATACCTGGACATCAGTACCTCCCTGGAAGGAAAGCTTATTTCTAGGTTTTCATCCACAGGCAGTGGCACCGCTGCTTTCAGACCTGTGGTGGAGAATGCATGACATCTCATGGCTGTTTCTCAGAGAAGAGGCATCCTCCGAAGGACACACCCTCCATGACCAGAAGACCTCCCTCTCCGCTCCACCTTTACTATTTCTACCACTAACCAACCTAGACCCTGGAACACAGGATCCTCAGTACATTCCAGATCCAAGTACAGCACTCAAGGGACAAATGTCCACAGCTCACCATATGAAAGCCAAATTCTAAACAATCATTAAAAAAGCAACCAGACTGACTGAAAAATCCAACTCTTAATTTCCTTTTAAAATTAAAAAAGAAATTCAATCTCTTAGATTAAAAAATGAATTTAACAATCGCTTACAAGTATTTGCCAAGATCCAAACTGAAAATGACCATGAAGAGAAAGCAAGCTGCAAAGGACTTGAGCAGCCACGCCACTTGAGGAAGCCTCCTCGGTGACCTTCCCTCACTCCCCTTTTTATCACCATTTACAGAGTGCCAATCATGTGTCAGCCACCATTCCAGCCTGGTCACCATCACCACCTCATTTTCCTTATCACAGCTGGATGAGGTATGTGTTAGGACACCCCAGAAGAGCTAAGAGTCAGGTTGGTCCAAGTTCAACGTCACAGACTCTACCTTGGGTAGCTGGGTCTTCCATTCTGTGAAGTTTAAGGCAATCTCCCCTTCTTATTCCCAGACTACACACACACACACACACACACACACACACACACACACACACACACACACACAGACAGACAGAGAGAGAGACATGCGAACACATATCCATGTAAGTGCTTGTATGCATGCATGAACACACACACTCACACATATACTCATGGAGGCATGTACACATGTCCATGTAAGTAAACAGATGTGCACACATATGTACACATACACACAGGCACACATACATACACTCAAGTGTACACATACACACGCTACACATACAGAAGCAAAAACACTCCCTTCAAGTCCCAAACACATACACACACTCACACAGAGAGACATGTCCACGGAAGTCATGTGCAGCTCCCCATGCTTGTTAACTTCTTGGTACTTCTTACAGAAGATCTGATTTAACAGACATGGTACTATATCTTGCCTTGCATGTGTAATGTAATCTCTCTCCTGATAATTTATGCTTCGTTTGATGTCAGACTTCATGTGACGGGATCTGTTATGGCAAGGGCATCACCACCTTGTCCCTTCCAGATATGGCCTCACTGGACAGCAGAAGTAGGAGCCCAGGTCCACACATCTTTGACAGTGCTGTTCGATCATTAGTTTTGTCTAATCATTCTTAGGAAATTGTGGTTTTGTGGTTTACATAAAGAGTTAAAAGCTTCTCTTTATTGGTTACAGAATTTTGCAAGATATGAAAACCCTGCATTCCCCGCCCTCGCCCTCATTGACCTCCCAGCCTTCCCATTACGCCCTGGCACCATCCCGGAAAACAGCCTTTTTCTCATCCTTCTGGGACATTTCAGTCATCACCCGAGGGACAAGCCAAGTCAAACAGGCAGCATGAACAGCCATCACTCCCTTTGTGACCACAGGAAGGACAGCTTTAGGAGGGACTGTGAAAATCTACAGTTTGTATGACTAAAGAGGCATTAACGGAGATGAAGACTAAAGTCACAGGGCACATTTGTCCAGGATTGGTGACACAATTGCGCAGAAATGGCCCCACCTTCCTGTCTGGCCTCTTACCAACACGACATTAAAGTCACACTGGCCACACAGGAAGCCTGCTCATTCACGGGCTGGGTTTGAATTCCAAGCACTCCGTGCCCAGTGGCCTTGGGCACGTTATTTTCCCTCTGTGGGATTCAACAATCACTTCTGAGAATGGTGGCAACACACTCCACTGGTGAGGTCATAGTAAGGACAGGGCCAGCTTTGTGGGTGTGCAACCTGTGCAAGGTGTGGTCAACAGTGACATCTGTAACAATGTAGTCTTTTAAGTGACACTTTGTAAGTGAAGTCCAAAGGGACAATGGAGCACACATGCTACCAAGTGAGATATGTATGGTGTGTGTGTGTGTGTGTGTGTGTGTGTGTGTGTGTGTGTGTGTGTGTGTCCCATCCCTGAAGTCCCATTACTATGGCCTGTCTGCAGGGCCCCATAAGCACAGAATTCCAAGGCAGTGGTGATGCATGCCTTTAATCCCAGCACTTGGGAAGCAGATTCAGGCAAAGTTCTGTGAGTTCAAGGCCAGCCTGGGCTACAGAATGAGTTCCAGGACAGCCAGGGCTATACAGAGAAACCCTGTCTCGAAAACAAACAAACAAACAAAAGAAAAAGGAAAACAGGCAAGGAGCCCTGTGGCTTCCTTTCCACCCAGACCGCCTTCCTGGATAAGTCAGCCGCTAGTACTGAAAATGGCAGCACAGACGGACTTGGCCTAACGGTGAGTCAGGAGCACCTGAAATGAAGGTGGACGATGGGTGCGGGTGGCAAAACTAAGTGTGTAACTAATTTCTACGTTGTGCCTAAGAAGCAGGAAGTGCTTCAGGGGAAGGCAAGGCTGGGAGATGGTGCTGGGGAGAGGGAGCACTGATAAATTGCCATTTGAATAAATGTACAGAGGGAAAGAATGAGCTGAGTGGGTGTCTGTGGACACAGATACCCCAGGCAGAGTGAAGGCAAATGTCCCGAGGGAGGAGTTTACCTGGGAAGTCAAAGCAGGGGGAAGCCAATGGGAACAGGGGGAGTTAGGTGGAAGGTGGAAGGGGTTGGGGACCTGTGTTATTGCAAGACCCTTGGCTTTTCCTGCTGAGCTGGGCAGCCACTGAAGTTTCTGAGCACAGAGCCCAGGATCTGATGTCATCTCAACAGGACCTCTCTGGCCGCAGTGAGTGACCAGAGGGAAGAGAAGTGGGTGAAGGTGCAGAGCACTGAATTAGGGCACAAAACAAACAAAGAAAAAGACCTCCAGGCTGAGAAGATGGCACAAGAAAATGGAAGGCAGGAGATAGCAGAAGTTAAAAGAGGGCATCAGCATTAAGAAATGAACCAAATAGATGCCAACAGGATATCCAGTTCTGAACACAGGAGAGTCTGAGATGATTTCAGTGAATGCAGAAGAAAGGATGCAAAACCAATAACACAGAGGATAAAGCTTCACATTTATCCCACAAGAAAAAACACAGCAAAACCAAAAAAAAAAAAAAAAAAAAAACAACCCAAGAAGCAGATTAAATAGACAACGGCTGAGTAAAGATAGATCTGAGTCTTCAAATTAAAACATATACATGTAGGCGGGCGGTGGTGGTGTACGCCTTTAATCCCATCACTTGGGAGGCAGAGACAGGTAGATCTCTGTGAATTTGAGGCCAGCCTGGGCTACAGAGCAAAATCCAGGACAGGCACCAAAGCTACACAGAGAAACCCTGTCTTGAAAATATATATATGTAATAGTTTGGCAAAAATTTATATATCGAGCTAATTTGAATCACAGACTAAACTTTGAACTTCAGGGGTGTTATTATTCTCCAGATAGCCAGGCAGGAAAAACAAACAATCAAAAACCCTCACCATCTACACAGAGAGAGACCCGAGCGAGTGCTGACCTTAGATTCCCAGCAGTACAGCCTGTGAAGGTCCAAGGGCCGTGCTGGGCAGCCCTGACTGAAGGAAAGGGTGTATTTGAAGAACCTCACATTCAGCCAGAGCTGTTGAGACATAAAGGCAATGGCAGGCAGACCCCAATACACACGTACACACACACACACACACACACACACACACACACGTCATTGCTGGGGAGCTACATTAGTTATATCTGATGGGGCAGGCATCACAGGGCCTAGTATGTGCCTGGGTTCCCAGGGGTGGGTGTTAGAGGAAGCCCGGGGCAAAGGAGGGGGGAGCATTCTCACAGACTGCAGATCTAGAGCTATCTAGAAGAAAAGCAATCTAAGTTATCCATATATTTATGCCTAAAAAAAAGGAAAAAAAAATTGTATTGTTCGACTGATCACTTTCAAGGAGTCCTCCAAGTTAGATTATAGAGGTCAATGGGACAATACCAACTATGTCCACCAACCAGAACCTAGTTTTTCTCAAGCAAATCAATGATTTATTGGATCATTTTATTGTGCAAACATAGTGGAATTTGTAAGCACGCATACCGTGCTTAAATGCTGCCTCCTCAACATATGTAAATGAGCTCACTTGGACTGGCTGAGATAATTGGGGTCAGAAGCAGCAACAGCCTGATAAACAAATATGCCCCTAATGCCTTTCTAGCTGTGGTTAGTGTGAGGGGAGAGGATGGGGCTTTAGGACACTTACCAAGCTTTAGTGGGATGAGCCCTTCATAATGATGGTCGACTGTGCTTACATATGTAAGAGCTCTCTTGAAATGCTTAAACAGCTGCATGCTGCTGCAGTTCAACCAGAGACTGAGTGCTCTGCGCCACGTGCACGGGGTTCCCGGGTTTCTGCAAGAGCTGCCATCTAAGGGAGCTTCTGCCATCTAAGGCGGCCTCTGCCGTCTAAGGCAGCTTTCTTCCCTCATTCCTGCAACCCGCAGCAAGATGGAAAAACACTTTGTCTGTGTGCTGCATTTATTGGGGTTTGGGAGAAAATTGGACAGAAAAAGAAATGCTTTAGAATGTAAATTTTTTTCTTGGATTGAGATCTTGTCTTTCTTGAATAAAATATAAGAGCTCTGAAAATCTTTGCTGGATATAAATTTCTGCAAAGAAATTTTTTAAAAAAATCAACTAACCCACAGAGTGTTAAGCCACAAAATCCATCACGAAAAGCCAATTGAACAAAACTCTTAAAGAAATGAATGATTGCTGAGTCATTAATTCTGCTAATAAACACTTCATCTGTGCACCTACGGCACAGAGCACTTCCTCCAATAGGCTGAAAATGGCCCAAATTCAAGAACAGAAACTGAGCCCTCTCTCACTTACTTTCTTGTGATGCAAATAGGAAAGTTTCCAACTCATTTTTAAAGCATTGAAGAAAGAGATTTGAACCTGAGACACCAAGAACGTGCTCTGTGGGTTTGCAGAAGAACCGCTTGCTGTGTGGGGAGATAAAGAAAAGCTTAAATGCTGGTGCTTGTTTCCAGCTACGGAAAAGCTTCAAACACTGGTCGGACTGGACATCTTTTCTCCAATAGCCGTTACATGTAGAAATGGAACTGGATTACTCCTGGATTGTTTTTGTTTGTTTGTTTGTTTGGGGGGGGCTTTTGATAAGGAATTTAATAAAAAACGTGTTAGAAATAGTTGCTCACATCCTTGTTAAACTCCTAATTAAAATTGGCCAGTTGAACTGTGGTCCGTTAGGTCAAGTTGGTTGAAGTATTGCTGAACACACTGACATCACACAGCATTTCCACTGAGGATAATACGGGACTGAGTGGTGACCTGGATGTCAGGCCGCTACTTATCCAGTATCCAGTGTCCCTGCAGTCCTGACTGATGCCTACAAAGCGATTACAGAGATTGCCTCTCCCCTTTAAGGACAAGTCAGGCCTGTGAGAGGGGTAAGATGAACACTAGGTAAGATACACACTATAATCATAAGTTAGCACTTCGAGGATGTGATATGGAATAGAACTGGAAACTGACTAGAATATTCTAGTGATGGGAAAAAATGACCTTACAAACTGTCAGGTTCGGGATGGACAGAGTGGAAGGCTGGGTGCTGGCCGTGGAGCCACTGGTTTGAACGTTCTCTCCAGACCTTTCTTTATTCCATGGGGTCTCATGCTGTGTCGTGAGAATTATTCTTCACTTGGGCTGCATACCAAACCCTTATGACTGCTTTTGGTTGGTTGGTTTTTGGGGCACCATGAGTCAGAATCATGTCTTATATTTTCTGATGAGTTCAGCTGCCATTCCAAGTTATCAAACTGGATAATAAAGACTTTTAAAGAGCAAGCAAAGAAATCTTAAGGGCTGCTGGAGGGCATTTGCAGAGCAAGTAAAGAAACCAGGTACATAATGTCACAGAGTAAAACCCCAGCTTCCTTTGCATAGTGTGTTACAGACCAATACGTTGCAGTGACATGAGCCGCCTTAAAGAGTAAGATATCGGATATCAAAATAATGTAGCTACTGTGGAAAAGATCACATGTGCGATTCTGACTTTGTGAAATTCTAGCCCCAAGATTAGTTCTTAAGTACACATAATTAAAACACCAAGCATGTCAGCATATTATCCACTCAATTCAGTGATGCAGATGAGAAAGTTTCCTGTGAAAATAGTAACTCAGGGCCTGAAAATAAAATAAAAATAAGCTTCAGGGCCTGAAAAGAAATGAAAAACAAGAATCAATAAATCAAAAATAGCTTTTTCCCCTTAGAGTTGCTGGGCCTGCAGTTCTGTGTGGAGCTGCGATTGTGGGGTTTCTGTTCCACAGGATGGGGTTTGTGAAACTTGTCAAGAATAAGGCCTACCTTAAGAGATACCAAGTGAGCTTTAGAAGGCAGTGAGAGGGTAAAATTGACTACGATGCTCAGAAACAATTGGTGATCCAGGACAAAAATAAGTATAACACACCCAAATACAGGATGATAGTTCGTGTGACTAGCAGAGATATCATCATACCATTGCATAGGCCCATATAGAAGGGGATATGATAGTCTGCGAAGCGTCTGCACATGAACTGCCAAAATACGGTGTGAAAGTTGACCGACAAATTATGCGGCAGCCTAATCTGTACAATAACTGGCCTGCTGCCGGCCCGCAGGCTTCTCAGTAGGTTTGGTATGGACAAGATCTGTGAAGGTCAAGTGGAGGTGACTGGAGATGAACACAATGTGGAAAGCATTGATGGTCAGCCTGGTGCCTGCACTTGCTATTTGGATGCAGGTCTTGCCCAAACTACAACTGGTAATAAAGTTTTGGCGTCCTGAAGGGAGCTATGGATGGAGGCTTGTCTATTCCTCACAGTACCAAACGATTCCCTGAAAGCAAGTTCAACTCAGAAGTACACCATAAGCACATCATGGGTCAGAATGTCGCAGACTACCTGCATTACCTAATGGAGAAAGACGAAGATTCTCACCAAAACAGTTCTCTCGGTACATAACGAACAACGTATTCCAGACACGATGGAGGAAATGCATAAGAGAGCTAATGCTCCATCTGAGAGAATCCAGCCCATGAGCAGACACTGAGAGAGAAGTGAAGAGGAGGAACCATCCCAAAAAGTCCCTTGCCCAGAAGAAAGATTGGGTTGCTCAAAAGAAGACACATCTCCTCAGATCTCAGGAATGGGTTGCTGAGAGCTAAAGCAATTTTCTATGAAGATTTTTTTCATAATGATAATAAACTTATTGACCAAGCAGCTAAAATGAATGAATGAATGAATGAATACAAATAAATAAAAAACAAGGCAGGGCCAAGCAGGTGCAGGCGGTAAGTGAGGTGGAACACACCCTCCCCCCACTTTCTATCGTTATTCAGATCATTGGGAGAATTTCCTTTTGCTCATATTTTGGGTCAATTTTATCTATTTTCCAGCTCTAGTGTCAAGTTCCATTTTTCTTTCCATGGTCTCTTTGCATTTTTTCCTTTGGAAAATAACTACATTGGTTACCCGGACAACTATTTATCCTCTCATATTTGGGGAGGGGGGAAAAATGAGGAAATATGTTTTAAGGTCTCACTAAATTTAGAAATATTTTTCTTTATATGTTCTTTATAGGGGGTCATGAGCCATTTGCAATGGAATTGTTTTACCCATATTTTGCACATGATGAAAGTGAGACTCAGAGATACGAACTAGCTTTTCTGGGCCACAGAACTGAAAGGAATGGGACTGGACGACTTTGAAGTTGGCAGCGCGGTTGACCCCAGCATTGCATCTGAAGCCCCTGGGCTGTGCTAGGCCGCTTCTCCGGGCCTTGGTAGCTGGGCAGAAAGGGAAACCTTCCTCCTCTGATTTCTGCAAGCATTTACTCATTCATTGCCCACACACTTACACATCCTTTTCCATGGTAGATACTATAATGTACTAAAAACATAAACACGGCTCCCTCCATAGCCTCTGGAGAAACTGAAGGAGAGAGAGGTTATACATAGGCCACTCACACAGAAATGTACACAGGCTGTTAGGAAAGCAGAGGGCAGCATAAGGGAAGGGTTAAACAGGCCTCTCCAGAGGGCAAAGGGCTTAATCTGACTGCTGGTTACTGGAGAGCCAGGGAAGGAGTCATGGCATATGGAAGACAGGGGCAGGAAGACGCCACTATGGCAGGACCCTGCTGTGGGATGTTCTGTATCCCACTAATCAACAAATGTGTTGCTGATTAGTCAATAAATAAAACACTGATTGGCCATTGGCTAGGCAGGAAGTGTAGGCGGGACAAGGAGGAGAATAAAGCTGGGAAGTGGAAGGCTGAGTCAGAGAGACACTGCCAGCCGCCACCATGACAAACAGCATGTGAAGGTGCTGGTAAGCCACGAGCCATGTGGCAAGGTATAGATTTATAGAAATGGATTAATTTAAGCTGTAAGAACAGTTAGCAAGAAGCCTGCCACGGCCATACAGTTTGTAACCAATGTAAGTCTCTGTGTTTACTTGGTTGGGTCTGAGTGGCTGTGGGACTGGCGGGTGACAGAGATTTGTCCTGACTGTGGGCCAGGCAGGAAAACTTTAGCTACAGGACCCTTCAGATCGCTGTAAGAAAACGGTCTTGTTCTAACTTGTAGTAGGGTCTGCTACAGGTGTTTGGGGGGTTAATGCCAGCGTGTGGCAGAAAGGCTGGGCTTGAGATATGTTTCCAGTGAACATGATTAAACTCATGGAAGGGAGCCTAGGCAGGGGGTTGGTAACTATAAGCAAAAGGGGGAAGTGACCTGTCTAAAATGTCAACCAGGGCTGGGGCCTCTTATCTCCCTCTATCTATGCTCTTCTAAGACTTAGAAAAAAAATGGCTGTGGCTGGACCTGGGGACACTGGCCTGTGATCACAGCTACTCAGAGGCTGAGGCACGAAGATCCCAGGTTCAAAGCCAGCCTGAGTTACAGTGTGAACTCAAGGCTAGCCCAGGAAATTCAGTGAGAGCCGGACTCACTTTAAGGACTGGGAAGAAGGCTCCGTGGTGGCGTGCTTGTGTGGGTCCCTAACCCAGCCCCCACTATTGAAGAGTACAGAGAAGGAAGGAAGGAAGGAAGGAAAGAAGGGGTGAGGAAGCTTGGGTGTCACCATCATTTCCATCCTGAGCAGAATAAAAGTTAGAACAAGACCGTTTTCCTGAAGGAATCACATCATCACAAGATGTGTCCCTAAAGATCAGTACGTGGAGGAGCAGAGGCTGCAAGTGACCCTGTCTGAGCAACAGGTGCCTGTCACTCCTTTGTGTCTCACAAGAGCCACCGGTCAGGAAAGTGCGGCTGAGGAGGAGGAACAGAGTCCCTACCTACCAATCGCCCAGGGCACATTTTTCACAGCCTCCCTCACAGATTTAAGGGACTCAGATCCTCTTTCCAGTCCAGCCTCTCATCACCACCAGGAAGATGCTCTGGAGCAGCCTGGGGAGCAGAGCTTCTTTGACCTTTATCCCATAGTACCTGTGACCTCCCCAGGGACCCGTGACATTCCTGATTGTGCTTGTAGATCAGCAATACTGATCAGAAGGGACATGGAAATTAAAGAATTGCAACATTGCATATTATGAAAACAGCTTGGTGTTTTTTAGATGCACACACACATACATACACACCAATGCACACACACTTACACACACACACACACACACACACACAGAGTTCTCCCAGTTATGTGGCATCTGAGCACTGGGAGAAGATGTCCCTGGGTGATATAAACATGCAAGGCTGTCCCAGCAGGGGCTCCCAGCAGTAGAGAATCTCAGCATAGCACCATGGTGAAAACCACAGGTTTAAGTGTCTGGCAGATCCGGTCCAAACCTGACTCTTCCACTCAGTGTTGATGTGAGCTTAGGTAGGAGTGTCTCCATTTCCTCAGCTGTCAAATGGGCAGAAGAGTATTACTGCTGCAACATCAAGCCAGTTGAAATCCCAGCATGGAAGGGGAGGAGCTCTCCAGGCCCCAGTCCTAGCTGAGGGACAGTTGGTGGCCCCACAGTTGTGAGCATATTCAGACAGCATGAACTGGACACAGTGGGGTATTGAAAAAGAGGGCATGAAGTTGGAAGGGGGACCTGTTGGGGGGGGAGAAGAGTTGGAGGGGAAAGGAGGGATGGACATGATCATACTACATTGTATACATGCATGGATTTCTCAAAAAATAAATAAAACTATTTTAAAAGTAGGATTGGCCTTGTGGACTTATTGTAAATACTAAACATGGAAAAATAAAAAAACAGGAGTTACAGCAACACTTAGCATAACCTCTCAACAGGCTCCCAGCCATGACAGATGGTCCCTGAGAACAGGGCTCCCTCCACCATCCGAGATGGAGTTAGAGTCACCGGCAGAAGCTCCCTGTTTACTGTTGTGTTCTCAGTCCCAGCTTCTTACTCATGCCTTTCCTGTTCTTAAATAAGGAAATGCCTTCCCCACTGGCTTCCGAGGGTTGTTTAGAGCACAAAGGAGGACTGGACAGATACACGTGGGGACACCCTGAGAAGCACGGAGCCCGGCCCAGCTCAAGCCGGGGCTGAACACCAGACAACAACAGGAAGCTGCCGCGTTGCAGCTCGAGCTGTTCCTGGCAGCTTCCAGAGGACTTTACCAAATGTCCCCTTGTCCCCTGCCAGGAGCTGCTCACGAGCACTCTGGGCTTCGCTAGCACAGGAACACGCAGGGGTGCCGGAGCAGGCACCTCCTCAGAGCACCTGTCCCTGTCGGGGTGCTCCAAGCACACAGTGGCTTTCTGGGAACCCACTTCTGTGATTCATTCCCAGTGCCAGGTCCCAGCCACACGAAAACCAGACAGCAGAAGGCAGCACCAAATAATTTTTGTTTCGACTTCTCTGGTTTTTTTTTTTTGTTTTGTTTTGAGACCGAGTCTCCATGTGTAGCCTTGAAATCACTATGTAGCCAGAGTAGGCCTCAAACTTACAATCCCCCTGCCTCTACCCCCTAAGCACTGGGATTACAGGCTTGTTCCACTAGTCCTAATTCAAAATAATTTCTAAAATAAACTATCATTGTTATTGTTGCCAGAATTTACTGGATGCTTTTATGTGTCCAGATACCAAACACTGTGACATGCACATTCTCATTTAATCCTCAGAGTCAATCCTCAGACCTGGGCCAGGAGGGTCCTACCCTGCTGGTGGGCCTTCATGGTGCATCTGACTCTTCTTCTGGTTCCAGGACCAGCTGGGGCCAGCATCCCAGCCTCCCCTCAGTATACTTTCTGACACTGGTGGACCTTGATACCCTTCTTGTGCTCTGCATGGCTGACCAGATACTCTGAGGAATGGAGTTCCGTTTTCTGCCCACGAGCTTTCAGAACAGGACGGACGTGGGGATAGCTCTACTCCAGAAGAGAAGCTCGGTAAACAACCACACCCCAGACTACTGTGCTTCCTCCTCCTCAAAAGCTATTGGCATACCTTTTGGGGTGACTCAACTTGTTTCTATAGACAGGTACCCCACAAAGATATTTTTCCAGAGTCCTACATGTGAGACCATCACACCAGATTACACCTGTCTGCAAGCCTTACTCACAGGGAAACACTGACTTACGTTAACTTCCTGAAGTAACACATTTGGTGAGAAGAAGAGTCTGGAATGTCCCAACTCAAAGCCACAACACTCCAACACTCCGCCATCTCCCAGATTTCTTCATCTCTCTCCACCAAGTTGTAGCTACCTGAGGGAGGCTAACTCTTCCTTAACCCAGGCTCTTCTGTACTATGTCACCACTCGTTCCCTGGGGACAACACCATCATCCAGCACACTCTTATTCAGCTGCCACTTACCTGGCTTCCCTGGACATCCTGACTTGCCCTACATGACAGATTTTATCTCTTTCAAGAGAAACATCCAGCTTAAACATCTTTCAGTGGCAGCACGAAGGCATTCGTTATAGAGTATGAACCCCAGCAGAAATTCGTGTCCTGTTTTCAGCCTTGCCCGTAGAATAAAACTTTTTGGAGCACAAAAATAGATTTAGCATCTACCAGATGAGGAACCAATAACTGAGGGCAGTACTTGCTTCAAGAGGCAGGGCCAGCGGGTTTCCAACAGTCTGGCTAGAGCTTGGAAAGGAATTGGTGGCGGAAGCCATGTTTTCTCCATCTCTCCTTGTAGTAGACTATTTTAAGGTGTGCTACTTTTGCTTATGTTGCATTTGTTTAACTCTGTGGAGCTGTGCTACTGTGCCTGTCTAAAACACCTGACTGTCTGGTAAAGAACTGAACAGCCAATAGCAAGGCAGGTGGGGCTGGCAGGCAGAGAGAGTACACAGAGAAGGAGAAATCTGAGAAGAAGAGAGGGAGGAGAAAGAAAAAGCAGCAGCCAGAGGAGGAGGAGGACTCCAGGGGCCAGCCACCCAGCCACCCAGCCACCCAGCCACCCAGCCACCCAGCCACCCAGCCACCCAGCCACCCAGCCACCCAGTCACCCAGCCACCCAGCCACCCAGCCACCCAGCCACCCAGTCACCCAGCCACCCAGCCACCCAGCCACCCAGCCACCCAACTCCACAGCAAGCCACAGAGTGAGAAACAAAGAAAGGTAAACGGGAAGAGAAAAGGAAAAGTCCAGAGGCAAAAGGTAGACAGGATAATTTAAGTTAAGAAAAGCTGGCTAGAAACTAAGCCAAGCTAAGGCCGGGCATTCATAATTGAGAATAAGCCTCCATGTATGTGATTTATTTGGGAGCTGGGTGGCGGGCCCCCCTCAAAAAGAATAAAAACAACAACATCTCTTTGCTCCCTGAAAAGAGATGTGTCGGGAGGAGTGGAGTCAAGATGTTTGGGGAGTTAGAGACTGCAACCATTGGCTTCAGTGAGAATCCGTATCTTGTCCCACCTTGATGCTGCTCCTCTTGACAGGCCCACTTCCGTCCCAGTCAAAGTCAGAGCGGCCACCATGAGATGGTACTTCACTCACTGAAATGGCTAGCTCGTACCTATCAGATAATAGGGCTTGGGGAGATAGCTCAGTTGGTAAAGAGCTTGCCGCATGAGTATGAGGACCTGAGTTCAATCCCCAACAGCTGACATAAAGAAACAGGCGTGGTAGCATATGCTTGGAATCCTAGCACTGGGGAGGTGAAACAGTGCTTGGGGTTTGCTGGCCAGCCAGCCAAGCCTAATCAGTAAACCCTGGGTCCCTGTGAGAGAGCTTGTCCCAAAAAACCAAACTGGACAGCTCCTTAGGACACCATAGACTGACCTCTGGTCTCCGCATGCACACAAACATGCACACACACACACACACCCCCACACACACATACACTAAGCCAGATAATGATGTAGAACAGCCAGATCTCCCTATGTTGCCGATGAGGGTATAGAATGAAGCGGCCACTTTGTAGAGTTGGAAGTTCATCAGAATAAGCTTAGAGCTACCGTATAGCCCTGGAATTCCACCCCTAGGCCATATACCCAGGAAGACAGAAAACATGTCCCCTTCAAACTGTGCAAGAATGGTTATAGTAATACTAGTCACACTTGCTAAAAAGGTTCAAACGACCTGAAAATTCATCAACTAATGAAGGGACAAACAAAATGTGGTATAATAGAATAGTTTTCAGCCACAATAATGAATAAAGAGACAATAGTTATTACAACTTGAAGGGCTAGTGTGCTAAGCGAAGGAAGCCAGACACGGAAGGTTACTGTACGTTTTATGCATCCATGTCCAGAATGGGAAATCTGTAGAGATAGAAAGTAGATTGTTGATCCCTGAGGCTAGGGGTAGGGATGGAAAAGTTTGAATGGAGAGACAATAACTAAAGGATCAGATTATTTTATTTTACTTTCAGACAATGAAAATCCTAAAAAAACCCAAACCAACAAACCAAACAAAAACCACTGTGGTGACAAGTTGTATGTCAGGAAGTGTACTAAAACATATTGAACCACCTACTTTAAATAGATAAATTATACAGTGTACTTAACAGCTCAATAAGGCTGTTAAAATTAATTGCAATAAAACAAAAGACCTTCATATAAATGAATTCCCTCACCTCACCTAAACTCTCCAATCCTGCCCTTTCTCCAGCTGTCCATGAATTACATAGCACGTGCTCACTGTAATCAGCTCCGTGTATCTGTAGGGACCGTGCCTAATGGCCTTCTGCCTCTTGTCCTTATTTAAGAACTGATTTACACCGGGAGTGGGCAGCTGGGTAAGCACCAGCCACTAAAGGTGCCATTACAATGTCGAAGTCTAAGACTTGGTCAGAATCAGTAGCCTAGGCTGTGGTGACACCATTCGGTTGATGAAGGGGTCACCATCCAAACACCAGGACCTGAGTTCAATCCCCAGAACCAATCAGAAACCCACGTGTGGTGGTGTGCACTCGTAACACCAGCGACGGCGCGGCAGAAACAGGAGGTTCCTTCAGGCTTGCTGGCCAGGCAGCCTGACCTACTCTACCGGTTCCAGAGTATTGAGAGATGGTGTCTAAAGAAAACCACGGTAGATTCTCTCACTAGTACCTGAAGCTGCCCCACACAGATGTGAGCACGCACACACACATCCATCAACACACACACACACACACACACACACACACACACACACACACACACACACACACACGACTCCTTCCCCAGCCTGAGCGCTCTCCATGCCCTTCCCAGGCCAAAAAACTGAGCAGTTACATTATAATAAGATTCACCTGAGAAAGAGTCTCAACACACTCTCTCAATAAAACACTTTCTTTTCTCTTAAACCACCCCACTAGACAGGCAGCAAATTTGAACTTCAGCTTTGCATAGGTCATCCCTGGCTGGAGTTAATCAGCTGCCGTGTGTAGTTCTTTCCCATGCTTTCCTGGTCTTGTGAGAGAACATCATTGCCGGGGTGGAGGGGTTTGACATCATATGTCTCATTACTGATAATTATTCCAACCATGTTTTGAAAGAAACGTATTTGTTATAAAGATCATAAACCAGAGACTCAAATGTGTGGCTGTCCTTCTGCCACGGCCTCCATTCTTCCTGCTCCCGTCCCATTCATTATACATGAAGGACAGTGTTTCCTTTGAAGCACAGGAGAATGGTCCAGGAGGCACTTTATTACTTTGTCAATCACAAAACACAAACCGGCGTCCAAAGGCGATTCAGTTACTTACCAGAAGGATCACAGCGGCCAAACCTGAACTCGGGGGAGTCACAGTCCTCGGAATACAGATAGAACAGATGTGTGACTGTGCTATACATGTGATGAGCCGGGTGGGGGATCTCGGGGACACTCAGGTCCTCAATAATCAGTCTCCTTCTGTGCGATCCCCTGAGGCTGGTTCTCTCAGATGAGGCGACTTTGCCCTTCTCAGAGCTGCACAATTTCCCCAGACACTTTAAACCAAGGAATGACGGCATCTTGGCATGGCGGACATGTAATCAAGATTGGACCCAGGAGCCCAAGGGCTCCCCAATAGCTGCTTCGGCTCTCCAGGTTCCTATCATCTCTTTTCTCACTGCCCGGCAAAGAAGATTAAGGACATATTTAAAAGATTACCCTCAGGAGCTTAGCCATATTTTCAGCCAGATGATTATGTATAAAAACAGCCCACTACCAGGAGCTCATGACTGCAGTCTGAGACAGGAATTCGTACTTGAAAATAAAATTAATACTGCACCTAGGGCAATACCTAAAAGAATTATCTGGCAACTATTTCTAGAATGTCCAATATTATCTGGTGAGAGTGCTAAGAACAAGTCTAAATAAGCCCAAGATAAACTGTATTCACTCTACAAATGCATGCCAGGGACAAGCTCAGGTCATAATTTCAAGACTGCCAGCATTCTGAAGCTCAGGGGGCTGAAGGGGGCCCAGCAAAAGCACCCTGGCTTTAATTAGCGACAGATCAAGCTCCAGGCCACAGTGAGCAATCATTTCCTTTCCACATTCTAGAGAATTCTTTCCCTAGTGCCATAAACTCTGCTGCATTTTCAGTAGCCAAAGTGTTCAATGTCTCAGAGTCATTCCATGGGCTCCCTGCTAATGTAGACGCACAGGACGGGGACAGCATTGTCACGGGGTAGAAGCTTCACTTTTCCCCAAAGTCAACCCTAGTAGGTCCCTCCGGGACTTAGGGCTCTGACATCCAAAGGGCAGCCCTGGTGAAGAGCTTTGTAATGTCCACACTGTCAGGGTAAGTACAGTGTGTGACATTCTACAACCACACAATAGTGACAGGTCAAAGTGAATACACCTATGCTTCTTCTCCTGCTGTTGGGCTACCAGATCCTTCAGAATTTTCTTCTATTAAAACCACTGTGCACTTTAAATAAATGGAACTGTAAGCCTAAGAGGATCTGCAAAGATACAGTCCGGCACTTCTCGGAAATTCCTGTGAATATCTACAGAACATTCACAAATACGAAATGTGGTATCTGCTCAGACCTCCACATGAGATTCCTGTGGGTGGGGCCCAGAAATTTCTATTTCTAAAAGTTCTTCAAACCAGAACCAGCAATAGATGCCCCAACCAACTCTATCCTTTAAGATGAGGAAGGACAGTATCAGAGAGGCTGAGGGACTTCCTTGAGACAGCCCAGCAAGCCTGGGGGTGAAGTACTAAGCTGTGTTCATTCTATATTAGGAGGCCCCTCCACAAAGGTGGCGGAGTGAGCTGGGAAGTGCTTGCTTCCTTTACTGGCTCCTGATTCTTAGTGCGGGTTTTGGCAGCAGAATTCAAGAACCAGAGTCACCAAATTTGCTGGACTTGTTCCCCCTGGTGGGAAGCACAGCGGACTCAGAAGAGGAAGGCGGTTCCAGAGGCTTCCCAGCCTGCGGTGGGCCAGGGGCAGTGGAGTCAAACTTCAAAAGTTTCATACCCTAAATTACAGAATTAAGCCCATGTCAGTCTCTCCCCTACACCCACCCCACTCGCATACACATAGACACACACCCCTTGTAATGCCTTGCTCTAAAGACAGTGTGCATGGCTGCTGGAACAACCTATGTGCCCTGAAGAGCCTATCTTCTTGGCCCAAATCAAGTGTGACAACGCCATTTTACCTCTCGGTCTCTAAACCCATCAACTGTCACTCACGGAAACTAATTCCACGGCATTAACTCCACCTCCATGCTCAGCTGCGGCTTATTTCAGCAGTTAATATTCAGGCCAGCCTGGGTTTCGGCAGGCTTACAGATCTATGTATTTACTTCAAGACACAGCCGTTGGGATAGGAGTATCTCCCTGTGGTGTAATACCTGCCTGGCACAGGGGAGGCCCCGGGTCCATACTCTGCATGACGAGAGAAGTGATTGTCTTCTAGGATAGTGTAAAAAGCAAACATGTGAATTTTGGATTTACAGATTATAGGGAAGAAGTCTGGTACATGTCAAAATGCTAGAGCAGGGTGGGGGGTAAACCCCATGAGGTGGCTGATGACAACAGGTGTCCATTGCTTTTAAAGACAGCACATGGGGCTGGAGAGAGAGCTCAGTGGTTAAGAGAACTTCCTGCCTCCTCAGAGGACCTGAGTTCAGTTCCCAGCACAACTCACAACTGCCTGCAACTCCAGCTCCAGATACAAACAGATACATACACATAAATATAGATGCCTCTGTGCATGCCCACACTCACGTGCACATACACACAAACAGATACACACATAAATATAGATGCCTCTGTGTGTGCCCATACTCACGTGCACATACACACAAACAGATACATACACATAAATATAGATGCCTCTGTGCATGCCCACATTCATGTGCACATACACACAAACAGATACACACACATAAATATAGATGCCCAACTACATATAAGCATAAGAAAAGTGGCCTTTTTCTCAGGTCAGAGTTCAGAGCTGGCTACTCAGGGCTTGGGGCTAGCTGGTGGTCAGGAAACCTGTGGACTAAATTCTACTTCTAACTTAACCTCCTTACATGATTCTAAGTAGGCTCCCAGCAGAGACCACATCTCAGTGTGCCTAACAGCAGGCCTAGGAAAGCTTGGCGTGGGGAGAAGTCTGCGTCCAGCCCTTACCCTGCTGCTCAAGCAGCCTCCGGCCACAGTCCACGTCAAAGGACAGTGCCAGCATAAGAGGGCAGTGGGCATTGTTGGCATTTATATAGTTGTACAAGAAGATAGCACTCAAAAAATAAAGTAATAAAGACATTGCATTGTGCTACATTACAAAGCTAGCAATGCAAATGTTTACCCCGTGTCTAAGGTTCGGCTGCCCGAGTGACCAGCCAGTGACCAGCCAGTGACCAGCCAGTGACCAGCCAGTGACCAGCCGATAGCCAGGAGCCTGTACCTGCTGTCAGCAGTTCCAACTCACCTACGTAAGTTCCCCCATGGTATGTTGCAAATAGAAACTAGCAGCAGGGAAATTCACCAGGGAGCTTCAATAAGCGTGGAGAGGCCCCTAGCACTTGGCCTTTGTGCAGTGGGGGTAGCTCAGTGACTGTCCGAGGAGATGGATTCCATCTCCGAGCCAGTTTTTGGGTCAGCCCAGCGCTCAGGGGATGGATGTCATAGACACTGCTTCTGCAGGACAAGCCACAGCGCCCCACAAGTGAATCCCTTGGTTATGTTTTTGTCATCTGCTGAGATCTACATGCTTCTCGCTAAGAAACTTTTTTTTTTTTTTCAGAGAGCAAATCCCTGTCTTCCGATGAGACTCTTCCCGCAGCCTGGAGTTCTAGGGAGATGGGCTGAAGGTGGCCTGCAGCTTCCTCAATGACTGTGGAGCTAACTGCTTTCTGGAGGTTTTTAAACGCAAAAATAAGCAAACCAAAGAGCTCAGGAAGCCCCCTGCAAACTGGCCACAAGCCCCTACAGGAAGCTCACATCAGAGTGATCTTCAGCGCTAAGCAGAACAAATTGAATGTGTGTGTGTGTGTGTGTGTGTGTGTGTGTGTGTGTGTGTGTGTGTGTGTGTGTGTAAGTGAGAAGGCTGGAAAGAGAAGGGTGCCGTTGGAACTCCCAGCAAGCATCATCAGAACCACTGGAGCCTCTCCTCTGAGGCATGCTTCCTGCCAGCAACACAGCTTGGTCTTTTGCTCATCTGCATTCTCAACCTCCCTGCAAAGCCTAGCCCGAAGGGGTCTTACCTATCCCTCCAAAGCAGGCTGTGATTTTCTGGGTATACTGGCATAGGCTTCCATCTGGGCAAGGCTTCTCCTCAAGGCCTGCTTCGTCCATCCCTGTGAGCATCTGCCTTTCTTCCCGTAATACCACTCGCCCAAGATCTGCTCAAAACAGAGCGAGCTGCCAAGCCCCCTCTCCTGCATCATCTCCATCAATAATTCAGATACTACATAAAATCTGCTGAGCATTCAAGATTGAGGTACTCTGAGGACTGAAGCATAATTAGTTAACGGACATCAAGTGTCTCAAATTACTCCCTGACAATATTCTCCGTAGGCAAGATTTTCAAGTAGCAGTGAGAGTCAGGCTTGAGATGCCTCCAAGAAGCAGCCACAGACAAGATGTGTTCAGAGACAGAGCACGAGTGTCCCCAGGGCTCCCAGGCTCAGTGTTAGATGAGTGTCTCCATGGATCTCTTCCACAGAGTCAGAGCACCGAGACACTGGGCACAGGTCACATTTCATCAGACCTGCTGCAGAGGAATGTGCTTCATACTCCAACTCCTTATCCTCGGCCATATATTACACTCATTTGCTAAAATTCCTCAGCCTGCTTCCCATTAGAATCTCCTGGAAATCCCCCTGACCTTAAAAATGCAGCTGTTACCTCTTCCTGTGAGGCTTCCAGAAGCAGTGTGGCCAGGACACACGTCCATTCTACCTCCGGACGACAGCTCTGCTCAGTATTGACATAGCCTACCTCATCATAGGGCTACTTCTAGACTGTCTGCATCTCCTGCCAGCTGCTAAGCAACTGTCCCCCTCACCCCCTTTCCTTTCCAGGGGGCGCTACACACACTGGGCACTCAATAAGAAGAGTGACAATATCCCATCAGGAGCTACTGTCAAATGTGAACCCTAATACTTGGATCCAACTGTTTGTCCACAGATAAACACTGTCGCCACAGTCAGCTGCTTTGGAAAGAGAGGAAGACACCCACATTCTATGGCACAGTGAGGCACAGACAGCTTCAAGCTCTTGGTCAGAGTTTGTCTAAGCGCCACTGATCTGGAAGGCACTAAGTGGCAGGCATATGCCCAGAGGCCCCCACCAGCTGTGGCCACAGGAAGCTGTCCCAGTAATCAGGAAACAGGCTGTCCTTGCTGGCAGGATAACTCACGGAGCGTGGAACCCACAGCTCCAGCATCAGCACTCTGCACGTGGGCTAGCAGAGGTGCTGACCCTGAGCAGGTGCACTGCGCCTGCCTGCCTGTTTCCCCTCCTCCAGAGGTCTCCTGGGAGGGAGAATGCAGAGGGAAGCATTTCCAACGGCCCGGCTGGAAGTATTTATAATTTATCTCTCTCAACACTGAAAAGCCCTGACTCATTCTGGCAGGCCTCAAGTTCTCTGTTGATTACTCGGAAATGTCCAGTAGCCCAGGTAACCATGTCCCCTCTATGTTGTAGCCAGGTCTCTTGTTTGCTGGTTTCTTCCCTGGAGATTATCCACCTTTAGATTAAAACTTTGAATTTGCAGAATTCCCTGCAGGTTATGGTCATAAAAATGCATAAAGTAAAATCGTGTCTGTTACTTGAAACCTAGCAAACCACCCAGGGCTAAGGTCCTGGATTTAGGAGGAAAACCTGCAGCTGCCACTTTGCCAAATCAGCATCATCCCTGATTGCATCCTAACATTTATCCTTACACCCACAGACAAGGGTAGTTCTTGCCCGTCATCAAGGAAACTTCTCTTGACAATAGACAGAGACCATTACAGGAAACTACAACGGAGGTATTAACTTTACTCTGCAAATATGTACCAAGAGGCCAGGGACATGTCTCAGTGGGTAAGGTTCTTGCTTTGTGAACATGAATGAATGACATCCCCATCACTGATGTCAAATGTTTGGCATGATAACACACTAGTAACCCCAACGCTGGGCAGGTGGAGACAGCAGAATCCTAGGGTTCACTGTCCAGCCAGCCTAGAAAAGTTGGTAGAACCTAGACCTCAGTGAGAGACCCTGTCTCAAAAAATAAGGTGGATGGTTCCTGAGGAATGACACCCAGGGTGACTTCTGGTCTCCACACACATGTGCATAAATGTGCACAGACAACCCTTCCTCACATGCACATTAATTAACATAAAAATACAAACATGTATTGAGTGCACAGATGTCGATGGGCCAGATGTCAATGGGCCAGATGTTAGCAGCTTTACTGACAAACCAGCCAGAGGCCCTCTCAGGCACGGAAATGCCTAAGTATAGAACAACCCAATAAACACAACCTCAACATGCAGGTGCAGTGTCCATGGGTTGTAAAGTAGTGTGAGAACATGGCTTATGGTCCCTATTAGTTTCTCATCTTTTTTATTTGTTTGGGCTTTGTTTTCATATAGCTGAACTAGCTTTAAACCCATGATCCCCTGCTTCTGCCTCCCAAGTGCGTCACCACACCCAACGGGTTGAAAAAAATATTTCTGAACACAGAAATGGCTTATGCTTCCCATTTACACAAACAGTTTCACATACTTCTATTTCAGCCCCGACAATGACACACAGGCAAATGGACAGGGCACATCAAGTGAGTTCCATTGTGATGTGCCTGGATTTTGTGGATGTGCCCGAGGAAAGCCCGAGTCAGCCTGACACTGCTGGGACTGTGGGGACCCTGGTGTCCCCAATGGTCTTTGAAGATAGATCTATTAAGAAACGAAAGGGGTTTGGGGAAGGCAGAGAAGAGTATTCCAAGTCGAAGGTTCTCCAGAAGGAAGCTCCATTAGATCACAGGAAATGAAGGGAGGGAGTAACTGGGATGAGTCCCAGTTGGAGACCATCCACCCACATATGCACAGCCTCCCCTGGGGCATGATGCATGGCTCTGAAAAGTATGTCCACGGCCTTCTTTCCTGAGTGGACTAGAATTCCCAGAGAGCTACTGGCACATGCCCACAAGCACGTTTTGCATGGATCCACTCTTCACAGACCCATTCAGCACTTGGTTTCGCCCTAGTGCTTTGAAACCACGTTTGTTCATCACAGCAGTGACTCTGTGAGACGAGAGACCCACATGCTCGATTGAAAAGCAGAGGTTCGCCCCTGAGAATAGCGTTTCCCTCAAAACTCCACCCCTACTCAGAATTCCCAGCTTGAAAATAACCTGAACTCCCAAAGGCAACTCCAAGGCTTTAATATGAATAAAAGATGCCGTTGGCTATTTTGAAGTCCACAGCTGTAGATGGTTTTGGAACACACTGTTTTATATGTGGCTATAGATGGACAATGATTTTTCTAACAATAGAGAAGTTTCCGGAGTCTGGAGCTGATCGAATAGCCATTCCGCTGCATCCTTTATCTGCTAGGGACAGTTTATTGGATAGAAAATTGGCAGTCTTTCATATGGAAATGCTCTAGGGCAGAATCACTGTGCAGGACTCTATTGTTTGCCAAAATAGAGTGTGCAATAGCTTCAGGATAATCTGTTACAAAGTGCAAGGGGATATGTCAGCACAGACATGTACCATGAACACGTATGCATGCTTTAGAGTGTATTTAATAGGAATATAGCATAAGAATATTTCTCAAGAAAGAACATACATTTATATGCTTTATTTTTTACTATGAGGAATGCTAAATTACATGTTTGGAGACCAAGAATTAATCTACCAAAATAAACCACACAGAAACTGACCATAACACCAATAGCCACAAGCAAGTACCAACACTTTCTGAAACAGAAACAGCCAGTGATTGCTGCCCTTCTCCTGTCGCAACCTTGACAGCCAAAGAGCTAGAGTTACAGGATGCTCACAGCCATGCCCAGTTCTGGGGATAGAAACCCAGGCCCTCGAGCATGCGCAGCCAGGACTTTTACCAACCAAGCCATCTCCTCAGCCCTAATTTCTTCACTTCCTGAGTCTTGGCTGCCTCATCTGTGAAGCAGATAAAATGCCAGTATCTCTCCGTGTGTCAATTAAAGCCCTTGATAGTTTCTGACGGACAGAAACACTCCATAAAGGTTAATTTAGACATGACAAAGAAAAATACCCAAAGGGGTGAGAATAGAAACTTAATTAGAAGCAGCAGATGGATCCAGAGATAATTGTGAGTGGTAAATAAGTATAAAGCAATTATGTCCTCATTTTACAAAGGAAAGGGTCTGTGCAGTTTGAGGTGACTACAGCTATTTTACAATGGGATATTCATATTGTGATGTGAAATCAGCTCCACCTTCCAACAACAGTCCCAGTTCTGCCATGGTCGGAAAGCTTTCAGCCTGGGAAGAAAGGCATAGTTGTTCCCAACTTTGTGCCGTCAGCCCCCACAGACCAAGCTTAAAACAACAGTTGTGATTTATTTCATGTAGTGGGTGAAGGCAAGTATTTTAAGACCACACATTTTAGGGTATAAGATTTTTTTAGAAACTTTGGAAGGGTCCACATTAAAGATCCATATGTTCATTTCTAAAATCAGATTTCAATCTCTTGTGGATCATGTCCTATATTGCCAAGTGATTGAGTGTGTGAGTAGGAGCACTTTGGAAGCAAATTCCGCCACTTTCCCTAGTCACAAATACAAGAATATGTCTTCTTTCTCCACCATTTTGCATTTAGAGCTGTCCATATGCTTTCTTCTTTGACAGCTAGTAGAATACTATTATGCATCTTACTCCAAAATCATTTCAGTATAAATTGATTTTGTTATTTTTCATGAACATACATTAAGTAAAACGCATAGCTCTTAAATGCATGGCTCAACGAGCTGTAACATTCATTCACCATATAATGTCCATCTTCTGTCTAGGGACAGAACACTTCCTAGTCCCAGAAAGCCTTTGTCCACATATCAGAGATAACAGCTGTTATGATTTCTATCTCTTTTGTATATTCCATAGATGCATCCGTATGTGCCCTTAGGTCTATAGCTTTTTCTACTCAGTATGATTTTGAAATCCATTCTTATTTCTCCACTAGGTTTACACCAACATGTATCCCAGTGGAAACTCATAGCTTCTCTCCATCTTGCTATACATCATAATCAAGATATCTAGCCCACAACAAACACTCCTTCCATGAACTTTTAGAAACACAAAAAGGACATATCAGTGACAGGAGCAAGTGACAATTTAGGGCACTTCCCGGTGAACGGCATTGAGTGATGGGTGCATGTCCAGCTGTGACAAACTGGAAGGGACAGAGTGTGGGGTAGTCTCTGCAGATACTCAATCCAAAAGGGAACTGGAAATGGGGACTTGTCAGCTGTGGGAGGCGCATGCAGCATAAGCTGAGGTAGCAAGAGAAAAAGTCAGTTTGATGGCTGAGCGCAGGAATGAGACAAGATTGTCAACAGAGAAGTTGTAGAAAACAATCCCATGACTGAACCATTCCTTTCTTGCACAGTCTCATGCACTTAGCCATACCAGGAATTGGCAGTGTAGTTAGAAGGTGACCCCAACACACAAAGGGACAGCATGAAATGTCACAGATACCACCTAAAGTGAAAATACATCTTCATGATAGTGACATTGAAAAGAACCCTGAAGATTACTCACTGCCTGAGAGACCACCGAGAAGCAGAGTAAGAAAAAGAGAACAAGTTTTTTGGAAAGAGATGACAGACAGTGAGCTCATGTCCAATGGAACACTTGGTTCATGATGTCATCAGAATATCCATGGAGTGAGTGGAGTCCAGCAGACAACTGAGACCACTGGCCTCAGGAGAGAGGTGGTAGATAGAGGCTACAGTAGCCTCCATCCACCCAGAGGTCAAGTCTGGGGCCACAAAGCCATGAAATAAACCACTGAACTGTGAGCCTGGAAGACACTGATGTGCTTGTCCTGGTTTTTAATCTTCTCCTGGGATGGAGAGAAAGCTTTACAAACATCTACTTCCTGTGGATTGCCTTGGAAAAAAGATTAAAACTGTATCTATAGCTTCAAAGTTACTAGAAGTGCCCTCTGCATCAAAAATGTGAGAGCCTCTCAGTTCAACTAAATGGTCCTTGTAACATGAATCTTAAAATGGTCTTACAATAAAAAGTCCCAGGGCCAGATATTGGGGTAAATGCTGAAAGATCAGAGAGACAAAAGAACAAGCCACTGCCACGTCTTACCTCTAGGACTCCTCAGCCTGAAAAGCCTCTAGTTCCTGTCTCCTCACACCTTATATACCTTCCTTCGCCCAGCCATATTACTTACTTCCTAGTGCTAGGATTAAAGGTGTGTGCCACCACTGCTTGGCTTCTATGTTTAATCTAGTGGCTTGTTCTGTTCTCTGATCTTCAGGCAAATTTTATTAGGGTACACAATATATCACTGCAGGTCCTACTTGGCGGTCTTCCCTGGCATTGGAGTTGAAGATGTGTAAATTTTATTGATTACAATTTCCAGTCATACTGTATAACCTATTACTTACCCTGTCAAGAAAGGGAAAGGCTGTTAAAAAAATGAGAAAAAAAGGAGGGGAGCGGGGTTTCTGTTCATCTTTGGCTATCACTAAGAATATGAAGTTTGACTAATTAAACTCAAGGTTTGCTGAGAACAGATTCAGAAATAATGGATTTCAAGATTATTACTCCTTTACTTCACAATTATAAATGTGCATCCATCAGTAAAAAAGTATCAGAAAAAGCCAAGAGGGGCAGAAAAGCAAGCCAGTCAGCACCTGTTGAGCACGTCTGCAGCGGACAGTTTCTCTGGGCCAACCAGCCCCTAAACAAAGACATGAATGTTCAGCCTTAGCTTAGGCTTGTCCCACTAGCTCTTTTAACTTAATTTAACCTCTTTCTATTCATCTACATTTTGCCTTTGGGCTTTTTACTTTCATTCTGTATGTCCTACTTTCCAGTTTACTCTGTGTCTGGCTGGACCCTGTTGTCTCCCTTTCTCTTTCTTCCCCAACTCTAAATTCCTCCTCCTCCTTACTCTCCCTGCCTGAAAGTCCCGCCTATCCTTTCCTCCTCCCTTGTATTAGCCATTCAGCTTTTTATTAGACCAATTAGGTGCCTTAGGCAGGCAAGGTAAAATAGCAACACATCTTTACCTAGTTAAACAAATATTCCATAACATAAACAAATGCAACACATCTTTTCACAGTTAAACAAATACTCTGTAACACACATTGTTGTCTGAGGCCCTGTAACAGTCCTTTAACTAAACAAAGTGTCTTGCTTTGTCTGATGTAAACTATTCCTTTAAAGGCTCCCAACACAAGAGTTCGTCAGGCCAAGCAAACAAAAGCAGCCTAGATCAGGATGAAGTTAGTGGTGGGTCTCCTCAACAGGACAAATGGACTCCCCACCCCATGGTGTGTTGAGGTTCTTTTTTCCTTTATCCATCTTTTTCAGAGTAGGGAATGGCTTGGCACAGCTGATCTTTAATTTCTCATTGGCATACAGAGCAACAGGAGAGAAACCCCAACCTCAAAACGAAAAATGAAGCAGATGGTAATGCCTAGAAATAGAAGGGTTAGGAAAAAAAAAACTTGTAAAAATGCAAATGGAGTGGGTGTTTGTGCACAGGCCTTTAATCCCAGCACTCAGCAGGCAGAGGCAGGCAGATCTCTGAGTCTGAGGTCAGCCTGGTCTACAGAGTAAGTTCCAGGACAGCTAGGGCTACACAGGGAAACCCTGTCTCAAAAAACAAAAAGACAAACAAAAACAACTCAAATGGAAGCCACAGATGTTGGCACACATATTTAGTTCCAGGACTTGGGAGACAGAGGTAGGTGTATCTCTGTGAGTTCAAGGCCAGCCTGATCTACATAGTTCCAGCTACACACTCATCTCAGCAACAAAAAGAGTAAAAGTCATCACTGGCATAGGAGATCGGCATGTTAGGGTTGCAGAAGTCAACATACTCAAAGGACCGCAGGATACGGGGAATAGAAAAGAGATTCCGCACAACATTGGTTGAGGCCCACAGGTCCAAGAAAACATCATCTAAGGTTCATGAGTCATTTCTGATGCCTGTGTTCATCCACACCCTTCCCTTGATGACAACCCAGCCCCTCCTATAGCTTATTCCTCTGGGAAGCCCTCTCTTACTCCACAACCTCATTCTGAATTGCTACTTCATCCCTAAAAGTCAAAAATCTCATTTACAAGCTATCAAACTTTGTCAGATAACACCACAATCACCATTTCTCCCATTAAAATGTTTCTGGTATAGAAGTAATACACATTTGTTCACAGAAAATTCAAAAGCACCAAAATTTTTGAGAAATAAACATGATTATCAGATCCAGAAGCCACTGTCTACCCTTTTGTGGGTTTTCTGTATTTTCTGGATTTTTAATGGAGTTCAGATTGCACACATAACCTTTAACTTGTACTTTCAAGCATTCTTCAGTGGTGCTCGGATCTACCTCACTTACAATGCTAAGATTTTATTGAAATCTATTCTATCTACTGTGAAGACCACAAACTTCAAGCAGACACTTAGGTAAATCTTCATGTTTGTACAACCAAGTGACTACCACCAGGGCCGAGATCTAAAACATGTCTAACATCCCCCAAGGAACCCTTGGTCCCCCCTACCACACTGCAGTTCATGCCTCCATTAAGGCTGAAGAGTGCTGTTGGAGTTTCAACTTTCAAGAGGATCCATGTGGCACGTACTTCTCTGTTTGGCTCCTTTTGTTCAACATAATACCTGTGCAAAGCTTCCATATTGTATATAAAACATTGTATATTTTTATTTTGAATTGATATTCCATTGAAACAATGCACCATATCACTGCGGCCATCTTCTAGTTTGGGAACATTTGGGATTTTTTTTATAGTTTGGTACTACTATGAATAAATATGCTATTAATGGTATTATTGCACATTTTGTTAGTGGACATTCATGCTATGGATTATACACACATTTGTATGTATATACATTTCCTTTTGATGGTTTTGCTAAATACTACTCTAAGTAATTAGTGTGGTGTCTATGCCTGCTAGCCACGTAAAGCCACAGCTGCTCTGTATAGTTTCTGGCACCCAGCATCAGTGGTCCTCCCCACCGTAGCCATTGTGACAGACGTACAACAGGAGTTCACTAGGGCCTTGTGTATATCTCGTTGAGGATTAACGACAGACTTCTCACGAGCTTCTTGGCCGTTTGGATGCTGGCTGGTGAAGTGTGTGCCTTGGCTACGGATGTCCACGTGGATGAAAGAATCCCGGCTTTCACTTCACTGCTGTGGCCCCAGCTCCTCACGTGGTGAGTGTATAGTCTGGGGCCCAGGAAATAATAGCGAAATAAATGCAGCAAAACAGTTTAGATCTTTAAACCCTTTTTCCCCACGTGTGTACTTTGACATGGCCACCAGGAAGAGACAGGAAGCAATGGAGGGAAGGGGTTGGGGAGGAAGAAGGAGAGAGATGGGGAAGAGAGACGCCCCCTAGATAGGTGGATGGATGGGGTCAGGGCGCATACACACCCAAGAAGAACTGGGAAATATTAAGCTTTGGTAAAGCTTTAATAGAACTGGGATTCATCACAGCATTACTCCTTCTTAACTTCCCCAAACTATACTCTGGACTCTTCTCTATCTGGGTTTACTCAGCAGAACCCCACCAAGCTTAGCCTACTAGGTTCAAACAGAATGCAACAGAGTAAAAAAGTACCAGATTTTTAGCCAAAGCCAAAGCAACCCCCCTTTCATTCCCTAGTGTTATTTCCATGTTTCAGTGTCTCTTCAAATATGGACAAGAAACCTATGATGCCTATAATTTAAAATCTATATGAAGGACCAATGAGGCAGAAAAAAAAACCCACTTGAATTCTGCACATTGTTTCCTAATTATTAAAGAAAACATCCCTGGTCATCCATTTAGTTCCTTTATATAAATCTAGGTCACATGAGCCAGATAAAAACTTAAAAGTGGCACAAAATCAAATTACATTAATTAGGTGTTTTTCATTTCTCCTAATTCTTCTCTCTCATTCTGAAGCTAAGCAAAAACATTAGCATTCTCAGTAAACACGTTTTCAAACAGCCTTTCAGAGTAGATGTCCTGTGTAACAAGACACATTTCTGGAGATTACTTCTCATATTGGCGAAAGTGTACTAATATAATGGAAAATTTATCTAATGAATGACCAACATGTTTTTTTTTTCTGCTTTCATTTCTAAAACATGTCTTGTTAAACAAATCTCCATTGTATCAAACCATAATTTCTATTTCAAAATATTTCCCACGGCTTGATTGTTTTTATTTCTTTCAATAGCCTAGACCACTGGTCTGTAAAGAAATGCTGCTGTACACACAATTTTATCGCAATGCACCTGTGTCCATTCATTTGTGTGCTACCCATGGCGGTCTTTCTGCTGGACTCCCAGTTACACAGCTGTGCCAGCAACCATCTGCATCACAAAGGCCAAACTATTTACCATCGAATCGGAATCCTTTACAAAGTTCACTCCAGACTGTGAATGCAAGTGTTCAGATCCTGTGTTTCTCAGAATTTGATCCTGATAAACCTATCTATTGTTCTCGCTTGGGCAGCATTTCCTCAAGTTTGGTGAGAAGGATCTCTATCCACCCCTCCCTCTTTGAATCAAACATTCAAATCTTTCAGATTAACTAGGATTAAGATTTACTTCATAGTCATAGTCTCAATGAAACCCTGAGTTCCACCCAATAAACCAGGTCACAGAGTCTTAGTCTCAATGGAATCCTGAGTTCTACCCAATAAACCAGGTCTGGGAGGGCACACTTGTAATCCCAGGGCTCCGGGTGGGGTTTGAGTGCAGGAGGATAAGAAGTTCAAGGTCATCCTGGCCGCAGAGCAAGTTTGAAAAGCAGCCTGGGCTACATGAAAGCCTGTCTCACATAAACAAGATGTACACATGACCATGTCTTCATTTTATCTTCTCACCGCAGACATTAGATACTGATGAGCCATGAGGAGTGTTAGGATCTCAATTTTATACTCAACAACTGATAAGGAAATGCAAAATCCAGAGACTGCCCTCTAAATTTTTTTTTAAATCACATTTCATACACCAAAAGAGACGGTTGTGATAATGAGAGGAGAGATGAGCTCAGAAACTGCCAATCTTGAGAATTAGCTTTCCAATCCGATTCGAAGTTTTCTTCATTCTGTAATGTTTTCTTTTGTGCTGTGGGATATGTGAGCAGATGCTGGCAGCAGGGAAGTCACTGGACACAGATTCTCCCTCCTGGAGTAACCTGGGTCATCTCAAGCGCCTGAATTGTTTTTATGTAACTGCTCACTCCACACCCACTGAGCCTCTAATGTCCCAGGTCAGCAACAGTCCTAGGCCTACTTTGTGTGGATCCCCAAGTGAACAATGTTCCGTTTTGGTTTTTTTTTTTTCACTAATTTTTCAACAAAATTCTCTCTCTCTCTCTCTCTCTCTCTCTCTCTCTCTCTCTCTCTCTCTCTCTCTCTCTCTCTCTTTCTCTCTGTGTATACACATGCTGCAGCACATGTGTGGCGGTCAAAGGACAACTTGCAGACCATGGTTCTCCTGCTACCATGTGGTTTTGGTAGTTAAGTGCCTTTCTTTAACCACGGAGCCATCTTGCTGGCCACATTTTTAAAAATTTCTTTTATATTTATTTTTTATTTTAGTATTTTGTTTTCTTTTGAAGACAGGGTTTCTCCTTTTAGCCCTGGCTGTCCTGGAACTCACTATGTAGACCAGGCTGGCCTCAAACTCACAGAGGTCCACCTTCCTCTGCCTCCTGAGTCCTGGGATTAAAGGTGTGCACCAACACCACACTCTTCTTTTTTATTTTTAAAGGGTCATTTAATAAAACAGAAGGGAAAAGCCATTGTAGAAGTAGCAGCAGTAACAGCAACTCAGATCCAGGGAGACATGAGATCTTAGAATCTGGTCCTTTACAGGGAAACTGTGTATGCTCCCTTACACGGGTCAGATGAGGAATAGTTAGGCATTTAGTAGATTACCAATTCATTCAGCTATGAAGAGTAATGACAAAGCAGAAATTCTCATCAAGAAACATCATATCCTGTAACAGCAACGCCCAGTTAGGAAGCCAGACCAGGAAACATCTACGTTCTTTGGCTTCCCCATCATGGGAGAAGCTGCTATTTGTATATAAACGTAGGAACATGCATTACTGTGATGACATAGAAAGTAAATAAATCTGAGGGCGGGGGTTACCCCTTGGTTTTGGATGTCAGTCAAGGGCAGTCTTGGTCTCTCATACATTATAAGGTTTATTCTTGTAGGATTCACATAAAATGAATAATACCTAAAAGCAGAAATAACCAAACTAGAGTCTGCTAAAAACAAAAACAACAACAAAAACAAAACAAAACAACAAAACAAACAGACAAAAAACCTAAAAGCAAAAACAATCCAAACTAGACCTAGGATTCCAAAGATTCCAAAGGATTGGCCAACAATATAATTAATTGAAAAGACTCGGATGCTCAGCTGGAACTGTTCATTATTCCGGGTGGGGCATGTGTTTTATAGATGTTCCCATCTAATCTCCATGCTCCTATAAAACAGGTAGTTGTGCTACCTCTACTTTTGCAGATGTAGAAATTCAGGATTACAGAAATTAAAAACTCAAGCTGGGTGTGGTGTCACATGACTTGGGAAGTGGAGGAAAAGAACTTGGAGTCCAAGGTCATCGTCAGTGACACAGGAAGTTCAAGGCTAATCTGGGCTAATAGGACAGCCTTAACCCCTGAGAAGAGGTAACTTCAGCTGAGAAAATGCCCCCACAGACTAGCCCATGGTGATGTTCTTGATTGATGATTGATCAGGGGACCACCCTGGGCAGGTGGTCCAGAATGGTATAAGAAGGCTGAGCAAGCATGGAGAGCCAGCCAGTAAGCAGTTTTCCCCCATGGCTTCTACTTTAACTCCTGTCCTGACTTTCCTGGATGATGACATCTGTAAGCTGAGATAAAGCCTTTCCCTAAGCTGATTTTGATCATATTTTACCACAGCAACAGAAATGCTAACTAAGGCAACACCCATTCCCCAGAAAAAAAAAAAAAAGAAACTTGAGGCCAGGAAGATGGCTCTGTTAGTACAGTGTTTGCTATATGAACCTGAAGACCTCAGTTCTATTCCCCAGTATCCACATTTAAAAAACAAACAAAACCCTGGGTACTGAGGTAAGCATTAGTAATCCCAGCTCTGGTAGTGGGCTAGGCGGAGACAGGGGGATACCTGGAGCTCACTGGCCAGCCAGCCTAGCCAATCCGTGAGCTCTAGGTTCAGTGAGAGCATCTGTTCTGAAAATGTAAGGTAGAAAGCAATGGAGGAAAACAGTCAGTGTTGACCTTTGACCTCCACACACATGTGCACAGACATGTCCACATCTATATGAATTTATACATGCAATACACACACACCACCAAAAAACCACAAACATTTTAAATTAAGAAGCTTATCCAAGGTTACATGGCAAAAGATATCAAAGCTGAGATTTGACCCAAATCTTTTTCTCTAGACTGCAAGTACTTAATCAGTACCCTGCGCCCAACAGATCTGTTCTCTCCTTCTTTAACTCCATATTGTACACTTATATCAGAAAAAAAAAATGACTTTGAAGTCCACCAAAGAACAGTCATATCAACAAGGAAAGTGGGCCTTCAATCGCTGTGGTTCCAGAAGTGAGAAGAGGCGGTGGCGGCGCCTGGGGTCAAGAGGCACGAGAGTGACGTCAGGGCGAGAAGTGGCCCAGTCAGACCTGTCCTTGGAAACCAACAGGGTCACCAGAATACCAAGACGCCGTCCAGCTCCTCTGGTGACCAACCTACCCACTGTGGATGACAACAGGCTCTCACAGCTTCTGTCTCGATACTCATGTCCTTCCCCAACCCATGCTCTCCCGTTGGATGGCCGCCAAACACATCTTTGGCCCGTAAGTGCTAGTGGGTCTTCTGAGGTCATAAATGACAGAGATTAGTCTGAACAATACCTGCCACCTGTGGACAGGCACTTGGTGAATTAATTGCCACAAACGGAATGCTCATAAACAGTTCTAATGCCAAGTCGAGGGAGGATGACACATGGGAGAAACTCTCTGTCGATGTCACCAATTAGAGACTATCACAGTGAGAGTAACTTGAAAGTTAAAAACAATAAAGTCGTGGGTGACGCCAAGAACCTTGAAAGGGAAAGAGCAGAGTGAGGTAATACAGGGTACTTGTGCAGTCACGTAGCCACCATCATCTTTCATATGGACGCAGAGACAGACCCCTTACGCCATTTTGAAATAATCAGTAAAGAGGCATTTGCCGCTCTGCTGCCATGCTAGCTAACCAAGACCAAAACAGTGTGTCCCCCAGCTCCTGGAAGACTACTTCAGTTCACACATCAGCATGCAGCATGGGTTCCCTGAACAGTACCATGAAGAAAGGAAATGCAGGGTTCACAATGTCCATCAAATTAAAGTCTTCAAGGCAGTGTGGTGTAGTCACAAACCTGGGGAAAGAGTGACCGTCATGGTGGGGTAGGTGAAACTCAGCAGAAGCTCTCAGAGCCCTGGCTGTTGCTGTTTTCTGGGGCCTGGGGGCTCTAAGCTCCTGGAGCATGTTCTCACTCCTCCAGCATGTTCCTGGCAATGTCATGCTCTGATTGACCCACCTTCCAGGATACAGGCAGAGCTCATTTGCAGAAGGAGCTACGAGTGCCTCTTAAAGCAGGAAAACTTGCCCACCATCTTCTTCCTCTCCCAGAAAACCCAAGAGGCATCCAGATGTCTTCTTCCCCTCTTTGGAAATGAGTGACACAGCATGAAGTCATGTTAAACACCAATCTTCTGCTGATTATCCTGGCTCTCATCGCAGCCTTTAAAGTGTGTATGTAATGATGGAGACCTACATGTCAGCAGTCACATTTAAATATGAAATAGAGGGCTGGATATCTCAGATGCCTAAATTACTATTAATCATATGCAAATACTAGCTCATGTATTTCCTTTATATCTGAAGGGAACGAATGAATACATCAAAAGCTTCAGCAACCATTTAGTCAGCTAATGCTTTCGAGGTATTCTGGGAGAAGAAACAGGGTGATTTACCCTAGTAGTGAAGGGGTAGGGTTTGTTTGAAAACAAACAGTAATGAGAATAGAGATGATGTTTACTCATGGTCAGACTCATGTCCATTCAAAGTATCCCTTCATAAAAAAAAAAAAAAAAAAAAAAAAAGTTCATCCAAACTATATTGCTATAGCCAAGCATGGCAGCCCGTGCTATAATCCCAGTACTGCATCCCAGCAGGATGATGCAGGATACCAGCCAAGAGTTCAAGGCCAACCTGGGCTACGCAGTGAATTTAGGGCAAGCCTGGACAGGTCAGAAAGACTCAAAACAACAACAAATATATTGCCAATGTTCCCTATATCGAGCACCGTTTTTTTAAATACAGAGCAACAAAACCCTTTTTTGTTCCAAACATAAAGCATGCCTGATTTTAAGTCTTGAAATAATTTGCCAAATTCCAATCTAATTATGACTGAGATTCAAGTCAACTACTGAGTTCTAGAGATACTTTCTTCGAATTCCAGCTGGCAGCAAGTGGAGACTCCAGATACCTTCAAGATACGCCATGGAGTAAAAAGGGAGTCAATTAAAATAAAGGAAAAAAGGCATTTTCTTTCTGGGTTTAGCCTCTAAAAATTGCATCCGTTTACAGCTTATTCTATTTGCCTAGAATCTCCTCTGCCATGTAAGACTTTACTGGAATTTACCCTAACTTTCCTGAAAACCAAAATGAAAACTCCTTCCTTGTGCAGTGCAAATTACAGCAGAAGTCCTTGAATTTATTTAAAATAACACACGTGTTACCGTACATTATTTGAATGTAGACATGTGTGGAGACCTTGAGCTACTGTAACTTTATTACCATGGCCTCTTTCACTTGGAAAAACCATACAATTATCGTTTTTGACCAGAAAACATATATTACTACATCTTAATGACAATGCATAGTGTTTTTATTAAAATTTAGATTCTACCCTTGAGGAGGGCCCGGAGGGTGTCAAAGAATCTTTGGTAAACACCAGGCAATGTTATCCTTCAGTGGGGCTGGGGGGAAGGGGGAGGGAGAAGTTGAGACAGACTCTGGTGTAGTGCCCACATAGGGCTACCGGCAAATTTAAAACTTACTCTGCTAATGTTTGTCAACTTTTATCTTTCAGTTAGTGTCTAAGGCAGATCGATAATCAATACAGAATCGTATTACCGGATTGTTAAACCAGCCTGGGCTTCGAGAATGCCTTTACTGGAAACAGTTGCAAGCATGAGAGGCCATATGAATTATTCATCATCTACAGTATGCCAACCCTGAATGCCGTCATACCTCCTGACAAGTGTGCGCATGTGAAGCGGACCCAGGCTTCTGAGTCCTCCAAGTGCTGGGGAGGATGGCAAAGCTGAGTGGAGCTGAGCTGACCGGAGGTGCCGCCACTCAGACAGAGCTGTTGGAAGTGAAGGAGGGAGCACAAAGCCCATCTGCCTCTGTGACATCACCCACTCTCTGCTCTCCAGAAACCAAAATAAGGCCCATCCGCTTGTCCTACGGAGTCTACATGAAAAGAGTCAGCAGTGATGGCCACAGCCTGTGGGTTTCAATGACCACGCCAGGCTGCCTTTGAGGAGGTCTGGTAGATGTGGTATTGGCTGTCAGCCATGGCGGATGAGGTTACTCCCAAAGCCAGCCTCACCAGGGAAGGAAGGTTCTCCTAAAACACGACTGCAGAGAAAATACCCCAGGGGCAGCATCCAAACTCAAACAAAACTCTCAGAAACAATCACAAGTGTTTGGCCACTGTCACCGAGGATGCCTTTAAAGTGCCCAACAGATTGGCCTGCCCAGCTGCTGTGCTCCTGTACCAAACAGTCCCGTCTGGTCTAACATCCCGTGTTTATTAACATCTACAGATAGGTTGATATATGAGACAGGCATTTTACATAAATATGTATCTTTGGAATACATAGATTACCACACTCACATGTTAAAATAAGCATGCAATGGCTTTACCCAATGGAAAGAGCCCTGTATTGTTCCTTCTCACTAAAGAGACAGCCTCCCTCTAGACAAGTTTAGGAAAGGACGCTCAAACCTTTGCAGTCTTCAGAGAGGTGACAAGGCTCCATTACTGCAGTCATTTCCGGGGTATTAACCTGTACCAGGCTCTGGGTTTCGGCTTTACTTCACCTGGCTCTGGCACACAGAAGGACTGAGTCCACTCCTCAGAAGCTAGGCTGGGCCTGGCTCTCTTCCCAGGAGTCATCTGTGGGCTGAGTTAACTCAGGGAGGGGTGTGTAAGTGGGTGTGCTGCTGGCCCAGGAAGAATGGGGAGTTTCCTGTGTGATTCTCACACCTTTCTCACCTACAGAGCTCTCCCCCCAGCCTCCCCACAGTCCACAGGACCCCTGTAAGAGCCTCTCAGACCACCAGCACAGCTTCAGAAGAGGGTTGGCTGTTCCTGAGAAACTCCCGAGAAAGCATGCCAAGAACATTCCAAGGGTTTTGCTCTCCTTTGCACAATCCAGAATCCAGATCTTCATCACTGTCAATTCACAATAGCTCAAAGAGGAGATACAGAGAGAAAAGAATGATCCCTCTTCCCACTCCACCAAGACTCCTGTTTCCATCTTTTCCTAAATGAATTACCATCTTAACCAGATGGGCTTTTATTACTATTTTTTTAATACTAGGATTTAAAAAAATACTACAACTGTACAGACTTTTTTTTCCTCCCAGCTGCTCATCTTGGCTCTGGAAACTGTTCCCTGATAAAGCACAGGCGTGGGACTGGCTTCGAACCATATTCTGTCAGGTGTATGTTGGCTGAAGACAACAGTCTTAGGTGGAAAGGAATCCCCCTTAGTCAGGAATACCTGAGAACAATGACTTTATGTGGAAAGGAATCCCCACTTAGTCAGGAATTCCTGAGCCTGGCTTGGATTACCCAGTTTCTTCTGAACACCTCGGATTTTTGCATACTAGGAAAGTTATGGAGACAAAGCTTCCATGGGAAAGGACACGGAAGACAAGTGCCCTCACATCAATATGTGGATGGCCGAGGAGAGAGGAGATTGACACACTTGGTGTGAGTGGGAGGGAAGAACACTGAATTCCTTCAACAGAGAATTAACCACTGGCACCCATTCTGAGACGTAATTTAATGTACAGCCCAGCATTCACTCACTGGGGGAAAAAGGCTAATTGAAACACATTAGTGAAGCACAAGGTTGACTAATTCAGGATTCCAGGTGCCCCTCTCCCTCCCTATTCATTTGTTCTGCAGTGGGTCTGGGGCTAGCCACACTTGTGGGTCCCCATTCTCCCTTCCCTAGTGCAGGGCCACTGCCTGGGACTCAGGACTTCTGATAAAATTCTCCTGGTGAAGTACCAGGTGCCAGACACAGGGCCATAACTGAATCGCTCACTGATAAAATGTTTGGCATCTGAAGAGCCGTCATGTGTCAGCTGATTCCAAAAGGTCAGCTGCATTGATGGAAATCTGATTAGACCTGCTGCCTGGCATTCTTATGACAGCGATTCCATATTTCAGTCCTGATGTTCAATTTTGTTACTGTCAGCATCTCGGGCTTTCTACCACCCGACCACCACAGAAGTCTATCGAAGCTGCCTCCTAACTCTTGATGGCCTTCCTTTAAAACATAGAAGAAGCTAGTCTCCTAAATCTCAACTTACCGTTCCTAGATAATTTCAAGTGGGAAGGCAAGAGAGGGTGTGGTCGGAGAGAGCTCAGTCAGTACAGCGCTTGGCTCACACACATGAACACTGACTGGAGTTCCACCCTTAGACCCGTGTAAAAAGCTGGGTGTAGTGGTGTGCTTGTAACTCCAGTGACAGGGAGATGGGAGGTGGAGGATCCCTGGCACTCCTCACCCAGCCAGCCTAGAAGGTGCCTGAGGAATGAAACATGAGGTCATCCTCTGACCTCCACCTGCACACACACACACACACACACACACACACACACACACAGACACACACACACTCACACAGAGAATGTGGAAGAGAGAGAAATGAAGTCTTGTATGCCTTATCTGCTTTTCGAGGCTAACACAGTTCTGGATTAAAGTGTGGCTTTCTGCCCTTCATAAAAGGGGAACTGAGAACAGATACCATTCAGTATTGAGATGTTATTTCCAGGAAAACAATTTCTCCCTGATTCTCCTCCTCCACATGAACCAGACATGATTTGCTTTGCAATTTATTAGAATAAAGCAGACTGTTACAACGCACGGCCACTTTGTAGTTAAATGGCTCTGGTATGTGACAAGCTCTGAGACACTGCTGGGTGTCCCTGAGGAGCCAGGTCACCTCTGAAGATAGGACAAAGTGCTTTCCTAAACCCTGCTCCTGTACTGTCCCCGAGGAAGTGACTGTCACACGGTAAACACATCAGAGGGCTTCCAGTGGCATACCCACCCATCTGTGGGAAATGCTCCATTAAACACTGTTAAACAGGCTTCTTGGCAGGTTTAATAGTAATATACCCATGTGACATGTGACCAGGAGATGAAAAAGATAAGTGGCATTCCATAAACTTATTTGACCAGAGTTCCTCTCAGTCTTGGGTAACTATTAACCACAACTTGGAGGGTGCTGTGCTAAAAAACACCAGAAGGGATTTATTGGGAGAAAATTGCTAGCAATCCATGGAGCCTGCTTAATGAGCAAAGGAATTTATTTCGGGGTTAACTCACAAGACAGAATAAAGGAATTTGTCACAGGATCCTGGAAAGGTGAGGCACAGTCCAACGAGGTTCTCTGGCAAGCTCTGCCCTGGTCCATACCAGCATCCAAAAGCACAAGGTAGCAAAAAGAGAGTGTGTGTACACTAATCCCAGGTCTTAAGGGTCCCCCAGCGGCCACACCCAGGGGCATGTACCTCAAGGTCACAGGCATGTGTAACAGCCACCTGCTACCTCACTAGGGGCGGTACTTCAGGGAGTGGCTCAGACAGCCACCCACTACAGGGATTTAAGAGAAACTTTTCACTATAGTTTGAAAGATGAGAAGTCTTTAAAGGCCAGAGAACTTAGAGGCTTGCCCAAGGTGGCACAGAAAATCTGAAGACAGTTTCTCTGCAGGTGGTGCTGGGGTGCCATTTGAAGGGCTGTGATGGGCCTGTGTGGCTCCACCTGCAGGTAAGGTGTGGCCTGCGGTGATACTCTTAACCCTGGGAATCATACACACAAACAGCAAACCCGACAAAAGATGGCATTAGAAGCTGAGAATGGCTTTGCAATTACAGACTAGAAGATGAGGCCAACCAGAATGTAATTTATGATGAGCCGTGAATGAAATACAGCAGATCTCAGTAATGAGGCGGCCGCAGGGTCCCTCGCCTCATCTTTTAAACTAAGCCGAAGAGACAGAAGCCCGAGACAAATTGAATTTTATAAGACAAAAAGACTCCGCCATGTAAGACAAAAACTAAATTTATTAAAAGGTCATACTTAATAAGGAAGAAGAACCTTCTAGACCTTTCAAGAAAGATAGAAGGGACAAAAGCCCTGGAGTGTCATTTCCTTTGAACTTGTGTTCAATGATGTCCTGTCCTCAGCCCTGGCGACGGCCTCGGCTGGAGCTCAGCTCTGAGGAGTGAAGAGGTGGGTTTCAAGAGCTGAAAGGACCATGCGGCTCACCCCACACCTCAACAGGGAGCTAAAACCAAGAAGACTCTCTCGGTCACTAGACCCGGGGTCCACTCTTCATTTCTGAGCAGAGACCCTGGGGTCAGTTCTGAGACTGGACTGTACATTTATGAACTTCACTAATATGTCAGCGCTTACTGTATACATCTCTATGAATCCCAGCTTCCTAAACTGCAAATTGAACTGTCTCAGATTTATTCTGAGATTACATTTGCTGAGGGCTTGTATAAAGATCTTCTCCTTCCCCTCCCCACCTTTCTCTCTTCCTCCCATCTTCCTTTTTCCCTTCCTCCCTCCCTCCCTCCCTCCCTCCCTCCCTTCCTCCCTGCGCTGGGGATAGAACCCAGAGCCCTGTTCACTCTCTGTCCCGGCACTCCAGCCCACACTGTTTCTTTAGGACACTTTAAGCAGGAACCATCATCGCCCCCACTGTAAAACTGAGGCAACTGGGAGAGAGACCTCCAGCCCACACTGTTTCTTTAGGACACTTTAAGCAGGAACCATCGTCGCCCCCACTGTAAAACTGAGGCAACTGGGAGAGAGAAGTTAAAGAATTGCTCAAGGTCACCCCAAACAAGTGTTTAAACACAAGCAGTAAGACTCTGACAGTTTGCCTTATGAGGTAAAACCATTATTAATGCCCTTTCTCGTTTTTGTTTTGTTATTGCTGTTTTTGTTTTGTTTTTGAAGACAGGGTTTCTTTGTAAAACAGTCCTGGCTGTCCTGGAACCTGTAGACCACGTTGGCTTCGCGCTCGGAGATGGGCCTGCCTCTGCCTCCCAAGCGCTGGGATTAAAGGTGTGCACCACACCCAGATCATTATTAATATCCATTTAACAGAGGAAGAAAGCAAACCTAAAGAAAAAGTTAAAATCTCTGAGGTCACTGCTTTGAGACAGAAGAGTAGGGACTTGAACTCGGGTCTGTGGGGCTTGATCAGTGCTGTAGTGAGATGTGATGGTCACAGAGGGCTCCACGTCCACATCTCAGAGCTTCTGTATAAAGTTCTGCTGAAGGGACGGATGGACACACATGCAGGGAGTCAGTGTCAGCGCTGGTGTATGGGACTGCAAGGACTTGCACACAGAGCCAGCCCGCAGAACCCACTGGGTCCTATGATGTGCTCGCCACCTCTCCTGGGAGGCTCAGCGGGCTCCGGCTCTGGGTTCTCTACATCCCTCTCCACCCCTTGCAGCAATTTCATCCTGCCCTGGCATTTAGATCCCACTGTTAGAGACAAATAAAAACAGTCTGTGTTTCCTGCAAAAACCAACACCTGGCATTTCTCTTCAGTGTTGTCACAAATAAGATGTAGGAATGCTCCAATCCTTCAGTGCCTGGGAAGGTCACAGGAAAAGAATATATCACTGACAAACAAGGAGATTCCACTTTTGTTCACGCAAGATGGGCAAATATTGAATAAATCAGCATGACTTGTGCATGAGTTACATTTTCATTTGCCTCATGAGTGACACATGCCGAGGGCAACAGCAAAAGACTCCCGTGGACCCTCCTCCCGGAGAGCGCAGCCATGCTGGCGGCACTGTGCACAGAGGCCTGCACTTTATGCCGAGTTTCTTCGCTGTTCATGGGTGGGGAGCAGAATAAAAACACCCGAAGATTCATACTTGCCCTGGAAATACTACCTCTGCACCCCATCTCTCCACATCTTTACCTCAGCATTGGTCACGACATTTCCACACCTTCTCTTTGAAAGCTGTGATCAGAGTTAATAAGAAAGAAAATGTTCCGTGTTGTAATAAAATAAAAATGTTTCCCCTGAGCCAAGAACTCTAGTTCAACACTCCAGGGTACGCTGGAGGACTTTCCGTTTAATATTCTGCATTTCCCGTCTGTTTAACAGCTCACAGGCAGTAAAAGCCTTCAAATCCAGTCTCTAATGAGAGAACCGTTTTATTTATGGTCTCAAGCACACTAATTACCCTGAAGACTTTTCTATTGACTTTGGAAGCTCATGATGTCTTATCTCTGTTTGCGTTCAGATTTTGTCTCTTCCAAGAACATCGTTACCTCACTCCATCAAAGGGAGACTGCTAGTCATAACTTCACAGAATGAGTCAAAACCCAGAAAGTTACACCAAATAATCTTTCTACTCTGCTCTCTCCCATGATCTTACACATTTTCCCTCAAAGACTTCAAAACAAACAAGTAAAAAAAAAAAAATCTTTCAAAGCCCACGAGCATTGAAGCAGGCTTCCTGGCTGTTTTCAGGGTTCCTAATAACCTTGACCCACCAGAGTCAAGGACGATATTATATTTAGTTCTGTTTGCAAACCACAGCCACATGACACCCCTGTTCTGTGCCCCAGAGCACAGAGCGAGGCTGCTGGGAGCCAGAGAGAGGTCTTCTACGGCTAGAGCCAACTGCTTGACAGATGAGCACTGGGAGGCTGTTCAAGGGCTGATACACCCGGAAGAATGCTGGGTCTGGGCTCCACCACAGAGTCTGCCTGAGAAATTTCGGCTCTTGTACTTTATCTTCCGGGACTCCAGGTAAGTCTTTATTTGAAGAAATGGCTTGTGAACACACACCAAATTACTCCCACCTTGCCCAATCTGTTCATTTTAGAAAAAAGGAAATTGATGGCCAATGAGTAGACAGAGGTTCCACAGTGAGTGATCAAGGTGGGGTTTCCAGTAGCCCCAGGCTCTGAGCACCATCCAGCAATGTCTGTGCTCTCCCCAATCACCAGGTACAAAGTCCTGACAAATGGGTCCCTCATCCTACCCATCATGCACTGCAGCTCTGTGTATGTTATGGTAGTAGTTACTATTATTAATATTGTAAATGCTTTTTTAAAGTACTAGACAAAAAGCTAGAGACAGAGAGCTAGCTAGAACCTTGCTTTCAACATGAGAATAGAAAGTGTTCTGTAGTTTAAAGTAAATGAATAGCAAATCATATTTGGTTGATGAAAGTTGAATTTACAGTTGAATTGGGACAGAGGCAGGTGGAAGGGCCGTGGACACTGTAACCTATGCTTTTACAGGCTGCCTTCTGAAAGTTTTGTACAGTCAACCACAGCTGAGCTGCCTGTGTGGGGTCCAAGTCCAAGTGCCACTCAGAGCATGCCTCCGGTTCCTGCTTTCTCCTGTTGGTCTCCAGGACAGTGCTGTAGAGACTGTGGGGGATTGTTCTGGTTGTTGACAGATGCAGGAGGTCCAGCTCACTGTGGGTGGAACCATCCCTAGGCAGTGGATTGTATAATCCGGCCCACTAGTCAGCAATCAGCATCCTTCGAGGTTTCTGCTGTCCTGGGCTGTGAGTTCGTTCCCTGGACAGGAGTGACGCTGTGTGTAATCAAGCAGGCCTGCCCTGGAGTACCTACTTGAGCTCTTGCCCTGACTTCCTTAGCAAGGCTGTGATCTGGAATTGTAAATGGAAATTAACCCTTTCCTGCCCAGAGTTGCTTTTAGTCAGTGTTGTATCACAGCAACAAGATGAAGCCAGAACACAGAACACGGGGTAAGAATTTGGTGAGCAGTTTCTGATACACAGTCATGTCCATAGAAATAGCAGCCAGCATTCTTTTAAAATATTTAAATACTAGACAAAGAGGTGAGGGGACTAAAATAGCAAGAACTTGGCAGTTTTAGACAAAAATTGAAAATTAAAAATTTTGGGTTTTTAATGTAAATTGACAGAAAATAATCGTTTTACAATAGTGGAGTATACACCTTGAATCAGCTCTCCTATTCATTTTACTCAAGGGCCCTGCTACTCAAAACCTAGACACACAGTAGCATCACCTTCATTTAGGAACTTGCTAGAAATGTAAAATCTTAACCTCCAACCCCACCTTCCTGTACCAGACCAAAGTCTGCACTGTAACAAGATCTCTTGGGAATTTCTGTATGTGTCAGAGTCAGAAAGGGTCTCCTGGTGGCTTCTAGAGGGATTAATGACTGTAAGTCCAAGGACTAAGGCCTCGTTCTGTAGTTCATCTCTGAGCTAAATCTCATGGTCCTTCACGACTGTGACAAGAAAGCAAGTTTCCCTCTAAGGGGACAGAACAATCCTTCGAGAGGAATCTCCAGCAACTGACCACTTGGTAGTAACAACAGTGATTTCAAATATCATCTCTGCACTCATCACCTGTGCAAACACTTGTTGAGCTCTTAAAATGCACAGGGAATAACTAGAGTATTCTCCATGTGATCTTATTAATACTCACACTATCCTTTCAGGTTCCATTACTATTCCTATTTTAAAGATTTGTTTATATATACATAAGATTTATATATGTTAAATTATGTGCATACATACACGTCTGTGTTTACAGGTGGCATGCAGGCACCCATGGAGACCAGAGGCATTAGATCCCTCCTGAAGCTGGAGTTACAAACTGCTGTGAGTCACCCTGGAGGTTCTGGGAACTGAACTTCAATCCTCTCTCTGCAGGAGTAGTATAGGCTCTAAATCACTGAGAAATCTCTACAGCCCCTGTACCCATTTTACAGATGAGGATGTAAGAGACTCAAGGGAGCTACACTGCTGCTCAAGACTGATGGAAAGGGAAAAGAGATCTTTCTGAAGTTCTCTCTTGCTACAAGTTCAAGCCATACACCTACAAACAACATCAAGACAGCGCTCTGTGAGGTGGGGAGCAGCAGTGGTCCCACTGGGGTGAACAAAATAGACACAGACGGAGAACAAAGAATAAAGAGTCACCAACCTGAGGTTTATGTCAGAAGTCGGACTGATGGGATTTAATACAATTTTTTAAATTAGAGAATTCTGCCAGTGACATCTGAGATGGAGAGCCCCAGCACACAGCAGAGGGCAGAGGATGAGGCTTCTCACTGACAAACCCAGAGGCATGAGACTGTGATCTGGGAACTCAAGAGCCTGTTAGAATGTTGGGTTCTTTGCCTCATCAAAATGCAGCATCTTAACGTGTTACCTGAAGCAACTGGCCCTCATTAGCGTGCCTCAGCTCCCGTCTTACACGAAGTTATTCTTGCATACCTCCGACTTCTTCTAATTACAGCTGCCGCGGTTCTATATTCAACTCTGAGAGTCACACAGCTAACAACTCGGCAAGATTAAAATCTCTCCCGGGACCCACGTGGAAGGAGAACCAACCCCACAAGCCGTCCCCTGAGTTCCTTCTGTATGTTGTGGTACACGTACCCCATCTCAAATGCACACAGAAACTTCTCCTTTATATCTCCATTGTGTAAAGAAAGCCAGAGAAATGGGTATTAGAATCAGGAACTAGCATTTGTCCGGGTCTCAATGAACACATTTTCCTTTATCTTTTTTTTTTTTTTTTTTTCGCCTATAGCGGGATGCTGGAAAAGCACCAACAATTGACCAAGGATGCTCTATTAGTTGCTACGCTGCTATGGTAAAATATAGCAGATTGGATGGCTTAGGCAACAGAAATCCACCCTCTTACAGTTCTGGAGGCTGGAAGTCTGCGGTCAAGGGGTTGACAGGTTGGTTCCAAGACTTTCCTTGACTTGGGGATGAGCACTGTCCTACTTAGTGTGTATTGTCAGCTTGTCTCAAACTGAAGTCATCCAGGAAGAAGGAATCTCACCTAAGACTTGCCTCCATCAGACTGTCCTCTGGCCATGTCTGTGAGAGACTGTTTTTATCTTCTATTTACCAATAAAGACTCAGGAGTCAGATGTTGGGGTGAAAACCTGCTAGATCAGAGAAGCTGAGAAGCAACCAGCTGACCCTACTTTTCAGCTGGAGGCCCTGCAAGAGAGTGTCTCTTCACTAAAAAGGCCCATGAATCTCTAAGTCCCCCCCCCACTCCTTCCTGAGTGTCTCTTTATCTACCTTCCCAGGTCCTCCATACTCTCTCTTGATAATTCTTGTCAACTAGTCACTGGCTCCACCCCCGATCCAAGGTTAATTTTATTAACACAGTCTCAGAGTTTGACAGTGCAATCAAATATCCTGAAACAATTGTGTTGACTGATGATTGATGTGGAGGTCCTAGCCCACTGTGAGTGGCACCATCACGAGGCAGGTGGGCCTGAGCTGTGTAAGGAAGCTAGTCAAGCATGGCCAGTAAGCCCTATTCCTCCACGGTTTCTGCTTCAGTCCCTGCCCTGACTGCTCTGTGGTAGACTATGATCTAGAAGTACAAATCCTTTCCTCCCTGACTTTGCTTTTGGCCAGAGTGTTTTATCACAGCAACAGAATAGCAAACTAAGACACCTACCTAGGCACTGTGACCCCATACGATGGTCCTCCACTGTACATATATAGCTAGTGACTCTGACTCCGTGTGTGATCTAGATTCCTTTTCTAGGGGGAGGGGCAAGGACATTAGTAATATTGAATGAAGCATTGTATCCCAATGGTCCTCTTTAAATAAATGACCCCTTCATCAGCCTTATCTCCAAGTACAGTGGCCTCCTGAGGTGCTGAGAGTTAGGGCTTGGGCATGTGGGTTGGTGGGGACTGGGTAACACAATTCAAGCACAATGGATGCTGAATGACTTTTCACCCATCTCTATGATAGCCCAGGCCCACGTTAGCCTCTGCTCTTGTCTGAGTTCAGAAGAGGCATGGCTCAGAACAGTCAGTTTCTCATGACTCAAGTCCCAGAACGCTGGAGGGGAACGGGGGTGGAGTCAGATACAAAAACTCATTCTTCCCTTCTCTTTCCTCATATATGAAGTTAGAGAAAACAGTTCTCAGCTTCCCTAGAACCAACATGACCCACCTCCCTCCCCACACCCCACACATCTCAGCTTATGTAAGGACATTTCTTAGGAGGACATTTTTTTTTAATTTAAGTGGCACTTATAAAATAGTCTGAGTCAGAGACAGGGACAGTTACTAAAAAAGTGCAATCTGGAAGGAGGAACCCCAGCATGGCTGCTTGCAGGACCTCAGCTACCTCAGGGCAAATGCTGCCCTGCAGTGTGGTAAACCACCCTGAGGAGCTGGCACTCAATGTCACCAACAGCTGACCTGCCCAGCAGCAACGTGATGAGATGAAACCTGCCAGCAGTCAGCCCACTCATCTCAGGGCAGCAGCCCACAAATGCCAGCAAGCAGAAGGGAGGGGACCCAGCACAGCCGGAACCTGCCAGAACGCTCCTACATCCATGACATGTGCAAACAGCTTCTGAAAAGGAAGTAGGTATTCTGTTTACAGGCATCTAAGCCATGATACAATGGAGACAGAACAAGACAAGATAAACCTGAGAGTGATGTTTTCTAGTAAACAGAGAGTGCCTGTCCACCACTCAGTTTAACAAGACAGTTGGTTAGGAAGCCTTAAGTTTTTAGTTTTAGTAATTATTTACTCTTTAAGTCTTCAGCTTTTGGATTTAATTCTCAAATCTTTTTCATATCAATATGTAATTTCATACTTTTCCTTCAGATTTTAAAAAATCATTTTGTAATTTATATATGCCAAGTATTTTAATAAGAATGCTTTTAGAGAATGTTTCCTTAAATTTATTTAAAAGTTTGGCTTAGAAATCTCTCTATTTTTAGACCAAAACAACTATAGAGGAAAAATCATACTGGAAAGGAAGAAATAGGGAAAACTGACACCCCAAAGGAACCTGCTTACTAACCTTCCTATTGATTTATTAGGATAAAAAATACCAGACACAGCCGGGCGGTGGTGGCCCACGCCTTTAATCCCAGAACTCGGGAGGCAGAGGCAGGCGGATCTCTGTGAGTTCAAAGCCAGCTTACAGAGTCTACAGGTCGACAGAGCGAATTCCAGGACAGCCAGGACTGTTACACAGAGAAACCCTGCCCGAGAGAGAGAGAGAGAGAGAGAGAGAGAGAGAGAGAGAGAGAGAGAGAGAGAGAGAGAGAGAGAGAAGGAAGAAGAAGAAGAAGAGGAGGAGGAGGAGGAGGAGGAGGAGGAGGAGGAGGAGAGAAGAAAAGAGGAGAGAAGAGAGAGAACCAAAACAGCAACAACAAAACAAAACAAAAACCAGACACACTGCTAGGCATATTCTGTAGGAATTCAGAAGTCCAGAGACAGAGAGATGATCTTAAAAGCCTGAGATCAAAGCAGATTATGAAAAAGAGCTTAAGCAGCCATCAGACTGGTAGCCATGATGGCAGAGGCATGGCACAGAGCCTTTCAAGTCTTCACGGAAAAATACCAAAGACCACACACTCACACACACACACAAAAGCCCCTGTGGATTTATTCTAGACCAATCACACCTGTGGTCAGAACAAATGATCAGCTGTGCATTGATTCTATTAACTTCTCATCCCTCCTTTCTGAAAATGTTACTGAAAATTGAGTCAAATAGGAAGGAAACTGATCCCTAGCCAAAGATGCCAAGGACACGTGGAATTAGTTAAGGAATAAAATGTGGGGAAAGGAGTTGGAGAGATGGTTCAATGGTTGAGAGGGCTTGCTGATGTTCCAGAGGACCAGAGTTCAATTCCCAGAATTCACACCGGGTGGCTTATTGCTGCAGGCCGCAGGAATATACCATAAGAACTCAGCTGGTTATGGCAAAGTCACTACCTGAAGGGATCAGGGAATTCCTCCAGAGGAAGCCAAATTCCAAGGAGTTTTTGCTGTTATTTGGCTTGTTATATATCAGCTATATTCTGTTGTGAAAATCATGTGTGCCTTCATAGTTTTCCCAATTGACTTTTCCCCTAGAAGGGCTAACAGTGTGGACTGACCACTCTTTCAACATACACATTCCAGGTATTTGGAGAACAGCCTCAGGAAAGGCTTTCTCTGGAATCAGATATATCCCTTAGCCACTCTCAAGGACTAACAGTAATAACAAGTCCCCTGATTTAAGGTAAATTCCACAAGAAGACACTACCTAGGTCAGGTGGGCATTAAGTAATAGCTTTACATAATTTAGCTCAGACCCTCCTTTCTTACAGCTTTACTAACTTTATAGACCTTTAACTTCTTACCTAACCACTTCTAAGAATATTTAGATAACTTTCTGTGCTGACAGCTATGCTCAGTCAGAACCCCAGTTCAAGCCTCCCTGTAATTATCATCATTGGCAGCATCCGGCTAGGTCCATCCCCAGATGGAGGAAAGTACCTTATCAGAGATACCTCTGTACTCTCTAAGAACAGACTTAAGCATCCAGGCTACCTGTTTGAGAAGGCTTGACGGATGTGCCAATTAAGCTTAACTTCCTCCTTTCCCAAACCTTACCTCTAGTTCCAGATCTCCCTTTAACTATCACCAGAGGCATCTAGCTGTACACAGGTTGCCTAGCGACTGAGCACACTTTTCCCCACCCTGCAGAAAAACAGTAGATAGCTTGGACAGATAGGAGCCACAGGAAAAAAGACAGTTTTATTTCCTCCCATTGACCTAGCAACTTATAGATTCTTAACATTTTCTACCAATCACGTTTAAGATTATAGTTGAGCACATAAGAGCCCTCTTCTTAGATATTACCTGAATTTAGCCTTTAGTTAATTCATTTCCCCTTTGGTCACTTCCCTTTGGGGTTGCAAATGATAATTAACGGTTATTGCCTCCCTATGTGATTCTTTTTTTTTTTTTTTTTTTTTTTTTTTTGGTTTTTCGAGACAGGGTTTCTCTGTGTAGCTTTGCGCCTTTCCTGGAACTCACTTGGTAGCCCAGGCTGGCCTCGAACTCACAGAGATCCGCCTGGCTCTGCCTCCCGAGTGCTGGGATTAAAGGCGTGCGCCACCACCGCCCGGCATCCCTATGTGATTCTTATCACCCCTCCGTTTGACCCTGGAAGCCTGGCTTTGCACTGCCAAGGGATTACTGCTTATAAGTGTATATATACCAGGACTTCCAGGGCACTGGAGGACGGAGAGGAGAGAAGAGAATGGAAGAACTAGATGGGTAAGAACTTGAGAGGAACAAACTGAGAAGGGGAAGAACTGGGTTGAAGGGCTAGAAGAGAGGACTAGAGGAACGAGATGGAAGATGAGGAAGAGCCGGATGAGGAAGAACAAGATGGGGAAGAACGAGATGAGGAGAGAGAAGGGGATGGGAGAGGAGCTGATATGGGAAAGAACAAGATGGATGAGAACCTAGAAGGGGCAGAACTAGATGAAGGAATTAAGATAGAACCTAGAGGGAACAGTAGATAAATATAGAGAGAAATCAGACAAGAAAGGAGCTAAAAATGAGAGCAGAGTATAAGCTTGTAGAGAGAAAACTGACAGAATAATAAAATGGTCTAAATAAAATGGACTAAGGAATTTCGTGTACATAGATTCATTTCTTTTCTTCAAAGATTAATTATCAGCTGGTTGTAGATTCTTCTTCCCGGACCCTGGGAGGGGACTATCGAGGGGCTGGACCCCCTTAGTCCCTGATAGCTTATCATCCCTTGTACCCCAGCTTCATGCCCTCTTTCAGACCCTGCAAGCACCATACTCATACAAACCCACATACAGACACACATGATTTTTTAAATATAATAAAAATGTAAATTGTTTTTAAATACAGGAGGAGGTGAACCCCACCATAATGAGTAGGCAGCAGACCTAGAAATCAGCAAGTCCAAGGCACATCAGAGCTCCCAAGAAAACACCCAGGAAGGAGGATTTCATCCAACAACTGCTGACCAAAAGGCTATAAACCCTAGTGATGCTATTAATATCTTCATTTTGCTTAGCAAAAAATGACTTGAAATTTCATGTAAATTAAAAATCTCTATAAGAAAAGGATTGTCTAAATAGAGATAAAGTAGCACACTGAGAAAACAAGGGCTGTTGGAAAAGTGCCTTTGACTACGCTTTGACAATGCTTGCATATTCTTTTAGAGCAGTGGTTCTCAACCTTCTTAATACTGCCACCCTTTAATACAGTTCTTCAGTAGTGGTGAAGAACCATAAAATTATTTTGTTGCTACCTTGTAACTTTAATTGTGCTACTGTTATGCATAATAAAGTAAATATCTGTGTTTTATGATGGTCTTAGGTGATCCCTCTGAAAGGGTCATTTGATCCAAAGGGGCTGTGATCCTTAGGTTGAGAATCACTCTTTTAGAGCAAGACAGATGGTCTCTTCTCAGGCTGCAGAGATGGCTCAGTCAATAAAGTGTTTGCTGCTCAAGCATGAGAACCAGGGTTCAAACCTAGGACCTTCATGAAAAGCCAGTGCTAGGGTGTGAGCGTGCAATCCTAGAGACGGGGAGGCAAAGATGGGAGGGTGTCTGGGCCAAGCCTCGGGTCTAGTGGGAAACCCTATCTTAAAAATAAGGTGCAGAGCAAGTGAGGAAGACATCCGATGTTGACCTCTGACCTCCACATGTGCACCTGCCACACACATGGACACATACATACGAGTATATACACACAAGTATAGGCTCAGTCACAATGTTTGCTTCTGCTATCGAGAATATAAACAAAATTTTAATGTTAGAAATGTTTCCTTGTGTTGCATTAGTCTGTTTCCACTGATAAAACAAAATCCCTGAGGCTGGGTACTTTATTTTAAAATGGGGTTGAGCTCACAGCTTTGAGGGCTGTGAGTTCAAGCTTGAGTGAACGCAAGACCATCTGCTTGGCCTTTGTTAAGAACTTTATGGCAGATGGCATGACAGGGAGCCAGAGAGATTTGGGAGCCATGCGTTCCTGTTATATAACCTACCTTTTAAAAAACAGGGTCTTGCTGTGCTGACCTGCAATCCACTATGTAGACAAGGCTTTCCTGGAACTCACAGAGATACACCTGTCTCTGCCTCCCAAGTTTTGGGATTAAAGATGTTCGCCACCATGTCCAGAATAACCCACTTTCAAAAGATCCAAGAGATGTCCCATGAGAATGACAACAATCCTTTCAGTGATAGTTCCTCAAATGACCTGTCTTCAACTGAATCCTACCTTCTGAAGGCTGAACCTTAACATGGCCACACTGGGGCATTCAAACACTTGGGTGTGAGCACACACGTGTATGCATGCACACATACAAATAATAATTTAAAAACTGAAAATAATACATACTTGAGAGCAGTAAAAAGGTAAAACTCATCCACATAAGGGATCCTTAAGGAACAGAAGTGAGATATGTCTTTACTAAATCAGGGTTAATACTCTGGCTGTTGTATCATACCACACAGTAGTACAAGATATTGGCCCATTCCAAGAGAGAATTACACAAGAAAGTTGATTTAGTGATTCCATTCTTGATTCCACCTGTGAGCACATTTATAGACATGATTGGTAGAGTCACTGGCTGTAAGTGAAGGATGCATCAGAGTGCTGGGTGTTACTTCTTTGTGAAAACTCCTTTGGAAAGAAGCTCTTCACAAAACACTACAAACATTTGCTCAAAAATAAACTAAAGCCTAAATAAATGGAGATACACATCATATGCATGGATTGTAAAATCAATATTAAAATATTCATTTTCCTGAAGTAATGAGTAGACTCAAGGTAATCCCAATGGTGTCTCCAAAGGTCTTTTTAAACATATGCTGACAAACTGATTTTTAAAACAAACATTGAGTGTTGTGGGAGACTGTTTGTGTTGTCGCTCCGAGACCACCAATGGAGTTGGACCTTGGTTCGGAGGGCAGGGTCCACATTCAGCTGGCCAGAGTGGATCACAAAGTTTTCTGGCTGACTCAGAGGAAGATAGAGGGACACACAGGAGGAATAGGGAGGAGCCAAAAGAAATGCACAGGCCTTTTCGACCTGGGAAGGTGGAAAAGAGGGTGAGGTGATTGTTTCTCTGTCACTCCGTGGATCTCTCAGGTTTATTCCCTAATATTTAACCCCCGAGCTTTATTTTATTTTTTTTTTTTAGGTTTTTTGAGACAGGGTTTCTCTGTAGCTTTGGAGCCTTTCCTGGATCTCTCTCTGTAGACCAGGCTGGCCTTGAACTCACAGAGATCCACCTGGTTCTGCCTCCTGAGTGCTGGGATTAAAGGCATGCGCCACCACCATCCAGTTGAGCTTTATTTTTTAATAAAACAATAAAATAAGTCACAATATCTGCCACCCAATGTGGGGCTCAAATATCCAAACACAAGGCCTGAAAAAACTAAGAAAAGTTCTGGACAAGGAGCTGGATGTGCCTTCCTAGTCCCACAGTCTCCCACGAAGGCCAATGCTTGCTACCTACAGAGGTGCACCTCCTGGCCACTGTCTGCAGACTTGAGCCAGCCACCAGTGCCATGTGCTAAGCAGAACCACGTAGCAGGTGGACTGGCCCTTTAAGGTCTTGCTCATGCAGTCAGAGAACACTGCAGATGCACAGAAAGCCAGGTCCAGACACACACACACACACACACACACACACACACACACACACACACACCCTCTAAAAAGGCTTGGTGGCAAACACTTTGATACACTGAGCCACACATCCAAAGCAATCTTTTAAATACTGATTTCTTTTATTTTTTGAGATCATAACATAAACATTATTTCCCCCTCCCCTTCCTCCCTCCAAACTCTCCCATAATACTCCTCCCTACTCTCTTTCAAATTCATGGCCTCATTTTCAATCAATTGTTGTCACAGGAATATATGTATTTCTAGATGTAACAAAGGTTATCTTTTTATGAAAGCTCTATAAGTTTATATGTTATGTTTATGTCTATGGTCCATGGTCTATTCTGTGTGTGATGTGGGGTTAATTTTACCCCTACGTGGATGTCACCGATATTGACAGTATCCCTTCATTTAATTGCATTGGTACATTTATAGGAAATAGATTGATAATATATATTTCTAAATATAAGCTTCTCATTCTGTATAATGTTATTTGTGTGTATGTTTTCAGGACTGACCATTCGGTATTGAATAACCACTTGGTGTGCTCTTCCTGGGGGAAGACCACTTCTGCTCCAGCTTGCTTTGGTGGCCTGTGGTTCTTCATACAGGGCTGAGGCATGTGGTCTCTTCCCTGTTCACTTTGCCATGTCTATTGTCCTTGTTCAGCTCATGTTTAGGCAGGCACGTTGGTGAAACTTTTTGGGTGTAGCTTCTATAGATATTATGAAGAGACATAGTCCCTGATCCTCTGGCTCTTACAATCTTTCTGTCTCCTCTTCCTCAGCCTTAAGTCCAAAGTCATCTTTTAAAAACACCAAACGGTGGGGGAATGTCTCAGTCATTAACGTGCTTGCTGTGTAGGCATTAGAACCTGAGTTCACTTCCTGGGGCCACACAAAGCCAGCTGTGGTGCTGTGTACTTGTGGAGAAGCAGAGACAGGAAGGTCCCTGGGGCTTGGCCAGTCTAGTGAAGGTGATGAGCTCCAAGCAAGATTGAGAGATGTCTCAACAATGGGGAGAGAAGTGACTGAAGAGACACCTGAGGTTAATACCCACCCTCCACACACATGTGCAGACATGTGTGTGTGTATGTGTATCTGTACACACCTCCACATGCACACATACACACAATCTGAAGAAAATAGATGGAGGATTCATAGCATATGCCATGCATATTTTATAAAACTATATTAACCAATACTGGCATAGTGCAAAATAAATTGATCAAGTAAACAACCAACATTCTAGAAACAGATCCATACTTATATATTATTAATTGATTTTCTATAAATATACAAATGAGTAAAGAACATTGTCAATATGATGACATTGACATGGGTGGGGAGGGTTACAAAATGGACCATGAACCATAGATTTAAACATAACATAAACTTATAAAGCTTTTGAAGAAAAAAAATGATGACTTTTGTTACCATATGGCTAGGCCAAGATTCTTCAGACAAGATACTAAAACCACAACTGACAGACCATAAACTTCATTGACTTTAAATACTTCTCTTCCCTAAAAGGTACAATCAAGAACATCACTGGGAGCTGGAGAGATGGCTCAGTGGTTAAGAGCACTGGCTGCTCTTCCAGAGGATCCAGGTTCAATTCCTGGTACCTACATGGTGGCTCACAACTGTTGTTTGTTTTTGTTCTTTTTGAGGGGCCTGCCACCCAGCTCCCAAATAAACTACACAACACACACACACACACACACACATACACACACACACACACACACACACACACACACACACACACACACACAGGCTTATTCTTAATTATGAACACCCAACCTTGGGGTGGCTTAGTTTCTAGCCAGCTTTCCTTAAATTATCTCATCAACCTTTTACCTCTGGGCTTTCCCCATTCTCTTACTCTGTAAATCTTACTCTTACTCCATGGCTTGCTATGTAGCTGGCCCCTCGAGTCCTCCTCCTTCTCTGACTCCTAGATCTCCTCTTCAAATCTCTCTTCCCAGATTTCTCCTTCTATTTATTCTCTCTGCCTTCCTGCCCCATCTATCCTTTCTCCTGCCTCTATATTAACTGTTCAGCTTTTTATTAGACCATCAGGTTTATTAGACAGGCACAGTAACACAGCTTTACAGAGTTAAACAAACGCAGCATAAACAAAAGTAACACACATTGAAATAGCATTCTAAATATGCAATTGTCTGTAACTCTAGTTCCAGGGAATTCAACACTTTCTTTTGGCCTTCACAGGCATCAGGCACACATGTGATACACAAACATACATGGAGGTAACCCACCTATACACATAATCTTTTTTAAAAATAAAATTTATGAAAAATAACATAATTTCTAGGTATGGAGGTATATACTGCCTATGATTCCAGTGCTTGGGAGTGGAAGCAGAGGCTCATGAGTTCAAGGTCACCCTGGGCTATATAACAATTTCAAAGCCAGCCTAAGCTACACAATAAGACCCTGTTTCAAAAGAGCCGAGCTTGAGCTGTAACTCAGTGGCAGGGTGCTTGCCTAGCATGTGGAAGGCTATGGGGTGGCTCTCCTTCACAGTGCAAACAAAACTCCAGAGAGCCCAAGTTTGGTTCCCAGCACATGTGTCAAGTGACTCACAACTGCCTGTGACTCCACCTTCAGGGATCAGAGGCACCAGGCTTCCTCGGGTATCTGTACTCATGTGCACACGCCCACACTCACACACACACATATGCACAATTTAAAAATAAAGCTAAAGTAAAAGTCTTAAGCTCTAGTCTGTGGGGATGGAGAGAGAATGGCTTGGCAGTTAAAGAGCACTTGCTGCTCTTCCAGGGGACCTGAGAGATTCTCAGCACTCAGGTCCTGTGACTCACAACTGTCTGCAACTCCAGGTCCAGAGGATCCAATGCCTTATTCTGGCTTCTGCAAGTACCTGTGCACACACGCACAAACCCACACGTGTGCGCACATGCACAAACCCACACGTGTGCACACACGCACAAACCCACACGTGTGCACACAAGCACAAACCCACACGTGTGCGCACATGCACAAACCCACATGCAGATATACACATAACCACATATATAAAAATAAAAACAAAACCTTAAAAACCTAGATGATCAATATGTGATGTTTATTATATTATCATGTTTACTTTTTATAATCAAAATCTTCAACTATCTGCAAGGAAAAAATACACTAAATTTAAACTCCATAGTTACATGCTCCAGTGTTTAGAATTATATTACTCTGAATCTTAAAAATTCCCCTAGCTAATGTTCTACATTTCATTCTTCCTTTTTCAGTAACGAGCTACCAAGATGTTAGTCTACTATTTTCAAGCTTTTCTTTCTAAATATCACACTGCAAGTAAGGGAAGCCTTTATTGTAAACAGTCAAAAAGATAAATTACACATCATTGCTAATGTGTTACCTTTTAAAAGTATTGACTTTTGAAAGACCAAAGATAGACAAATGAGTTATTCAAGGATTTTAATTAAATGAATGAAACTTATAAATCTGGTAAAGATCAAACTGAAGAACAATTTACAGAATTAAAGCATTTTTAATGGTAAAAATGATTCACTTGTATTTAACATCAATGGTCTGTTGTGAGTGTATGTTAAATAACATGTGAATAAGATGGCATGGCACTGGATATAGCCAGAATTATTTACATATGTAATAAATCAGTTCCACTTTCATAGTGTCCCTTTACTTGTGAGGCATTTAAAGAAGAAAAATATTTAAACATTAACTTATGGGTTGATTTTTTTTAAAATAGGAATTATGTTGCTTTTAAATACATGAACTTCAGGAGTGCACAGAAGAAATAAAACAATTGGAAATCGCTCAAAAATCTTGAGCTGAGTAAGACCCAAGAGTTGCAATGCATGGGATAGCCTTTGCTGAAAAGAGTTTTGCAGCCTTAGAAAGGAAGCCATGTACGTTTCTCAGCCTGGAACACCCTTCATGCTCCCTGACAGCTTCCCTCCCCACCTGCTTACCTAAAGAGCTTCCTCACCTGCTACACTCGCGCTGCAGGACATTTGAGCACTGTGAACCCTGAGTTTGCATCAGTTAAATAAAACCTTGGGTCAAGAGGCGGAGCCAGCAACTAGTTGACAGGAAGTAGCCATAGGGAATTAGAGGGAGTCCGAGAAAAGGGTAGAGAAATGCACAGGAAGTAGTAGGGAGGGACTTGGAGTGTGGCAGTCCTTTTTGGTCTGGGACTGTGGAAGAGAGTCTCTCTTGCTGGGTCACTCTCTTGTTGGCTAAGGAGGAAGGTCAGCTGGTTGCTTCTCGGCCTCTCTGAGCTCGCAGGTTTTCACCTCAGCGTTGGACTCCCAAGGCTTTATTGGTAAAATAGAATGATAGAGACTTAGTCAAAAACTACATTTGGCTGCAGCAGCAGAGGCAGACACAGAAGCCCTGCTGGGCCTCCCCTAAGCAGTGACTGCAGAGGTGCAGCAGCAGAGGCAGACACAGAAGCCCTGCTGGGCCTCCCCTAAGCAGTGACTGCAGAGCTGCAGTCAGTGGCTGAAACAGCAGTATATTCAGGTGCAGCCGCTATGCCGACAATAAAACAACACACTCGTTTCAAAGTTCATTACTCTCCTCCAGCCCTTCCAATCCACTCAGCCCTCCGTTGCTACAGAGTCTAATCTGACCTCAACCACCCACTGTAGGATAACTCCTTGTACAGCTTCCAATGGGCCCAATTCATAGTAATGTAGATGTTTCCTTGTACCCATTTTACAGATGGGGAAACAGAGGCTGAGGTAGTGATATAACTTCCTCTAAAGTCTCTTCCCCTCCCCTACAGTGGCTACACCAGACCCCCAACGCAATGCCCTTGCTGCTGAGGACCCCAGCAATCGCACAAGAAGCAACTATTCTGCACATTGTTCCTTGCACACCCGTAAACACCACAGACTTTGGCCTCGCTTTACATATATGCTACAAAGATAAGATTATGATGGACGCCATTAATCGGCTCATTCATTTTAACAGAGTCCAGAAGTGTCCCCAGCAGGGGCGGGGGGAATGGTCTTCCACTACCCTCTACTGGACAGTCAGATCCTCACAGGAAGCCTCCATAGCTTCTCCCAAGAAGAGATACGAAACTCCTTTCAGAGTCAATGTGCTCACCAAATCTTTATCCTCGGGCATCTGTGGGTTCTCTTTGTGGGACAATGTTTCCCTACGGCTTCTCCAGACATCCTTAGTGTTGCTTTTCTTTCCTTCTTCCTCTCTCCGTCTTACACTTTCTCCCTCCTTCCCAATTAAAGTCCCCGCCCCCATTTCTCCATCTCCCTTTCACAGCACCTGCCTCCCGCTACAAAGCCTGTATTACTCTCATACTCTCAAACCAGGTAAAGACACAACAAATAGAACAGAACCACAGGCCAATATCCCTGACGAACACAGATGGAAACATTCTCAATAAAATACTTGTAAACTGAATACAGGTATATATTCAAAAGACCACCCACCACCAAAATCAAATTGGCTTTCTCCCAGAGATCCAGGGATGGTTAGTTCAGCACACATAAGTCAACAAGTGAAATAAACAATACAAGTGTGTTTAAATACCAAAATCATGTGATCATCTCAATAGATGCAGAAAAGGCCTTTTTACAAAACCCAACATCCTTTATGATAAAAGTCCTGAAGAAAACAGGGCCAGAGGGAACATACCTCAACATAATAAAGGCTGTATATGACAAAGAATAATTACTTTTTAAAGTAATAATAGTATAATGCTTTGCAGTTGTGTATTTCCATTACCTATGAATCTACGCTGGCTAGCTAATAATCCAGAATTTCATACAAATAATACACATTGACAGAGATTTCCTCATGCCTGTTTCCAACACTCCTTTGGTTGATTGTAGCTCATTTATGTTTTCTTTCTGTGGTGATATATTGTGTACCCCAATAAAGCTTACCTGGGGATCAGAGGACAGAGCCAGCCACTAAATTAGACATAGAGGTCAGGCAGTGGTAGCACACACCTTTAATCCTATCACTCAGGAGGCAGAGATCCATCTGGATCTCTATGAATTCAAGGCTACCCTGGGCTACATGAAACAGAACCAGGCAGTGGTGACACATGCCTTTAATCCCAGGAAGTAATATGGCAGGACACAGAAAGGCATATAAGGCGCGAGGAAACAGGAACTCGCTCTCTTGAGGCTGAAGATTTTGTAGAGGTAAGCTAGTGGCTGGCTGTTCTGCTTCTCTGATCTTTCAGCTTTCATCCCAATATCTGGCTCTGGGTTTTTTATTATAATACCTTTTAAGATTCATGTTATACCTTTCATTTTCTACAAAGTGATTCATATCAAAGCCCATCTTTGGTCATTCTGGGGGGACAAGGCAAATCAGGCTCCCCCATCCTGAGTGGCTGTGGAGTCCAAAGTCTTCACTGTGGCTTACCTGGGAATGTGAAGGGCCCTAGCCACAAAGACAACCCTTAAGTTTTACCCGAAGATAAAGATCTGGTCACTCACTGACTCTAATAAAGAGCAGAGACCAACCTACTGCGCCTGTTGACGCTGAAGGACAAACGCATGGATTCAAACTAACACTCTGAGGCAGTGAGAAGTCCAAGTTCTTGCTCCTGTCTGCTCTAATTCTTGGACTAAACACATGTTGAATCAGTTCAGACAGGAGCTCCAAGTGTCTGGTCCATGTCACGACCTCCACTTGCAAAGTTTTTACACTATCTGAAATGCAGAACTGTTTGTGATCATGCCTAAGACTTCTTGAGAAAGACAGCAATTTTTAAATGCTAAATCCTAATCATAGAATGAATTCTGACCTGGATGAAAACAACCAGAGTGAGCTATGTTTTCAAGTGGTTACCAGAAGGTAGTTTATTAACAAGATGTGAGACTATGATACAAATCCCATAATGCCTCTGGGATATTCTCTTAACCCAAGTCAACAGAGGCCCCTGGGGGCCCTAACATGATCTGCAAGGGCATGAGTCACGGGGTGAGAATGTGAATAAGGACAAGGCAGACTTCAGGCCTTGGAGAAGGAAAGGGATGTCCTTGAAGCTATTGTTTGCCGAGGGTTGGACCTAATGAAGACTGACAAGCAAACAGTGATTGTCTGAGGATAAGCAAACACAGGAGATCCGCAGAAAACATAAGAAGTCATTCATTCACAAGGTAAAAGTTTAGACAGACAGACTCTCCTAAGGACACCTGGGCATAGGATTAACACAAACATTAAAGGCAGCCATGCGGAGATTAGAGTAAGACTAAAAGAAGACTAAGAAAATGCAGCCACCTACAGCAGCAGGTGCAGAGTGGGAAGCCCTTGGGTGCTCCATCCACTTCTGCACAAGCCCTCTTTCTCGGGTAGACATCATCTCACCCCTTTGCAAGGTTCCTCTCTCACCCATGTCTTGTCAACAGTATTTTCTTTCCTAGAACTTGTGCCAACTCATCCACTGACCTACTGTCAAGGTTTCATGGGGAACACTTACTATCCCCACGGATTTCTACCAGTAATAAAATAGCAAATCTGACCCTGAGGAACAAGCTGATATGCAGTCCACACACAGGGACCAAATAGTAAGGGATGTGCAAATCTCAGCACTAAATTTGTCCCTTCGAGAACATGACAGTCTGAGGGGTAGAGAGCTTCCAACACCAAGGCCATGAAACACCAGCCTAAATTATCACCATCAGGGGCAGTACGGTGAAGAAAGGTGACCTTTGGTGGCAATATTTTCCTTAAGTCGAAAACTCGCTCACTTTGTGGTTTGGCTTGGGATACTTCCCTAGGGTTTCATTATCCCAACTCTAACTTGTTATAAGACAATAGCCTGCTGTTCTGATTCATTATGTCTGGGTTTGTTCAACTAAACAACCAAATCCCATGGAAAATCAAAGCAACCACTCCCTGAACTTCCAGGAAGCCTTCAGAGCTTCCCTAAGAGGTCTTAAAGTGTGTAAATGGGTGTGTCACAGACCTACCAGGACTGTGGCAGAAAGGTAATACACACTACCTATGTACCTCATGCCCTCTCTAGTAACTGAACACAAAACTAAAAGGAAACAGGTCAAACTGATGTTAGTCATTATTTTATTAAATGATGTAAAAAATACTGTCATTTCAAATGCGCTTCATATGACCGCTGGCCACACAGAGACAGCCACATCCCAAGGTTCACCACTTCCAGGGCTGGGGGTGGGTGATGTCTTCTTATTCAGGGTTTCTATTGCTGTGATAAACACCATGACCAAAAGCAACTTAGGGAGGGAAAGGTTTTTTTCATCTTACAGTGTGGAGTCCATCATCCAGGGAAGTCAGGGCAGGAACTCAAGCACAGCAGGAACCCAGACGTAGGAACTGATGCGGAAGCCATAGGGTGCTGCTGACTGGCCTGCTTTATGGCTTGCTCAGCTGCTTTCTTTCTTTCTTTCTTTTTTTCTTTTTTTTTTTTTTTTTTTTTGAGACAGGGTTTTTCTGTTGCTAGAGTTTTCCTGGTCCTGCTTGGCCCACGGTCAGGACAAATCTCTCTCACCCGCCAAGCCGGCAGCTGTTCAAACCCAACCAAGTAAACACACAGAGACTGATATTTCTTACAAATTGTATGGCCGTGGCAGGCTTCTTGCTAACTGTTCTTACAGCTTAAATCAACCCATTTCTATTAATCTATAAATTGCCATGTGGCTCGTGGCTTACTGGTATCTTAACATCTTCTCATGGCAGCGGCTGGCAGCGTCTCTCTGCCTCAGTCTTTCACTTCCCAGCATTCTCTTCTCTGCTTGTCCCACCTATACTTCCTGCCTGGCTACTGGACAATCAGCATTTTATTTATACAGAGCGATATCCACAGCATTTCTCTGTGTAGCTTTGTGCCTTTCCTGGAACTCGCTTAGGAGACCAGGCTGGCCTCAAACTCACAGAGATCCGCCTGCTCTGCCTCCCCAGTGCTGGGATTGAAGGCATGCGCCACCACCACCCGGCTGCTCAGCCTGCTTTCTTATACCATCCAGGACCATATGTCCAGGGATGGTACCACCCCAATCAGCATGGCCCCTCCCACATTAATCAAGACAAATCCCCACAGACTTGCCTACAGGCTCTCTTAAGGAGGCATTTTCTCAATTAAATTTCCCAGATGTGGTGGGTTGAATGCTTGGTCCCCAGTTAGTGGACCTCTTTGGGAAGGATTAGGAGATGTAGTCTTGTTGGAAGAGGTGTGTATTCCTGAGTCTTGTGGTTGTGTTACTGGCGGTGGGCTTTGAGGTTTCAGAAGTCCATGCCCCCACCCATCTATCTATCCCTCTGTCTTTCTCTTTCTCTGTCTTTCTCTGTCTCTGTCTCTGTCTCTGTCTCTGTCTCTCTCTCTCTCTGCTTGCTGCCTACGGATCAGAACCCACCATGATGAACATGGATTAACCCTCTGAAACCACAAGCAAACCTCCAACTAAATGATTCTTTTAAAAGTTGCCTTGGTCATGGTGTCTATTCCCAGCAATAGAACAGTAACTAGGACACAAGCTATGTCCAGGTTTGTGTCATAATGACAAAAAAACTAATCAGGACAGGACATTGATTAAACCACCACTGCCTGTCTAACTAAAGACTTACCATTAGGAACTAATTACCATTGACATCCATTTTCTACCTCTTTCAAAGCCCATCTGGGGCTAGGGATGTAGCTCAGTTAGTAGAGTGTTATCTAGCATGTACAGCCCTGAGTTCAGTTCCCAGTACCCCATATACCATAAACCAGGTGTGGAAGCACACACCTGTAGCACGAATCTTAAAAGGTCTTATTAATTAAAAACCCAGAGCCAGGTATTGGGGTGAATGCTGAAGGATCAGAGAAACAGAACAAGCCACAGCTTCCTAACATCGCTAATTCCTCAGCTGATCCTGTTTCCTCAGACTGGAAGCTTCTGTGTCCTCATCTGAATGGATCTCAGCTGAACTGCTGCTAAAAGTCTAAAAGCTTAACAGAGGCTCTAGTTCTTGGTCCTCATGCCTTATATACCTTTCTGCTTTCTGCCATCACTTCCTGGGATTAAAGGCGTGAGTCATCATGCTTGGCTGTTTACAGTTTGGCCTTGAACTCACAGAGATCCAGGCAGATCTCTGCCTCTGGAATGCTAGGATTAAAGGCATGTGCTACCACTGCCTAACCTCTATGTTTAATATTGTGGCTGTTCTGTTCTCTGACCCCAGATAAGTTTATTAGAGTGCACAATATTTTGGGGAACACAATACCACCACACACACCTGTAATCTCTGGCCAGGAGGTTGAGGCAGGAGGATCAGAAGTTCAAGATCATACTCGGCTATGCAGTGAGTTCAAAGCCAGTCTAGGCTACATGAGACCCTCTCTCAAAGGGGAAAAAATACCTGTGTGGTAGCAGGCTTTCTATTTGTTTATATGCAGAGACACAGATGAATCACATGCGACCCAATCATCATGGTGATGGGACCTTCCAAACACCTTCCTTAGCTGGGAAGGAAAGGACCCACCATCAGGACAATGGCACAAAGAAATGCTGCATGCCAAGCCAACTTCTGGCACTCTCTGAAGTAAAACAGCCAAGAGGCCCCATCCCAAGGCTGTGAATATGATGGTCAAGGTGGTCCACGCTCTGAATGACATGAGGTCTCTTGGCTTGAAAATAATAGCAGTCATCTGCCAAGAAGTGATTGCTTGGTCAAGCCCCCTCTCAATGCTCTTCTCACATTTGTAATAGAGAAAAAACAGTTAAGAGGAGGAGAGCGAATTTGGGAGAAAAAGGAGAAGTAACCTAGGGAAGTTGTAAAATCTTCATATGCCCACATGGGGTACAGCTCAGTGGCAGAGTGCTTGCATGGCATGAGCATCCCCCTGGCTTCCATCTCTAGCATTCCCCAAACAAACTGTAGTCATAAAAGCTTCCCCTCCTAAGGTATTCTAGGTCAGTTTCCATGACCCCCCAACCCCCCACCCAAGTAAGTAAGTGTGTATGTAGATACACATTTATGGGCAGGTACGTATACACATGTGTACGTGAGTGTGGAAGACAGAGGTCTATTTCAGGTGCTTCTCTTGAGAAGGCCATGTACCTTGTTTAGGGTACAGAATTTCTCAGTGGGATCAGGGCTTACCAACTTGGCTAGGCTTGCCGGCCAGTGAGCCCCGGGATCCATTACTACCTCCTCAGCACTGGGATTCTAAGTGCACACCACCACACCTGGCCTTTTGCTTGGGTTCTAGAACTTGAACTCAGGTACTCGTGCTCACATGGGAAACACTTCACCAACAGAGCTATTTCTACAGCTCCCATAGTGGGTTTCTTGATGTTTGTGTGAAGCGTCAGGAAGTTGGTGGTGTTTAAACTTCAAGAACCTAGGGCCCCTTTCCACATCCTGGGAGAAGTCCCAGCATGCATTCACAGGGTCACAAAGATATTTAACCACAGTCTCTTATAGGAATCACATCTTTGCATTTTAACTTCCCTCTCTTAGGTCAGCTTTGGATTGTCACTGGCATTTGTACCTGTGGATTTTTCAAAACGTATCTTGGCTCATGCAAGTGGAGTTAGTGATATTTTTAGTTTGAGGTTTCATGGAATATATTTATAGGGTTCAAGATCTCTTCCATGCATAGTTGTTCCTGATGGCATACAAAAGGTCAAAATAATATCCAGGAACACTCTGCTTCTCCTGTGCTGCCCTGAGCCCAGAGGCCACACGTGATCTGACTGTGTCCATGGCATCTGGCGCCGGAGTACGTAATGAGCGTACTCAGATAGAACAAAGCGTCAGATAGAACAAAGCAACTGCCGGTCTCTGAAGTGAGGTCCTGACTGTCAGCCCTATCAATTCGTCCCAATTCGTCCACCTGCACAATGTGGCTTCTCTCCTATCATGAATACGCTTGATAAGGAAATAAGTGAAATTATAAACACACCTTCCACGTCAATGATCACCCTGTGAAGTAGAAATGCTGGTATTGAAGACCTGAAACTACAGCAGTGAATATTTCTGTATGGAAATCACTTGTTTTCCATCTCCTAGCTCTAATAATAAAGGTGAATTTCAGTCAACTATGTTAGAAAGAACACTAAGGGGTGTTTTTCTACATATGGAAAATATTGCAGAACTGCTGTCACCTGACCATCAGAGAACGTGCTGTCAGAAACGTCCGTTAGAAGGCTCTGTCATTAAAGGTAGGGGCAACACACTTATTCTCCCAGCTCGCATCTCTACTACTGTGAGGGAATGGACCAAACCAGACTGGACTCAACTGGATGCAGAAAGTAGGGGAGCTGCTGATGGAGTGAGCCATGGAGAGTTGTCTCTCAGAACAGGGTGTAAGGACAAGAGCTGATAGTGGAGTGGAAGGGGTTCACATGACCTGCCTGTGGTGGTATCCACCGGCAGAGGAGGGACTCGGGTCCCCACCCCTTACCACTGAACTATTTGCTACTGATAGATCCTGGGGAAATCAATGCTTTCATTGTACACTCTGACGACCCAGCAGCTCCAAAGGACAGTTTTAACCCAGTGGTCACACAGGTGATCCGAATTAAACAAATGGGTCACACTACAAAACCAAAAGTCATGAGTCCAGAAAAAGGACTGGTAGGGATTGGGTACGTGTGGAATTGGCAGAGGTAGGAAGGAGAAAAGAGAGAGTGGGTGGAAAGAGTAATCAGGATGCACTATATACAGTTAGGAAATTGTTAAATAACAAAATTAACCAATAATTTAAAATGGTCCAGTGAAATGGTTCAGCGGGTAAAGATACTTGTCATGGGCCTGTAAATCCACACGGTAGAAGGAAAAAACAGACTGTGGAAAGTCTATTCATACTTCCACATAGGGGTCAGGCACACACATGCCCACACCCATACACATAAATAAATAGCAAATGTAAAATAAATTTTTAAAAATTAAGAAAAAGTATAGCCTACTAAAAGCAACGGTAGTTCCCTTTGTTTACATAAAATCAGAATTTTACACATAGAGGTTGAGATCGTTTTTGTCCCAACACAATAAATTCATGATTTGGTGGTTCGGATGAGAATGTCCCTGATAGGCTCAACATTTGAACGCTTGGTCCCCAGTTGGCGGTGCTGTTTGGGGACACCAGAAGCCTTTAGGAGGTGAGCCTTGCAGGGGGAAGGACATCACTGAAGGTAGGCTTTGAGGTTTTACAGCCTCAGCCCGTTCCTGCTCTCCTTTCTCTGCTTCCAGTGAGTGAATGAGAGTGTAAAGCAGCCAGTGTCCCGGCTCCTGCTCTCACTCTGTCCCTGCCATGACGGACTCTATCCCTCTGGAACCGTAAGTCAAATTAAACACCTCCCCTGACTTGCTTTTTTTCAGGGTATTTTATCCTGGCACAAAATAGGAAATTTAACAGGAAAAGGCTGCAACCTATTGCAGGCCAGCTTCAGGAAGATTGTCTGCACTTCACCAAGGCTGCCTTCTCTTTGCTAGGCTCCCAGGGCATGCTGGCTCATGGGGTTTCATTTTCTACTCCATGATCCCATACCATGAAACAAGTAAGCGGAGTGGACAGAAGAACTGGAAATCGACAGTGCCAGTCACGGTGTTCATCAACATTTCTGTGTGGGGCAGAGTCTACGAAACGCAAACCTTCAGAACCTTTGAAGTACTGCTGAACCCGCTCAGCAAAATCGCCAGTGATTTCCTATAAGTGCACCTTACCAACTGCCCCCTCTATTGTTCCAGCCATTAAGGAAATGCACATATGTTTCTTGCCCGGTTATTTCTACACCACTGTTAGGGCAGGGCACTTTTACATTTATTTAGCTCACTGTTTTATAAAAGGACATTGTCTTGGAATAAGAAAAAAACAGAAGGCGCCAATTTCCACCACCTTGTCAGCTTCCTGGAGCACATGTGGTACTTTCTGAGGATGGCAGATCAGCAGAGTTGAGGTCTCTGCTCTGGATCCAGGACAGAACAACCCCATCCAGTGGAATGGTTAAGAGGCTGCTGCAAACACCTGCATTTCAAGGGGCCACATTCCCACGAGGTGAGGGACAAGAAGAATTGTAATTACAATACTTGTAAAGCATTGGCATCAAGATCTGTCGAGAAATGGCACATCCCAGAGGAACCAACGCTCAGTACAAGTTAGAGAAAAGGGGAAAATAGAGAGGAGAAGCCACTTTGGTGGTTTTCCTACCCAGGGAAAGAAATAAAACAGCTTCTAACTGCATTTCCTGCCCCTGATCTGCACACGGGAAAGCATGGCATTTCATTGGTTGACTTTCTGTTAGGAAATCTACAGAGCTGTAACTTTGCTGTCATTTCCAGTCACCAGCTTCATTGAGCAGGAGCATCCCCTTGGAGGGGCAGCCTTTCAGGACACGTTATCCTTCCATTAACAGAACAATCCACACAGTGAAGCATTCAAATACATCTTGCTGTCAGTGTTTACCATCCAAAGTGATTATACCACGGTTGCCCAGAACATGGAGTTTCTCTCTTAAAATACAATTTAAGAGTGCATTGAGCGGGCACCCAAAGGGACCAAGTAAGACAGAACCATGTTAACTTGGGCTTGAAAGTAGCCTCCCAGAAATTCCCAGAGAAAAACATAAGATGATCAGCCCCTAGCAACGTGTTTTCTAGCACATCCTGCCGTGAGTGCACTCTCCGCTGAGCCTTGCTGAGCAGCTTTGCTGGGGACAAAGCCTTCCCTTCCTGTTTCTTCCTCGCAGGGTTAGAGCTGGTATTTTAATTAACTGCACCAGATCACGAATCACCCCTGAGCTCTGCCTTAAGATCTCAGCCTAACGATGAGGAAACCAAGTTCACAGAGGTTAAGTGACTCATTTCTCTCAGACCAGACGGCTAATCAAACGGCACTCAGATCACAGTCCTTTGGACACCGAGTCCAGGGCTGTCTCTGCAACAGTGCCTGGTCCCAGCCAAACACAGACACTCAAAAGACTGTCAGCAGCTGCTCCTGTCAGGATCCTGAGTTGAAAGCTGCACTTGAAAAGATTTGAGGACTCTAGACATGGGATGCATGGGATGCCATCGAGACTCTGTAACTGTCATCCTCAAACCTGAGCTGGATGAACGCGGCACACACATGCTGTGATGTAGTTCTCTAAGCTGTGACCTGAGCAGGCAACCCCAGAGGAGTGTGAACTGCCAGGCACTCCTGTACACACACACACACACACACACCCCTGGGCACATCAAAGTCAATAGTAGATTATTTTATGTAAACGATCTACAGGTTTGGAAAACCTTTAGGTAACAATCATCCATGTGCTGTGATAAGAAGCAACTAAGTTGGACCCACATTATCTTCTTATATAGCAGAGAGGTTTGGGTTTTTAAAGCTAAATTTGTGTTCTCTTGTCTTCGGCACTCTTTCTGCCTTCCTGTGATGACAGGAAGGCGGAGGTCACGCCATTCCACTGTCAATTTCAGGATATTCTGAAAGGAAGAAGGAAAAGAGAAACGAAAAGAAAGGAAAGCCAAGCCGGCTACTAGGGGTACACACCTTCAATTCTGACCTCATGGCTCACGCCTGTAACCCAGCACTTGAGAGGCTGAGGCGGGAAGTTTGATGTGAGTTTGAGGCCAGTCTGGACTATGGAATGAGACTTCGTGGTGATTTAAATGAGCTGCTCTCCACAATTCTCTGGCATTGGAATACTTGGTCCCCAGTTGATGAATATTTGGGGAGATTTAGAAGGTGTGGTCTTGCTAAAGGGAGTGAGGGTGGGCTTTGAGGTTTCAGAAGATTCCCTGAATTTTGAGAGAGACTGTCTGTCTTTAACTTCCTGTTTGTGGTTCGAGATATGAGCTCTCATCTGCTGTTCCAGCCTCCAGGTCTGCCTGTTGCCTGTGGCCTGCCATCTGTACTCAGCCATCAGGGACTCAAATTCCATAAGCTCCAAATGAACTTCTTCTACAAGTTGCCTTGATCATGGCAATTTATCACAGCTATAGGAAAGTAACTATGACAGACATGTCTCAAAGAGTGAAAAGCAAGGCTGGTGTGTGCACTGCTACTCTGGAGGACACAGTCCGATTCCCAGCACCCACAGTGGGTGACTCTCGGATGTCTGTAACTCCATCTCCAGGAGATCCAATGCCTCTGGCCTCCATGGCATGCCTCCTCCATACAGAGACACACAAATACACACAATTAAATTTAATCTTTACAAAAAGCAAAAGGGGGAGGGATGAGGGGGGAATCTGTGGTTGGTATGTGGAATGAATAAAAAATTTCTTAATAAAAAAAGAAAAAAATTATTCCCTTATTCATTTATGAAATAAAATAGACTTCCAGGAAGGAAAAAAAAAAACCAAAAGGGGGGACTAGAAGAAGGGGAGCCAAAAATGGAAGGCAGAGAAAAGACCCAAAAAGCAAAGTAGAAACTCTACCAAAAAGTGTAAACACTTTAAAACATTATCACGGTAAAGATATTTTTCTTTTCCAGACAAGGTCTCATAGAACCCCGGCTAGTCTTGAACTCCTTCTGTAGCTGAGGATAACCTTGAACTTCTGATCATCCTTTTTCCACCTCTAACTTCTGGGATTAGAGGCACGAACAGCCTCCTCAGGTTATGAGGTCCTGAGGATTACATCTGGACTTCATGCTTGTTAGGCAAGCACCATACCAGCTGAGCTCCATCTCCAACAGTGATTTGTTTAGCAGACTCATGAATTTCCATGTAAGCACAGGCCTGCTTATGTGATATAGGGGGAAGGGAGGAAAAAAGAACTTCCAGACAAGCGGGGGGCCAAGAGAATTGGGAGAGCCAAGAGCAAAAATTCCAGTCGTCCCACTGACTGTTTAAGAATGGGTGCCCTTTCCTCCTAATTAGCTAACCAAACACCATTAACTCTCACAAACACACCTAAGATCAGTATCCAACCCCTTCCTTCAATTCTTTCCAAGGAAAATCAGTCACTAGGAAAAGAGAAGCCTGGGAATTTGGGAATCTTCTGCTCTTTCCTTAGTAGGAACAACTCAGTGAAGCCAAACAAAAAACAAATCACATTCCTTAAAAGAAATGGATTCCCAGCAATGCCTTCTCCCTGAGACGTTATCTGGGCTAATGGTACTTGAGTCACCTTTCTGGGCATAAAGGGTGAGACTGCCTGGCTGCTCTGCACAGTTAGGCTGCCAAGGAAGGCAAGGGACAGAGGGACAAACGGGCAGGTCAAGGACACCAACAATGTTCTTCATGACCTCAGCCTTCACTGTGAGCTTTCCTTTTTACAGGAAAACCTTGGTGGACTTGGTTATTGAAGATGAACTTTTAGTTCATATCTCTGGAAGGTAACGTGTCCTCTGGGAAGTCAGTGCTCATTTTGAAGTATATGTTCTACGATGTTTCACTGTAAGACTCTTCATCTGGAGTGGAGCTGGGGCTGGGCTCATGGACTGCTTGCCTAGGATGTACCAAGCTGTGGGTTTGACTCCCAGCACCGTGTAAACAGAACATAGTGACTCACACCTGTGATCCCAGTATAAGTAAAAGTTCTCAGCAGTTTAAGGTCATCCTCAGACTCACAGCCAAGGATCCATGACTTTCTTGAAATCAAAACAAAACAAAACCCCAACCTTTTATTTATACACCAAGAATACAGGCCTTGTTACAGCAGATATAATGAACGACAAACACAATCAACAGTAGTGTGTTACAGACTGCCCCTGAAAAGCAAATGAATCCTAAGGGCTTGGGACAGCAGTCAAGGCAGTCAAACTCTACAAGATTGCCATGTGAGTCCTGCTGAATTCTTCCTGGCCTCACTTCTATTTACCAGTGTTTCTACAATGGGCAGAAAATCACTCTGGCCCCATTAAAAGAGTATTTTTCATTTTCCACCCACCTGGGTCACTGCCACATAGTTTAGGTAGTCATCTGGAGTCCTGCAGGCCAGCAAAGTACCAATCCTACAGGAAGTAGTAGTACCAATCCTATAGGAAGTAGTAGTACCAAACCTACAGGAAGTACCAATCCTACAGGAAGTAGTACCAATCCTACAGGAAGTGGAAGCGATATAGAACCATTCATCATCACCCAAGGCATGGGCCCTATTCCTCCAGGACAGGAAGAACAGATCCTTCTGTCTGTCACAGCTAGTGCCTCCGTTCTGGCTGGGACTCTTCAATGGCAGCAACTAGGTGAGGTGTAGGCAAGATGTGATGGCTTCACAGAAAATGATCTAAATTGGCAGGAAGAGGGGAGGGACCACAAAACTCCAGTGTCCCAGAGAAGGAGGAACATTTTTCATGGGATTGTCTGTATGGGCTGTGACCTTGTGAACTCAAAAGGGATATTTTCTCTAGGGAAGCCACTTTCCTGACACTTGGTGCTCCTCGTCCTGAACACTTATGCTGTTAAGTGTGTGTGTGTGTGTGTGTGTGTGTGTGTGTGTGTGTGTGTGTGTGTGTGTGTGCTTTTCCTTAGAAGCACCCTATCCAAATGAGAACAACCATTTGGGAATCTGAGGGAAAGTAAGTACCTTAAGGCTCCAAGAACAGGCTAAGTGGAGTGGCATGTGCCCATGGTCCCAGCTACTCAGGAGGCTAATGAGCAGGAAGGATCACTTGAGCCCAGGAGTTTGAAGTCAGCTTGGGCAATATAGTAAGAGTATGTATCGAAATTCAAAACAAAGAACAAATGATGTTCCACCCAGTGGTTCTGGCCAGGTCTTCAACCTTAGGCTCGCCATGTGCTAGCTGCTCTTCCAAATGCCCATTGCCAAGTACACAGAACTGTTTACACTGTTTGAAGCTATTTATCAATAGTAACAGTAGGAAAACACAGGATAAATGGTGAGTTCTATTAACAATAAACGCCAAGAGGTCACAGAAGTTGTCCTTACCATAAAGCCATCACAGAGAGATGCAGATTTCCATTGAGACCATGGCTGTAAGTCCATCTCACAGATGACAGCATCGTGCTCCACTCATTCACCCACTCAACCAATGTCTACTTAACTTTTTGTACCACCTGTGGTTGGGGATGGAACAGTGGAGGAGACAGGACCACCATCATTGATAGGTGATGTGCTGGTGTATGCATCTATTGATTGGAATCTGAGAGCTTACAGGTAGGAGTCTGGGGTCCTAAGAAATATTTTAGTATTATAAAAGAAAATGTTTGATGGGCTTTCTTGTCCATTACCCAACTACAAAAACAGCTGAACTAAAAACATGTAGAGAGACCATTCAACTAGGTAAACTAACTAGGAATCCTCAACCCCTGAACTTTTGATATCTGGGGCCAGATAGTTCTTCCTGGGGGTTGGGGCCGGGGAACCTTGGCCTGAGTCTTGTTCTGTGTTTGGCAAGGCTCCTAGCTTCCACCTAGAAGAAACGAGTAGCACCCCTCTCCTGTTGTGGTAAATAAGTGTGTCTCTAGACATGCCACACATCCCTGGGGGGTAAAACTGCCTCCAGCTGAGGAACAGATGAGATCAGTGTGGAAACAGAAGGCTTCTAAGGTCTTTTCAAACTCAGATTCAGGGACATTGAAAAGGTAGGGAATGAGGAGAAGGAAGGATGAGAAGAAGACAGTACATTCACTGTCCCTTCAGACAAGCTTTGCAAAACATCAGAGACTAACACCAAAGAATCGGGTGATGTACATTTCCTCCCACACATACCCCAGACCCACGCTTTCCACCTCTGTTTTCTTCTTCTGGTGCCAGGCATTGAACCCAGGGCCTTTCAAGTGCTCTGCCACTGATCTACAGTCCCGGCTCTACCTTTGATTATGATGGAAAGCCCAAACAGAAACACCTTTCATATTTACTACATACATATTTACCATATATATATTTACTATACACACACACATAAAATCACATGTGCCTCCATTTTGTTCGGAAATTTTCCTTCCCCTAAAACCACTGGTAAGGAGGAGAAAGGATGGGAACAGAGGGCCCAGTGATTAATTGCCTCTGTGGAACAGCAGTGCGGCAGCTGAGTCTGCCAAGTGTCCCTGGGACCCATAATTAACTCAGAAGGTCTTCTGGGGGAATCACACCAGAAGCCAAAGGAATATAATTAAATCCCTTGCAGTTTCAAAGGTGCCGAAGTCCTAGATTCCTAACCGAATGTAGCCTTTGCATGGAAGAGCCAGTGCTCACTTCTGCCCAGTATCTCAGATAACCTGAGTTTATCTTCAACATGGATACAAGCTTTTTAAAAACATAATGAAAAGCAAGATGGCAGGAACATGCATGGGTGGCTTCTGTTGTGGAAAGAACAGGCTATGATTGCTCTCACACACAGGGAAAATTTCACAAGGAACTGAGGAAATGGTGGCTTCCTCTAGGTGTGGTGACACCTAGCACAGAAGTGTCCTCACTGGACAGCCCCCGTCCAGTGAGATTTTTGTCCATGCATGTATCTTATTTTATAGCAATGACCAGCCATCATGCGAAAACCTGGCAAGAATGGCCTTTGCTATAATGAAAAGTAGGGAAGAGAGTATAAGATGAATATATTAGATTTTTTTAAATCTTTCCACTTTAAGTGATAGAAAGTGTTACCTATAGTTTCGGGGGTTGACAATTAAGTATTAGGCTTTTCCCACCAATGTGAAATAAACATGTTTTGATGCTATACTGGGTAGCTTACATATATGAGCTGAGTGGAACCTTCAAAACCCTGAGCAGAAGGTTATCTATTCTCATATTAATTAAAGGACCTGCTCAAGGTTACTGAGTTGGTTAAACAGCCACAGTGAGATTTGAGTTTGATGCCAAATCCTACTATTCACATTCCTTCACCTCCCTTCAGAACACTTGAAGAAAGTGGTCCCTCAAGTCACTGACTCTGACTTCCTTGGACTGTTAGGAGAGATCAGTGGCCTTTATCGGCTGGAACCAGGCACACTCCATATGACAGTGGGTATGTTGGTAACAGAGGGGGCCATCCCATGTCAAGGTTTATATGACCTCTGACCTCAGGAAGCAGAGGCAGATACCTTTGCTCAGCACACTCTCATCCTTAACTGAACCATCCCAGCAGCTCTGTGCTGGCTATTCTGTCCAGAGACTGAGGCTCAGTGTTTAGCTTCCTGTTGGCCTCTGTGAACCATCCCATTTTCCCATCTTTAAGCATTTCAGCCTCTTAATTCTTTAACTAAACATCCTTGCCTTTAGCAAACCCTTCAGAATTATTCTCTATTGTTAATCCTACAAAGAGAGTCATAAAAGAGTATGTGAGGGTTAAGTGCAGTTCGCCTTCCTGAGAACTGTAATTTCTAGAACTCAGCCTGCTCTAGCGGATGGAAAAGAAGGGGCAGGCGTGTAGGAAGGAGCAGCTTCTGTTAGCCACCTTCCCCATCCCTCTGGGCTTTGTGCATGCTAAGCAAATGTCTGCTGAATGAGCTGCCTCTAGAAACCTTTAAGTCGTAATATTGCATGTGCTAAACTTCCTCTGTGCAGAGGCCCCACCCCTAACGACCAGCTATTGGCAGTTGATGGCTACTGGGGAAGGGAGAATCGCTTTTACTGGGGGACACGGCTACTGGTAAGCGGCCCACATCCCAGTGGACGCCCCACCCCCGTGTGCTTATGGGAAGCACTAACTGGACTCAGCGGGTTAAAGTATAAAGACTAATTAATTTTAAAAGAAAACATGAGGTTTTGAGGAAGATAAGCTAGAAGGTTCAGGTGGGTGTTGGAGGACAGAAAAATGAGATGTGGGGTTGACCAAGAAATATTGCAGCATGTACGAAATTCTCAAAGACTTTTTTAAGAATCATCAAGAATGAAAACTGTAATCTTAAAAAAAAAAAAAAACACATCTGCCCTTTGTACAACACAGTGTGGCCCTCACCCCTCCGTGTGAGACCACCCACCACCAGTCCGGATGTACCAATAAAGAAGGATGGCTGATGGTGCTTCCAATGAGAGCTGGTCCCAGCAGTGGCTTACCCTGAAACCCAACGCCTGCTTTGTTCCGCAAAGATCCTCAGCTTACCTGAAAACTCTGGATCATAGCAAATGTCACTGTGACTCCACAAAAGCCTGCTCTAGGAATGTGTTGGAGGTTGTGCTCAGTCACGATAAGGAGGCAGCCACACTGCCTATTAATAGGTCAGGTAGCGTCTCAAGTCTGGTGCGACCGGAGGATTAACTGTTTTCCCAAGCACATTCCTGGCTTGATCCCATTTGGAACAACTCTGTAATGAGCTACTCCCGATAGGTGAGCATCACTTCTGGAGAGGGGGCATCACAAGGAGACCTTGACCTTGGTCAGCACCTCTGACAGGTCTCAGGATGCCTGCTTATGTACTTAGCCCAGCAGCAGCAACCCCCCAGAGCACTTGGAAGCTCGCAGACCCTGGATTCTGGATTTAACCACACATCTATTTGGAAAGACTCTGAGAACGCCTTACTCTGTACAGATCACTTTTAAGCGGTATAATCAGATTCTATTGTCTGGTCATTTTTTTTTGTTTTGTTTTTTGTTGTTTTTTTTTTTTGTCCTGATAAATTTCAGACATATGAACTTCTAAATAAATCCATTAACCTTAATTAAGAAATAAAAGGTCAGCCAGGTCTGTTGGCTCAGGGTTATAATTCCACTTGCTTCAGAGCTGAGGTAGAAGGATTGCTTGTTCAAAGTCAGCCTGGGCAACTTTGTGAGACAGTGTCTCAAAATAGAAAGTAAAAAGGTAAAAGGGGGCTCAGGAAACAACTCAGTGGCAATGTTTGTCTGGCATGTGCAATACCACAGAAATAAATTTTCTATTTACTTGTAATTCATGTCATATTACACACACGTGTGTGCAGTTACACTTTCATGGCAAGAAGAAAATTTGTTTTTGTTTTTCTGATATTTGTGGCCCTAACTCATTAGTTTACAGGAATGCTGTGGTGCTTAAAGAGACCTCTCTAAGCAGATAATGCTTTGGCCTTAACCGGGTCCTTGAAAGCCAGGAACGAGATGCCTGCTGTCACCGGCTGGTCTGGAGAGAAGGACAGCTTGGCACCCCACTGCTCTTGCCTTCGTTTCCCCTTTGGCAGAATTCCACCTGTGCCGCCAGACCCAGCTCAGGCTGCACTAATGCCCCCTCAGCCCTGCAACCAGAGCTTGGTGGGCACATCCCTCCACTGGAGCGCTGGACACATTGTCCTACAATGACTATTGACCTGTCTGTCTCACTGCTGGTCCAGGAATTCCTCCCAGGGCTATTGAACGCCCAGTGCCCAGCCCTGGGCATGGCCACAGAGCAGCACAGCACAGTCTACACAGACGTACTTGATCCTTCCTTGCTAAGTGCTGGCCAGGTACTAGTGAGGAAGAGATATTGACGGAATACGTTGAAAATGCTGAAATATGCCAGAGAGACAGACTCAGGAGAGCTGCGTCAAAATGAGCAAGGGGTTAGAATCCAGCTGTGGGTACCAGGAAGGATGCACAACAGGACAAGATCCTGAAAAACACCTCAGGTTATCTGTAATCCTCAGGAATCTGTAACCTCACAGAAATCTGTGGTCCTGGGAAATGAAATACAGGGCAGGTACTGGCTGAAACAAGATAAATAAAAAATACATGGGCTCAGAGGGCAAGTGTGGGCAGAGTTATCCTGAGGTCATCAAGCCTGGCCAACATGGAAGGACGGCAGCAGAAAGGCCAGAGTGCTCACTGTTCTTGGAAAACCCTTGAACCAACACTATCAACCTATCCCTGCCGAACTCTTCCCCATTTCCCCTCGAACCCCTGCAGCTCTTCCCTGGCCTGCCTCGCACAGCAAGTTAGACTGCACAGAGGGGACTGTGGCTCAGGAGAAAATCGTGCATTCTCTACATACAGCACACACGACTGGAGTCTAGCCCTGTTCACCAATGTGTGTGTGTGTGTGTGTGTGTGTGTGTGTGTGTGTGTGTGTGTATGTTCATAGGCCTGTGGATACACGTGCATCTGCGTGGGTGTCGTCCTCAGTCCCTCCCACTTGACTTACCAAGTCAGGGTCTCTGGCCAAACCCAAACTTGATGATTTGGCTAATCAGGAACTAGCCAGCTTAGCTGGGCTCTAAATTCCTGAAGGCTGGGTCCTCATGCCGTCATGGTAAGCACTTTATCTACTAAGCCCCTCCCTAGGCCTGTCTGTCAACTCTTTCACACTGTCTTTGCACTTAGACAGCTAAATGCAGCCTCTGCCTTGTCTGGCAGGGATTCAGTTATCTCCCTCTCACCTGATGGGAAAATCAGCTCACCTCCATTTCTATAACCGTGGTAGACTGAATGGAATTGGTCTCCATAATCTCATAGGGAGTGGCACTATTAGGAGGTGCGGCCTTGTTGGAAGAAGTGTGTCACTGTGGAGTTGCGCTTTCAGGTTTCCTATGCACAAGATACCACCCAGTGTCTCAGTCAACTTCCTGTTGCCTGTAAGATGTAGGACTCTCAGCTACTACTCCAACACCATGTCTGCTTGCATGCCGCCATGCTCCTGGTCATGATGATAGTGGACTGAACCTCTGAACTATAAGTGAGCCCCCTCAATTAAATGTTTTCTTTATAAGAGTTGTTGTGGTCATGGTGTCTCTTCCCAGCAACAGAAACCCAAACTAAGACAATACCTATTTTAATAATCCTGATCCAGTCTGTTCTTTCAATTCTCTTTTCAAAAACTATTTATTTTTATTATTATTTTAAATTATGTGTATGTGGAGGAGGTGAGGTTGGGAGGTTTCCATGGAGATACAGCCAGTGTGAGTTGGCCAACATGGATGCAGAAAACTGAACTCATGTCTTCTCCAAGAGCAGTGCATACCTACAATCGCAGTGCTGTCTCCTGGGAGATCAGAAGTTTGTCATCCACAGCCACACGAGTTGCAGGCCATCCTAAGCATATGAGACCCTGTCCCTCCACCAAAGAAAGCCTGAGCCAGACTATACCACACCTCACACAGAGGTTAGTGCTATATTGCCGTCTTCAGGAAAATAACAAATTCTTGAAATTTGGGGAATTCAGCTCTTCTCACATTTTTTTGCCCAAGGACATGAAAGAGACTAAGTAATCTTGGGCATAGGGACATCCTACAAGGAACACACAATTGCCTGTCCTTCAACTGTACTGTCCAACTCTAAGGAGAAAGTCTGAGACTCTGCAAGGCCCAGAGACAGCCACAGGAGCTCGCTCAGACATGGCGGACAGGTGACTCAGCCTTCAGGTGCTTCTGGACCCAGCAAGCAGAGCCCAATGTCTGCCCTACTCCTGGTCAGTGATGCTTGCTCTCTCACAGCAAAGGGAAGCAGGATCAGTTAAAGCATAGTTCACATTTTCATAAATCCAGATAAACTATTACATTTCTTTTCTCTTTTCATCTTCAGCTACAGATACGACCAATGCTTTAAAAAAAAAAAAAAAAAAAAGAAAGAAAGAAAAGAAAAAGAAAAAAGCTTACTGAACATGCATCAAACCTTCAGTCTAAAAGAGAGCATTCAGGAATACACTGTGGGACGGTTTGGGGGGCAGGTAGGGTGTGCATGTGTGTGTAAGATATGGAAGACAGGTATGTTGATCAGAAGGTGTTCATCATGATTTTTGAAATAGGGTCATTCAGCGGGACCTGGGGCTCACCAGTTAACCATGGCTGGCTCTCCAGCAAGGCCCTGGAGACCTGCCTGTCTCCATGGTCCCAGTGTTGGGATTGCATGTTAGCTGATCCAGCTTTCTATGAGTCCTGGGGATTGAACTTGGGCCCTTCAGGCCCTCATGCTTCCAAGCATCCACTCTCACTGGAAATGCACAGTTTTAAGGCCCTGATTTCATACTCCTCACTAGTCCTCCAAATTTAAGAAGTATGCAATCTGGAAACTGTTACAGATGGGATTTGTAACAATTTACCTGATTAGCAGACTGGCAAAAACAGGCCAAAGGGGTGTATGCACAAGCATGTTCCCTGCAGCCCAATTCTTACAAAGCAAAGTCAAATTAAAACACCTAAGCATATAGTAAAAGGGAATGAATAATTAAAAAAAATAAATAAAACCACGCAGGCCATCCAAACCACAAATATGATACTGCCATTGATAAAGGGCTGGCATGCCTGCTTAGCTGGCATGACACACACCCAAAGTAGATTATCACACTAAAGAATAAAGTGTGGGTGCTAGGGAGATGGCCAGTGGGAAAAGTGTTTACACGTAAGCAAGAAGACCTGAGTTTGGATCCCCAGCTTATAAAAAGCAGGGCACTCCAGAAATTCCAGAGCTAGAAGGTGTAGCATGAATCTTAAAGGGTCTTATTAAATAAAACAAACCCAGGGCCAGGTATTGGGCTGAATGCTGGAAGATCAGAAAGACAGAAACAGTCACAGCCACCTCACCTCGCCAATTCCTCAGCTGATCCTGTTTCCTCCGACTGGAAGCTTCTGAGTCCTTATCCAAATGGATCTCAGCTGAACTGCTTCTTGAAAGCCTGAAGCTTAACCAGTCTCTAGTTCCTGGTCCTCATGCCTTATATATCTTTCTGCTTTCTGCCCTCACTCCCTGGGATTAAAGGCTCACTTCCTGTGATTAAAGGTGAGAGTCACCATGCTTGGCTGTATCCTTGAACTCACAGAGATCCAGGTAGATCTCTGCCTCTGGAATGCTAGAATTAAAGGTGTGTGCTACCACTGCCTAAACTCTATGCTAATATTGTGGCTGTTCTGTCTCTGGCCCCAGATAAGTTTATTAGTGTGCACAATTTTTCGGGGAACACAATACCACCACAAGAAGGCAATGCCGGGGGATGCCAGAGCTCACTGCTAGCCAGCCTAGTCAATTCCATGAGAAACCCTTTCTCAAAGGTGCAAAGTGGTAGGGGAATGACATCTGGCTTCCACATGGGCACACACATGCAGATACCATACACAAAGAAAAAGAAAGGAAGTTCAGGTTGGCATGGAGAGCGTCACCCCAGTTTCTCCGAGAGGAACACAAAGGGGCTATTGCTGTGATGTCAGCTGTGAAGTGCTATGCATGATCTTCCTGGTGCAGCCCAGATTTTTAAGGAACTAATGTCGATGGAGTTTATGACTTCATGACTTGTAAAATGTTCCAGAGGGCAGGCTTGGAGACTGGGGGTTGCTACAAAACAAAGCAGCTGTTATGGGTATGAGGAAAGCTGTCTTCTGAGTTATCACAAAAGGCCTTCATTTTGCCAAAGAGCAAAAAAGGTTCTGTGAGTCACAGAGGGCCAACTCTGTCTACTTGGCAGAACAAGTTAAGTGAGAATTCATATAAAGAATGGCAAGAAACAAATTCTCAAAATTCTACAGGGTCCCCAAATCTCAGCATCAAAATCTTTACTTCCCTTCAGTAGACTGGCACACCCCAGAATCTGAGCAAGCCAGGAGGATCCTGACTTCCTTTCCACAGTGAGCCTGCCAGCATCTAAGATAAATACAGTCACTGCCCAGACAACAAGAAAGAATTCACCAAGACAAAAACAGTTTTACTTCGAAAACAAGGTAAGTTTTCAAGTGACAAGACAAAAGTCTGTACTTGGTTTTTGAACTTTGTTTTTTGTTGTTTTGGGTTTGATGTTGGGTTTTGTTTTGTGTATGTGTGTCTAAGTTATTTACCTGCTTGTTTCTTTACTTATTTTTATGTGTATCGGTGTTCTGCCAGCATGCATGTTTGTGGACCGTGTGTGTGCAGAGTTTGCAAAAGCCAGAAGAGGACATCAGATCTCTGGAACCGGAGTCACAGACCATTGTGAGCTATCATGTGGGTGCTGGGAATCAAACCCAAGTCCTCTGGAAGAGCATCCAGTGCTCTTAACCACTGAGCCATTTTTCCAGCCCTTCTACTGTATTCTGACACAATATTTTAAATTATTTATTTATTCCAGTGTGTGTGTGTACAAGCATGCACACACCACAGTGCCAGTGTGGAGGTCAGAGAACAACTCTCAGGAGTGGCTTCTCTCTGCCACTTTGTGAGAACTGGGGGTCCAGCTCAAGACTTCTCTGAGACATCTTGCTTGCTCAGTGAATATTTCTAAATTCAGATATGAATATAGACCACCTAAAGTGAATGTAAAAAGTATTTCTCAGTCATCCACAAATTGGAAATGTTTTTCATTGTCAATTATACAGTATTAATTGCTTGCCTAGGTTGCGGGGTCGGGGGTAGGAGTGGGGGATCCTAGATGCCTACTTTACCATATACACACAAATAAATTCCAAATGGACTTAATTTTTTAATAGGGAAAATGGAGCAGCACACATCTTTGCTCACAACACTTGCAAGGTAGAAACAAGAGCTTCAAGAGTTCAAGTTCACCCTTGGCAAATAATGAGTTGAAGGCCAGCACAGGCAACATGAGACCTCTCCCCCCTCAACGAAAAGAAACCCATAAAGAAATATAAAACTGTAATGAATATAAAGTTATTTTAATGACCTCATGGTAAAGAATAATTTCTTAATGGGGCCAAATAGTTCAAATCATACGGGAAAAAATATTTCAAACCACACTGACTACATTTAAATTTAAAATTTCTGTTAATGAAACAGAAGTAAATTAGAAGATATGTCAAATATATAACTGACAAAGAATTGGTACCCAGAATTTATATCATCTACAAATTAATTTTTAAAGTTATTTTTACATTTATTTATTTGTTTGTTTACACACGTGTGCTAGGGCATATGTGTGGAGGTCAGAGGACAACTTGCAGGAGTCAATTTTCTCCTTCCACCAAGTAGTACAGAGGACTGAACTCAGGTTGTCAAACTTAGCAGCATGTGCCTTTACCCACTGAGCCATCTTGCTGGTTCTACACATTTTTTAAATAACAAAGAAATCCACAGGAAAATGTATAAAGATATAAATAGGTCATTCACAACAAGGAAAAACCAACAAGCATAAACACAGGAAAAGGGGCGCTATGTAGCAATTTCCTCTGAGACAAAATGTCCATCTTGGAAGCAAGCTCCTTAAGTTGCAGGGTGTTAAGTGGGGAGTGAGGCAACAGAATGATCTAAGTGGAAGTGAACCATTCCACTCAGCAGGGACACTCATTAAGCTCAGGAAGTAAATAACTCAATAGCATCAGGAAGTCCCTGAAACTGAACAAATTCACCAGGATTCACCAGGATCTCCTCTTCCCATGGATATATAAGCCCTATGGACTGCTGAGACACTCTCAGACAAGCTGAGCTGTCTGGAAGAGGCAGAGGACCACTTTGCTGCCTGAGGAGGTTCAGACCATCTGAGCTACCCGGAAAGGACACTCTCCAGCCTGTTGAGATGCCTGTAGGGAGTGTAGCACACTCCAGGTTTCCAGCTTTCATTGGCCCCCACCCATGCTGGGGTGGGCTTTGGTAATGTGGTGGTCTTTGAGTCATTTCTGCTCCTGTAAGTAACCCTAACCCACATCCCTATAAGTAACCCCAATAAAACTCATTGATTCAACAAGCTGGACTTGGGTGACATCTCTACTTTGGTTTGTTGTCAGATCCCTATTGGGTGAGCAGACATTTGTTCATGCCTCCCCAGGAACAGCATCACATCACATCTTGTTCAGATTCTTCAGTAACTGGGAAATGCCAGTTAAAGCTAGAGTGAGATATGACCCCATACTCAAGCCTGATGAGGCTAGTGTTGGTTGTGTGGAGAAGTGAGCGTGTTTTTACACTATGGGTAAGATAAACCCACACAAGGGCTTTGGAGGGAAAATTGTGAATAGCTGGTGAAAGGGAAGAGGCCACAACCCCAAAGCTCCAGTGCTTCCTCTTGGTCTGCTCACCCTGCCTCAGGAAACACAGGTAAGACTGCTCAGTGAATCACAGAGGCAAGAAAACGGAGCGATAGTGCCTCTAAATACCCATCAACAGCAAGAACAGATAGATTCTGACACAGTCGAAAACACCACAAGGCAGCAGAGAAGAACAACCTGGGCTCAGGGCCATGCTTACTATCCAACTTCCTGGGAGGCTGAAGCCAGAGGATCACTGGAGCCTAGGCGTTTGGGGCCAGCCTAGACAATATAGTGAGAAGGCCTATTCCTTAAAAATTAAAAAGGAAGGAGGGAGGGAGGGGAGGAGGGAGAGAGGGAAGAATGGACAGGAATGGACTATAGAAACATGTATGAACATGTTTAATCTCAAAGACAGGAGAGGAAGAAAAGCAGATGGAGGAGAGAGCTGTGTGTGCCCTCACACAGGAGTAAAATCACGCAAACCACTGCCATACAGCGTTTGTTGATTGACACGCAGATAGAAACACTTTAGAAACATGGCAGTGGTAACACCAAATTCAGGACAGTAATTACTTCTGGGGAGAAGAGACTAGATTTGTAGAAGGGCCCTGTTAAGGAATTCAACCATATTACTTCATTTTTAAAAATGTCAAAGCCAAGTATGGGAAAATTGGAGAATCCTACACAGTAAGGTACATACCTGGCCTTTCTTACTCTTTCCTGTGTGTTCTGACTTTAAGGTGTTTGTGATGTGATGTTTGCAGCTGTAGTCAGGAGGACTCGGTGTCTACCCAGACAGCACTCCTCTGCTGTGCACATTGGGACCTCCCAGCTACTAAGTCACAGCAGTAACATTGACTATGCTAAGCACCTTTCAGATTGGGCCTCTGCTCTTCACTGTACTTTGCTTTTATTAATTTATTTTGTCAGTGAGGAAACTGAGGCATAGATGAAATCCTCAACTAAGGTATCTCAATGAGCAAATGGCAGTATGACCCCGGGAGGACTCCTAAAGTATCACTGGCTACTTGCTTTCTGTCCTCAAGCCCAAAAGTATACAGGGATTCCCAGCTGGCCTGGCACTGCCATCCTGGCCCCAGAATTGACATTCTCAAACTCCGGGGCATCCCAGGAAACAAAGTCCCTTAAAAAATATCAAGGCTTCTGTTGCATCATGACTGGAGCTAAATAAAATGTCCCCAGGCACCAGATGTTGACATAACTTACACCGCCTGATTGAAACAAACAGCCGAGTGAGTGTTTAAGACCATGGCCATGACTCCTGTCGACTGCCTTCAGGATACAGAATGTGGGAAACTGCGGAGCTCAGCTTAGGAACAGCCATAGCCTTAGGGTGTTTCTTAAACCCAAGTCTGAGAAAATGAGACTGTGTCTCTGTTATGAGGAACAAGAAGTCAGCATTTTGAAAAAGCCCCCTTCTGACCACTTTGCCCTCTGGCCAGCTGGCCAGCCCGTTAGGCCAATTATTAGTGAAACTCTGGGCCAGCTGAACAGTCACAGTTTCCTGGCCCTTCAAGCCACTCCTCCGGAATATACACACTTTGAGAGCAGAGGTGGCACATCAGTAAACTCATCTCATCCAAACAAAACAAGCTCTATCAGTAGTTTTCCACTCTTCATCAAAAAATGACTGTACTGTTTATATAGTAAGTTGTGTTTCTTTTCTAAATTAACGTGTATGCAAGGAATATGTTCCTTGAAGGGAAGTGTGGGATATAAATAGCTGCTTCCTATACTCAGCACCCAGTTCCACCTCCACATGAGCTGTGATCAGTCTCCACAGTGTCCCGAGACTCAACCCCATCCCAGACGGTTTATATAACTGAACCATAAATTAAACAAATGCAAGTGAATTTATGTAAATTCATAGGCAACCCACAGGCCACTCATGAGTCTCTGTAGATGCACACTAGCCGTATTTCTAAATAAACCTCCTACCTCTATGCTCAGTTCATCTTCCTATCCTTTGATTTTGAACTAGAGGACACATGCCACCATTCAACCTTTGAGTGTTTCAAAGAATCTTCAGTGGATTTTCCTGCAATCACATAGTTGTGAAACCATCGTTGCTCTATAGTTCCAGAGCATATCTATTGCCATAAAAGACACCTTGTACTGGTTATGTTGGCAATCAATCCCTGTTCTTCCCTCTCTTACTTACTGATTCTACTCTGGTATTTCCTAGACATGGAGTCATAAGACATGTGACATTAGTTTCTAGTTTTACTAAGCAAGCTCCATTCCTATTACAGTGTGTTTCAAGACTTCATTATTTTCATTGCTAAATATTACACTGCTGGTTGTATATAACGTTCTGTTTATCTGCTCATCATGCTATGAATTCTGTCTGAGTTATTTCAAGCATTTTTGCTCTTCTGAATAATGATAAACATTTACAGACAAATTGTGTGTTTTGTGTGTACAGATGATGTGTGTGCAGGTACACGTGCACACATGTGTATGAAGGCCAGAGGATAAGCCCTGCTGATGTTCCTTTGTGATGCTCCTTTATTAGTTTGTATGGTTTTGGACAGTCTCTCACTGCCTTGAGACTCACCAGGTAGGCAAGTGTGGCAGGGCAGTGAGCCCCAGGGAATCTGCCTACCTTGGCTTCCCCAGCACTGGGCTTACAACGGTGGGCCACCACACTGCTTGCTCTTCACTCAGGTTCTGGGGAGCAAAGCCAGTTCCCCAGGATAGAGGCATGCTTGGGCTTCTTGGTTTTATAGCTTGAAGTAAACTAGCTAAGTCATATGGCAAACTTGTCACTTATGATATGAGACTTAACTTTTTGGGGGTTCACACTCCACCTTTGTTTTTTGAGATGAGGTCTTTCACTGACCCTTGGGCTCACCAGTCTGTCTATATGGCCTGGACAGTGAGCTGGGGACCCACCTGTCTGTCTCTTCTCCACAGTGCTGGATTGAAGGCATGCACCACCATATCTGGCCTTTTGTTTAGTTATTTTCATAGGTGCTGGAGATCCGAACTCAGGTCTTTGTGCTCTGGCAGCAAGCAGTTTATTCGTGCACCTGAGCCCTCCACAGCCCCCAGTTAAATTAGTTTAACGTTCATCTCCCCCAATCTATATTATTGCATTCATCTAGTATAAATATAATAATAAAGAATATGCTAGAACCACAGATTGTATAATAGACTCTTGAAAACCACACAGGATCATATTGCATAGGGCCATGAAATGAACTCAGAGAATCTGGATGTTTCTGTGTGAACAAAAATTATTTAGAAGCTTTCTGAGCAAGGGACAGCAGGCACCATTTTAGTGATAATTTGGGATGAGTGGGTGGCCTGCATTGGGTACTGATGCTAATAGGGATGGCATGAGAGAACAGCAGGGAAGAGTGAAAGGGTTCCGAATCCTTCTGAATTGGCTAGAAACATAAAGTAGACTTTTCAAAATCATGTCTGTCAGGACAAAAATACTGTAACTCAAAGCTCATACAGCTCTGTGGCCTCTAATTCAGCCACTATAATGCTGCACCCCAAGTGAAAACATGCCCTTTGAAGATCTGAAGTTTAGTCTCTGGAATTAATTTAATCAGCCATACTAAACAATTTAGAAGTCAGATTTCTTGTAGCATGCTGAGCTGAAGTTGTTTATTTACATTCTGAACTGGAACCTGCTGAGAGGAATTCTTAGGGATGTCACACCCCATTTTCTTCAGCACCCTAGGAACACAAGTGGTGTCTGGGAAACACACCCTAGGAAACACACTGGTGTCTGACTTACAACATTCAAGTTCAGTCATTTTATAATTAGATAAAGGACTTGTTTGTTCCCAATAACTAGCACACTCCATAGAGCTGCCAAATCTAACCTATGGTAGTTTGAATATAGTTGGCCCCCATAAGCTCACAGGGAGTGGCACTATTAGGAGGTGTGGGGTGGGCTTTGAGGTCTCACATATGCTCAAGCCACACCTAGTGTCCCAGTTCACTTCCTGTTGCCTTCAGATCAAGATGTAGAACTCTCAGCTCCTTCTCCACCACCATGTCTGCCTGCATGTTGCCATGTTCCGCCATGATGATAATGGACTGAACCTCTGAAATATAAGCCACCCAATTAAATGTTTTCCTTTGTAAGAGTTGCCATGGTCATGGTGTCTCTTCACAGCAATAGAAACCCTAACTAAGACAGAAGTTACTACAAGGGACAGGGTATTGCTGAGATAGGCATGACCATGGTTTTGTTTGGAGGAATTTGAACTTTGGTACTTTGGGTTAGGAAAGCAGTAGAATGCTTTAAGAACTGTTCAATGAGCCATACCAACAGGAGCATGGAAGATTTGAACTGTGGGGGCCTGGCTCAAGAAATTTCAGAGGCAAAGCGTTTTAGTATGTTGCCTAGAGATCATTCTTATGATATTTTGGTCAAGAATGTGGCTGCTTTTTGCCCTTGTCCGAAAAGTCTGCCTGAGGCTGAAGTGAAGAGTTTTGGATTAATTTTATTGGCTAAGGACATCTCAAAACAGGCAAATAGAGCCTCTCTTGTGTGCTTACTAGTGCTAACTCTAATGAAGATTTATAATGAAAGGGAGCAAGCTGAGCAGGGAAAATACGAAAGTACAATTTGAGGAGAAAAAGAGCACTGGGAAGTGGAATGGAGCTAAATTCTGTGTTCAGTGAGTTAGATAAGAAATGGAATATGGGGAGTGGTGACCTCAGGGCAAGATCCCACCCAGCTACAATTCCAACTTGTGCAAAGGAATTAAAGAACAGATTAGAGCTGGGTGTGGTGGGACACCCCTTTAATCCCAAAACTCAGAAAGCAGAGGCAGGCAGATATCTGAGTTTGAGGCCAGCCTGGTCTACAGATCCAGTTTCTGGACTCCCAAGCTTAGGCAGTAAAGGATAGAAAGCTGGTGAAGATGTAATTGAACAAGTGGAGTAACTACAACTACAAATGGTGCCCAACTGCTCAAATTTCTACCTGAAACCTGAGAATACTTAATAAGCAATTCTAAACAGAGCCAAAAACAGAACCCAATGTGAGGCGCTTCCCTGCTATTCCTGCTTCATGTCTCATGTGGCTAGACGCCACAACATGTGGGCTTGAGCTACTCTACAGCGGGTTCATGGCGTGTGGACTTGACCTGCATGCAACATGGCAGATCCCAAGCCCCGCAGTATGCTGCACTGCGTGGTGGATATAGCTTCTGCTAGTTAAAAAAAAAAAAAAGGTTTCTGGGCTACATGCTGCTTTGATGGAAACATAGACCCACTATTTCCTAGAGTCAGTGGGAGCATGGTTCCCAGAGCTGGCTATAAACATCGTTCTGCCATGTTGGGAAGCTGAGGTGAGCAGAGAATGCTGCAGTTTAAAGTGAGAGGTTCACAATAAGACAGACTCAGATGGAATAGTTTACAATGTGTGTAAAAGTGTATGTAGGCTTGGAAGAGAGAGAAGAGTAATACCTGCAGTTATATAAAGAAATAGTTTTAAAAATAAAGTCTTTAAATAGAAAGTAAAGGTAATATAAAAGATAAGCCATGTAAAGATGGATATCACACAGAGAATCTGTATTGTATTGTTTTGGGGATTTTTAACTCCAGAGAGACATTTGATTGTAAAGGCTGCTCAGTTAAACTAATATGTATATTTTAAAGGTACCTTGACTTCAAAATTTGGATATAAGGATATGTTACTTTGGAAAGGAGACTCTGCTTTTGTTTCCACAGAAAGCCAGAGGCTATGGATTTGTTCCAGATTAAGATAAATCAGGTTTGACCAGCCAAGACCCCCTGAAAGATCTCTGATGACACCATGGCCCAGATGATCCAACATCCAGAATGGTTTCAAGGCAACTGGCTCAGATGATACAGCCTCATGGACTACTCCATAATCCTAAAATTTTCTCTGTGTTCCCATAAGATACAGAGCCCCCCTCCAGCAGGAAGTAGTATGAGAAGCTAAGCTCAAATTCCCAAAATATTGTTTATGAATGTTCATTTTTATTTAAAACAGGTTGATTATAAATGCAATCTCTTTCTAAAGAAAGGGGGAAAGTATAGATATAATAGGATGAAAAGGTAGATTAATGAACCTACTTTTAAAGAGCAACAATTTGTTTAAAAATGTTTTGCATTGCTATGGATTTTAGTTTATTGATACAAGTTTAAACTTAATTTTGTTATACTGTATATATATTTCTACTCTCATTTGAGGTATTATGTCTATGTAACTCATTTAGATAGTAATGGATAATTAAAAAAACAGATTAATAATTAGTCTTCTATGATAGTCAACCTTACAGTCATGTTAAGTTTTCTAGGTATATATAGATATAATTCAATTAGGTAGGTAATCTTCAAACACTTCAAAGACCTACAGAATATGGCATTTAAAATGTTTTAAAAATTTAGACTTTCTGGACAGTGAGACATGTCTACTCCTGGTAACGCTGATTTACTTCAGAGAGGAGGATGGGCACTGAAGACACTCTATATGGAGTTTATCTTCTTCTTGGCAAAAATAGTCATTTGAGCAAGAAACTGTTCTTGCCTGAACTGCTTGATCGACTGGACATGCAGGACCCATAGGAAGGTGACCACTGAACTTTGCTTGGCAAAATGGTCCTTCAGGTTCCTGCTTCACAGAGGAAACTGCCAGACACTCTACTGGACACAGAGAGAAGTGACTGAGAGACTCTATGCCTGTGGGCTAAAACAGATGCCCCAACTTTGCAAAGGAACTTTGGATGACTGTCCAGGCTGCCAGCTGTCTCTGTCTACTCTCGCAAGACTTCCGAAAGTTACTTGCATCCTTCTCCCATTTCTCAGGTAATATTATATCCTTCTGAGGTCTTTGATGTAGTTGAAGACTAGATAGTTATAATTTCCTTAGTTATGATAAAAGATAAGTTAGATATAAAACCTTAGACTCACAAATATAGGATAGAAAGGATATCTTCTTTAATTTTGCCAAATACAAATAGACTAGATATTATAAATAGACCAGATATTGTAACTATAATTCTTGCTTGATAATTGTTTTGTTATATGTAATTTTACTATGTTAAAGTTAAAACCTTCCTTTTTGGAAAAAAGAAAAGGGGAAGTGCTGGGGATGTCTTTCTGTATGCTGTGAATGTGTTGCTCTGATTGATTGATAAATAAAATGCTGATTGGCCAGTATCCAGGCAGGAAGTATACTATAGGCGGGATAAGCAGAGAGGAGAAGGCTGGGAAGTGGAAGGCTGAGTGAGGAGATGCTGCCAGCCGCCACCGCCATGAGAAGCAAGATGTAAAGTACCGGTAAGCCACAAGCCATGTGGCAACTGATAGATTAATAGAAATGGGTTAATTTAAGATATAAGAACTAGATAGCAAGAAGCCTGCCACGGCCATACAGTTTATAAGTAATGTAAGTCTCTGTGTGTTTACTTGGGTCTGAGTGGCTGCGAGCCTGAGCAGGACTGGAGAAAACTCCAATTACAGCCATGTTCCAGCCATAATAAGCAGCAGAATTTGGCAGCTTTGGCAATGTGGGTCTGGCTTTAAGGATAGAAGAAAGGGACTATGGAATTTGCCTCAGCAACTAAGGAAAGCCACTGAGGCCAGGCATATGTCAGGGGTGTCTTTGAATGAAGGTCCAGAGAGGCCATTGTGTGAAGCTGTGAAGGAGAAGCCTTGATTGTCTTGGAGAACCTAAGATGTTAGAGATGCCAAAGTCGTGGGATACCTGCCAAGGAGAGCTGCTAACAGGGAGTGGAACCAGCCCAAGAGAGAGAAGTGTGTTGAGTCAACAAAGCTGAAAGGGGTTAGAGATATGAAGAGCATTTTGACATCAGACATGGAGATGCAGAATTTGGCTTTGCCTGGCTGGTTTTTGGTCTTGCTTTGGTCCAGTATTTCCTCACTATGCTCCCTTCTCTACATTTTGGAATGGTAATGTATATCTTGTGCAATTATGTGTTGGAAGTATGTGATCTGTTTTTTTTTTATTTTGATTTTTATAGGTGATTACAGTTAAGAGATTGCATGAATCTCAGAAGAGACTTGAACTTTGGACTTTAAAGCACTGCTGAGGCTGTGACAGACTATGGGGACTTTTGAAGATAGACTAAATGCATTTTGCATTACAATATTGTTACAAACTTATGGGGGCCAGGGAGTGGAAGGTGGTGGTTTGATATAATTGGCCCCCATAAGCTCACAAGGAGTGGCACTATTAGGAGGTGTAGTTTTGTTGCAATAGTTATGGCCTTGGAGGAAGTGTGTCACTATTAGGCGTGGGATTTGAGGTCTTATATATGCTCAAGCCACTCCCAGTGTCCCAGTTCACTTCCTGTTGCCTTTGGATCAAGATGTAGAACTCTCAGCTCCTTCTCCAGCACCATGTCTGCATGTACATTGTCACATTCTATGATGATGATAATGGGCTAAACTTCTGAACTCTAAGTCACCCCAATCCAATGTTTTCCTTTTTAAGAGTTGCCATGGTCATGGTGTCTCTTCACAGCAATAGAAACCCTAAGACATAAGCCCTTCTGATATTGTCTTCAGCACCTCATCTTTTGTTTTTTTGCCAACAACACCTGTCTCAGACCCTTGGAGCTTCTAGGGGTCTTGATGTTGCCCACACTAATCTCAAGTTCTCAGGCTTCAGTAATCTTCCTACCTCTGCCTCCCCAACTGCTGTGCCAGAGCCTGGCTTAGGACCACATGACTTTACCCAGCCACAGTTCGCTGCCTCTGCCTCTTGCGACTTAAGTCATCCTTGTCTGGCCGTCCACCAAATGCCATAAACACCATTTAGATGATGGTATCCAACTGCTCAGAAACATTCCAACTGCTTCCAGTTCATCCAGGGAAGTCCAAACTCCAGCGAGTCACACTCAGCCTTCCACGGCCCTGGCCCCGCCCTGCTTTCCAACCCCCTGAGAGCAGCTCAGACTCTAGATCTTCATTCTGGTCAAACTGGGCTTCTGTCTCTCCAAAGGACTCCTGTACTCTCCCAGCTCACACTCTGTCCGCATCCTCTTCTTCTAGAAGCTACTCTTCCCACCTCACTGCTTTCCAAATCCTGCCAATCCATTGAGGTCCCGCTCAGCTGTCTGTGGAAAGAACCATTTCTGGTCCACTGGGCTCAAGTCGATGTTTCAGGCTTGCCTGTGGGATATGATTCATGCCAGCAGGCTGCCATTAGAATACTGGTTACTGGATTTTCAAAAGGATTGGAGCTGAGTCTGGTGACTACAGGACACGTTTCCTGAGGGTGAACTTTAGCATGCCTCTCACTGGGCCCACAATAGCACCTTCCAGCTGGTAAAGTGTAGCAAATACCTAAAAACCAAGTAAATATACTAAAAAGGTTTAGAAGGCTCTTAGTGGCAATAGTTTTTCAAACATTTTATTTCGTCGTGTGTGTGTGTGTGTGTGTGTGTGTGTGTGTGTGTGTGTGTGTGTGTGTGTGTTCATGTCAGAGCACGTGTGTGAAAGTCAGAGAACTCATGTGAATCAGTTGTCTCCTTCTATCATGCATGTCTGGGGAACTGAGCTCAGGTTATCAAGCTTGGTACCAAGTTCTTTTACCTACTGAGCCAGCTCACTGGCCCAGGAATAGTTTTTAAGTGGACACATTGCCTACACTAGTTCCAGAGAGGATTTAAACCTGCTGGGAAGACCACACATAGCACATAGTGAGTTAGCATGTGCCACCTGGGACTTCATCTTCACCTACAAAGTGAGTTCTAGATTCTTCAGACATTTACAGAGATACTAGACAGTCTAGAAGCCCTGATCCCAAGAATTTCCCCATGAAGCATGCTCCTGAAAGTCCCCCTTGTGGTGATATTTTATTTGTGCTGAAATGTGGTGATATTTTATTTGTATGATAATAAATAAAGTTTGCCTGGAAATCAGAGGACATAGCCAGCCATAAACAAAAGTCAGGCAGTGGTAGCACACGCCCTTAATTCGATCACATGGCAAGCAGAGTCTCTGTGTTCAAGGCCACACTAGGGAACATCGAAGCGTGGTGATACAAGCCTTTAATCCCAGTACTAACCATAGAGACCTGGAGGTCTGTACAGACAGGCAGTGACAAAGAAGTGAGGTAGCTGGGCTAAGAGCCAATGAGAAGGCAGAACAGCAAGGCAATAACTGCGCAGGATAGACAGGAAGAAGTTCTCTCACGTGGGAGGCTGCAGCAGCGTGGTGAGCTAAGGTTAGCTGGTGGCTCCCATTATTTCTCTAGTCTCTATGGCTTTCATCCCTGTATTTGGCTCTGTGTTTCTTATTTAATAAGACTGTTTAGAAATTCGTCTACACCCCCTGCTACTTAATAAACTTGTATGTGGTGGAGGGAATGAGAAGCTGAGAGGTAGGCAGGCTGATATTTAGGACAACATCAGGAGTTGTCTCAGTGGAAACAATGTCTTTAGTGCTGACAGTAATGAGCCCATCATTTTTAAGAATAGGTCGACAAGAAGAAGATCCCATTTCTAATGTGTTCCAAGGATTTGGGAGCCAACTGGAATCTATTAATAACCGGGCTGATTTTACAATTAAAAATGTTCAAGGAAGGTAGGCATGTTAGCACAGGGCAGTAATTACAGATTCAGGAGGCTGAAGCAGGAGGACTGAGACAAGTTCAAGGCCAGCCTGGTCTACATAGTAAGTTCCAAGCCAGCTATGACTGCACAATAAGACTTTCTCTCCAAGTAACAAACAAATGAAACGTTGAGGTAAAAGTGCTGCTGTTGCCAAGCCAGAATGTGATAAACCACGGGTACGTCCACCTGCATGCATGTGCCTCTGGCCTCGGGGACACCAGGGAAGGAAGATTATGGGCACTCACCAATTTCTGTATTACTGTCAAAATCTAACTTCTCTTTCCCCACACCACAGGGTAGTATTATCTCTAAACCTGCTTGTAAGGCAACATCTTTGCATAATGTGCTTCAGAAGATCTGGAGTTTCCACAGAAGGAAGTTTGACAAGTGGTAGGTAGAGTTGTTTTTTTTTTTTTTTTTCTAGAACCATTTACACGACCTTAAGTGCCCCCCAGGAAGCAGAAGGCACTGGGTTTGAAGTCCACTATGCCACCATCTGTCATCTATGAAGAAGAGCCTGGCTGTGGGGTAGGAGATAAAACAAGAGCATGGCTTGCATTAAGCAAAGACCTCATAAATAAGGTTGCAATAAGTGGGCCGCAGTGATTTAATCCTCATTGCAATTCAAGGGATGATTACCAAGCCAAGCCAAACAAAAACAAACAATCCAATAAGTGTCTTGGCTGCCATGATTGTATATTAAAAATAACAGCCCTGAGCTACAATTTCAGTGCCTGCTTTAAAAGTAATAAAAAATCAACCATCATACTTATTTATTAACCACTATTTACAACAAGGAAGTGTGTGTACTAGGAAAAAATACAAAGGTACACCAGTGACTGCTATTTAAACGTGAATCCAGAGAGTACACTGAGCTCAGCAGTACACAGGTGGTCTAAAATATCAAATGCCCTTAGATCCAGTAAGCACCACGGGGACAGAGCTCTGCCTCCAACTGGGCATTTTCACACACCCAGCTTATTAATAATGCCAGGGAGGTTAAATCGGATGCATTGGAAATAGTTTCAAATTATGTGTTCCTGGATATATAAGAAACTCTAGAATGAGGAAGTGCCCTGGCATGTCCCAGACCCATCTGTGGGATTACGGCAGCTAGCAAAGGTGCTCTGGCATGTCCCAGATCCTCCCGCAGGAGTACGGCAGCTAGCACCAGCAGGAATTAAAACGAGTTCACTGTCCAGGCCATATAGACAGACTGGTGAGCCCAAGGGTCAGTGAAAGACCTCATCTCAAAAAACAAAGGTGGAGTGTGAACCCCCAAAAAGTTAAGTCTCGTATCGTAAGTGACAAGTTTGCCATATGTCTTAGCTAGTTTACTTCAAGCTATAAAACCAAGAAGCCCAAGCACGCCTCTATCCTGGGGAACTGGCTTTGCTCCCCAGAACCTGAGTGAAGAGCAAGCAGTGTGGTGGCCCACCGTTGTAAGCCCAGTGCTGGGGAAGCCAAGGTAGGCAGATTCCCTGGGGCTCACTGCCCTGCCACACTCGCCTACCTGGTGAGTCTCAGGGCAGTGAGAGACTGTCTAAAATGGGTCTTAAAAGAAATAGGAAGAATCTCTTTTTGAAATTTTTGATTTGCTGTCTTAGCTGGGGTCACTATTACTGCTGTGAAACACCATGACAAAAACCAGCTTGGAGAGGAAAGGGTTTATTTCACTCACAATTCTACAATACAGTTCATCTCCAAAAGCAGTTAGGGCAGGAACTCAAGCAGGGCAGGAACCTGAGGTATGGGCTAATGCAGAAGCCATGGAGGGGTGCTGGTTACTGGCTTGCTCAGCCTGCTTTCTTATAGAACTCAGGACCACCAGCCCAGGGATGGCACCCACCATGGGCTGGGCCCTCCCCACCAATCATTAATTAACAAATGCCATACAGCCGGATCTTTTGTTTGGTTGGGTTTTGTTTGTTTTATTTTTTGAGACAGGGTTTCTCTGTGTAGCCCTGTCTGTCCTGGAACTTGCTCTGTAGACCAGGCTGGTCTTGAACCCAGATATTCACCAGCCTCTGCCTCCCTAGTGCTGGGATTAAAGGTGTGCACCATCACGCCCTGCCCTATAGCCCAGATTTTATGGAGGCATTTTCTCAGTTGAGGTTCCCTCCTTTCAGATAACTCTAGCTTGTGTCAAGCTGACATAAAATTAGCCAGCACACCTGCTAAGTAAATTCAGGCCCCTTTCTGTTTTTATTTATTTATTTTTATTTCTTCTCTCTCTTTCTTCATTTTGTTGTTGTTGTTGCACTCTTGGGTGTGTGTCCATGTTACTATGCTGTGTGTGTATGTGTGTATACATATTTGCATATGAGTAGGTGCATGTGTGTATGGCGATACGTGTGTGTGTGTGTGTGTGTGTGTGTACATATATATGTGAGTGTGTACATGCATGTGGAAGCCACATGTTGATGTCAGGTGTCTTTACCCACTGTTCTTCATTTTATTTATTGAAAGTCTCTCTCTGAAGCTTGTAGATGCAACTAGCTTCACTAATCAGCTTGTCCCAGGGACCCCGTCTTCACCTCCTTTGTGTTGGGATTGCAGATGGGTCACCCCATCTGTGGGTTCCCTGTGGGTTGTGGTAATCCAAATTCAAGTCCTCTTGTTTGTTTGCACAGTGAGGGCTTTGTTCAGAGCCATCTCTGGGCCCTCTAGGCCCCCTTCTACCTTAAATTCTGAGACTCACATTATCCTCAGTAATTGTTCAATACAATGGAAGGTCAAATTTCAAACCTTCCCTAACCTGAACCAGGCCTCAAATTTTGACCCTGCTTATTCCTCCCCCTAACCACAGGAAGGTTCTAACCTTCTATGACCAACAGGTACCAAAACAAAAACATAATTTTCAAGAACTTTCATCTCACATACGGGATGACGAACCAAAGAGATTAAAGATAGAATTCTAGGCCAGACAGTGAAAGGTCTCGCTGAAGACAGAGTTCTACACCAGACAGTGAAGGGTCTCACTAAAGACAGAGTTCAAGGCCAGACAGTGAAGGGTCTCACTAAAGACAGAGGTCTACACCAGACAGTGAAGGGTCTCGCTGAAGACAGAGTTCAAGGCCAGACAGTGAAGGGTCTCGCTGAAGACAGAGTTCAAGGCCAGGCAGTTAAGGGTCTCTAAAACCTTTGCTACATCATACAGAAAACTCTCAGAGATCCAAATGATGTGATCTTAGTGGACAGTGGATAAAAGAAATTGTTTCACACTTGTGTGTTCACACAGTAAAACAACATCTCACCAACATTAGGTTAAACTTTATCATCTAAAATGTCCTGATAGCACTGAGGATATTCAAGACTTAGAGGAACAGTGAATTTTAGAACTTCAAATGTTAATCTTCTATTAACAGCCTAGAGACTAGTCCATAGTAGTGTATAGAGTTGATAGGTCAGGAAAGTAAGTTAGGAGTAAGAGGTAGAACTGTACAGAATGTGTACTAATTATCCGCCAACACTGGATTCTATAGTTAATTAATGAAGGAAAGTAATATAGACATTTTGGGGTTACCTTCTAGGCAAACATCATTATTTCAAAATCCCATTATTTCAAAATCCCGTTTCTGGCAAATGTTTTCTTTAGTTGGTATTGGTTGGTTTTTTGCTTTGTATAGAGGCACACTGATTTAACTTTCTTAAGTTCCTGAATCACAGAAGCAAGGAAGCAAAATAGTTATACAGAAAATGAACATGCTAAAGACATTTTTTTTTTTTTTTTTGCTATCAGAAACACAAACCCATTAGAAATGGCAATTCCCACACTTTAATCCAGATGGCCAAATGCCAACCTGATTGGCATTCAAGCAATGTTAAGCCCTTGTTTCAATGCTAGGAAATAAACTAAATACCACAAAGCTTAAGGAAGCTCAACTCAGCTCTCAGACATATTTCTATTAGTAAAATAAAATTAAAAGAAGCAACAGATGTCCTGCCCTTGAACACAATAGGTACACTCCCTATTTTCAGCTGGAATCATGATAACCATTTCCGTAACAGCAAACCTTTTAGCACTGAATTTTTTTCCTTAATTTGAACATAAAACATTTCTAAGGTAGAGAGGTCTCAGCAAAACTGTAACAATCCTTCCAGGTTGCCATGGAAACAAGTCTGATAGCGGAGTAGTGACCACACATGTGTATGAGTCTTAACTAAGTCTGGCAAATGCTAGCATGTGCCTGAATATTTTAATAGTGCCTACTTGTTAATCATTAGTAAGAAGTACTTTCAAGAATAGACATGTTAAGCTTTTCACACATGAAGCTTTTTAATGTACAGAAAGCAGGAACAGGCACCAAAATGGACAGTTAGATGTCTCACTAGAGGTTTGCCCTTGTGACACATTCCCTTGAGGACTTTCTTTTATTATTTTGTTTGGTGCTATGTGGAAATCATCCTGGGAGACATCCACTACTTCCCTGGGAAGTCTTTCTTCCTCTACCCAGGAGGAAATCTGGGCATTATTAAATCCTAACTCCTACACATCCTCCTGTGGGACTTGTTAAAATGGAAAATCTGAGTATGGAAGTGTTGGCAGTCTCTCGTTCGTGTTCACCGAAAGGCTGGTACTCTACCAGGCAGACACAGTGGCTGTGCACCCTTGGATATAGGAGCTTGGATAATGTATGTGCTACATTAGACACAGACTATACTCAATGTAGCAATTTGGGAAAAGGCAATCCTATAAAGATTCAGTGGTGATAAACAGATGGGCCAGTGCTGTCTGAAGTACTCAGAGAGGCACCAAGCAACAACGGTCTGCTACTTGAAGGCTATGCTGATGAATTTAGCAGACAGCACCTTGACAGGTGCAATTTGAACCCATGAAAGTAACAAAGAGCACAAGGCTGAGCATCAAAACACCAGTCCAGGAGTGGGAAGAAATATGCATATTTTCAGAAGAATGGGAAAGGCTCCCTTTGCTCCCTCTCCCTATGCCCCCAAATCAGACAGCTCACACAGTGAAGTTCAGTATCCCTTGTCCCTTCTTATCCATAAACCAAGTGTTCAAAGACTCAAAGAATGCCTGAGGCCACTGAGAGCTCCAAACAGACAGGTATTACAAAGATTCATTTTTAAATTAGGTGCAGAAGAGATGAATAGCAACAATGAATGATCATGATGATACGCTGTGAGAAAGTTATGAGAGTGTGGTTGCTTTCTCTCTCTAAAAATGTTTTCCTGTGTGTTCACCTTTTCTCCAAAAGGATGTTTTATGGCTTGTCTTTGGTGTATCTGAATTGGCAACAAAATCAACTTTCTTGTGTTTTGGGACCATTATTAAGGAAAATAAAGATTTCATGAACACAAATTTTGCCATCCCCCAAGAATCACTCTATTAAGCAGTACAGCCACTGAATGACTAACAGAAAGGTAGCATCATCAGTGTGGACATGTTAGGCAAAGAGAAGAATCATACCACAGGCAGGATGTAGGACAGCATGAAATCTCATGAGAAAGGCACACAATTCAAAACTCAGTAATGGTTCTAGAATTTTCTATTTACTATTTTGAGCTGAAATCAACTATAGAAAGAGAGAACATGAATAGAGGAGGCCATTATATGTAATGGATGATCAGACTCTTGACTAAACGGTCAGCTACATCTTTAAAACAACATGTAAATTCAAATAATAAGGTTTTCTTCGTTGTTCCCTATAACTTACAGAGATTGTTCAAAATTAAAATCCAGAACTGATGAAGATAGCATTACCAGAGGCTAGGGGAAATACAAAATGATAGATAACAATAATAAAAATAAAAATAAAAACTTCCAGGAAAACAAGGTGGGGATCTGTCTTTAAATGACAGTGTACTCAGTCACTGGAATGCTAGGCGGCTGTAAAATGGATCCTGTAGGTTTTAGAGACATGGATACTTATTTATAGATTAGTACAACAAAACATAAGTATAAGCTAATTGTAGTTTTATCAGTTATATTATATCAATAACAACTTCTGGATTTGATATTTAATAAACGTTTTTAGGGTTACAATCAGGGTTATACATTGCTTCTATTCTTACTTTTCATAGATTATCCTGACTTCAGCAGAAAGCTTTCTTTAAATATTAAGCTAACTTTCTTCTAAGTGTGAGTGTTCTATGGTAAACACAGATATGTAAAACAAAGCCCCATTAAGTAATACTTTGAAGGTTCCTGAGTGTGTATGTGTGTGAGTGTATGTGTGTATACACTCACATGAGCAAATTGGTTGGGGCTAAGGATTAAAATCCAGGGTGTTGTACATGCTAGGTAAGCCCTGAATATTTTTAATCTCTGGGTTTCTTTCATTTAAATATCATAAACAGTTGGTTGACTGGAAAATGCTAAGGCATCTTGAAGCACTACAGGCCAAAAGCCTGCTTTGGAAACTCTTATCTACCCCCAAATGAGGGGAAATTTGATGGACCTTTGTCCCCCATTATTATTTTCCTCCAACCATTTACAAGCAAGACAATAATACAGACACAGCGATAGGTAGTTTTAACTGTCAAGGTGACACAATCTGGAATCTGGGAAGAGAGAGGCTCCGTTGTTTGGGTCAGGATGACCTGTAGGCATGTCTATAGGGATCATCTTGATACACTAATGGAGTTGGGAAGACCTGCCCATTGTGGGTGGCACCATTCTCTAGGTTTGGGTTTTGGGCTGTATAAATGTTGAGTTTCTCTCCTTTGCTCCTGACTGTGAATGTGACTAGCTGCTTCAAGTTCCTACCTTGACTTCCCTACAATGAGGGACTGAAACCTGGAATTGTCAGCTAACAAAACTCTTTCTCCACTCAAGTTGATTTTGTCAGGGTATTAATTACAGCAACAGAGGTGAGATCAGATTAGATATCATCATCTATACCCTACAGATCACCTACTTCCTTCAGTAGAACCACAAATCTCTCCTTGATTCAGGGCCTTTGTGGTAGTCATATAATTTCACTCTCTCTCAATTTTCTCACCTGTTGAATGGGGTAATATTTACCTCAAAGCCTGATGATTAAATTAGTTCAGGTGAATACAAATCTTTGAACCTCATTTGGCCTATGATGTTTTAGTAAATGTTAGTTTTTGTTAGTAACATTAATGCTATTTAGAAGTAGCATGTTTTGTAAAATATCACTCACTATGTATGTGCTGGTTAGTTGTATGTCAACTTGACACAAACTAGAGTCATCAGAGAGGAGGGAGCCTGGGTTGAGTTGAGAAAATGCCTCCATAAGATCTGGCTGTAGGGAATTCTATGGTGATATTTTATTTGTACTGAAATGTGATTTTATTTGTATGTTAATAAATAAAGTTGCTTGGGGGTCAGAGCTAATAGCAAGCCATAGCAGAAGCCGGGCAGTGATGGTGCACACCTTTAATCCAGATCACATGACAGGCAGATCTCTGTGTGTTCAAGGATACAGCCAGCATGGAGACACACGCCGTTAATCTCAATACCAACTATAGAGACCTGGAGGTCTGTATAGACAGACAGTGACAAGGAGGTCATGTGGTTTGGTTTACAACCAAGGAGAAGGCAGAACAGAAAGTCAAAAAAAAAAAAGACAGATACACAGGAAGTAGCTCTCTTGCTGAGGGGAAGGACAGCAGCAGCAGTGAAGGATAAGAAAGGGTTTTTAGCTCTTAGCTATTGCTCTGACCTCTTGGGCTTTTAATTCTGCATTTGGCTCTGTGTTTCTTATTTAAAAAAGACTGTTACATCTACAGAATTCTGTAGGGCATTTTCTTAATTAGTGATCGATGAGGGAGGGCTTAGCCCACTATGGATGGAGACATTCCTGGGATGGAGATCCCGAGTTCTATAAGAAAGCAGTCTGAGCAAGCCATGAGTGCAAGCCCCCTGTGGCCTCTGCACAGCTCCTGCCTCCAGGTTCCTGCCTGTATGAGTTCCTGCCCTCACTGCTTTTGAAGGCGAACTGTTGCGTGGAACTGTGAGTAAAATAAACCATTTCCTCCCTAAGTTGCTTTTGACCATGGTGTTTCAAAACAGCAACAGTAACCCTAACTAAGACAATGTATGAGGGAATAAGTAACAGTGCTATTATGGTGAAGACACACAGCAATTAGGAAAAGCAACTACAAGTAAGACTAAGAGCAGCCTGAAGTGTGAGGAGCTTACACTGCATGGATGCTGAGTTTGGGTCAAAGGAGCCTAGATATTACTGGGGTTCTACACAGTGTGCCCTGGGTGTCCAAATGGAGAAATTCTGACTAAGCACTTCCATTGGCGCTTTGAAGTGCCATACATTTTAAAACTTGGAGAAACAAGAGGTCAGCATGGAACCATTTGTACTTTTCTGAAGTTCACTAACAGGCTTTGCTATGGGGCCAGATTTCTTGCCTCAATTAAATAGAATTATCTTGGATCTCTCTGTGACATAATTTGCTTTTAAACTCAATTTCAAATCAGTCCAAATGGTGCACAGTAATATTTTTTAGGTCTTTGTCCTCTATGTTCTTTTCTTCTCCAAAGCATGAAGAGTTCTTGAGACTCTAAATAGTAGACAATCTCCCTTCAAGACTGTAGGGAAATTAGTCATCGTTAGTGACTAGCATTAGTCAGTTGTCGTTATTGATGCGTTTGTCAGAAGTATTGAAAAACAAAAGCCTTAACATTTGCTATGGACCTAGCTGAGCAAGGATTCTGCTCTGGTTGTCTCCTGGTGTCTGGCTGCAGGTTCTTAGGTGTATGGGTTAACGTGCAGTGAGGGATGCTGGGTAGTGAGTAGACTGGCTGCTTCTCAGGCTGCCACCTGGACCAAATCTAATCCCCTTTACAAAGGTGGGGGCAGTTACCAATTTATATATTCTAAAAGATCTGCTTTCAGGGTGGATTTCCCAAACATGCAAAACAGAAAATAAGATGGGGTTTCTCTGGGGACACACAGCAAAGTGAGACAAGAGATTTGGTGACAACAGAAAGAGCCGGCATTACCAGTGACTGTAAATTCGCCTCTTGGGAGACCAAGGGCCATCTTTTGGGTCTAGAGGCTGAAGTTTCAAGAGGGATCATAATTCTATCGGGGTCACACCAGAGACCTCACACAGGTAGACCTCACTAGGGGTAGTTCCCCAGAGAAGGAGGAGGTGTGAAGCGCCACTGAGGCATCTGGGCCTCGGAGTCAGACACACTGGGTTCAGGTTCAAGTTTCAAATAAAAGGAGAATCGGTGTTTTCCTTCTCACTCTCTGGTCATGTATTCTCAGTTCCTGTTTCTCTTTCCTCTAAAGTTTAAAGCAGCACTCCTCAGTTCCTGGAGGGAAGGGCCAGGTACTGTCTTCATTTCCAACTCACACAGGCACTGACAATTGAAAAATGAAATAAAAAGGAACAGGCTACAGAAAGAAGTCAAAAAGGCATACAAGGCATGAGTGACAGTTTTCCCTAAAATTGTTGAAAAGGTACTGGGGAGATTGCTCAGTGGGTAAAGGGTTTGCTGTGCCATCTTGAGGACCTGAATTCTGATCCCCAGAACCCATATAGCCAGATGTGATCCAGGGGATGGGGGGGCGGGCAGGGACTAGAGACTGGAGATCATCCAGGTTCTCATGAACCAGCCAGCATGGCGGATCTGGCAGTGAGCAACAGAAGATGCTACTTCAGCAGTGTAGGCGTGGAGTTGGCCTCTGGCCTCTTGTGCATTCCTGCACTCATACATGAGTGTGCACACACACACACACACACACACACACACACACACACACACACACACACGGGTGGATTTTAAAGAGCTATAAAAGTTTCTAACATCAAATCTCAATTTCTGTTTTTATAATACATGGACAGCAGCAGCCAGGACAGACCCAGCACAAGTAAAGCTCCCAAGCTTCAGGCAGACAAGCCTCCTCTCCGAAGCCTCTGACTAACTCAGTATCATGGCACACATCTGTAATCCCAGCTACGCAGGTTTATCCAAGAGAACAATTTAAGCCGAGGAGCTGAAGACCAGCCACAGTAACACAGCCAGACCTGTCTCAAAAACAAATGGAACTAATTTCCTACCTTGACCTTCCCTAAGGCACAGACACCAGGACTCTGGTAACCAACTGACTGCATGGCCTCCCCTCCTAGATATCTCACAGGCATCCCAAAGGAGCACATGCAAACCAAACTGTGGACATTAGCTCCACTCCCAGACCTGTCCTAAGACCCTCCCTGCCAGATGCCTGGATATAGAACTAGTCCCCTGTAGTAGGAAAGGCCCATAGAGTCAAGAAAATTGGCTCAGACCAGTTGCCAAGGCATGCACACAATGTACTTCCTTATGAGCCAACCTGGAGTCTGCCTGAGCAACAGGTACTGTCAGAGTTCCTGATCATGCCCAGCCAATGAAGGATGACCACACAATGCCACCAGATTGGGATACAGCTTGGGTGCTGAGAGGAGGGTATATAAGACCTTCCCCATTATTGAATAAACAAGTCTGCTATTTGCCTTCAACTGACTCCCAGTGTCTGTGTTGTTGACACCTCGCCTTCTCACCCCCTCCCCCAAGGGAGCCGTTAGGATCCAGCAACAGTCCCCATCACACTCTTCCCTAGATGACAGTCCATATTCTACTATCACTGTTTGAAAATAAATCATTTTGTTCCCCCATCTCCTCTCATCTCCCCAAAATTACAACCCCCCCGAGAAAAGAGGACCCCCCAAAGGCCTTGATGATGGTCACATCCCAGCACTAAGCAGTACAGTTGTTTCCCCCCAAAAAATGTTTTGTGTGAATTAATAAATGAGGGATTCCAAGACATGCCACTTAATAACCAGATAATTCTGCCATCTTAGTGCCTCTATTTTTCATGTGTAAAATGGGAAGGATAATGCTTGCCCAATATGGTGGTCATGAGAATCTGTTCATTCCTAATAAGGTACTATCTGTACAGTACTGGGACGGCTGTAGACACTGGATAGCGGCTGCCTTTTAAAGCTAGTTCCCATACAACGGACATAAGCTTATGCTAGACTGAGTTTATGCACAGCCCCATATCCTTGGCTTTTGGAGAAGAGCTGGAGAGACTTACAGAAGAAAAATGTATGTTCTTCTAATTGCTCCACTGAGGACCACAGAGTCACAAAATGTGGATACTAATGTGACTATTTCCTCATGCCCACCCACTGGCTGGCAGGCCCTGGGGGAAGGTGATATACATTCATATTAGTACACTTTCCCACTACAGTACCCACCTAGTTCTACAGATGTCTGGGTAGAACCAGGACTCCATATTTGGATGATAACTTAATTGACAACCCACTATTTTCCTGAAGTATGCCATATAGAAGTCCAGTTTGGGGGATTGTCTTTTAAAGAAAACATGGAACAAATAACCACAGCTTCTATGTAATGCTGTGCGTGCTTATACCCAAAGTAGCAGGGAAAATAAAACATGTGGCCTTTGATGACTCTCAATACATCCTTATAAAATATTTATAAAATACACATTGAAGGGCTAGGATAGTAGCTAACTGGTAGAGTGCTTGCCTAGCATGCATGAAGCTCTTGGTTCAGTTCCCAGCACCACATAAAGATAGGTGTAATGGCACATATCTGTGAGGAGAGAATACCAGAAGTTCAGGGTCAATCTTGGCTACATAGTGAGTCAGAGGCCACATGAGACCCTGGCTGCTTTAGCTTCCCATTTCTACAACTAAGTCAAGGGTAGTGACTCTTGATTTCTAACACACTGTCACACATTAACATTTTCTCCTCTACACACACCAGATACTGCCAAACGTCAAGAATATATCTGACAAGGAGCCAGCCAGCTTGCTTCACTCTCAAGTGATCTGCTAGTCTTTTGTTCTCTGATATACTGTTCTCATGCACCTGTCAATCTGTGTCGATTACCAATCTTGACCGAATGAGCAAGAAATTAGGCCAGATGAGGAGTCTATTGCCAATGTAGCTCCTAAGAACATATCGAGTGTACTCTAGAAAGGAAGGTGATCCCAAGTTGGAGACTCCATAGAGTGCTTGAGGCTCCCCTATAGAGTTCCTTGTTGGAAAAACACCAGAACGCAGGAAGAAGCAGGCACATACCTATGGTGGTATTGTGTTCCCCAAAATATTGTGTACCTTAATAAACTTATCTGGGGCCAGAGAACAGAAAAGCCACAAGATACTTAGGCTAGAAAATGTTAGCACATGCCTTTAATCCTAGCATTCCAGAGACAGAAATCCCTCTGGATCTCTGTGAGTTCAAGGCCGCATTGGAAACAGCCAGGCGTGGTGACTCACGCCTTTAATCCCAGAAAGCAGCCTTTAATCCCAGGGAGTGGTGGTAGAAAGCAGAAAGGTTTATAAGGCGAGAGGACCAGAAACTAGAGGCATTTGGCTGGTTAAGCATTTGGCCTGGTTAAGCATTCAGGCTTTGGAGCAACACAGTTCAGCTGAGATTCATTCTGGATGAGGACTGAGAGGCTTCCAGTCTGAGGAAACAGGACCAGCTGAGGAATTGGCAAGGTGAGGTAGCTGTGGCTTGTTCTGTCTCTCTGACCATCCAGCATTTCACCCCAACAACTGGCCCCAGGTTTGATTTTATTAATAAGACTCTCTAAGATTCATGCTACACATACCTGCGCAAACTGGCTGGCTGGCTGTTGCCTTTCTGTGTTTGAAGAAAAAGCAATAGTAAATATGAGCATCTGTAAAAATTACTATTTTAACAACCTTCATTTCCAGCTTCCAAGCCTGGCAGTCACATGACTGATTCAGCTAGATGGAACAGAGAGGCACAAGCCCTTCCTGCCCCTATGAGCTCTGATTGTGTGGGCCATTTTCTTGTGGTGTCTTGATCCCTCTGGCTCCACAATCCTTCCTCACCCTCTTCTGCAGCATTCCCCAAGCTCTACCTAAAGTTTGGCTGTGGGTCTCTGCATCTGCTCCCATCAGTTGCTGGATGAAACCTCTGGGATGATGATTATGATAGGCTCCAGTCTATGAGTGCAGCAGAATATCATCAGGAATCATTTCATTAACTCTTTCTGTCTTTCTTTTCTTTCTTTCTTTCTTTCTTTCTTTCTTTCTTTCTTTCTTTCTTTCTTTCTTTCTTTCTTTCTTTCTTTCTTTTTCTTCTTTCTTTCTTTCTTTCTTTCTTTCTTTCTTTCTTTCTTTCTTTCTTTCTTTCTTTCTTTCTTTCTTTCTTTCTTTCTTTCTTTCTGCTGATGGTGTTCGGTTCTACCTTTGGTCTCTGGGCTATCAGGACTCTGGTTCCTGGCCTTCCAGGCAGTGTCTGGCATGGGCTGCCTCTCATGGCATGGGCCTCAATTTGGACTAGTCATTGGTTGGCCACTCCCACAAGTTCTGTGCCACCTTTACCCCAGTACATCCTGTAGTCAGGACTAATTGTAGGTTGAAGGTTGTGTGGATGGGTTGGTGTCCCAAGCCTTGCCTGGTTACAGAAGATGGCCAGTTCAGGTTCCATATCCCCTATTACTAGGAGTCTTTGCTAGGGTCACCCTCGTGGATTCCTGGGAGTTTCCACTGCAGTAGGTTTCTACGTCGCTTCCAAAATGCCTTCCAGTCATCTGTCCCCGTACTCTAACACCAGATGCAGTGAACTTGATAGACAAGAAAGTGGGGAACAGTCTTCAACACATTGGCACAGGAGACAACTTCCTGGACAGAACACCAATAGCACAGGCACTAAGACTGACAATTAATAAATGGGACCTCATGAAACTGTTTTTTTTTTTTTTAGGTTTTTCGAGACAGGGTTTCTCTGTGCAGCTTTGCGCCTTTCCTGGATCTCGCTCATCTAGACCAGGCTGGCCTCGAACTCACAAAGATCTGCCTGCCTCTGCCTCCCAAGTGCTGGGATTAAAGGCATGCGCCACCACCGCCCGGCGACCTCATGAAACTGAAAAGCTTCTGTAAGGCAAAGGACATTGTCAACATGACAAAATGACAACCTACAGAATGGGAAAAGATCTTCACCAATCCCATGTCTGACAGAGGGCTAATATCTAAAACATATACAAAGAACTCAAGAAACTAGACAATAACAAACCAAATAATCCAATTAAAAAATGGAGTACAAATCTAAACTGAGAATTTTCATATAGGTCCTTCACTTGCTTGGTTAGTGTTACCCCAAGGTATTTTATGTCATTTGTGGCTATTGTAAAGGGTGATGTATCTCTGACTTCCTTCTCAGCCTCTTTGTCAATTGTATATAGGAGGGCTACCGATTTTTTTTAGTTGATCTTGTATCCTGCTATGTTGCTGAAGGTGTTTATAAGCTGTATCAGTTCCTTGGTTGAATCTTTGGGGTCGCTCAAGTATACTATCATGTCATCTGCAAATAGGGAAAGCTTGACTTCTTCCTTTCCAATTTGTATATAAACTGAGAATTTTCAACAGAGGAATCTCAAATGGCCAAGAAGTACTTAAAGAATTGTTCAACATCCTTAGCCATCAGGGAAATGCAAATCAAAATGACTGAGTTTCCATCTTACACCTGTCAGAATGGCTAGGATCAAAACACAAGCTCATGCTGGAAAGGATGTGGACCAAGTGGAACACTCCTCCATTGCTGGTGGGAGTGGAAACTTGTACAGCCACTTTGGAAATCAATATGGCAGGTTCTCAAAAAATTGGGAATCAATCTACTTTAAGATCCAGTGATACCACGCTTGAGCATATACCCAAAGCATGCTCAATCATAGCCCAAGGAAACTTGCTCTGCTATGTTCATATCAGCTTTATTTGTAATAACCAGAACGTGGAAACAACCTAGATGCCCCTCAACCTAAAACAGGATAAAGAAAATGTGATACATATACACAATGGAGTATTACTCAGCTGTTAAAAAAAATAACACCATGAAACCTGCAGGCAAATGGATGGAACTAGAAAAACTCATCCTGAGTGAGGTAACTCAGACCCAGAAAGACAAACACGGTATGTGCTCACTTGTAAGTGGCTGTTAGCTGTGAAGTAAAAGATAATCACGCTATAATTCACTGACCCAAAGAGGCGGGTAACAAGGAGAGCTCAAGGGCGAAGGACTCAAGGGTCTCCCTGGGAAGGGGAATAGAATAATTTCCTGGTAAACTGGAGCAGGTGGAGATGGGAACAGGATGGGTCAGGTGGGGGCGGGGGGTGCTGGGAAAAGCAATTATTTTGAAATTAAAGGTGATGTGTGTCGCCAGGCTCTCCATTTTCCTCAGTATGCACCATGTCAAATGAGTCATCCCTTCCTTGTGGATAGGAGCTTCCACAACATTAAAACCTCCTAACACATCATAGCGCCATCCTAGAGGAGTATGAAGGTAATTCAAGAGGTGATGGGGAGTTCTAGAAGTGTGTGTGTGTGTGTGTGTGTGTGTGCAAGTACGTCCATGTGTACCTGTGTGAGTGTGCCATGTGTATGTGCTGTGTGTGTATGTGTGTCTATGTGTGTCCATATGTGCCTGTGTGAGTGTGGTGTGCTGTGTGTATGTATGTGTGTATGTTATGTGTGCTTATGTATGTATGTGCCGTGTGTGTGTGTGTGTTCACACGTGTGTGTTGTAGAGCTGTGTGTGGAGGCCAGAAGTCAACCTCAGATGTCATTGGTCAGGAACTGTTTACCTTGGTTTTTGAGATGGGTCTCACTTGGCCTGGGACTTGCTGACTAGGCTAGACTCCTCAGGAGCCTCCTCAGTGCCAGGATTACAAGCACGGGTCACTGCGCCTTACATGGATTTACATGGATTCTGGGCATCAAGCTCAGGTCCTCAAGTACTAACTGACTGAGCCACCTCTCCAGCCCTAGAAGCATTTTTTCCCCAGGGGACCCACACAATCAAGGTCAGTCTGGAGAAAATTACACTGGCAACTTACACCGAGGGTACTTGGAAGAAATGAGTGACATTGAGGACAGTCGCCCATGTGCACCAAAGGCCCCGTTCACAATTCTAAGTGCTTTCTTCCCTTAGTCTCGAAATTGAAGAAGACAATTGTGTGACAGGGACTACTTAAGAGCTCTTGAAAGCTATGGTGCGCTCACACTGTTGTCATGTGCTCACACTTACTACTCAACTACCAAAAGGCTGGGGGAGAAAACAGCTGGATTCCCGGGCTCCCATCGTTCTTGTTTTAGTGGGACTCAGAACGACTGGGGAGAAGCCAACCTACCTCATCTCTATTATTCTTTCAGTTCTTCTTTTTTTTTTTGGTTTTTTCGAGACAGGGTTTCTCTGTGTAGCTTTGCGCCTTTTCCTGGAACTCACTTGGTAGCCCAGGCTGGCCTCGAACTCACAGAGATCCGCCTGTCTCTGCCTCCCGAGTGCTGGGATTAAAGGCGTGCGCCACCACCGTCCGGCTTTCTTTCAGTTCTTAAAAAAGGCACAGCAGAGGGCGAGAGCTATGGAATGAGACACCATCTCTGACCGGCCAGCTTCTAATATGCAAAAGTGGCCCAGAAGGAAAACCGCAATTCAATTCTGCAATTATGCTTCTCTCCGCCATCAGGTATTGAGACTGGAAGACATTATCTATGCGTATTTAAATACAGCCTCAGGCTGGGGGTGTTTCTACAGTGTGTCTGTCTGCAACCTGTCTGGTGCATCATTATCTCTTTCCCTCATTTCAAAGAAATAAGAATCTCTTAATGCATGTCACAAACACCAAACAAGGACTGCAGCTGAGATTTTTTTTTTAGGCAGGGTCTCACTAGAACTAACTACAGATATTAGGCTGGTCTTGAACTCAGAAAGACCAGCCTGCCTCTGCCTCCCAAGTGCTAGGATTAAAGTCATGTGCTACCATACCTGGGGCTGGGGCTGAGAATTTTGAAGGTAGTTCTCCCCTGTGTAAACTCACCCTCAGGGAATTTCTGCCTGGCCAAATCACAAGCTGAAATGGAGGTTGTCTAATCATTTAATCCAAACACTGTCCCCAAAGTCGAGGGCGACGCTGAAAATGCAATGATTTCTCATCAGACATGTTGATTTCCAGCCTTGGTCACACCCTCTGCAGGGCGGTTATCTCTCTTCACAGCTTTTCCTTTCCAAAGTTGAGAAGGAAGAGGTTTGTCTTCCTCCAGGGTTTATTCTTCTGGCCCGTGCCAAGGGTTGGCACCACACCTAACAGGAGGCAATAACTGCCCCTGACATGCTGGTCGTGTTTGTTTCTTTCTTGTTTCAACAATGTGAGTGACCCGTGGTACAGGATATACTCTTTGTTTGCTACTTACAAATGCAGTGATTCGCAAATTAAAAACAATAAACACACACACACACACACACACACACACACACACACACACACACACACACGGCATAAACCTGAAGACGGCAACGAGATGCCTGGAATACAAAATGAAGGGACCTCACATTCAGTGTTCTGTGATTCATTCACCCCACGCCACAGCCCACTGCCCCCAGTGTAGACACACACACACACACACCATGAAACCCAAAGATGACCAATCATCATACAAATAAACAGGTCCAAAGCCACAGCTTGAAGGTTCTTGTGTTTTTCTTAAAGGCCACATTTAACTGAGTAGCTTTATCTACTTAACTGCCAGTGGCCCCAGCTCACTCCGAGTAAAAGCCAAAGTCCTCAGAGTGTTTCACAAGGCAGCACATGATGGTCACGGTGCCCTCCCCCTCCATCTCTGACCTTCACAGTCTCCCTGTGCTTCAAATGCTCCAAGTGTGTGCTGGCTCCTGGCCTCTGTGCTGCCGACTGCTCCCCTGTGAAGCTCTGGCCCTGGCACTCGCAGGACCTGCCCCTTCTGCTCCTCTGTTAGCATTTCACTGTCCCTGAGTCCCTTTCCCTGATCACTCCATCCTGTCTGCCAGCCCTTCTCCGGCTTCATTTCCTCCACAGCAATACTAGTTGACAGGGTATGCATTATACGTGCTTATATGTCATAAGTACATATTCTGTGCTGATAAAATAATGTGGTTCACATGTAAGGCTCCAGTAGGTGCCTACTGGCTATTTGCAAAGGTTGCTTGTAAAGCTTTTTAGTTAGCATGCATGGTATTAGGTTCTAGTATACTATCTTCAAAATAGCTCATTTTTGTCGATTCTCTCCATCCCCGCGCCCCATTTTTAGCAGCCCCTTTCTGCCTTTATACCGTATGTATTGTCTTGCCCTCTGACCGCCCTTCCTTCCTCAATGGCTTGCCGCTCCCTCCTGCTTCCTTTTCTAGCTTCATGACCTAAATGCACACTCACACGCAATTGCATTCATATCCTTGAACATTAAAAGCTAGAATCGGTACATGAGAGAACATGCAGTATGGTCCCTGTGAGTCTGGGTCACCTTGCTTAATATAGTAATTTACAGATCCACCCATTTTCCTGAAATAGTCTTAATTTTATCTTTTCTATAAGGAGTCCCTTTTGAAATGCTTCATGTACAGTGGTAAGTACTGCATCTAAGAGAGAAGGGATTTCACAGTTGTGCAGTCACTGTGCTAGGTGATAGGCATACAGGGTGACTGGGGTGCTGTTCCTGCTACTTAGTAATGAATATTGCTTCTCGAATCCAGTCAGCTCTGTCAAATTATCACCCCCTGCCCAGGGTTCCTGTCAGTCTGGCAATGGAGCTGACTCATTACCAACCCTTTTTAGAGAAGTCAGTTCAAACGGTCTCCATACGTGCACGTATAGGAGCGCTCACACAAAGCCAAAGAAAGACTGGGAAGTACACTTGGGCAAGGTTGCCAGGGAAGCTGAAACGATGTTGATGGTCTTCATAAAGGTGAGCAGAGGGCATCCCTCCCGCTGTAGCTCATTTTTCAGTGTTTAGAACACCAAAGTATTCTCTGGACTAGAGCGATGCCTATGACAACTTCCTATACACTACATTTCTCTCAACTGCTGTAAGTGCAATGGACGGTACCACGGAATGCCATCCCGCTTACAACTCAGGCAAACGATAAGATGGTATAAAGTCATATTATAGATTTCATTTAACATCTCAACACGTCTCATAAAGACTATTCTCTCCTGAATGAGTAGTATAAAGTAAGCATTATTACATGTACTACAAAAACCAACAAGTGTTTAAGAATCTTACCCATTATTTCTCCACAAATATATCCAGAGGTCAGAGGGCACATTGCCAGAGTCAGTTCTCTCTATCCAAAATGTAAGTCCCTGGGATCAAATCCAGGTTGTGAGGCTTGGCAGCAAGCACCTTTAACCACTGAGCCCTCTCATGACACCCTCTTTTCCGATTCTTTTCTTAACTGAGTAGGATGCTGTATAATTTGACTCTCATGGTTTGATGGAGAATCTGCCTTGACTATCAAATGTAGCAAAAGGAAGAGAAAGGAAAACACTTAGTCACTGACTGCCCAGTCAAGGAACTAGAAGATGACTAAACTCTGCTCCGCAGTCCTAGCCAAGCAGGTGCTCCTCGCTGCTGAGCATCCATTTCCCTCCTCGCCAAACAAACATCTGTGTTTGCTTCCTTTGTCTTTTGTATCAGAAACAACAGCCAAAGAACCTGATCCTGACCCTGACATCTTGCCAGTCCTTCCGATGCTAAACAACAACAAAATAGCATTTCAACAATTTTACAAGGTACCTGTGGTAGTGTTATTAAGCCTATCAGTCAAGACAATTAAGGAGATTCATTCAGCTGATGTAATGAACATCAGTGACATTTTCCCAGAGCAAACTGGCCCACTGTCAGTTCTCTGTTGAGGCTCCTTGACCAGAGTGTTCAAACATGGTTAAAAATGGAACACACCAAACAAGCTCAAGTGTGGGGCAAGAAAAGGACAATCACAGGCGTGCCTTCTCACAGCACACTGCTCTGAGTTGGCTCAAGACACCAAACCCCTCTCAGGTAGCTGGGAAATTGAGTGGGTTGTCCCGGTAAGCAGGCGTGTACCAAATCACGCTGTGTGAAGGCAAAAGTGATAACTGGCTCCGGAATAGAGTGCTGTGACTTGGCCGGCAACCAGCACCTCCCCAAGCCCTTTGCCCAAGGGCTATTACATAAGGCTTCTCCACACTCTGCTCCTGCTTTACAGTCAGCCATGATTGAGCCTCACAGGAACCGGAACGTGGTTATCACGTGAGGGCTGGAAATGGAAAAGTCATCCACAGCTGGAAAGATGGGCTCACGCAACACTTGACCCCTGACTCCTTACTCAGCTCTTACAACTGGACGCTCTGCTTTTGTAAACACCTGCCAAATTCATCCTACTTAGATGCAGATGTTTGGGTTTGACCTTTAAAAGAATTAAATTCAAGTTTGTGTGTGTTATACATACATACATATACATACACATACACACACACACACACACACACACACACATATATATCCATGTGTGCATAAACATGTGCATGCGGGTGCAGTTGTACTTGTGTGTGTTTTAAGTGCATATGTGTGTGGATGCAGGCGTGTTGATAGGTATATTCATCATCTGTATACACACACGTGCATATAGGTGCAAGTGTGTGTGTTATGTGTATAGTCATGAATGTGTGAACATGTACACGCGCGTGCAAAGTGTGTGTGTACACATGCATGCATGTGTGGAGACAAGGCACAGTGGGTGCCAGGCATCTTCCCTTATCACTCTCTACCTTATTTGTGGGGACAGGGTCTCTCTGGACCTGGAGTTCACAGATCCCACTGGACAGGCTGGACAGCAAGCTTCGGGGATCCGCCAGCTCTGCTCCCCAGTGCTGCTGTTACAGGTGTGTGCCACTGCGTCCATCTTCTTAACATGGTGGCCAGGACCAGAATTCATGTTCTCATAGGGTGCACCAGGCACTTTACGGAGCCTTCTCGCCAGCCCCTCAAGTTTCATTTTCTAACTGCAGGTAATGTACGACCGTGAATAAAAACAAATAATGTAGCCTTTAGAAAATGCAGAAGTGTCGGGCAGCGGTGGCACACACCTTTAATCCCAGCACTGGGGAGGCAGAGCCAGGCGGATCTCTGTGAGTTCGAAGCCAGCCTGGTCTACAGAGTGAGATCCAGGACAGGCACCAAAACTACACGGAGAAACCCTGTCTTGAAAAACCAAAAAAAAAAAAAAAAAAAAAAAAGAAGAAAGAAAGAAAGCACAGAAGTGTGACTTCTCTTCTGTGATTGTCTTAACTTAGAAAGTGTCGAATCTCTTGCCATTAGTCACCCTGGAAAAAGTAATTCTTATGAGGCAATGAGGCTAGCTTCAGATGAAGTGAGGGGAAGTTTGTCTTTTCACTCTGGGAAGGAAGTGGCCTGTCCCTTGGCTTAAACAAAAGAACTGTGTATAGCTTTTTATGGTCCTGGAGAAATCAATTGCCTGTAACAAGGTATGTGGTGAAGCAGGAGACTGCCCTGAGAGAGAACACAGGGAAAGCCGCCACAGAGAAGCGTGAAAAGTTCTCAGGACCAGGCTGTCTGTCCAAAGCCCCATTGAAAGTGACAGAATAATACCAAACAATTCAAAAAGGTATATACACAAAGATTCTCAGTGCTCCACTGTCTGCAAAACAGCATGGATGGTGTCTGTCAGGAAAGGCCTATCAAATCAGGCTGAAGCAATGATATGATGGAAGACTGTGAAGTCATGAAAATCAGCTCTATCAGCATGGAAAGACTTCAGTATATACCAAAACAGGCTAACTAGTCTGTGTGTGTGTGTGTGTGTGTGTGTGTGTGTGTGTGTGTGTGTGTGTGTATGTGTGTGTGTGTGTGTGTGTGTGTGTGTGTATGTGTGTGTGTGTGTGTGTGTGTGTGTGTGTATGTGTGTGTGTGTGTGTGTGTGTGTGTGTGTGTGCACATGCAGGTGTATGCCCATGTGTTATGTAACAGTCACATGCTGCTGTGCCCAGCCAGATCTTTATTAGTGCTAAGGATCTGAACTCATGCCCTCACAGCCAGCATTCACTAACTGAGCTATCTCCCCAGCCCACAAAGTAGCTTCTTTTTGATTAGATAGGTAAGCATATGGTCTCTACAAGAGAGTACCAAGAAACGGTTTGCTTGCATGTGACACAGTCTCATGTGGCTGAGGCTGGCCTTGAACTCCTGATTCATTCTTGTACCTCTACCTTCCCAATGCTGGGATTACAGGCATGCAGGCCTGTGCCACTGCTGACAGGCTGTGCTGGCCAGAGGTTGCAGTCTACCATGGCCTGGCTGCTCTCTCTGAGCTCGGCAACATGGACGACTCCCCACTCCCTCCCCGGTGGAAGGGGTCCTGTTCTCTACCTGACCTTCTCTGGAGACTGTCTCTAGGTCTGGTGCCTGACTTTTCTCTAGTGTGACCCTGGACACAGTGCCCTGCAGAAGCTTTCCTCCTGCTGCCAATATGGTAATTAAACATTGTAGTGGGGGCTTTATGATAGGAGCGTGCTGTTTAACGCAAATTAGGTGATGCCCTAGCTACCATCCCCAATCCTATATATTCCCTATTCTCTGGAATAAAGTTGAGCAGATGCACCGAAGCTGTCTCCCGGAGAACTATATCTGTAGTGCTCACAGGCCGTACAAAGCTCTCTGTTGTCGCTTCTGCCCCTTGTCCTCATAGAATGGTGGTCAACAGGCTGTGAGGAAAAAGGGACCCTACATACCACCATGCCCAGTTTCCAGGAAACGTGCAATAGTCATTAGTGATTCCTACTTGGACTCTGCTATCAGGGTCTAACCTAGTCCACTGTGTTCTTCTGTGGGATGACTGTCAGGGTCTAACCTAATCCACTGTGTTCTTCTTTGGGATGGTTCTAGAAAGAGCTAAACTCCACATTCCTGGTATTTAAATTGCTTTGCTTGGAAAGTTAGATGTGGCGATTCATGCTGTAATCCTAGCACTCCAAGAGCTAAGGCAGAAAGATGTTTTCAAGTTCAAGGCAGCCTGGACTACACAGTAAGCTCAAGGCTAACCTGAAATACAGAGTAAGATGTTGTCTCAAAAACTATCTACTAACTTTAAAATTGCTCTCACTGGGGATAGGAACTTTCCTTATTTGCTCTGCTACTGGTTCTGTTTGAAGGTAACTCCATGCATGCATTACTCCTTCATATCAAGAGTCACCCTGGACAGGGAGATCAGAGCTTTGAGTATTAAAAGAAGCTTTTCAAAAACGTTATTCCATACTTATTTATTTTGTATACCTATGTGTGCATGTGAATATGGGTATGTGTGCCACAATGTGTGTGTGGAGGTCAGAGGGCAACCTGGGGGAATAGGTTTTCTCCATCTACTATATGGGTCCTAGGGATCAAACTAAAATTAAGCTATAACTTAATTTTCTGAGTTGTGCCATGCTGTGGATGATTGATTGATAAATAAAATGCTGATTGGCCAGTAGCCAGGCAGGAAGTATAGGCAGGACAAAGAGAGAGGAGAAGTCTGGGAAGTGGAAGGCTGAGGCAGAGAGACACTGCCAGCCACCATGATGAGAAGCAACATGTTAAGATACCGGTAAGCCACGAGCCACGTGGCAACTTATAGATTAAAAGAAATGGGTTAATTTAAGATATAAGAACAGCTAGCAAGAAGCCTGAGCCATTAGGCCATACAGTTTGTAAGTAATATAAGTCTCTGTGTGTTTGCCTGGGTCTGAGGGCCGCAGGAGCAGGGCAGGGACAGGATAACTTCAGCTATAATGCCAGGTCACCAAGAGAAGAACTTCTTACCATACTTAGCACAAAGCAGCGCAGGGTGTCAAGGCCAGGCTAAATGGAGGTAAAAGCGGCAACCAGGAGTCCCCCCAGCAAGACGAGCCGTAGTGACTATGTCCACCCATATAGCACAGTTTTGCTAGGTTTGGATGCAAGAAAAATATGTGAACTAATGCCTTAGGAAATGGAGAAATAACAAAGATACAGGGGATGATACTTAACAGCTCCCAACCAGCAGCAACACAGCATGCCCAGAATGCACCCCAGTATTCTTGCTACTTCCCAGACCCTGTGACGGGGTGTGAGCAGGGATGAGAGGGGGAGATTCAAGGTATCTGGCATGCACTGTGGGGGTGGGGGAGACACAGTCACACGAAAATGGCTACTGGGCTTCTTCCCAGAATACCAGCAAAGATGGTGGAACAGGTTAGATTCTGTGTGTTTAACATCTCTTGTTCTAGTGGGGAAAAAATCCGTATCTGTACCCTTGACTGGTTTAAGAGCAGAGGCATCTGAGGAAATGTAGGTGACTCATCTGAGCAACTTCAAAGTCAGAAGTCACTCCAACTAAGAGGACTACGCCATTCCTCAGGCGGCATCTCCCCTCCTGCTTCGGCATCTGAGCATTGGCACCACCATCCAACTGTGAACACCTTAATGCAGTCTTCCCTGTCATTCTCTCCATAACGGCTCATTAGAGATCTGTTCAGCTTCCAGTACGTGCGGGCTGGGACTTGGGAATTCACATGTCATACTTGATCCTTGGTTTCACAGTCCGGAAGAAGACAAAGCCATCTTAACCGCATCTCTACAGTTCCGTGTGCTAGATGCCAAGACGGGAAAGTCTGAGACTGGAGATGTCACTTCAGCGGTAAAGTTCTTCCTGCACATGCACAAAGCCCTGTGTTTGCTTGGGGGCCACACTTGCAGTCCCAGCACTCAGGAGGCGAAGACAGGGATCATAAGTTCAGTGTCATCCTCAGCTGTACAATGAGTTCAAGGCCAGCATGAGAGACCTGAGACCTCGTCTTTAATTAATTAATTAATTTAAGCTGGGTGTAGTGGTACACACCTTTAATCCTAGCACTCGGGAGGCAGAGGCAGACACATCTCTGTGAGCTCAAGGTCAGCCTGGTTTACATAGTGAGTTCCTGGAAGATAGGACTCTCTATTTGAGAGACCCTATCTCAAAAATAAATACATAAACAAATATTAATTAATTAACTAGTACAACAAAATAAACTTGGTAAGTCTATGGGAAGGAATGCACACCTGTCAGAGGAGTGACTGTTGGCAAAGCACCGGGTGTATTTTCCACAGAGACGTCAGGAGAATGAGCACCTCCAGTACAAAGCCCTGATTCAGTCAAAAGCATCCACAGAACTAGGGCAGGCTAATCTCCAAGAACACTCAGAGAATACTCACTCAAATCAAATGTTCCAAACACCAGCACATAAACAACCTCATGTAAGTGTTTATCACTGCAGACAGCTTTGCCAGGGAAGGAGAAAATGCTAAGATAAATGAGTTAATTAAACTGAGTCCAGTCCAGCTCAACGCCTCCTTGTTCTTCCTGCCAGCAATCATTCCTTCTGGGTCCCCAGGAGCATTGCCTGGCCACTATCACCTCTTTTCTACGGTAAAGGTGTGAGTGTCACAGGGAACATCTGGTCCTCTAGAAGGCAGTGTCGTCCCTACAACTGCCCGGGGAAGGAATAACCCTCCAGAAGGAATAACTCTCCAGAGTGCTCTGGAAGACAGCAATGAGTGGGTATAGCCATCTTCCGATGCCAGACACCAGTCCTGAGTCCAACCCTCTTTGAGGCAAAGCCTGTATCTCAGCCACACCTGCTGCCCTCACACTTGCCACTGAGAACTCCCCTTCTGCGTGCAGTGAAGGAACACCACATCAGGATTTGGCTGGCCACTTTGTACACAGAAAAACTTCAGGCAAGTCTCCAGATTGTGTCACCAGGCTTTCAAAGGACCCGGCAGGAGCTCATACCCTCCCTCTGTCTCTGCTGCCATCATATGCAGGTGGCCAAGTTCAAGCCAGCTCTGCTGATACCATAATGCAATGACTGATGAGAGCTTCAGTGGGCGGGGCTTTTCAACCGCAGGGCAGTATTTCATTTGCATGTAGTAAAATCTGTCCACCTTTCCTTGTATGGCTGTCAGACAGTCGGAATGCTGTCGGGCTATAAACTAACTCCTGGTTTCTTCTAAGGCTTCTCTCTCTCTCTCTCTCTCTCTCTCTCTCTCTCTCTCTCTCTCTCTCTCTCTCTCTCTCGTGTGTGTGTGTGTGTGTGTGTGTGTGTGTGTGTGTGTGATGCTGATAATCAAACCCAGGGCCTCATACACAATAAGCATGTGGTCTGCCAGGAGCTACATACCAGTCCCTAGGACTTCTAGTGTTTTGCTTATGTTATACTTTTTCATTTTTTAAAAACAGTGGCTTACCTGTAGCATAGGTTACATTAGAGCTCACTATGTAGACCAGGCTAGCTTCGACACACAGCCATGCTTTTACCTCAGCCTCCTGAATCGTGGAATTTAGACATGAGTTACCACACTCAACTCTACTTACTTAGTACACTGGAATTGTGGGTGTGTATGTAAGAAAAGATACCAATTTATTTTTGCCCTCCCCACCATTTACTGAATAATTTCTCTTCTTACAAAGTTTAAAATGTTACCTTTTGTGGGAGCCCGTTTTCAGGTTCCTTGTGGCTTTACCCAGCAGGTCCGCATAGAGGATGATTGGACCACGGGCCTGAGTGCAGGTGTCTGAGATGGTCTGCACTTGGTTGTGCTGGGGGGAGGTCTTTTGCTCCACCCCTTGGTGTCTCTATAAATACCCTGGGGCAGAGACCATCTGGGCCTGTTGGAATAGGTTCCAGGCCCTCTCGAGGCTATCCTGTATTTTCTGTTTATCTCCACAATCTAAATTCTTCTATCTAATATTTCCTGCTTCTCTCACTCAAGAAAACTCTGGGGAACTCTGGGGTTGGTGGGTAGCTGCCCTGCAACGTTTACGATAATTTTAAAAAAAAAATTGCTACTGTTCTCAAGTATTTTCCATTGTTCTGCTGAACTTTACTCCAACATTCACTCACTTATGACAGTTTCCTATTATGTTTTGCTACTTGATAGGGATAATCTCCCATAATTAGAACTCTAAATTTTTCATTTATTTCATTTAATAAAACTCATTTATTTTTGCAAATACCAGGAGTATCATATAACAGCCCTAAAACAAAACAAAACAAAATAAAACAAAAAGACTTTGTTGGCATTCTCATTAGGATTTTATTTGTGGAAAAACTCAGAAAAAAACAAACTTTTGCTTCTGTTTTGTTTGTGTATATATGTTTGTATGAATGTATGAGAGAGAGAGTGGTATGTGTGTTCATGTGTATGTGCCCAGGTGTGTGTGTACAAAGACCAGAAGAAGATGTTAGGGGTCCTGCTCTGTCACAAACTGAAGCTAGGTTGGCAGTCGGCAGCCAACAAGCCCCAGCATTCTTCCTGTCCTCAGCCCCCACATCATCAAGGTAACAGGCATGCATACAGCCATATTGCTTTTCATGTGGGTGCTGGGATCTGAGCTCAGGTCTTGAGGCTGTGCAGCAAACACTCTTACCACTGAGTCACCACCTCAGCCCTGTTTTGTTTTTTGAGACAAGATCGCACTATGCATCCTAGTCTGGCCTTGAATTTGTGTTCATTCTGCCTCTGCCTCCAAGAACTGAGATTATAAGCATGTACCACTACATCCATCATTTTTGTAGTACTGAGTATTGTTATCTAAGAACATTTCATGTCTCTCCAAAGACTTATGTTTTCCATACTACTCAGTGTTGGATCTAAACCTTGCTCATACTATCTGAATATGTTACAATTAACTTTCCACACTTTATTCCTATTGTTCAATATGCTTGGTTATAATTTTAAAAATTCTAAAAAAAAACCATACTGTTTTCTATGCCTGGAATACTTATTAGCACTTCCCTGTCTGGTAAATTCTGCTTTCCTCAAATCCTCATTCAAACTTCACTTGCTTTATCAAGAATTCCTCAGCCCAGTATTCAATCTAGAAGACTCTGTGTCTTTCCTCCGTTGTGCCTCATCTTAAACGTGACAGTGTCATCTTGGTGGGCACACAGTGCTGCAACTTCTCTAGACAGGCTGCTCATCTCCACTAGTGTGGAAGCTCCCCAACCTGGTTAGTAACACTCAGGTAGCTCATCTCCACTAGTGTGGAAGCTCCCCAACCTGATTAGTAACACTCAGGTAGCTCATCTCCATTAGTGTAGAAGCTCTCCAACCTGGTTAGTAATAAACACTCAATTATTATGGACAGTGACTGAGTGAATGAGTGAGTGGGTGAATAAATGAATGCCTGAATACTAAAATATCTTTTTTTCATGTTTCCATGGCATTTTTACAGTGATAACAATATTGAAACTGAAAAAAGGTAGATTCGAGAATAACATGATGTTTTTTCCCTTAACCCCAAGCTCTCTTCAAAAGAGCAGAAAATGACCCAATGATAGGAAAGGATGGACAGCTGAGAAGGGAGAGCTTTTCCTCATTGTGCGTTTCAGCCTGACTCAAACAGGCAGCATCGTGACACCCTGAGTATATTCTGGCATCAACAAGACCTGAACTAAATAAACTCTGTATGAAACACTGATTGGCAGATGATGCTCTTGGGTGCGTCTCTCCACTTGCTGAGGAACCCTTCTATCCACAAATACTCACAATAAATATCATCACAAAGGAATAGGAGATACGCCGGACTCATACATCTGAAATGCTGGACCTTCCCTCTTTCCTCCTCTTCCACCCCACAGAATGACCTGAGTCCTCCCAGTCAACGGAAATGGAAGGTATTCAAGACCCCCCTTCTTTCTTCCATTCGTTTTTTTCCAGCCCATCAGCAGGGCCTTAGAAAGACTTCCAGACTCTGACGGCTTCCCACTGGCTGCTCTCATCAAATCAGCTCCATCTACCTTGTCCTAACCATCACAATAGTGCTCTTCCTACTTCCAGCCCCACCCGCTCTGGTCTATTATCCACACTGTTGACTGAGTTTGAAACTGTACCAAATCATGTCACAACTCTGTGAGGAACTTTCCAGGGGTCCTTTCTCATCTCACTGGATCTAACTGAACAAACTCAAGTCCTTACTTACGGTGGCCTACAAGAGCCAATGTGACACCCTGTTAGCTCCCTGACACACTGGTCCTCCCTGCTGGTCCTTGAACATACAAGTGAGACAGACCTAAGAACATTCAGTGCCTAGAAAGTCCTTTACTGGGTGTCTTCACAGCTGCTTCTCTGCTTTCTCTGTCCAAACATCGTCCATTGTCAGCCCATACAGATCATGGCTTCCCTGTGTCCTCAGCCCTGCAGCCCTCCCATCCGCCACTGTACCATCTCACGGCGACCGCAGGCATTTTAGCGGTGACTGTCTCCCCTCAACACCCACTAGAAGTTCAACTAACATCCTGAATGACCAAATAAACGAGCACATTCTTCCTAACTATAACTCTACGATCTATAAAAGCTCCGAACCACAGAATAGATTCTCCTAAAATAAATGTCTAGAGGAATGGTGGGTGAGAAACACAGCCCTTCCCTGGTACCCACGTGCATTACTCACTCAAATGGTTCAATGAGCAAAAGTAAAGAGCCCCTTGTTTTCCAGTGAGATCAAGACGCCCCTGGACCCATTGGAGATGTCAATCCTTCACATTGTTTGTTTTGTTTTTCTACTTTTTACGGTTTTTTTTTAACATTTAAAAATGATATCTGTCTTCCCTCCTCTTTGCCTGGATTCCAGGTCTCGCCTTCTGTTCACTCCTCTCTGGAGCCGAAAGCCAGAAATAGCTGTTTGCCTCATCGTCCTCACTTCCCTCCATTGTTACCCTCCAGTTCTCTGGAGCCTTCCCTACTGTGGATGCTTTTGTGTGAATTCCCAGTATGTTGAGTAAAGACTTTGGGTCAGCCTAACTAAAAACACACTTCAGGATATTCTCTTCAGGGAAAAAGCATTTTAGAATTGACTGCACCACCGCTACAGACAGACCATTAATTATCCTAAGGATATTGTGTACTGTGCTAAGGAGCTGGAGGAAGAGCATGCTGTACAGAATATGGGACTGTTTCTTTTAATTTACTAAAAGTCTAAATAACTTTCTTTTTGAGCCTAAAAGAAAATTATCTAATCAAAAGGCTTAAATCATGTGATCTCCAGCCAGTTAGCAAATAATGTTTGAAGGCTTGACCCACAACGCTGGCTTTTATTTGAGTTTAATAATTATACAAAAGATTCAATTACACAAAGGACTTTATAGCTTCATCTACTGAATAAGGACTTTCCCACCCACTAATTATTTTTAATGGGCAATCCTCATATGTTGGTAAGTCCATGTTAGATAATTCCCTCCATAATACAACATACTGGGAAAATAAACCCCTAACATATTGGCAGAAAATCAAGTAAGTCGTATGTGGTTGTGCGCACTTATAATCTCAGTACTTGGGGCGGAGGCAGGAGGAGCATGATTTGTGGGGCAGCCTGAGCAACATAGTGAATTTCAAGCCATCCTTGGCTACATAGTGAAACTATCTCAAAACATTAATAACAACAATGATAATAATAACAGCCATAGACACACTGAAGTATACATTTTAAAGCTACTTTTAAAATTAATTAATTAGAGGAAATAAAACTTGACATTAAAAACAATTATGGACCTGGAAATGTGGCTCAATGGCAGAGCATTTGCCTTGCATGTGCACTACAGACTAATTAATTAATTGACTACTGAAACAAAAGCACCAGGCATCAACTTCCCAAAATAGTTTTTCCACCTCAGTAGAAACCATCATGTAAACTACTCATATAATTATATTATATAAGACATGATATGGATTTGATTTTAGTTGGAGATAGAGTTGTAAGTCTGTAATAGTTGCAATACTTGACCATGCCAATAGCTCAGAATGCTCTGGGTTGAAATGAAGAAATAGATAAACCCAGAATTTAACCTTAAATTTTAATATAGTTAATCTGCAATCAGGTATGCAGCCACTGACCAAAACTCTTATCTTTTGTTTGTTGCTTTGCGGGGGGACAGTTTTCTTTTTGTTGTTGTTATTTTGGTTTGGGGGGTTGGTTTTTTTTGAGACAGAGTCTCAGACGGCCCCCCTCCACCTAGATTGGCCTGACACTCACTATAGACAAGTTGTCCTTGAGCTCCTGGCCTTCCTCAAAAGTGCTGAGATTGCAGCGCCTGGGCCACCATGCCCAACTCTGGAGGCCTTCTTAATTAGCATATTAGCATCCTCAGCCCAGGCCTGATGGGAATTTGCAGTCGGTACTCTGGAAGGAAGGTTCAACAAACAGCACTGACCGACATAAGGTTGACAGACAGACTGACAGCGTCCACCATCCACTACGCTGCCTCAAGAAATTTTCTGATATATGTCAGTTCTGTTCTTGGATGGTGGGAAGAAGAAAACATATTCTTCTCATGTGGATTCTCTTTTATATCTGTGCTGGTTAAGTTTTATTGGCAACTTGACAGAACCTACAGTCGCTGGATGGGATGGGGGGTGGGGGTGGGGGTGGGGGAACTCCCATTGAAGAACTGTCTCTATCAGACTGGCTTGTGGCCATGTCTGTGAGAAATTGTCTAGACTGATGATTGATGTGGGAGAGCCCGGCCCATGGTGGACAACACCATCCCTAGGCAGGTGGACCTGGTGAGAGGGGGCCACTGAGATCTGCTTCTCCAGACAAGCCAGCCACCTGAGCCAGCATGCTTCTCAGGCCCATCGTTCTCTCTCTCTCTCTCTCTCTCTCTCTCTCTCTCTCTCTCTCTCTCTCTCTCTCTCTCTCTCTCTCTCTCTCATACCTCCTTCCCTCCATCTCATCCTGCTTCATTCATGTAAATCCAACTTGTTCTCCAAGAACACAATTCTGTTCAAGCCCCGCAGGCCCTGCGGTCCTCCCCTGAAGCTTAGCAGGGCCACTCCTTCATGTCCCACAGCATTCCCTCATCCCTTGTTATCTGCCTGCACCTGCAAACCCTTGTCTAAATATTTCTGTCTCTCCCTAAAGCACTGCAAGTTCCCTGAGAACTCTATTTATTGTTGTAGTTACTTTATGCAGAAATATTGATAGTCAGATAAACAAATTCATTGAATCCAACCACAGATAATCTTAAACTTTAAAAAAAAAAACAAGAAAAAATACTATAGACATCAAAGACAAAAATATGAATAAGTTAATATTCTGAGGGCTATTTGGAGAACGCAGCAATGCAGAGAATATGAAAGTATTAATTTTATCAAGTTTGTACAACCTCAAGAAACATATGCTAGTCACAAACACATGGGGTCTGTTAATTAACCAACTGCTAATACATAGTAGGTGTTCAATACATGCGTGTTGAGGGGCTCAACTGCTTGCTTAACTTGCACCAGGCTGTGGGTCTGATAATCAATACTGTGTGAAACCAAGCCTAGTAGCACACGCCTGTAAATTCAGCATTCCAGAGAGAGAGGTGGACCAATCAGAAATTCAAGGCCATCTTAGGCCACAAAGCCAGTTTGAGCCAACCTGGGGTACATGAGACCCTGTTTAAATAAACAAATAGGTATTATTAGATGGACAAAAGTCTACATCCTCAGCTAGAATAAACAAAGTAACTGAGTAGGATGAAGTATGCGTTTTTCCTTTATTGGATTTTTTTTTTTTTTTTTTTTTTTTTTTTTTTTTTTTGGTTTTTCGAGACAGGGTTTCTCTGTGTAGCTTTGCGCCTTTCCTGGGACTCACTTGGTAGCCCAGGCTGGCCTCGAACTCACAGAGATCCACCTGGCTCTGCCTCCCGAGTGCTGGGATTAAAGGCGTGCGCCACCACCGCCCGGCCCTTTATTGGATTTTTGTCTCAATTGATTGCAACATATCTATTTGTTTCCCAAAAAGCACCACAAAGATATCATGCTGGCTAGTTTTATGACAATTTGATACAAGCTAGAATCATTTTAAAAGACAGAATGTCAACTGAGAAAATTTCCCCACCAGGTTGGTCTGTGGGCAAGCCTGTGGTACATCTTTTTGACTGAAGATTGGCATGGGAAAGCCCAGCTCACTGTGGGCAGTGCCACCCCTTGCAAGGGGTTCCTGGGGGCAACAGGAATGCAGGCTGAGCAAGTCATGAGGAGCGACCCAGTAAACACCCCTCCATGGCTTCTCCCTGCCTGATTTACATTCATGGTGGAGTGTGATCAGGACACGTGAGATGAAATGAACCCTCTCCTCCCCAAGTTGCTTTTGGTCATGTGTCTATCAGAGCCACAGAAACTCTTAAGACAAATATACTAAGAAAAAAATGCCAACTTCCCAACCTCCTCATCCCTGCCTGTGAGGTAGCCAAGCCAGCCACCTTCGCTCCTCATCCCTGCCTGTGAGGTAG